>NC_056733.1:230421234-231166234 GCF_019279795.1 Protopterus annectens
ATACATGAGAAAAAAAACTTTACAACAGTTTACATAAATGTCACTTAGAAACAGAGCATGTGCATAGCTTGCATAGGTATATACAATGTTGAACATTCGTTAGAAACAGACACAGGCTTGTATACAGCAAAGGGAGAGATATAACACTGCCAAAGATATCATAATACTAGAGATTTCTAGTAATTAAAATAAGAAGCGGTAGCTTAACTATGGACTATCAAAATGGGAGGAAAGCAGTTGACAATGAAATATAGCATAGTATGTTAGAGCAACTTCGAAAGTGTCGTTAAATTTAGGAATGTAAAGTAATTGGGAAAGTAAGAATGCTTGGGCTTCCTAGGACTGTTAGTAGTATTAGTTTTGTAAAGATGAGAATGATGAAACAGTGATAGGGCGGAGGGGTGGGAGACGGACAGTGGTTGATCTAATTAGACAGAAGAGATTGAGTTTTGTCACTTACAACCTGTGACTGATATCATTTACGTAAACAAAGTTACTCATTCTGATTCAGTGAGCATCTTTATGGCCCAATAGGAAAAAAGGGGCAAGTACAAAAAAGTACTTGGAGAAAAGGTAGCAGGTGTGGTCAAAAAGATTATCCTAGCTGAACTGAGCAGTAGCAGAGCCAACTTTTGCACAGATATTGTTTTAGTAGTAACTTGAAGGTGTGTGCTTTGTCTGTCTGGGTCTGTTTTACTTGTAGCAGGATAGAAATACAAAATAAAGGTAATTATACCTATTAGTGACTTGCTGGGAGTATGGAGAATCCCCAGCTGTGTTGCTTATTTTGGACATGGAGAGGACAGACTTGTTACTTGATCGTACTAGTCTAGAAATGGGATATGGTTGGAGCATTTTTTTCAATGAAGCACATTTTTCAGGGTAATTAGTTGTGGACTATCTTGAGTTGTAAGTATATAAGGGGGTGGGGGAGGTCAAGACAGTATAAATCTTTAAGGGGTATGTAGTGGTGAGTTTTTAGTAGGATATTTGCTGCAAACTTGGCTATTTTATTGTAACATGCATCAAGTTTAGTTTTAAGGTTAATATTCCAATTTGTAAAGATGGGGTTTGCATATTGAAGGAATAGAAGAGTAGGTAGGCAGTGAGTATGAATTTTCTTGCAGACTGAGAGAAAATGTTTTGCTCTCTATAGTGATCCTAATTTCCAGTTGGTCTTTTTAATGGCCTGGAGCAGGTGTTGGTTGTATTTGTTTGCTGTCAAGTAAGATGAGTAGCTTCGCTTGTGGTACATGTGCAATTTTTGTATTGCTGGATGACAGGATGTGAAATTTGTGTTTTGTAATAGGAGACTTTTGAGGGGGATAAAGAGCATCAATTTGGTCTTTTGGGGATTGAGGAGTAGGTCTGCACTGGTGAGACAGGAGTTTGTGTATAGGAAAGCCTGCTGACTGACATCTTGTAGGGTGTGCAGTGATCGTGCACAGCAGACGAGTGTTGCATAATCTGCACATTGACTAAGGGTTGTTTGCTGAGACTCAGTATGGCTTTTGTTAAATATATTGAAAAGGTGAGGCCCAAGTATTGAACCTTTTGGAACCCCAACTGTAAATACCAGGAAAGTTTCTTACTATTATCAACTGATCTACAAGGAGATCCCTTCTCTTTGGGAGATCTCCCATCAGATTTGTCTTCTCATCTGTTCAATTCAGCATTTTCTTCTCTAAAGCATGCTATGGTATCGTTAACAGAGGAGGCAGGTTCTTGGGGTTTACCTTATGCTTACAGCAGCAACAGCTCAACTTCTAAGCTCCTGCAACTGGATAGGAAAAAAATCTACACAACCGTTACTTACAGGTTCATAGGTGTTTAATAGGCTAACAACCACAAGGGCCTTTTTAAGCCCAGTCATGCATCCCAAATATCTGACAAGTTCTGATACCCTTTATAAGTGTAAGCAGGGATATGGGAAATGAAACATTTACAAGCAGGGGCCTGGGAGATGAACCATTTACAGATTGCCTGTGTCCATTAGAGACATAGGTACCAAACCAGGGATGAATTTCCTGTTCCCCCATCCAATTGTCCAAGTTGCACTTAAAATGGGTTAGGGAGGAACTCTGCTTCACATGGATGGGGAGCCAGTTCCATAGACAAAGTAGTCTCTGGGATACACACCTGTCTCCCCAGCAGGTCCCATCTATATCACAGGCAAGGTTTAAGTCTTTAGAATGGGTAATTCTGGTGCTGTTTGTTTTGTGGATATGCAGGATGTCCATCAGAGTGGGGTCTGACGATGCCTGTATGCCAAACACAGATCTCCCCTCAAAAGCCTGTAGGAGACAGAATACAGAGATAGGGCCTTGAGGTGGTCTGCAGAGGACATTTTACTTACGCCCTGTATTAAAGAATAAGCAATGAAAATGTATCCCCCCCAGTTGGCATGTCTGAAAGGAAAGAAAAAGACTGTATTCCCTTTCTGAATCAATACCTCTTAAGACTGCTAACCTGTCTAGATCTTTAATTACAGAATACACCCACAGACAAGTCAAGCTTTTGCTTAGCCCCATCCTCCATCAGAGCTCAAATATAAATAGAGCTTTTGTTTATGCTGACACACAAGTTTAATCTTTGACACCTTCAGGAAAGGGAAACATTCTTTAATAATGTGCAACAAGGTGAGGGTATTCCAGCACATCTTTGAATCTGTGATGCAGAGGAAATCTTTCACTCAGTTAACTGGTATGCTATAAGAATGGCTTCTCAATCATTTTCAAATACCCTGTCCAACTGTTTACAAAATGGGAAAGGCAATTCTGCATCATAAGCCACAATCACAGACAGCCATTACTCAGTCAGCTCTAAAGTAAACCGACAGGTCAGTACAAGTACTTACGCAACAGAAATACAGCAGTTACTGAGCCAGAAGTATATGCACCCATTCACAGATTTTACAAGCAATCTGCAACTTCCAGTCACTTAAGCGCTAATACACTCCTTCACACCATAACACCACAGAGATTTCTTCCCCTAAGAAACTGTCTCAAGAACTCGTTTATCTACCAGAAGGGAATTGTCTATTAGACATGATGAAGGATCAGCAATGGATGCAGTGGCTGTATGTGATTAACGCCTTCCTTGACCTCCAACAGAAATTGCAACAATGAAACTTAAAGGACTTGCATCTTACAAGAGTTTCACTGATGTTAAAAATACTGGTAAAAAAACACACATGAAAAGTACAAGGTAGAGAGAAATCCCCCATAAAGATAATTAGTTCCTGATATGCCTGTCTTGAGAATGGATCTCAACAGTTTCAAGAGTTTTCTGAACGCAGTAAATCACTGAACTGATTACTCCTGATTCTGTTTTGTTGATTGAACTGGACACATTTTTGTTTTTTGTGTTTACTCTATTTTACAAAATCACAACTTATTCTTATATCCTTTGTTGTACAAAACATATCAGTATTACCTGCTGACGTCTTAACTATGTGGTGAAGAGATATTTACTTCTTAAATATGTGCATATAACTAAAGGAAATGTTTTTCTACAGGAAACTACAGTGGCAGCTAAAAACAGTAAGTTAATGGTAGGGGGATACACTCTACAACTATAGCCACTCTGCCAAAAGGGAGGTCTCTCTTTTGATTTGTAAGTATTTCAGGTGTAAAGTTATATGCAATGATATGCGATGATGACAGATGGATAATATGCAAATGTAGACCCTCAACAGGGGAAATGGACTTGTGCAACATGTATGGCCCCATTGATAACAATTCCATTTTCTTTGCAGATATTTTGGACAATATAATGCTTAAGTATCCTTCTGATCCCAGTTATCATAGCAGCCACTTTAGCACCACCTTAGAGTCTGTTATAAACCGATAATCTCCCATGTCAAAGAAGCACATTAAACCCCCAAAAATGTTACAATCATAATCAAAGACCTACAGCTTGCAGTCGGTTAGAGATTAGCTCACCCCAATGACATAGCATGCAGTAGCCCCCCCCCCCCCCCCCCATGGAAGAGTTAGAGGAGTTATCTTGGCTTTTAATTTCTAATCAACCTGTGCTAGTCTTAAACATGACCTCGGTCTTATGACACTTAATGGACCTCAAAAACTCTTAACACAGGAAAACCCACTGTTCTGAAAATATTTATAGCATTTTGAAATCATCTACTGCTGCTTATACCTCAGCAAACCCACTGTAGTCAGTGGTCTCCTTTACATTCTGGGAGATCCTCCACCTAGAAATGCATGTATGCTTCTCAGCAGTGACAGCTGTCTCACACAGGAGGAAAAGTGGAAATCAAGAAATTAGAAGATAAACAGCAGTACCATATAATGTTTGCAGGAAGACCACTTTAAGCTGGCTATTATCTGGATCACTATAAGATAATATAATCTTCTCTAATGAGGGTGATGTAAGCAAGATCCTCTGCATATCATGAGATACTTTGCAAACATGGGCCCATAAAAATAAACTGTAGCAATGACTTGCACATCTCTTTAAAAACAGCAAGCCAATAGCTATATTACACATCTCAAAATGGGCAACAAGTTCACCACTTACCCATGTTATTGAGATCTTTAAAAATTTTACCAGACTCAATAGCTTGCCCTACTCAGCTCCATCTTGTATTAAAGACTTTCTATATTCATCTCTTGAATATCTTCATTGCTGACTGTCACAGGCCTCTTTCCCCAATCACACCAGACATTTGAAAGTCTCCTTGGCTGAAATGCTTCACACCACTAGAGCACCGACTGTGACCTAGATGTCTGAAGCTTAATTTGCAGCTTAAGTGCTAGGACAGCCAGACAGCAGATTTGATAATGACTAGAGTATTTCTACTCTCCCAAAGGGGGAGGGTACTAAGCGTTGTACACACAGTGAGAGCATACTCCAATGGAGGCTGAAGCATGACTCCCTAGCTGTGTGCAGGCTACCATCTCAGACATAGGGGGGGGCTTGAACAAGATGGTGTCAAAGGCGGTACCTGCGGTAAAATGATCTTGCCACCCACCTAGGGATTTCCTACTCCCCCCCCCCCCCATATCCTAAAATCCTCACCCCTGGGCATGTGTATTATGCATATCTCCCACTTTTGCTGCTCTTAAAAAGGTAAATAGCAGCATAAAAAGGCTACAGTCTACAAGGTCATTCTCTCTCTCTCTGGAGAGAGAGGGCTCATTTGCAGAATCACAGAAGAATTCAAATGGACTCCTGCTCTTTTATGTAAGGGATGGGCTTTGGTGGGGGTGGAACAAATGGGCTACCTGGGGATTAAGGGTGGCTGTCAGCAATAAGAAGAACTGGAGGCAAAAAAATTAAAACGTGCAAGAGGCTGTCCATTTCAACTCATCAGGCAAAGCTTCTACACCAGATGGACGCATACTATCAAAACAAGTTGCTGACAGAGAACTTAGCCATTTATACTAACACTTCTCAATTCTAGAGGGGGATGTGGAAGCATCCCACTATCAATGAATCAGTCCTTGCTGATTACACTGCCTAAACCAGGAGAAAAACAGACCTGATAACCAGATGCTGTACGACTTCCCTCATCAATAGTGAGGGTCATGTTTTACTCAAAGATCTGGGTTTCCATGATACAGCCCTTGATTTCTAAACTTACAGGACTGCATCAAGCTGGCTTTGTGAAAGAAAGGAAACAGCAGCACTGAGTCTATCATTACTACCAAACATTATGAAAGCAGCCTGTGCAAACTCCATCTGTGTGAATATTTTCACGGATTCAAAAAAAAGTACAGTGGTGTAAGTAAACTTATAACAGTAGAGGTTTGAATAGATCACTGTTGCAGTAGCTTAAGCTACAAGAGACTTATCTTCACAGGGAATAGATGACCGGACAGCTTCAAAATACTTTAGGGCACCTTCTGGGTACCCTAATCACTGAACAGCTTGAAGAGAGCTGTATAAAGTCAGCAATTAGGGCACAAAAAATCTCACAGCTTTCTTGCCTTAGAACAAAGAAGACTAGAACCCTGTCAGATGGGTATTTGTCAGAAGAAAATGAAAAAAAAAACACATCCTGGCATAAAAAATAAAAAAGAAGGGGGAAGGAAGGAAGGGAGGGAGGGTATTTGTACTGCAACAGTGACCTATCCGAACATCTACTGTTAAGGTAAGTTTACTTACACAACTGAACTACATTCATCATTAGATCACTGTTGCAGTAGTCAAAGCTATAAGGGAGCTTAGAAGAAAGGGGAGGAGGAATAGAATCCAGGAGCCCCTGGAGTACAACCTGTTCTGGACCTAAAGAAAGACTCTAGCTTGTAGTGCTTAGTAAATGTATATGGAAAATCAAGTTGCTGTGTCTGGAATACTTCTAAAACTCCACCCCCTTCCAAAAAGCCTAAGTAGTAGTCAAAGCTCTCACAGAGTGAGCCCTGACTTTGTCTTAAAGTGTCTTGTCATGGTGTGTATAAAGCAACAGCACTAGACAAACATTTAGAAATTGTCCACTCTGGCAATGATTGTCCCCTTTTCTTACCTTTATAGGAAATAAATGCTCGATTACAATTCCTTAATGTTTTTGTCTTATCACTGTAGTACCTGATTTGTCCATGGACATCAAGTATATGCAGAATTCTTTCTCCTTTATTTTTTGGTTCCGAAAAAAGACAGGGAAATGAACAGCCTGGCTCAATGCAAACTCTGAAACCACTTTAAGCATAAAGGAAGGACTGGTCCTTAAAGTCATCTTAGCTTTGTGAAAGATGAGTTAGGGTTGAATTACCTTAAGATACCCTTCTTGCAAATGTCAGCGCAAAGAGCAACAGTTTTCCAAGATTAGACCTTTAAATAAGCCTCATGAACAGGTTAAATGGAAAAAAGTGCAAGTTCCTTCACTAGAAAACTAAGATCCCAAACAAGAATGACCTGTCTTCTAGGTGGACAGATATGTGACACCCCTTTCCAAAACTGTTAGCTTGATGTAGGGTAGAAAAAAGGATCCACAGGCAGACAAGCAGAGGTGACTGAAAGGTGAATCTTGATAAGAAGAGTAAGAAAGTCCAGTGGATATTAACTTGCACAAATATTGCAGAACCAAAGGTATCCAAGCCTCAAAATGATCCTAGATTAGCACCAAGAAAATCTTTTACATTTAGCCATATATGATTTTCTAGTACCAGGTTTCTTTGTCTCTAATACCTGCTGCATATAGTCACAAAAAGGTGCCTAAATGGTATTAAAATTGTAACATCCAGGCAGTGAGTTGAAGAAACCAAAGTTTGGGGTTTATCAAAAACCCTTACCCTGTGTAAGCCCATCTTATGAAGCTTGCTGTAAATGCCCTTGACCATTTTCAGGAGAAGGGAGAGCCACTGTTGCCTGGGCAAAAAGTGAGTTACTACAATTACCCTGGGACAGTCCTTATGAATCTTTAGAAGGACCTTGGTTCTCAAGAGGAAATGGTGAAAAGGCATACAGGAACATCTCTGTCAATGGGAATGAAAAGGCATCTGTCTTTTTGGCCTTTGTGAAAGTAGCCCCAAAGCAAAATTTTCTTTAAACTGTCTGTTGTTAATGGAGGCAAACAGATCTACTAGAGAAGTTCCCAGAAGTCGATCAGAAATCAGAAATAACTTAGTCATTCAACTCACATACGAGTGTACAGGTGAACGAAATTTCGTTCCTCTAAACTCAAAAGGAAAGTAACACAAAAAAAAACACAACAGTAAATGAGCCAACTGAAGGCACAGAAGCTTTTACTGCGCATCTCTCACTCCAGCACCAGCAACAACCAAATCCCAGTGCAGACCCTTCGAAACCACTGAAGGCACAGAAGCTTCAAACTCCGCATCTCCCACTCTAGCACCAGCAGAAACAGATTCTCAGTCTGGACCCACCAACACCACAAACCGCACAATCGCTGTCCACTGCAGACCCAAATGGCCACAAGCAAGCAATCCTTCCTTCCTCAATCTTCCCCATCCATACCATTACTGTCACGAACTCCAACACCAATCATCCTCATCAGTGTCCCAAATTCATTCTGGTTTGTTCAGATTCAACCCGAGCAAGTCCAATCACGCTGGCAAACAAGGTTTCATCCTCTGCTTCTGCATCCAAACCGACTTGCTACTGAAGACCCAACTTCCATGCATTCATTTCCAAAGGAGCAAAAAATTACATTGAGCACTCCACAAACATCACGGACACCACGGCTGCAGACACTAGCACACTCGAACAGACAAAAACGGACCAGCCAATCAAGAGAATCAAAAGAAAACAAAGTGAAAGTCCATAACTGGAGCTGGAGATGCTGCTGCCACATGAGGCCCCACCACCTTGAACTTGAATCAATTCATGGAAGACACCCCCCCACCCACAGTGCAATTTCCACTTGTGGGAGGGGGGCTATCGTCCTACTCAACTGGTCTGCTATAGACATCTGCTCTGGTGGAATGTAAAGTAGCCTGTAGGGATATGTTGTGTTGACTTGCTAATTTTGAAGTTATCAAAGGTAGTCTGCAAAGGGGTTAGGATTTGGTTCCCCCCAATTTACATAACCCCATCACTATGGTGTTGACTGTCATTCCTAATTGAGAGCCTGGAATCCAAAAATAGTTTAGAGGTCCGAGAGCGTTTTGAAGTGCTATAATTTCTCTGACATTTATATGCTTTAGTTTTTTCCTAATGGTTCCAAAAACCTTGGGTTTTCATTCCCTTTGGAAACAGCAAGGTCTGAGACATCTATGGTCATAGACTGAATAGGGACAGAGGGTGGGGTTGAGGAGAGGGGAGGTAAGTTAGGCCTGGGGTTGACAGACAACTGATTAACCCACCGGATAATCTCCCTTTTGACAAACCCCAGCACCAGCTCTGAAAAGAAAGAGGGTCTCATTCAAAAGTCGTGCACTTAACAGTGCAGCAGCACTCTTATCCTGCACTGTAGTGTCAATACTGGAAAATTAATCCAGCTACCTGGTGTGGGACTAGGGCGTACAGCCTTCTGACCTTCCATTATCAAAGGCAAGTGTGCTACTTTGTTCAGCTACTGAGATTTTGTCCGGAAGGAAAAAAGATGTCATGAGGGATGTGATTAGAAGACATCCCAGAAACACTATCTTATGAGATGGAATGAGAGAGGATTTCTCAGTTCACACAT
Organism: Protopterus annectens; assembly: GCF_019279795.1. Taxonomy (NCBI): domain Eukaryota; kingdom Metazoa; phylum Chordata; order Ceratodontiformes; family Protopteridae; genus Protopterus; species Protopterus annectens. Next base: position 230,430,344 of record NC_056733.1, read on the forward strand.
CCCAGACTGAGAACAAGTTATTTTACTCTCTTATTTTTTATTTACCCAAGACACTTTCTTGACACCTTGTGAGATAATCTGCACAAATAAGGAAGCCTTCTAAATATGGAAAAATCCGAACACTCTGCAACCTGCAATGGGGCTACTGCAGGAGCCAGGCACTTTGTAAACACTTTTGGAGCGGTCGGGCAACCCAAAAGGTAAAGCAGAGAACTGAAAACATATACTAGACACAGAAAAAGTAAAAACTGTCTTGTAATATTGGGGAATTAGAATGTGATAAGCATCTTTTAAATCCAAACTTGCTAGAAAATGAATGATATCCAACACCCATTTGTCTTGGTAATTAAATCCCAATTTTCTTTGAAAAGAGACAGTCTTCCTCCCAAGCCTGCCCTCTCAGCAGGAGTCTGCAGGTGGCTCTGTTCTAGGCCTGAAAGAACCTTGCTCTGCCCCTACCCGCCTAAAGACCTCTCCCGCCCTGCCTACAGTCTGGAGATACCCCCTGGGAATCATAAGCTAGGCCCATCCACACTGGCCTGCAGGCCAAAAAAAATCTTTACCAGTTTGCATAGATGCAGCTAATCTTTAATTCTCTTTAAAACTGCTTCTTCTCTTTTTCCAAAACAACACATACGGCGATAGGAGCATCCAAAATCCTGTAAGGCATCCATGCCTAGCTAAATTCTGATCCTTCAACCAGTCCTGCACATGGCAGAACCTGCAGAAACAGAACTAATAGCCTCCACGAGCCTGTACAGCCTGTACAACATCAAAACAAGTGCCTTAAGTGCTTACTTGTTCACACATGAACCAAATCCCAAAACTCTTACACTCAATACCTTCTCCCCAAAGCATCCACTTTAGATTTTAATTGTGAAAAAACATCTTCCACCACAAAACACACAGGGAAATAGGGCCGCCCATGCTAGGTAAAAAAAAGAATTCCTAAGCCCTTTCCTGGAATCAGAGTAATCCTGGCCTTCCCATTTAAAGTGCCCCTGAGGTATCTGTTTACAAGAAATACAGTTCAGTTATTCACTTCTGACATCCGTTAAATACTGAGAAAGGAAAACAAAACCCCAAATGTTCTTAGCAGGAGTATAGTTTTCTCTGTTTTGATTGAAACTCGGTTTGAAATATTTCCAACCTGCACTCGCAAAACTGCTTCTGCATAAGAACATCTGAGAGGTTAGGTAACAGACTGTAGAAAGTGCATTTTGAATTTTGGAATTTGAGTGAAAGTTTAGAAAAGAAAGATCTAGGGCAGGTCTTTCTTTCTTCGGTACCAGAAAGATTCCTGAATAAAAACCTTTCCCTATTTGATATGGAAGAAAAGGTTCTAGAACTCCATGCAAGCAGGAAACTGGGAGGTCTGAATGGATAGATGTAAATGAATCCCCTTGAAAAGGAGGAAAAGAATCCCAGTGCCACTTGCAGCCTTTCTGAATGATTCTCAGAACTCAAGGGTCTGAAGCTATCTGGTGCCATAGCATATAGATAACCTACTTTTTATCATCATTCCTGGTTTAGAGAGAGGACCCTTTCTTTTCTTTTTTGAACTTCTCTGCCATTTTTTTTTTTTTACTTTTGTTTGCTTTTGTCCTGCTGGATTGTATTACATTTCCTATAAAAGGAATCTGACCTTGAAGGAAAGTTATTACATTTTAGCAAGGAGGGTTGAAAAATAAGGCTAATCTCCTGAATTAACTTTCCAAATTCATCAAATCTTTTAAGAACTTCAGCAGATGAAGGGACCAAATATCACCTCTTTGTCCAGGGAAACAATCAGGATCTCCACTTTGACATTCTCTGGTAAATTCCGAGAATGGAGTCAGTCAAACCTTCTCATCACTGACACAGTGGCATCTGCTCTATAAATATCAGCAGTGTCATAAGAACATTTTAGAGTATTTAGTTACCTAAGACACAAAAGAGATTAATGAATTTAAGTACGTCAATTGATGAAGTAATGTCAGCATTTAACCTTTCCATACTGTCAAAGGAAGCCAGCAGAAACTTAAGACATATGAATCTGACAATATATTATTCTGAAGGCTGATGTGGAAAAAGCATAAACTTACTGTCAGGCAATCTGCTTACTTCTCAGAAAACATCCTGTAAGACCAGAAAAACAACAGCTGCAGGTTGAGGGAAATCTACTGGTAGCAAATCATAGTACCTTGGCTTGGACTCTGGTTATTTCCTTTGGTTCCCAATGAAATAACTCCTTCGTTCTTGGTAAAAGTATCAGAAAGAGACAATGCATCAGTTGGGGAATCATAAAAAATTTTCCTCACAGTCCAACTCTACTTTCAGATGAGAGGCACATTACTAGACTAATTACTGCTCCACAGACAGAATCAGAAATGAATTATCCTTTTTAAATGAAGGGAAGACTAAGAACATTAAGACAAAGACTGAATAAACCTTTAACAAAATCCAACCAATCCTCCTTATCTGTCCTTGATAAAAGGGTGAAATGGGTAGAGGTAGAAAAAAGTGCCTAATTTTACACGTTCTTTTTATGGGAGACCTTGATGGGGAAAAAAGCACCCTGTAACACAGTTCTTTCCCATGGAATCAAGCTCATCAGTGTTTCTGCAAAGAAAAAGTCCACTCCCTCTGATAAAGAAGAGAGTGGTTCTCACTTGCCTGAGGAATACAGCTGAATAGCGGCATCAGACGTGACTATCAGTCTTTAGCAGTTTCCTAAGGAGCAGCAGTAGAGGGACTGAGAAACTGATGAGTGGTCCAAGAAACTTAGGTGAAATATAATCTGCATCATCTGAAGGAACCTGGATTTGAGAGGCGTAGGCTAATGAATGGTCATCAGCATCACAGGCCTTTCTCCCTTCTGTGGAAGAAAAACAGAAAGTAACCTTCTGAGGGGTAGGAGGAGGAGGACAAACTGCAAATGAAGGCAGTTTAAGGGCCATATTGGTTTTGAGCAAGCTCTGAGAGAAGTCCATCCACTCCTTTCTAGGAGGAGGAGGTAGGGAAACATGCTTGGTAGACTGTCACCTTTTTTTTGTGGTGATTTCACTATGAACCAAATGAAGAGGTTTAGACCACGGACATAGCTCAATCAGGTAGCCAGGAATCTCTTCCATAACTAAATTCTGCAGGATGCCTTCAGGTCCCTCTGAAATGATGATCAGTGGTTCCCCCTTCTCAGTAGTAGTAACAGTCTCTTTGAATGTGCAATCCTCTACCACCACACTGGCCTCCAGCAGTGTAGCTGTGGAAGGTGTCTGAGGGAGTGTAGGATATACTTCGGGTTCTGTAACGTCTGCATGTATAGCAGAGTCAGACTGGGCAGATGGCATGCCTGGCCTAGGCTTTTGATTTTTTTTTTTCTTAAGAGGTGGAAGTACGTCTGGTGGGGCAGGATCCACCATCCTGGAATGGGCCAGATGCTTCACTTATTGAGTCTCCAAGAATGTACTGAGTGGAGGCAAATGGGATTGCAAAGTGTTGGGCACAAGAGTGGCAAACGGAACAAGCTTTGTAATTGTGTTCTATAATTGTGTTCTATGCCTAAGCAGAAGAGACACTGGGTATGGGTATCTTTGAATTTGCCTACCACACTTTCACATACCCTCCTAATTGACATATAACAAAGTGCAGCAAACGTTAATACAAGGAGGAAGTTGTCCCAACAGGGCACTTACTTGAATCCAAGAAACTAATGGTACCAATGACCACAAATATCAGCATGCATTTGGGCTTGTGGTGTGGTATTATGTGGATTTATGCTCATATGTCTGTCTTTATACCCTACACTTGTCAACTGAGGCCATACATTGGATTTTTGCTACAGGGAAGGTTTATGCTTTGCTATCCTGGCTGGATGTCAGTGGTGAAAACCCATATGCTTGGAATACTGCAACAATGATTTCAGTCAAAACATCAAATGGTATTCCTATGGAAAACTAGGAGTTAGAAAGAGTGACGAAGATATGGAAAGCTTTGGTTAACAATATTTTAAAAAGAGGCAGAATAAAAACTTCATGGAAAAAAACAGAGGTGGTATTATTACTGAAAGGGTAAAAGTCACTTTCATACAGACCAATTTTGATTTTAAAATATGATTATAAAGTCTTTTTGTCTATATTAGCAAAGAGACTGGCAAAGATGTTACCAAAACTGACAGATAGGAATCAACATGGTTTTATAGAAAGGAGACAAAATGTGATAACGTTAATAGGACACTGATGATCCAGACGGAATCAGAGTGCAAGAAAACATGACTATTTTTGGTGAGTCTTGACAAAGAAAAAACATTTCATAGGGCTAGTTGGGAAATGGCAGCATTTGAGTTTCCTGAGAGAATAAGTACAATTAATGAGAAGGATATATGAAGGACTGAAAGGAAGAACTAAGGTAGGAGGGCTTCTCTCTGATTAGTTGTGTTTGAGAAGAGGAACCAGGCAGTGCTGCCCACTTTTGCTTCTATTATATGCATTATGCCAACAGCAAAAAGGATCCACAAATTCTAGGATATAACTGGTGGGTGTGGTAATCAAGAAAAGCTAGCCTTTAAAAATCAAAAAAAGGTAATTTTAGTACAGTACATTTTGAGACAGTTTCAATGATTTTGAGCTATAAAATAAATGAAGATAAAGCAGGTATAACGGTCAACTATGCATCCACTCATGAATTAGTTCAATAATACCAAAAACTGTTAGAGGAACAAATGGTAGTAACAAAGGAAATGATTCTTTGGAGGGATATAGGTTGTGAATTGTCAGGGATAGTAAATGCCTTACAAAGTCTAATTATATTGGTGGCAAAAAAGCAAATACCAAAGGATGAAAATCAATCTAAACCAACTGTAATGGAAGTATCAAATCATTTATTTACTTTTTTATTGAAGGGATCAGTCCCACTGGGCCAGTGGCTTCTCTTCATGAAACACTAGAAGTGGTACTTACACTGAAAGGCTAGAAAAGAATTGAATCTTTATAAAAAGGAAGAAGCAAGTTAATGGAATTTGTGAGAACAACGCATACAGAATAACGCTAAGGAGGAAGACTGAGGTTTAAGAAAAGATAGAAACTGAGAAACTTACTATTCAAGTAAATACTCTCAACTTCTACCCAGTCAGACTTTCCTGGTAATCAAATGTCAATTAAATAAATTGAAAACTGTTAAAAGAAAGCATACATACAAGTGTATGATGATGATAAAGAAACCTATTAAGGTTCATTTTCTACTAATGCACAATGCTTCTTGCAACTTAAAATGTAATGATTAAAGACATTAAAACAAATCACTGTTTTACAGGCTACAATCCTATCAGAAATACCAGGTTTGGGAGTGAGAAGTAGGGATAATAATCACATTATTTAAACTCAAACTCATCCTTAAAATAATAACAAATAAAATGAAATGAACCACTATAATTGCTGTAAAGTGAACCAGGAATCCAGGACGCTAGTAAAAAAGATGCAAAAATAATCCTTCTTTATTGAAACCAACGGTTTTAGTGCTTTCATCTCTGTAACAGAGACTTCATCAGAAACAAATTACTACAATTGATTAATCATATATATACTATTAAAATTAGTGACATCACAAAATCAATTAAAATTTAAACCAAAACCAACCTATTTAAAAATCTCCATTTGCTGATTTGTGTTATGTTTGCACAATGGGTCTCAAAAAATTTTTTTTATTTATATATATATATATATATATATATAATATTATTAAAAGCTTATCCAAAATTAGTTGTTTGAATAATGAACTAATGAATCCTGCGTCCTGGAGTCCTGGTTCACTTTACAGCAATTATAGTCATCCTTAAAATAGTAGCCCAGTCAACCTAACTTGATAACTATAAACCCCAACTGGTTGACAGTAGAAAAAACAAAAAAAATTCTCTGAACTCACCTCAGGTTTTACCCACCTCCCTTCAATGCCTCTCTCAATAAATTCTACACCTTAATAGAGCAAATAAGCCATTTACCTTGCCTCAGAAATAAAATTATTACAGGGATGGGCTTCAACAAAAACTTGTTGGGTCCACACAGAAATGATGAATTAGTAACTCATGGACATCGATGACTATCAAATGATTCAAGAACCCACAAAAAAAGCCCACATCAAATAACAACTTCACCCTAGACATCATAATTACAAGAGTCCTTAGCCAAATACATTCACTAAGTATATCAATTATTGACCAGCAGTAGTAAACCAGACCTTCTTTAACCTTTTGCTCCTTTAGAGTGCAAAAGTAGGGAGAAAAAAAACAATACTCACAACCCTTAACTCAGCACATCACTCCCCATAATACCTTACCGAAGACACCAACATGGCAGCAGACATTCATTACTCCCCTAAATGGCATTAAAAAATGTACCTTAGTTACACAACTTCTAAAATGGAACATGTGATAATAGCTTTCAAAAGGACTCAATACCCTCCATAACAGCTAAAGTGTGGAGCATGTGAAAAACAGACATCTTCCAACAAAGATGCATAATTTTCAGAAATTCAATAAGAAAGAAGCAATCTACTATAACACAGCACACTATTTCGGAAAGAAAAGCCTCACTCCTTAAAGGAAACAAAATACTTCTGGAAAGAAGCTCCATTACAGAAAGAAGCTATAAAAATACAAGCAGGTGTACCAACTCCCACCAAAAGGCTTTCTAGCAAATGTCAATAACTTCCCCTCACCCAACTAACAGTAACTCCCTACCACCCGAACTTTACCATGCCATCAAAATGTTTTCTACCTACCTACCCCCCATTTCACATTAAAGAGCTAAAGTTTTTGACTCAACCTGACAGACTAGCTTCTCAAATCAAGAGACTTCTTCGAGCTAACAGTAATGTATTAAGCTAGGGCCTAGTCTATGTGAAGAGAACACTTTCAACAGATGTCAGTGTGACTTTTTTCTAGTCATTTAACAGTATGGTAGACTGGATTTCAGACTTTTTCAGCCACAACCTTGGTCCAAAGATAACATTAAATAAAACAGATTAAATCCTCAAGTGAAAAAACACCTGGAACTCCAAAAGCACAATAAAAATGTTTTTGCCTGTATCTTAAACACAAGTTCCTTTGAACATAGATCCTTCCTCCATTAAATATGAAAGCAGTCTTACTCACAGCTGTAATTACTCATGACATTCCTCAGGTTTTGTTTTTAGCACCACAAGTGAAATCTCTACTCACTAATGCTCTTGTCCTCATCTTCCAAAACTTCAGTAATCTACAAATGGTCACTTCTACAACAGGATTAAAAGGACAGCATAACTTTTGTAATTTAGCAAGCTATCTTCAAAACAGTGGTCTGACAGTCAACTCTTCCAGAACCAAGGTAAAGATTCTTGGAATTGAGCACACAAAAAAAAACATTTTTTGAAGTTGGGCTATCTCAAACCTTCTACAGAACTACCTTGCAACAACCACCCAAACTTCACATATTTACACGTTAAGCATTTCATCCAGTCAGACACCTATCACCTCATTTAACTAAGCATTTTTAAAATAAACAAACCTGTTGCTTTGGTCTTGGAATATCTCAGGATTACCAAATGCAAGAAAAATGCAGGCAAGTGAAATATGTTACCACAACTGGAATATTCTCTCCCAATCACTGCAAATGAACAATTCCTCTCTACAAACAGCTAACTGAATCTAAAGTATCACTACTCTAGGCACATGTGAAGAATATCACTGCAGTGGACTTTTAGAAAGTCAACTGACTGTTACAAAACAGTGACCTACTGTCAGTCTCCTGGCTACGCTCACTTCTAAAACTTCATATCTAACCCATTCCTTGAAAGGAAAATAATCCCCTTGTTGTCACAACTCAGTTTTTAGCCAAAATCTACCAAGCCAAGTTCTCACCTAACAGCCTGTCAGTCTCTAGCCTAAGTCACAAAACCTAGGCTCACCTCCCACTCCTTTCAAAGTCTTCAATGATCTTAAACTATTCTGGGTCCAGAGAATACAAACCTCACAGAGTGAGCCAAATGTAACTTCTATATCCAGTCTATAGATAGCTCAGCCATCCTTTTCCTCCACCAAACAATCCACTTATTAAACCCGTCTGTTTGAGGTCCACTCTAAACCTGCCAGTTTATGCAAACAAGACCTAGTAATTATATCTTCATAAACTATTTGATTAAATGTTTGCCAGGCAGTGCTTTCATTTTCAATAAGTATGCTTATTTATCTCTGGTACATTTAAAGAAGCTCTATCAGTCACACAAAACAGGTATTTTAAGTTCCACCAGTGTATTTCTAAATCTGTTTGCAAATATACATTTATCATGCATGAGTGCACAAGCTGAACACTTTTACTATTTACCAATGTTGCATAGTTATTCTGTTTAGATGCTCGACATAATATACAGTCATTTTGTATGCACGACTTCTTGAATGACTCCTAGAATATGTGCACCGTTTTGTAAAATTATTTTATAGCTTAAGTGCATGTGCTATGTTATGTCTGACATTAATTCATCATGGATCAGCACATTACCCTGTTCAGCAAATAAGCAGGAAAAAAGCAATTAACCATGTATTTACTAATATATTATGACAATTTCTAAACTTATTACTACATGTTGTAGTCTATTAAGTGTGTTATAAAACCCTTTTTGAGCTTACCTTGTCATCCAGGCAAACATGTGAATAACTAAAGTAAAACCATTCAAAGTTTACCTTATTATTTTTAACTGGTGTAACTGGTTCAAGATGTTCACTAGGTATACTGACAACTTTTTCACTTTCTTGTAAGAAAACTGAGCATATGCCACCCTGAAAAGAAAAAAAAATTAGAAGGGATGCAATTTTGATCCACCTAAATCAGGTAAGCCGAAACTTCAGAAACCTCATTAAGCAAGCTACCAATGATTAATGCTACTCCTGCATAGAGAAATAAACTTTCACATATTAACTAAAGGTGCCTAAATTATTAGTGTACTGCTAGCATTCACATCATTATGAGCAGATGAAAAGGAATAAGTACATATATATTTTTTATTTTTTGTAAGAACAGGATATAGATTTTTGGAGCAACAATTTCTGAAGGAATGGAGACTTATCAGACAATGGGGGACATAAATGCCCAAAATGAGGTCACACAGGGTTTAACTACAGTAATCAAGGAGTCTCAATCCTCACCACAGGCAACAGTGGAGGATGTTTCACTGGGAGGATGACAAGTATACACACAGTATTTCCAGATCCATCAAGTGCAATCTCAATTAAGAGCACACCCACCAGTCAGCCTGAGGCTGGTTTCTCCCTCTTTCTCCAGATCCCCAATAAGACTCCTAATAGGCACAGAGAGAGATGAGATCTCAGCTGAGTGGCCAAGCCAAGACCTCCAGCACCCTCTCTGTCCAACCAGCGCTTTGTGTCCCTGCCCAAGCAGCTGACACACAATCTTAGGTTTGCTTTACATACACACATACCAGGGAAAGGTTGGCACAGGCTTACTTGCTATGCCCCCTTCTGCCCAGACTATAACTTGGTTACCACTGCCACCAATCACCTCCTTATCAGCTTCTTTAAGGCCTTTAACAATGTTCAAGCTTACTGTGCAATATCAATATTAACACAAACTGTAAGTTGACCAAGAGCAAGGCTATTAGGAGTGACCCACAACACATCACCAAATATGCAAGTACTCTCTAAACTTAAATATCTCTACACAGATCAGCCACAACAAAAGGTTTAAACATATTTAATAATAAAAGAACAACACAAATACTAAATATATAGTCACAGTGACATCAGAGTTCAAAATCACAGGAAATATTTAAAACAACATTGCAGGGCAGTCTCAAACAAATAAAGAAACATATCTAAACTAAGCTTAACTATATTCCTGACTGAATCTAAGAGAATTATACTATAACCTAAGAACTTGCTAATAGAGAAAGGCAGATGTTGTGGTGAATGGATTTCTAGTTGTCAGGTCAAAGACAGAACACAGAATTCTCCATCTCTCCAAGAGACTTTTCAAATTAATATCTCAAATACTAATGCTGGGATAGCTTGCAGAATGACTTCACTTCTTGTCCTCTGACTCTAGTTCCCAGGTGAAAACCCCACTTCTGGAAGGAGGCAGTATTTAGCATCTACCTGTGAAAATACATAGACCTCCAATCTTTGGCAGACGCTGAAAGCCATAAAACAATTGCATTCCATCATGCTTTCAAGACTAGTAATTAGTTCACCCTGAAGCCAATACAGAAAGTTTCTCAGCACAGACTCTGTCTCCAGTTGCACTGAAAACTGAAGGATACCATATTTTACTGAGTGGCCTATAAAGTATTTTAACTCCTCCTGCCTTCCTACCATGGTAAGGTTTCATGGCATTACTGTACAGTTTGTGCCCCTGCCTCCTGCCTAGCAGATCTACTATGTAGTTAACAGCATTAACCTTCCTTAGCAATTTGAAGGGTCCCTCCCAAGCTGCCTGCAACTTGTTGTGTCTGACGAGAATGAGAACCATAACCTGCTGCCTCATAGCACACTCTCTAGCTCAAACATTCCTGTTATACCAGAACTCTTTCTGCTGTTGGGCTTCTTGCCAGGTTCTCCTGGGCCAAACCTATGAGTTCCCTGAGGCTTGTCCTGAGGTTTAGGGTATATGCCACAACAGACTCCTTGTGGGATTCACACTCACCCTCTCGCTCATCTTGAATCATATCTAGAGTTCCCCTCACCCTATGCCCATACAGCAAATCAAAGGGTGAAAAAAGTACAGTTGTGTACACCTACCATAAATGTAGATGTTCGAGTGTCTTCACTGTTGCAGTCATAACTGTAGGGTGTTCCTGCCGGCAGGCAGCCCGAGGTCGGCCAGAATCCCAAAGTCTGGGTCCGGCGTCGGCTGTACCAGCAAGTACCCTGACGTCAGAATGCAGAGGTACAAAGATGACAGCCGACGCCATCTTCTCCAGCCTTTCTTGCCCCAGATGTCAGAAGCTCCCCAAAAAATCCAGTAGGTGTCCCAAAGGAAACACAAATACACCACAAAGGAAGAGGAGATAGACAAACAGAAAAAGAAGAGGGGATGGTGGGAGGGAAACCCCGACTGCAACAGTGAAGACACTCGAACATCTACATTTATGGTAGGTGTACACAACTGTACTATGTTCTTCGTGTTTCACTGTTGCAGTCATAACTGTAGGGTGGAATCCCAAAGCTGAGAAGGAAGGTGGAGGTCATGCAGAAGAAGGGGCAGCCAGAAGACCCTGCAAGACAACAGAGGCAAAACCTGCCCTAGACTTAAAATACAAAGGGAGATTGTAGTGCTTTGAAAAAGTATGCACTGAACTCCAAGTGGCAGCTTCCAAAATGTCCTTGGTAGGAACTCCTCTGAGAAAAGCTGCTGAAGTGGCTGCTGCTCTAGTAGAATGACTTCTAACAGTGCCTGGAATCTGTTTCCCAGAATGAGAGTAACAAAACCTTATTCCATGAGCAATCCATTTGGAAATAGTTTGTTTAGAAATAGCCTTGCCTAGAGAACTGGAGGCATAAGAGATAAGCAACTGTTCAGATTTCCTGAAATCTTTATTTCTGTCCAGGTAAAATCGCAGTTGTCTGTGTACATCCAATGAATGTAAAATCCTTTCCCCTTTGTTTTGAGGATTTGGAAAGAAAGTAGGAAGGTGAATAGTCTGATTTAAAGCCACCTTAGAAATCACCTTAGGCATAAATGTAGGATTGGTCCTTAAGGCCACTCTGTCTTGGTGGAAAATAAGGTATGGTTCCACAGCCATGAGAGCTTGCAACTCTGACACCCTTCTTGCAGAAGTCAATGCTAATAAAATAGCTGTTTTCCAGGATAAGAACTTGATATCTGAAGCAGCAGCAGGCTCAAAGGGAGGTAAAGTAAGCTTCTCCAAAACATAATTAAGATCACACGCAGGAACAGGAGGTGTTCTGGGAGGTCTTAAATTCTTAGCCCCTCTCAAGAATTGTCTCACCAGCTGATGAGAGAAAATGGGGGATCTGTGTTGAAATGAGCCGAGATAGCAGAAGCATGAATTTTGATGGAAGAGAAGGAGAGGCCTTTAAGCAAAAGTTCAGAGAGGTAAAGTAAAATGGATGAAATGTCAGGTAGAAGAGGATCAGAACCTCGATCCCGCATCCAAATACAAAATCTTTTCCACTTGGAAGCATAAGATTTTCTAGTGCTAGGACGCCTAGCTTCCAAGAGAACATCCAAAACTTGTTTGGGAAGAGTAGAAGGAATCAAAGGGCTTTGTAGAGCCAGGCTGCTAGGCAAAGAGTCTTGATTTGAGTGTGTAGCATCTGACCCTGATGCTGGGACAGAAGGGAAGGAGACAGAGGCAGAATCCATGGAGGTTCCAAGAACAGGTGTCTTAAGGTTGGAAACCAAAACTGTCGAGGCCATTTTGGAGCTATCAGGATGATAATCTTGGGTCTGTCTTGTTTTATTTTCAGTAGCACCCGAGGCGGAAGAGGAGGGAAGGCATATCCCGAAAGATTCCTCCAACTGAAAGACAGGGCATCCACTTTCCAAGCTGTTTTGTGGAAGGACCTGGTGCAAAATAGAGGCAACTGATGATTGAGATGAGATGCAAACAGATCTATCTGTGGACAACCCCAAACTGTTGTAATCCTGTTGAATAAGTTGGGGTCCAGCATCCATTCGTGGGGATCCAGAAGATTTCTGCTTAGGCTGTCTGCTAAGAGATTTTGTTTTCCTGGAATGAACTGAGCTTGAAGATGCAGATTCAGAGAGAGCTGTGTCCCACAGACTCATGGCTAGTCTGCAAAGGGGGTAAGAGTGGGAGCCCCCCTGCTTGTTTATGTACCACATGACTGTGGTATTGTCTGTACGAATCAGATGATGTCCTGGTTGCAAAAGTTTCTGGAAGGCTAGCAGAGCATGTTGGACTGCCAACATTTCCTTCAGGTTGATGTGCCAGTGAAGATGTTTCTTTGACCAAGAGCCTTGCTGGCAGTTGTTTAGAAAATGAGCTCCCCAAGTGTAATCCGAAGCGTCTGTGGTCATGATCTGAAAAGGCTGAGGCAGACGAAAGGGGTTTCCTTCGTTTACAGCACAAGTCCTGGACCACCAAAGGAACTCTTTTTGGAGGCATGGAATCAGAGGTATCATTGTATCCAGGCTGTGGTAATGCTGAGACCATACACTCTTTAGGTACCATTGAAGTTTTCTCATATGAAGCCTTGCATTTGGAATCAACAGGATGCAAGAAGCCATGTAGCCCAAAGCCTGCAGGAATTTCCTTGCAGTGAGCAGAGTCAAAGTAGCCAAGGTTTTGAAAATTGATGCCAGATGTACTTGCTTTTCTGGGGTCAGGAAGGCCTTTTGCAAGTTTGTGTTTAGAAGAGCACCCAAAAAGATCATTTGTTGAGAGGGGATCAAATGTGACTTTTTTGTGTTCACTGAAAATCCCAGTAGTAGGAGGAGATGCTGAACAAACTGTAGATGCTGAAGTAAAAGATCCTTGCTGTCCGCCTGGATAAGACAGTCGTCCAGATAGGGGTAAATTTGTATCCCTTGGAGTCTGCAATAAGCAACTACTGGAGCCAGGCACTTGGTAAAGACTCTGGGCGCAGTAGATAAGCCAAAGGGCAGTGCAGAGAATTGAAAGTGACTCAAGCCTGCCTTGAATCTGAGGTATTTTCTGCATTCCTGTCTGATGGGAATGTGTAAGTAGGCCTCCTTCAGGTCCAATGTCACCATCCAAGCATCCTGGGAGAGCATGGGAAGAAGTTGTTGCAGGGTAAGCATCTTGAATTTTGGAATTTCCAGAAAAGTATTTAATACTGAGAGGTCCAGAATAGGTCTCCATGTGTTCTGTTTTCTTGGAACCAGGAACAGTCTTGAATAAAAACCCTTTCCCATCTCTGGGTGTGGAACAGGTTCTATGGCTCTCATGGCCAATAAAGTGTCCACCTGATTTAAGGCCTCTGACCATTGATGTTTTGGCAGATCTGGCCAACCGTAAGACCTTGGCAGAGTATGAAAGTGGAATTTGTAGCCTTTTAAAATCACATCCAAAACCCATTTGTCCTGGGTTATATGCGTCCAATTTTGGTAAAAAAGAGATAGCTTTCCTCCGAGAAGAGCTTCCAGGCAAGAAGTACCTGTAGCCCAACAGAGGGAGTCATTGGATCTGCTTCCTTTGTGATTGAGGTCTGTCTTCTCCCCTTCTAGGTGAAGCAGCAGACCACTGTCTGGACCTATAAGAGGCCTGCGTTTGTGTCCGGCCTCTAGACCGTCTATATCTTCCCCTTTGAGGCCTGTCAGAAGTGGGAAAGGACCAATTTTTGGAGGGACAATTTCTAGAAAATCTAGGAGGCTGAACTTGTAAGAAATCTTTGACAGTCTGCATAGATTTTGCTTTTTCCTCCATCTTTTTAATAACTTCCTCAGCCTTGGATCCAAATAAAACATCATGTTGAACAGGGGCATCTAACAGTTTCGCCTTAACCTGCTCAGGTAAATTCTGCTCCTGAAGCCTAGCATGTCTCCTGATAACAGTACCAGAGGCTGCGGCCCTGCAAGAAGCTTCCAAGGCATCAAAACCACAATGTAAACTATGTTTGCTAACTTGTTCAGTTGCATGCAAAACATCCTGTAATTCCTTGTCCTCTGCACATGCAGGAAAGGTAGAAAGCCTTTGCTTTAAAACAGACAAAAGAAATTGCTGATACTTAAACATATGAAACTGGCAATTTAAAGCTCTAATAGAAAGAGTAGCAGAAGTATAAACCTTTTTGCCCCACCTATCCAAGGCACAAGAATCCTTTTCAGAGGGCATAGGATTTTTAGATGAAGCGGCCTTAGCAGCTTTAGAACCCTGAGAAATAGTTTCAGGATCTGCAGAAGGGTTCTTAAATAAGAATTGATGGGAATCAGGGACTCTGTAAAATCTATCAGGCTTAGAAGAAGCAGGCGGCAAGGAATCAGGATTCAAGTTAGCTTCAGAGAAAGCATCATCCACAATATCAAGTACAGGAGGAATAGCCAAAGGTCTGTGTTGAGGGAGAAGGAGAAATTCCCTGAGCCTCTTCTTGGAGGCAGAATAATCCTGACCTTCCCAATGAAAATGCTCTCTCATCTCATGTAAGGTTTCCCCAAAAGAAAAATCTTCAGGGGGAGAAGCAGAGGGAATAGAGTCCTCTGCATCCGAATCCTCATAAGGAAGAAAAGAGTAATCCTGGTCAGAGGAAAAGACAGAAGCCTGATCAGAGGAATCAAAAGGTAAATCCTGTCTAGGCCTTTTTTCAGGCGGAGGGTTAGAACCCCTAATCATTGTAAGTAAATCCTCAGCCATTCGTAGTAATTGCTTCTGGGACTTGGGAGCTGAATCTGAAGCAGCTTGAGAGGAAACCCTTGGTTTTACAGGAGTTTTTGTCTTTGCCTTTGTTGAAATAGTTATATGTGAAGGCCTGAAAACTCCCTCAGAAGCCGGTACCTGCACAGCGGTTCCGGACCCATCTGAAGGAGCAACGTCCGAAGGTCCTGCAGCAGATGAAATATTAGGCCTAGATGTCTCCCCATGGGAGTCCGTGTCGGCCATTGGTTCAGAAGTGGCGGACGACAGGGGCTGCAAAAGCGCCTCACTGACGACCGCCGAACCCGATGCTGGCTCCGGCTGCGAAGAATCCTGTTTGGACCTTGGAGGCCTATCGTTGTCCTTGCGTTTCTTTTGAATTCCGGTTGTCGGTAAAGTATCCGACGACATCCTATAATTAAATCGTCTACCGAAATAGTTCAAGGCCCAATCGTACCTACGCTTGATAGTGCGAGAATTAAACCTGGCACAGAACCGACAGCAAGAAACATCGTGGTCAGGGCCTAAGCAAGGTAGACAGTAAGAGTGGAAATCTTTATGAGGTATTTGTTTTCCACACGATATACAATTATTAACTTTTTCTGACATCGGAGGAGCAAGAAAAAAGTTTCCCCAATGGGGTACTTAGCTTGAGAAGAGAAGTTGAAAACTTCGGACCGAAGTCAATCAAAGCACGTTGCGAGCTGCTTTCCACCGCACGGCAAGAAAGACTGGAGAAGATGGCGTTGGCTGTCAGCTTTGTACCTCTGCGTTCTGACGTCAGGGTACTTGCTGGTACAGCAGACGCCGGACCCAGACTTTGGGATTCTGGCCGACCTCAGGCTGCCTGCCGGCAGGAACACCCTACAGTTATGACTGCAACAGTGAAACACGAAGAACATCTGTGGATTCCTGGGTCACCTCTCTATAAAGCAAACAGATGGGGCAAATATTTGTCCCACTCCCTTTTAAAATGGTCTGCAAATGTTTGTAGCATGGTCTTTAGTGTAGAGTTTAACCTCTCCACCAGACCATTAGTCTGGGGGTGGTAGGGTGGTCTTTAGGTGCTTCATCCCACAGCACTCCCACAGACAAGCCAGCAGGTCTAATGTGAAACTGGCACCTCTGTCAGTCAGTATTTCTTCTGGGAAACCTACCCTGCTAAAAATTTGTAACAAAGCATTTGCCACCTTTTCTGCCTCAATGGAGGACAGAGCCACTGCCTCCGGGCATCCGGTAGCATAATCTACTACCACTAGGATATTAGACTTCCCTGTGGAACGTGGGGTACTCAAATGTCCCACAATATCCACAACTACCCTCTGAAATGTCACCCCAATCACATGCAAAGGCACCCGCGGCTACCTCCCTCAAGCCTTGTAAAGTAGGGTCAGAGAGCCGAGCCCATTTCATCTCTCTCATTGTAACCTCAACCAGCTCCCCATCCACAGGAAGTCTGGTATCCTCTGACAGCAGTGCCTCATTGTCAGCCTGGGTACTACTACTCACATCTGCCCTTGTAGTCACTCTGTCCAAGGAACATTAGTACCCAGCAGCAGCTGTGGCTCACCTACAGTCTCACTGCTATAGGGTAGCTCCCTCCCTGACTCTGTTGGGGCAATTTAGGCTACCCTCCATGGGTTCCCCTTATACCCATGTGTAGCACTGGGTATCACTTTCCTGTGCAGTGATGCCCTGCTTGTTAGGTATAGGTCTCCCTTTTTCCCCAACTCATCTGCAGTATTGCATTCCCTATCTGCCAACCAGGTTCTCATGTCCTCAGGCAAAGTGCTAAAGGCTTGCTCCCTCACCAAAAGGTCTGCCAGCCCTTCAAAAGTGGTGGCCTGACACTCACTCACCCACCTATGAAAATAAGTGCTTAGTTCAGCAATATATGCACACACACTTTAATCTGCCTTGCATCTATGTTCACAAAACTTTTTTTTTCTTTAAGCTTCAGGCGTTAACTTAAAACACTGTAATAAAACAATTTCCCCAAAAATATTTTATTATTCTTCCACAGTGTATTATCCATGTAGGTTAGAATATTTATAAAAACAACAAGATCAGTCATGGAAATGTACACTTCTAAAACAAGTAAATATAACAAAAACCTCAAACTATGTACAATATATACATCAAGTGCTACGTAAACATCTTGGTAAAAACAAAATTATATTACAAAGTCACAAGAACAGAGAGCTATGAAATATTGACCTAAAACATCCTTATTTATAAAAGAAAGTAAGTTTTTATATCCAACTACTCATTTTTAGGCAAAAACTATTTACCATCCTATTTTATTCTTTTAATATGTATTCAAGAAGTTGTTTCCAACATTTCTGCTAACATCGCTCATTAGTATTTGTTATAAGTTTATGAGAGGATACATACCTAATTGCCATATTTCTGAATCCTTTCCTAGAAAGTTTAGAACTGTTGAACCAATTTTGTGCTACATAAAGTTTAACTAATGTAAAAAGAGTAATAAGGATATGCAATTTTTGCTTATATAGCTTTTGATCAGTGATATGAAGAATAGCAAACTCCCAAAACAATGTTGATTTTTCATAACCCATTTTTTCTAACCTTACCATAAGAGAGCACCAGAGATTGGGCATATAATTACAATACCATAGAATAGGCAACAAATCAGCCTTGGGAAATGAGCAACATGTACAGGATGATGATATTTTGGAGTTAAAAGTCTTTAATACTAGTGGAGTATAGTATGCATGGTTATTTATCATTAGCTGTGCATTAATGAGATTTTTAAATGGGGTCAATTTAATGGTAGACTCAAGAGCTTGAGATTTTTGCTCATCAGTGAATTCCTTACACCTTTTATTCCAATACTTAGAATATAATAAAGATAAACTGGTATTTAATGGATGTGACTAGTTTATAGACATTGGAAAGCATTTTTTGAAGGATAACGTTTTAAGTATTATTATGCAAGTATTAAGATTTGATTAATACATTACTAGGCTTTTAATTACTGCTGGAAAAAGCTCTCTGATTTGTCTTAATATTATAGATTCTTTTCTTCCACTTTATACCTCCAGAACCTTTCTTCCTGCCTTTACTCTATTGCAAATATAAAACAACTTGACTGCATTTGTATCATTATTTCACCTGTTAAATTATGTTGCCTATAGCTTACCCATTGTTGGAAGCATTTCTATGTTGTACTGTTTCTGCCTTGCATACGATTAGTAGTTTTTGATTATTTTTTTACGTGTAATTGTTTCTTAACCTACAAATGTCGAATTACTATTGTAAATTAATGCGGAGCTTTTCACCCTGGGCCTCCGCTGTAAATGGACATTGTCCAGTCGGACTTTCCGGGTTAACAAATGTAAAATAAAATAAATAAAAATAAAAAATAAAATATTATAATGTAACCTTTATTTAAATTTAGAATTAGCCTAAGTTCTTGCAGAGATTTCTCTCTCTATTTATAAATATCCCATAAGCTACAATTTTTAATGAGCGGATATTTGTTTAAATGTATCATATTACTATTTAGTTAAAATGTACTGGTTGAAGCAAGGCAAGAGATTTACTTAAATTTAGGGATTCTATCAGATTCTGAAATATCTGATTTCATGTTTTAAAAGGCAATGGAGCTCAAGTTTCTTACAATTATCTAGTCTGATAAAAGGAAGGGCTTTTGGGTTAATATTTGTTTTGATATGTTCGTAGCAGATTTTAACCCAGATTGGGGACCCTTCTTCACTTTTCAAGCTAAATTCAAAAATTTGTACAAGCATGCTAGAGCAAATTATAACATAAATGGAAACCCAGTAAACTGAGCCCCCCCTTTCTCTTTAGGATATACAAGCTTCATATAACTGATTGTGGTCAAGATTAGGGTACCATATAAATTTGGACAATTCCCTATTAATATTTTAAAAGAACTTATGAGGAACAATCATATTAGATGCATTAAATTGATATAATAGTTTAGGTAAAATATTCATTTTGATTACTGCAGCTTTAGATATGACTGTTAATTTAAATTGTCTCCATCTTGGAGTGTCCTATAAAATGTTAGCCCTATTTTTATTAGACTATTTTGCATCATTGATTGGCGGCTGTGTTCAAAAGTTAGTCATAGGTATTTGAATGACTATTCCATCCTAAAAAAGAAAAGAAACAGGGAAATAATTTTCTTTAAGATTTGAAGGGTTTATTGGAAAGATAAGGGATTTGGACTGATTAATTTTGTAATCTGAAACTTTTGAAAACTTGCTTATTTATGAAATTAATTTGTTCAGGTCTGTATTTGGGAGTTCAAAATAAACATTTAAATCATCAGCAAATGCAGACAAAGCTACCTTATTATTCAAACTTTTTAGGACAGAGTGAAATGTTTTTTTGGGAGAAGTATAGACACAGTGATTCTATATACAAGTTGAAAAGATAGGGGACATAAGGGCAACCCTGTCTGGTCCCACTTAGAATCTTGATAGGACTTGATAGTGTTTTATTTACAGAGAGAGATGTATATGATTTTTTATGAAGTATTTTTATCATATCAATAAACTCTTTTGGAATGCTGTTGTAAGATAAAGATAAAAATAGGAATCTTAAATTAACTTTGTCAAATCCTTTACATGCATCCAGTACTAGGGCATGTCGTGGATTTCTGTCATGTTTAGAAAGTTGAATCATAGACTCTAATGTTAAAGTATTATCCCAAGTCTGTCTATTGTACATATAACCAGACTTTTCAGATGACATAATATGAGGAAAACCTTTTAAGTCTCTCCACTAAGTGTGTGGACAGAATCTTTATACCCACATTAATCAAAGAAACTGGCCTGTAATTAAAAGGATTGGATTTATCTAAATTGTTTGGAATAAAAATTGTTTTTGAGTTATTTAAATACAGATCCGTAATACCAGGTCACCTAATATGACTGCATATTTTCAGGAGAATCTATGAAAGTTTTTGGATAAAAGTTTTACAAAAATCTGCAGTATATCCATCTGAACCAGGAGCTTTACCTGGCTTCAATTTCTTTATTACATGCATTATTTCCTGTTGTGTGACGGGAACCTTATGAAGTACTTTTTGGACTTCATTAGTTTTTGTAAAAGTGAGATAATTTAGGAAGTCTTCACAATCTAGTTTAGAAATTTGACTGTTAAGAGAGCCATAGATGTCAGTGTTGATCTTTTCAAGAAGTTTCAATATTTGCAAATCTGACTTGAATGCTTTGCCCTCGTATTATAGTAGGGTTATCCTAGGGATTCCCAGATTAGTACTAATTATTCTCGCTAAGGCTTTTGAGGGGACCTCGCCCATTCAGAATATTTGGCTAAAAATGTCATTTCTTGAAATGTGTATTGCTGCTGATGTAAAAGGTATAGTTCTTTTTGTAAATTATTTGTAGTTCTAAATTTGGAACTTGATACTTTTGGAACTTTTTTCCACATCCTTTACTTCATTTGTTAATTTAGCTTCCTTTTTTTAGTATTTTTTATAGTAAGAGGCTTCTTGAATTAAGACCCCCTCCCCCTTATTCTAGCTTTACAGGCAGCCCACCAGATATCATATGGGATACTGATGCTTAAGTTTTTACCAAGATCTGTTAGAATGTCAGAAATCTTCTGCACCACATCTTCCTTAAGTAAAATTATTACTCAGAGGCAATTTGAGGTAAATGTTTTCAAATTTATTTTATCAGACCATTTCAGTTTAATTGCAATTTGAAAAAATTCTAATAAACAATTTTTAAACAATCAGTATCAGACAATTTAGAAATAACAGTTACAGCTTTACCATGGAGTAAGGGGGTCAGGAACCATACCCAGAGCCCTTGGTCAGCATTATACTATTTACAAACCCTTTCAAAACATATGAATAAAACTATCAAAATTATCACACTCTGTAAATTGTGGAAGAAATTTACTGATCTTTATTGCTTCAGGAGTTTGGTTACTCCCCTCCCCATTACCTCCATGACCCTGGCGAACAGTCAGCATTTCCTTTTCATGGTGCCTCTCATTTTCTTCAGTCTCCAAACGTCTCAATCTCTCATTTTCTTCGGCCTCCAGATGTCTCAGTCTTTCTGCTGCTTCTAATGCCATCTGTTTCTCATTTTCTTCAGCCTCCAAATGCCACAGTCTCTCTGCTGATTCTAGTTCCAACTGTTCGGCCTCCAGTTCAAGTCTCTAACTCCAGATGGATTTTTAAGCCATCTGAGGCAAACAGAGTTGTACATCCCCAAGGCAAGTCTGGTTGTCCTCCTGGGTGCTGGTCTGTGATGCAGTTATGACTGAGGCTGTGATCATTTCTGCTTTAGTCAGGTTGGCATGCACCAGTCCTCGGCTTGGCGCATTTCAGCCAACTGGCTCCTTGTCAGTTTGCCATAATCTTCTGCTGACATTTGCCTGCTCACCCTGACTAACTAAGCTAACAAAAAAATAAATAAAACTACTGGGACATAAAACTCTGAATGTATATCATGCGGAAGCTTGAGAGTACAAACACCTTCTTTAGTGACCACTGTTTACATGCTACAGGAATTCAATATCCACACCACTGAATCCCAATATGTGATGTGGTAATCACACCATTGCCAAACAAAGGTGATGACCCACCACCGGACCAGTAATCAAGGAGCATTAATCCTCACCACTGGCACAGGTGGGGGATGTACACTGGGAAGGTGACAACTACACACAGTATTTCCAGATGCAGTTCTCTGCATCAAGTGCAATTTCCCTTAAGAGCACACAGTGACCATAGTCAGTCCGGGTCCGGTTTCTCCCTCTTTCTCCAGATCCCCAATAAGACTCACCACTGGCACAGCTACAGAGTTGAGATCTCAGCTGAGTGACCAGGCCAAGACCTCAAGCACCCTCTCTGTCCAACCAGTGCTTCATGCCCCTGCCCAAGTAGCTAACACACTCTGAGGTTTGAGTTGCACATACATACACCTAGGAAAGGCTAGCACAGGTTTACTAGCTTCTGTCCAGACTATAAGATAGTTATCGCCGACACCAGTCAACTACTTATCAGCTACGTTAAGGCCCTTAAAGGATGTCCAATCTTACTGTGTAATATTAACTAACAAAAATGGTACTTTGACCAAGAGCAAGGCTATTATGAGTGGCCCACACAGTGTCACCAAATAAATATGCAAGTACTCTCAAAACTTAAACATCTCTACACAGATCAGCTTCAATGAAAGGCTTAAATATATTTAATAATAAAACAACAAACCAATGCTAAATATATATTCACATTAACATCAGAGTTCAAAATCACAGGAAATATTTTAAACATTATTGCAGGACAATCTCAAATAAACAAAGAAAAATATTTAAAGTTTCACTATATTCCTGACAATCTAAGAGAATTATACTATAACCCAAGAACTTAATAATAGAGAAAGGCAGATGTTGTGGTGAATGGATTAAGTTGTCATGTCCAAGACAGAATACAGAATGCTCTCTCTCTCCAAAAGACTTCTCAAATTAACATCTCAAATATTATCAATGGGCTTGCAGAATGACATCACTTCTTGTCCTCTGAATCTAGTTCCTAGGCAACCCCCCCCCCCCCACACTGCTGGACGTTGGCAGTATTTAGCATCTAGCTGTGAACATACATAGACTTCAGATCTTTGGCAGATGCTGGAAGTTATAAAACAATTGCATTCCTTCATGCTTTCAAGAATAATTAGCTCAGCCTAAAGACAATACAGAAAGCTTCTCAGCATACACTCTGTCTCTAGGTGCACTGAAAACTGAAAGATACCATATTTTATTTTGTGGCCTACAAAGTAATTTAATTTCAGCTATTTTCCTAACGTTTGCTGGACTGAAGTTAATCTCCTGCATTCCAGTTTCCACTGTTAAAATATATACATTTAGACAGGTACAATATGCATTTACGTTTCTGTTCTCTTCCAGTACGGCACATTGTGGATACATTTCAAACGCAAACATTTTATAAAATACCTTTTCAACACATGGCTGTACAAACCAGTTTGATATACATGACACACAGTTTGAATACAGTTGTAATGCAAGCATCTTATATAAATCATGCTGATATTCACAAACGACATATAATTATTTACAAAATTCCAAATAGCTGTGGTGGCAGTATTTCCCTTCATCACAGATACAAACAGTTCTGTTTTTCTAAAGTCTTTTGTTCTGTGCAAGTAAAAATGTAATCGTTTGTGAACATTCAATAGATGTAACATATATTCTCCTTTATTTGAAAAAAATTGGAAAGAAGATTGGTAAGTTGATAGTTTCATTCATATTAGATTTTGATACTACCTTTGGAAGAAAGGGTTGACTCTGTCTTTATAAAAAATCAAGTAAAAGGGCTTAGAAGAAAAGGCATGCAATTTAGAAACCCTTCTGGCAGAGGTAATTGCTACGAAAATATAGTTTTCCAAGTTGAATAACTGAGACCGAATTAGAGCGATACTATTTTAAATCCCAAGGGAAGTAGGATCTTTAATAGGAGGTCTTAAAAGTGTTCCTCTTAGAAAGGCTCGACAAAGTTTGAAAGATGCTAGAGATTAATTATATATTCCAACATGAAATTTGGAGATGGCAGCTAACTGCATTTTAACAGCAGAAGGGCTAGCTCCTTCAATGAAGACAATGTTAGAAATTCCAGAACTTTAGAAACAGGAGCAGTAAAGGGATCTAATCTATTCTGCTGTGCCCAAAACACAAATCTTTTCCACTTACTTTTCTAAAGTTTTCTGGTGGAAGCTTTGTGAGATGACAAAGAATATGACGGACTGGAGAGGACAGCCTGGGCTAAACTATGTGAATCAATTTTAGGCCTGGAATGTCTGGATGAATAGAGTCTGTTGGGCGAGACAAAGCCTGGAGTTGGATCCAGGATCCAAGAGGGACGAAAAAGATGAGCCAAAGAAAGGGAAACCAAATCTGATGAGGACAATAAGGGACAATGAGGATTACTGTGCACTTTAGTCAAGATGCTTTCTGAAGATATTTGGGGACGAGCGGTATCAGGGGATAAGCATAAAGGTTGTAACAAAGCACCAAATATCAAAGATAAATCCAAAGAACAACGACAGTTGAGTATAAAAATAGACCTTTATGACAAAACAACAAAGCTTTCAGGTTAACAAACCCTTTTTCAATGTATTCATACATTGAAAAAGGGTTTGTTAACCTGAAAGCTTTGTTGTTTTGTCATAAAGGTCTATTTTTATACTCAACTGTCGTTGTTCTTTGGATAAGCATAAAGGTGACAGGCAGGCCAACTGTGATGTAGACCATCTCTCGTTGATTCCCCCAGATGAGTGATGAGAGCAAAGAACCTGCTGCACTTACTGTTGAGAGAATCTGCAAAATAATCACAGCACAGTTGACTATCAATAGAAGATCCGCTCTGCCACCTTCATATTGGGAAATCACTTGTGAGGCATTAGACTAGACTTGCTCAACTTGCCTGCAATCATGCTGGACTTCCCTGGAATGTGAGTTAACAGAACTTGATTGGACGGGATTACCCACTGTCACACTCAAAGTTTCTTGACACAGGGGCTAAGATTTGTTTCTCCCTTGTTCACTGAAGTACCAGACCACTGACATACTGTCTGTCTGAATCACAATAGTGCCACTGGAGAGGGAGTCTTGGAAAGTCTGCAATGCTAACAGGATGTCTCTCATTTCCAGGACATTGATATGAGTGTTGGCCTCTTCAGAGGACCATGTGCGCTGGACTGCCCTTCCCAAGAAGTCCCTCCCCAACCTGATCTGGGATGCATTCATGGTCACTATGGCCTTGGGTTGGGTAAAACAAAGGGATAACCTTCTTGCAGTTGACTTGACTACATCCACCACAGGAGATGTTTTTTGCAAGCTTGAGCAATCTTATCTGACTGGACAAAGGGTGGTAAAGAATGGATCATTAAGTAGCTAATGTCCATCTCAGTATTCCTATATGGCACCTTGACAATGGTACCAGGGCGATTACCCCCCTGGACCCTAATGCTTGAAGGATTAATTAAGCTGAAATAGAAGAGTTTTGAATGATTTTTCTGACCTGTTACTGAATAATCTGAACTCTTGCCAAATGAAGAGATGCTGTTTGTGTGATCATGTTGAAAGAAGCACTGATGAATTGTAATGTCCGAGTTTGTTCCACATGAGATTTCTTGCAAATGATCATAATACCTACATGGGAGCATATTTGGAGTATGCAATCTTGGGTTTTTATCAGCTGATGTCTGGTCGAAGCAGTAATGAGCCAGTCATCTAGCTACAGAAACACTTGGAATCCATGCAGCCTCAAGTGAGATGTCACTACTGCCACACACTTAGTGAACATTCTGGGGGCTGTGGTAAGACCAAAGGACAGAGCTCTGAATTGGTAATGACTGGCTCCTAGCAGGAAGCGCTGATGTCTCCTGGAGTGTCTGTTCATTTTGATATGAAAGTAATCATCCTGAAGATTTACTGAGCACATCCAAACATCCTGAACCAGAAAAGGCAGAATGGACTGAACCACGGACTACCTAGAACTCTGTATACTGAACTGACTGATTTAGATTACAGAGATCCAAAACTGGTTTCTAGTCCCCTGTTTTCTTTGGCACTAAAAAGAATGTTGAGTAAGTTCCGGACTATTTCTGGTCTGGGGGACCTCTTGGATGACTCTTTCCAGCAGCTTGTGTACTTCTAGTGCTGCTGCTTCCCTCTGACTGGGTAGAACACCAGCAATTTTCTTTAAAACCAAAGGTGGCAGATGGGAAAATGGTACATCACAACCTCTGGATATTATCTTTTGCACCCATTAATCTTTTGTAATTTTTAACCAGGTCAATCTCTTGATCCTTGGTTCTATGGACCCCCTCTATCAGAAGGGCAGCATCTCCCATTAGTTTCCCTCTTTGCCCGAGGGAACTATCACCACATGGATCTTGGAAGGGAGCCTAGGATTTCATGAACCACATCTTCCAACCTCCTTGTTGATTCTTAGAAAAGGTTCACTGAGGGGTTGAAAAATGTACGTCTACAGCAGACAGAGTTTTACCCTCCTGCTCACACCTGGAGAGTGTGTCTTTCACTTCGGGGACAAACAAGGAACTTCCATTAAAGTAAGCACTGACTACGGAAACTGAAGGGCTCTGCTAAGTTACACAACAGCATCCAGGCATGCCTCCTGATGGAAATACCTGAACTCGTCTCCCCTGATGTATCTTCTGCTGCATGAGAGACAAGTCTCATGGACGAACTGGAATTGAGCTGAACAGTAGCAAGCTGTGAGGTAACAGAGCTCTCTGCTTCAGAGGACAAGGTCCCAGAGAGGGATTTAAGTTCTTTAATCACATCCCTCTGGAGTCTTATGAAGTTTGCCAGGTACTTCAGCAATCAAAGGGTAAAGGTTTCTGAAGCTAGTTCCTTCTTGTTGGCTGTTGCTATGATCATGGCATCAACCAGTAGTCTTTTGCTCCAATGAATTCTATCCTTAGGTGGTACCAGAATCTTGTCTGGTCTGTTGAGTATGGGTTTAACAGTATCACCCTCCTTCCATGCCCATTGAGAGACCAAATCAATGAGATCATCAGTGGGTGGAGTCACTCAACAGGTAAATAGGCCAGCACCAAATGCCTCCAGAAATACAGACTACTCTTGGGAAGGACTGTTGGGAGACCGACCACCCCTTTGCTTTGGGAGTCTCAGAATGTCTCCCAATGAGAGGTCATCAGGTGGTGACCTTGGAGATCTTTCCCCTTCATCAAAGTCGGTATCTTCAGAGGCTGACTCTTGAAAAGAGTCTAAGTGCCTTCTTTTGCACTTTTTCTTCCTGGGAACTTCTTTGGTGGGACGTTCCAAAGAAGTGTTGGAAAAAATCAGTACACCCTGACTGGAATCCTGGTGGCCAACTTGGGCTGACTGTTCTTGGTAAGGATGACTGAGGCTCAAGATGCAGACATGAATGGGCTAAGGTGGATGGAGCTGAAGAAGGTGGAGAAGTTTGAACTCTAAGGATAGAGAAAGTTCTCTCCACTACCTCAAATGCTGAATGTGTAGTAAAGAAGTAAGCAGATCGCTCCAAAAGAACATACTTACAGGCCATAAGCTCCCTCCTCCCTAAAGGCACAGCACTCTAAGACGGAGTCGGAACTGAGTTGTTAACACTGAGGGTCTGACGGGAAAAGATGGCTCTGACATAAGGAGTGGACTCCAGCACCTCATTTCTGGTGCCGACTCTACAGCTCACAGTCTCATCCGGCTCTGAAGCACCTGGAGCTGGTCCACTCAGTCTCCATTGGAGTCAAAGATATCTGTATCTTCAGATACAATGTGATCTACTCTGGAAGCTTCAGATCCGACTCTGATACCAAAGACTGGATCGGTGAAGAAGCAATAGGGGGAGTTGCACTACTAAGGTGGGTTCAGAGTCAGGAGAGCCCCCCCCCATTTGTGTGTCTGCATTGAGAGGAACTTCATTATCTTGTGCATGTCAGCTTCATTCAAATTTTTCAGAGAGTGAGTTGAGGATGCTGTGGAGGAGGGCCTTGAATGGTGGTGCCTCTGAGAATGCTCCAAAAAGGGGGGATGTCAGCCTAAAGGTGACAGGAGCCAGACTCAAGAGTGGTGATCAAATCTGAATTGAATTTCTTTTTGTATCTCTGGATCTGAAGATTTAGACATTTTTGCTTGAGGTCCCGAACTTAAAGCTGATGAAGCCACAGGCTCCAGAGAGAGTTTTCTAGAGTCTCTCCTTTCAGACTTCTTAAGGGGATGAACCCCAGAAGATCCTGGTGATGCAGAAGAGTCAGAGGGCAACAAGCCTATGAAAATGAACTTATTCTTTTGGTGTATAATAGCCTTAGTGTTTAAACCTTTACAAATATCACAGTTTGCGTTGCGGTGTGATGATGCCCAGGCAAAAGATGGATATGGACTGTGCATCTGA
Organism: Protopterus annectens; assembly: GCF_019279795.1. Lineage (NCBI taxonomy): Eukaryota > Metazoa > Chordata > Ceratodontiformes > Protopteridae > Protopterus > Protopterus annectens. The sequence continues at coordinate 230,458,602 of NC_056733.1, forward strand.
CATGGAATTTTGTGGTCACAGCCCAAACACTGTTTGAAACCCAAGGGCTTCTCTGACATTTTAACTCAAGGGAGTGAGATACAGAAACTACAACAGATCAATAGCCAAAAGGCCAAGAAGTATAAAGGATAAAGATTAAAAAAAAAAAAGAGCTTTTTCTTTAAGTCAAAATAATTATAAATACAGAAATATACAAACTATGGTAAATACAGGAGTAACCTTACAGAAAGGACTACCAGCAATGGTAAACTAAATACAAGCACCCAAGTAGTGCAACTGCAAAGAGAAAAAGGGAGGAAATGTTAGAAAAATTAGGAAATATAAAAGATATCGATATAAGACAAAGTACAAGATGTAAAAAAAAAAATTAAAATCACTACAATCTCCAAAACATATACAGACTCGAGAGATGAAACAGCGACCATGTCTGTACTCTAAGGTGGCAAACGAAATCTGAAGTATGTTAGGGATTAGGGAATTATGGGAAAGGGAGGAGCTCGAGGGCTTTCACTGAATGGATCCAAACCCAAGAGTTCCAAGAGTTGAGGGACGAATTAAAATTGATTTTTAAGCACTAAACACAGATTTAAGAGCTTTATGTCTGTAGCAACCCAGTGCAGTATACAGCTAGGTAACTCAAATCCTGCTGCTTTTAGCATGCAATTAACAACCTGTATTCAAACTGGAGAGACAGCCTTACAGAACTATCTTCAAGTTATAGAGCTGAGTATATTTTCTGTGTTATTCTGTATTATAGAGCTAAATTGTCTGCTTGATATCTGTGTCTTACTGCTCTGCAAATCTATAGAAAACAGTATATATTTTTTTTATAATTTGCACATTCCTTACATCTGTGTTGAAACTGTCCCCCACCCCCTCATTTCCTGCCTTGTCTTTCAGCTGATATAATTTAGCTAGTGCTGTGTCTCCTTTTAATTAACAACCTGTATTCAAACTGGAGAGACAGCCTTACAGAACTATCTTCATGTTATAGAGCTGAGTATATTTTCTGTGTTATTCTGTATTATAGAGCTAAATTGTCTGCTTGATATATGTGTCTTACTGCTCTGCAAATCTATAGAAAACAGTATATATATTTTTTTATAATTTGCACATTCCTTACATCTGTGTTGAAACTGGTCCCCACCCCCTCATTTCCTGCCTTGTCTTTCAGCTGATATAATTTAGCTAGTGCTGTGTCTCCTTTTAATTAACAACCTGTATTCAAACTGGAGAGACAGCCTTACAGAACTATCTTCAAGTTATAGAGCTGAGTATATTTTCTGTGTTATTCTGTATTATAGAGCTAAATTGTCTGCTTGATATCTGTGTCTTACTGCTCTGCAAATCTATAGAAAACAGTATATATATTTTTTTATAATTTGCACATTCCTTACATCTGTGTTGAAACTGGTCCCCCCACCCCCTCATTTCCTGCCTTGTCTTTCAGCTGATATAATTTAGCTAGTGCTGTGTCTCCTTTTAATTAACAACCTGTATTCAAACTGGAGAGACAGCCTTACAGAACTATCTTCAAGTTATAGAGCTGAGTATATTTTCTGTGTTATTCTGTATTATAGAGCTAAATTGTCTGCTTGATATCTGTGTCTTACTGCTCTGCAAATCTATAGAAAACAGTATATATTTTTTTATAATTTGCACATTCCTTACATCTGTGTTGAAACTGGTCCCCACCCCCCTCATTTCCTGCCTTGTCTTTCAGCTGATATAATTTAGCTAGTGCTGTGTCTCCTTTTAATTAACAACCTGTATTCAAACTGGAGAGACAGCCTTACAGAACTATCTTCAAGTTATAGAGCTGAGTATATTTTCTGTGTTATTCTGTATTATAGAGCTAAATTGCCTGCTTGATATCTGTGTCTTACTGCTCTGCAAATCTATAGAAAACAGTATATATATTTTTTATAATTTGCACATTCCTTACATCTGTGTTGAAACTGGTCCCCCACCCCCACCCCCTCATTTCCTGCCTTGTCTTTCAGCTGATATAATTTAGCTAGTGCTGTGTCTCCTTTTAATTAACAACCTGTATTCAAACTGGAGAGACAGCCTTACAGAACTATCTTCAAGTTATAGAGCTGAGTATATTTTCTGTGTTATTCTGTATTATAGAGCTAAATTGTCTGCTTGATATCTGTGTCTTACTGCTCTGCAAATCTATAGAAAACAGTATATATATTTTTTATAATTTGCACATTCCTTACATCTGTGTTGAAACTGGTCCCCCCCCCCTCATTTCCTGCCTTGTCTTTCAGCTGATATAATTTAGCTAGTGCTGTGTCTCCTTTTAATTAACAACCTGTATTCAAACTGGAGAGACAGCCTTACAGAACTATCTTCAAGTTATAGAGCTGAGTATATTTTCTGTGTTATTCTGTATTATAGAGCTAAATTGTCTGCTTGATATCTGTGTCTTACTGCTCTGCAAATCTATAGAAAACAGTATATATTTTTTTATAATTTGCACATTCCTTACATCTGTGTTGAAACTGGTCCCCCCCCCTCATTTCCTGCCTTGTCTTTCAGCTGATATAATTTAGCTAGTGCTGTGTCTCCTTTTAATTAACAACCTGTATTCAAACTGGAGAGACAGCCTTACAGAACTATCTTCAAGTTATAGAGCTGAGTATATTTTCTGTGTTATTCTGTATTATAGAGCTAAATTGTCTGCTTGATATCTGTGTCTTACTGCTCTGCAAATCTATAGAAAACAGTATATATATTTTTTTTATAATTTGCACATTCCTTACATCTGTGTTGAAACTGGTCCCCTACCCCCCTCATTTCCTGCCTTGTCTTTCAGCTGATATAATTTAGCTAGTGCTGTGTCTCCTTTTAATTAACAACCTGTATTCAAACTGGAGAGACAGCCTTACAGAACTATCTTCAAGTTATAGAGCTGAGTATATTTTCTGTGTTATTCTGTATTATAGAGCTAAATTGTCTGCTTGATATCTGTGTCTTACTGCTCTGCAAATCTATAGAAAACAGTATATATATTTTTTATAATTTGCACATTCCTTACATCTGTGTTGAAACTGGTCCCCACCCCCCTCATTTCCTGCCTTGTCTTTCAGCTGATATAATTTAGCTAGTGCTGTGTCTCCTTTTAATTAACAACCTGTATTCAAACTGGAGAGACAGCCTTACAGAACTATCTTCAAGTTATAGAGCTGAGTATATTTTCTGTGTTATTCTGTATTATAGAGCTAAATTGTCTGCTTGATATCTGTGTCTTACTGCTCTGCAAATCTATAGAAAACAGTATATATATTTTTTTATAATTTGCACATTCCTTACATCTGTGTTGAAACTGGTCCCCACCCCCTCATTTCCTGCCTTGTCTTTCAGCTGATATAATTTAGCTAGTGCTGTGTCTCCTTTTAATTAACAACCTGTATTCAAACTGGAGAGACAGCCTTACAGAACTATCTTCAAGTTATAGAGCTGAGTATATTTTCTGTGTTATTCTGTATTATAGAGCTAAATTGTCTGCTTGATATCTGTGTCTTACTGCTCTGCAAATCTATAGAAAACAGTATATATATTTTTTATAATTTGCACATTCCTTACATCTGTGTTGAAACTGGTCCCCACCCCCTCATTTCCTGCCTTGTCTTTCAGCTGATATAATTTAGCTAGTGCTGTGTCTCCTTTTAATTAACAACCTGTATTCAAACTGGAGAGACAGCCTTACAGAACTATCTTCAAGTTATAGAGCTGAGTATATTTTCTGTGTTATTCTGTATTATAGAGCTAAATTGTCTGCTTGATATCTGTGTCTTACTGCTCTGCAAATCTATAGAAAACAGTATATATATTTTTTATAATTTGCACATTCCTTACATCTGTGTTGAAACTGGCCCCCCCCCCTCATTTCCTGCCTTGTCTTTCAGCTGATATAATTTAGCTAGTGCTGTGTCTCCTTTTAATTAACAACCTGTATTCAAACTGGAGAGACAGCCTTACAGAACTATCTTCAAGTTATAGAGCTGAGTATATTTTCTGTGTTATTCTGTATTATAGAGCTAAATTGTCTGCTTGATATCTGTGTCTTACTGCTCTGCAAATCTATAGAAAACAGTATATATATTTTTTATAATTTGCACATTCCTTACATCTGTGTTGAAACTGGTCCCCTACCCCCTCATTTCCTGCCTTGTCTTTCAGCTGATATAATTTAGCTAGTGCTGTGTCTCCTTTTAATTAACAACCTGTATTCAAACTGGAGACAGCCTTACAGAACTATCTTCAAGTTATAGAGCTGAGTATATTTTCTGTGTTATTCTGTATTATAGAGCTAAATTGTCTGCTTGATATCTGTGTCTTACTGCTCTGCAAATCTATAGAAAACAGTATATATATTTTTTTATAATTTGCACATTCCTTACATCTGTGTTGAAACTGGTCCCCCCCCCCTCATTTCCTGCCTTGTCTTTCAGCTGATATAATTTAGCTAGTGCTGTGTCTCCTTTTAATTAACAACCTGTATTCAAACTGGAGAGACAGCCTTACAGAACTATCTTCAAGTTATAGAGCTGAGTATATTTTCTGTGTTATTCTGTATTATAGAGCTAAATTGTCTGCTTGATATCTGTGTCTTACTGCTCTGCAAATCTATAGAAAACAGTATATATTTTTTTTATAATTTGCACATTCCTTACATCTGTGTTGAAACTGGTCCCCACCCCCCTCATTTCCTGCCTTGTCTTTCAGCTGATATAATTTAGCTAGTGCTGTGTCTCCTTTTAATTAACAACCTGTATTCAAACTGGAGAGACAGCCTTACAGAACTATCTTCAAGTTATAGAGCTGAGTATATTTTCTGTGTTATTCTGTATTATAGAGCTAAATTGCCTGCTTGATATCTGTGTCTTACTGCTCTGCAAATCTATAGAAAACAGTATATATATTTTTTATAATTTGCACATTCCTTACATCTGTGTTGAAACTGGTCCCCACCCCCCTCATTTCCTGCCTTGTCTTTCAGCTGATATAATTTAGCTAGTGCTGTGTCTCCTTTTAATTAACAACCTGTATTCAAACTGGAGAGACAGCCTTACAGAACTATCTTCAAGTTATAGAGCTGAGTATATTTTCTGTGTTATTCTGTATTATAGAGCTAAATTGTCTGCTTGATATCTGTGTCTTACTGCTCTGCAAATCTATAGAAAACAGTATATATTTTTTTATAATTTGCACATTCCTTACATCTGTGTTGAAACTGGTCCCCCCCCCTCATTTCCTGCCTTGTCTTTCAGCTGATATAATTTAGCTAGTGCTGTGTCTCCTTTTAATTAACAACCTGTATTCAAACTGGAGAGACAGCCTTACAGAACTATCTTCAAGTTATAGAGCTGAGTATATTTTCTGTGTTATTCTGTATTATAGAGCTAAATTGCCTGCTTGATATCTGTGTCTTACTGCTCTGCAAATCTATAGAAAACAGTATATATATTTTTTATAATTTGCACATTCCTTACATCTGTGTTGAAACTGGTCCCCCCCCCCTCATTTCCTGCCTTGTCTTTCAGCTGATATAATTTAGCTAGTGCTGTGTCTCCTTTTAATTAACAACCTGTATTCAAACTGGAGAGACAGCCTTACAGAACTATCTTCAAGTTATAGAGCTGAGTATATTTTCTGTGTTATTCTGTATTATAGAGCTAAATTGTCTGCTTGATATCTGTGTCTTACTGCTCTGCAAATCTATAGAAAACAGTATATATTTTTTTTTATAATTTGCACATTCCTTACATCTGTGTTGAAACTGGTCCCCACCCCCTCATTTCCTGCCTTGTCTTTCAGCTGATATAATTTAGCTAGTGCTGTGTCTCCTTTTAATTAACAACCTGTATTCAAACTGGAGAGACAGCCTTACAGAACTATCTTCAAGTTATAGAGCTGAGTATATTTTCTGTGTTATTCTGTATTATAGAGCTAAATTGCCTGCTTGATATCTGTGTCTTACTGCTCTGCAAATCTATAGAAAACAGTATATATATTTTTTATAATTTGCACATTCCTTACATCTGTGTTGAAACTGGTCCCCACCCCCCTCATTTCCTGCCTTGTCTTTCAGCTGATATAATTTAGCTAGTGCTGTGTCTCCTTTTAATTAACAACCTGTATTCAAACTGGAGAGACAGCCTTACAGAACTATCTTCAAGTTATAGAGCTGAGTATATTTTCTGTGTTATTCTGTATTATAGAGCTAAATTGCCTGCTTGATATCTGTGTCTTACTGCTCTGCAAATCTATAGAAAACAGTATATATATTTTTTTATAATTTGCACATTCCTTACATCTGTGTTGAAATTGGTCCCCACCCCCCCTCCCTATTCTTGGTTGTAGTTTAAATTTGGTGGCTTTTGCAGTGCCCGCCCCACTGTAGATTTGATCTAAGACACTCCTCCAGGACATCTCTTTACCGCATTCTACCTAATAAACCCTTTCTGCACTTGCTTTTAGTCCTTTTTAATTTAATTACATTTTTTCAAACTGTCTGTGGACTAATATTGCTACATATTCAAGTGTGCCAGCTTGCACTGCATGAGAATTGTATTTACTACTGCTTTTGCTACTTTTCTAAAAAAAAAAAAAAAAAAAAATCTGCTTTTACTGTACTTGTGTTTCTTCCTACTTTATTTTGCTTTTGCGTCATCTTAAACGTTTTCAATTGTATTTATTACTGCTTGGTGTAACTCATTCTAAGCCTTTTAGTTTAAACACTTGGGCTTCAGACCAGTTGTTTTACATTGAGAGGGTTTGTGGTCTGCACTGTAGTGGCAGAACAGGTAGCTTACATCCCTCTAAGTTGGGAACTGCTGATTGAGGGCTCAGTGTCTGTTATTCTAAAAGTATATTCTGGTTTAAGCACTTGGGCTTTCAGGCCAGTTATTTTACATTAAGAGGGTTTCGTGGTCTGCACTCTTGTGGGAGGAGAGGCTGGACTCTGCCCTTCTGAGCTGGGAATTTCTGGTTGAAGGCTTATAGTGCATGCATATCTGAATTTCTTCTTACTGAAATTGGTACACCTTGTTTGCTGTAGCATAGACTAGATCCAGGCCTGCTGAATCTAGCTTTGTTTGTATAACTTGAGCACTAATCCAGGCATTATTTAAAGTATTCAGTTGTATTTATTACTGCTTGGTAGTAACTTGGTTAAAGTGTAGCTATCACTCTAAGTCTTTTGGATTAAGCACTTGGGCTTCAGACCAGTTGTTCTACATTAGGAAGGTTTGTGGCATGCACTGTGGTGGCAGGACAGGTAGCTTTCATCCTTCTAAGTTGGGAACTGCTGATTGAGAGCTCAGTGTCTGTTATTCTTAAAGTGTATTAGCTCTGGTTTAAGCACTTGGGCTTCAGGCCAGTTATTTTACATTAAGAAGGTTCGTGGTCTGCACTCTTGTGGGAGGAGAGGCTGGACTCTGCCCTTCTGAGCTGGGAATTTCTGGTTAAAGGTTTATAGTGCCTGAATATTTGAACTGTATCTTACTGAAATTGGTACACCTTGTTTGCTGTAGCACAGACTAGATCCAGGCCTGCTGAATCTAGCTTTGTTTGTATGCTTGTTATTTCCCTGGAACGCTAATTCCACCTAAAACGCGGCTTCTCAGCACTTCTGTGGATCCCTAGTGATATCTGCATTGCTTACTGTACTTATTTCCTTGCTTCGCTTGAAAGAAAGTTACTGTTTGTCGTTTTTGCATTTAAGTTACCTGTAACACATTGCACTTGTTACCTGGCACTTGCTCACTAAAGCAATTATAAGTCAGCACTAAAAATTAAAAGAACTACGCCCTCGCTCCCCATTGGCCCTTGTTTTCAATTATAAAGGAATTCCCAATATTATTCTAGCATATCCAAAGGTCAGTTGTCAATCTCCTCTCCGGTCCAGCTGGTGAATATGGGAATCTTGAGGCAATGTTACAACTGCCTCATGTACACAGACAACCCTCTCCTCCTCCCAACAAATTCCAACACATGTGAGAGATGCAACCATATAGCCAAACTGGAGGCTAAGCTCTCTCAACTCAGTACTGGCATAACCAGTCAGGAGGAGAAGGAAACCACACTCACTACAATTCCAGTCTCACATAGACCTACCACGACAGCAAACCAAACACATAATCACACAAAAACATACTCGGAGGCTCTAAATAAAGATCTGCCTAAGCAGCAGAGACCTCCAAAGCAGACACCCAAGCAACCGCTACCCCAAAACAAAACACATGCAACACATCTCACAAAGCCAGTGTGCTGAACAGTCACAGCCCTTAAGGCTAAACAACACACCTGATAAACTTGGAATAGGTGACTCTATTGTCAGGCACACTGACGTCCTGCTCACCAGGCTGAACAAGGAGAAGGTCACGGTGAGCAGCCTGTCTGGCGCTAGGATCCGCCACATAACACAAGCACTCAGGTCACTCCAAGGCAAGTACAAATATGACTCAGTCATTGTCCATGCTGGTGTGAATGACCTGAGATGTACCTCCCTGGACTACATGAAAAGAGACATAGAGGAGCTCTCTGAGCATGTAGCCCAGGCTGGTATGACCCTGACCTTGAGTAGCATCTTACTCTCACCAAGAATGATGCCACAATATGAAGACAAGATGATCAATTTCAACAACTGGCTTAAGTATTGGTGTCATTCAAAGGGGATCCAATGCCTGTCAGCGTGGGATGATATGCACAAGCCACGATGCTTTGCTAGGGACGGCTTGCACCTGTCACCCCTGGGCTTTCGGATATTGGCAAAGGCTCTTGCTACCCCCATAGTGCCTTTTTTAGGCAAGGCTCAAAAGACAAACCCACCTCCATAGGTATCACAAGGGATAAGAAACTAAGAGTAATGCTACTCAACGCTAGAAGTCTAAACCTCAAGATGCACGCACTCAAAACTCTCCTTAGCATGGAGAACATCGATATCTGTGCAGTAACAGAAACCTGGTTCAGGACTCCCGAGAGCACCCCAGCACTACCAGGTTATACCTCATACCATGCTTTTCGGCCCCAAAACTTGGACCGAACCACAAAAGGAGGGGAGTATCGATATTCATCAAAGATACCCACACCTCCAGGTTGGTGGCAAAGCATGAAGCATCAGAGACTATCCATGTGCAACTAACAGTGGGTAAAACTGCCTTCCAGTTTATAGCCTGCTACAGACCACCCTCCCAAACCCAGGAACCCCACTCGGCCTTCCTGAGAACACTGGAAAATATGAAGGTCTCTCCGAACACCATTATATTGGGTGACTTCAACTACCCAAACATAGATTGGGAGCATTACTCTAGCTCCAACACCCTTGCCCAAAGGTTCCTAGAATTCATAAACTCAAATGCTATGGAACAACTTGTTACCACTCCCACAAGAGGGGAAAACATACTGGACCTGATCATCACCAACATGGGGACTCTATGCTCCAGACCAGAAGTGTATCCCTCACTGGTAAGATCAGACCATAAACTGATCTCACTGGATATTCACATCCCGACCCCACCCCCTGCCCAGAAAACCACAGTGAAAAACTTCTCTAAAGCAAATTTCACACTCCTCAAAACAGAGGTGGAATCCTTCAAAGCCCCCGGGCCTGTGGAAAATACAGCCTAGACCACAGAATCCTTTATAAATGCATTCTATGAACACCTTCAGGAATGCATGGATCATGCAATCCCAAATAAAACCAAGATCCAATCCTCCAAAGGCAGACGACCTGTCTGGTGGACCCCAGCCATAAACAAACTATACAATAGAAGGAGGAAGCTACTACATGATAGAGCAAAATCCCAAAAAGGGAAGGCATCTCTGATCAGTATTAGCAAAAAACTAAGGGCACTCATAAAATCGTCAAAGGCCAGCTTCGAGAGAAAAATTGCACAGGACACTAAAGATAATCACAAGGCTTTCTTTAGTTATGTTAGAAACCTGGGTGGGAATTCACAGATATGCTCAGAATTAGTCCAAAATGACAAAAAATACACTGATCCCACAGACATTGCCAACATCCTAGCTGACAGGTTCAGCGCAAACTCCCCACCAAAAGGGCAAATATCTATCCCAGCAGAGTGCTGCCCCCCTGACATCTCAGATGCTCAGGTGGGAGCCGCCCTCTCCAAAGCAAAAAACACAGCATCAATGGGACCAGACGGTGTCCCAGGCTGCGTCCTACATGAACTCCAAGAAGAGCTAAACCCAAACATACAACTACTGTTCAATCTCAGCCTTGCTACAGGATATGTACCCAAAGAGTGGCGTACAGCAACAGTGGTCCCTCTCCACAAAGGTGGTGCCTCAACGGACCCTGGAAACTATCGCCCCATAAGCCTGACTAGCTTGGTCTGCAAAGCTATGGGAAGGATCATTATGGACCTCATAAATAAAGATATTGGGGACCTACAGACACTGGATCCTACCCAGTTTGGCTTTGTTAAGGGCAGATCCTGCCTCTTAAACCTGGTTGACTTCTTTGAAACAGTCACCAAGGCCATTGACGAAGGGAAGGTGGTCCACGCAGCCTATCTGGACCTCGCAAAAGCCTTCGATACAATACCCCACTCGGGCATTATAGATAAGCTCACCAGCTTAAATATAAACCCCTATGTCACTAGATGGGTTGCAAACTGGCTCAAGGACAGAACCCACATGGTTAGAATTGCTGGAGCCATGTCAGACTCCAAACCAGTTACAAGTGGCGTCCCACAAGGCTCAGTCTTGGGACCTCTCTTGTTTGGTATATATTTCTCGGAGGTACAGGCCAACACGGAAGGACTGCGGCTGACCAAGTTCGCAGATGATTGCAAACTGGGTGCCATAATCGACTCTCCAGCCGACACAAGCATCCTCCAAAAGGGCCTCATAGAAACAGACAACTGGTGCCAGAGCCATGGCCTCAAGCTAAATGCCAAAAAGTGTATAGTCATCCCCTTTGGCAAAAACAAAGTGCCCACAAATTACCACATAGGTGGTAATCCATCAAGTACAGAAGAAGTCATTAGGGACCTGGGGACCCAAGTTGATAGCAATCTCTCATTTGACAACCACGTGGCCAAAGTGGTTAGAAAAACATTTTATATAGCCCACCTAATCATGAAGGGATTCACATCTAGATTAGGGGAGGTCATCGTGCCTCTTTACTCATCCCTCATCAGGCCCATAATCGAGTACAATGCCCCTTTTGGGATGTACCTTACCAAACACCTGCAGCAACTGGAAAGACCCCAAAAGTACCTCACCAAGAGGATCAAAGGGCTCAAACAGATGCCATATGCTGCCCGGTTAAAGAAACTCCAGCTCTACTCAGTGGCATACCGACTGCTCAGAGGTGATCTGTGCCTGACGAATAAGGCCATGTCCAACCTGGAATTAAGGGACATGCTGCACCTCAAAAAATCCAAATCCCATCGAGCTACAGGCTCGAGAGACTTGAACCTCAGCACTGAAATAAATAAGACATGCTGGAGGGACAGATTCATAACCCAGAGGCTCCCTTCACTATGGAATAAAATCCCAGTCCAGGTTAGGCAGAGTCCCTCATTGACTCTCTTCAAGAGGAATCTTGATGAGTGGATGGGAGATCATAGGTTTACCCCGGGTATCACTTCTGTGCCACTGATAGACAGAGGCACAGTATACTAACCTCGAAAAAGGGCATAGCAAAATTAGTTTAAAATGGGTGGCGAAAGCCAAACATACTCTGGCTAGGCTTATAAATGCCCTAGGGCAGATAGCCTAGTATGAACCTAAGACCCTGTTTAAGGTGTGTAACAGAACTCAAAAGCTACAACTGGTCAGTCAGTTCAAGTGCAAGACATAATTCATCCTACACAACTAAGGTTAAAAATGATTACCAGTAACTCTAGCAATTACCATCCAATCTGCATAAAATTAATGCAAAAAAAAAAAAAAAAAAGCAGGAACCAGACATATGGCAACACAAAAGTTAACACAGAAAAATGGTAAACCAAAATACTTCAACTGATCTACACGGAAAACAATCATTTTAGAGAAAGGGTAAAATCCATTAGTCAAATGACCAAAGCATGTCTTTTGAAAACTGGAACAAAAATCATATTATATATATATATATATATATATATATATATATACACATACACATCCATGCACACACACACACACACACACACACACACACACACACACACACACACACACACACACACACGATATAAAAAGTGCACACACCCCTGTTAAAATGTCAGGTTTTTGTGATATAAAAAATTAGACCACAATAAATCATTTCAAAACGTTTCACACCATTAATATGACCTATAACCTGTACAATTCAATTGAAAAAGCAAACAAATCTGTTATGAGAATAAATATAAAAAATAAAAAACATACACCAAGCTAGTTGCATAAGTGTGCACACCCTTAAACTAATACTTTGTTGAAGCACCTTTTAATTTAATTACAGCATTCAGTCTTCTTGGGTACACACCCCTGCCATCAATTAGAGAGACTCTGATTAACCCCAAATAAAGTTCAGCTGTCCTAGTAGGATTTGTTTGACATTTACTCAGTTGTCTGCTACAGCAAAAGCCATGTTTTGTGGAGAGCTTACAAAGCATTAAAGGGATCTCATTGTTGAAAGATATCAGTCAGGAGAAGGGTACAAAAACATTTCCACAGCACTGGATATACCACGGAACACAGTGAAGACATCAAAAAGTGGAGAAAATATGGGACAACAGTGACGTTGCAAAGAACTGGACGTCCCTCCAAAATTGATGAAAACACAAGATAAAAACTGGTCAAGAAGGCTGCCAAGAGACCTACAGCAACATGGAAGGAGCTGCAGGAATTTCTGGCAAGTACTGGTTGCGTACTACATGTCACAACAATCTCCTGTATTCTCCATATGTCTGGACTATAGGGTAGGGTTGCAAGATGGAAGCCTTTTCTTACACAGAAAAACATCCAGGCCTGGCTAAAATTTGCAAAACAATAGGTTCATAGGTAGGTACTAGGCTATTAGCCCTAGGGCCTATATAAGCCTAGCCAAAAAGGTACTCTGGCTTTCGCCATCCAAGAAAATTATTTTCCTGTGCCCCTGTCGAGCAGAGCCACAGAAGTGATCCCTAAGGTGAATTTCCTATTTCCCATCCAATCATAAAGTATCCCAAAAGCATGTGGGAAAATGTGTTATGGTCTGATAAGACCAAGGTTGAACTTTTGTGCCACAATTCCAAAAGGTACGTGCGGCACAAAAACAACACTATGCATCACCAAAAGAACACCATCCCATGGTGAAGCATGGTGGTGGCAGCACCATGCTTTGGGGTTGCTTTTCTTCAGTCAAGGTGGAGGGAATTATGAACAGTTCCAAATACCAGTCACATTTGGTCCAAAACCTTCAGGTGTCTGCTAGAAAGCTGAAGATGAAGAGGAATTTCACCTTTCAACATGACAATGACCCCAAGCATACAACGAAATCAACAAAAGAATGTCTTCACCAGAAGAAATTTTAAGTTTTGGAATGGCCCAGCCACAGCCCAGACCTAAATCCAATAGAAAATATGTGGGGTGACATGAAAAGGGCAGTGCACAAGAGATGCCCTTGCAATATGACAGATTTGGAGCACATTCACAAGGAAGAGTGGGCAAATATTGCCAAGTCAAGATGTGCCATGCTGACAGACGCCTACCCAAGAAGACTGAATGCTGCAATTAAATCAAAAGGTGCTTTAACAAAGTATTAGTTTAAGGGTGTGCACACTTATGCAACCAGCTTATTGTACGTTTTTTATTTTTTATATTTTTTCCCCTAACAGATTTGTTTTTCAATTAAATTGAACAAGCTATAGGTCACATTAAAGGTGGGAAAAGTTTTGAAATTATTTATTGTGGTCTCATTTTTTATATCACAAAAACCTGGCATTTTAACAGGGGTGTGTACACTTTTAATAACCACTGTACATATGTGTGTGTGTGTGTGTGTGTGTGAATGCTTATACGTGTGTGTGTGTACACACACATATATATATATATATATATATAAATAATTTGTTTACCGGGATAGTCCGACTGGATACATGTCCATTTTCAGCAGAGGCCCGGGGAGAAAAGTTCCAAAAAAAAAATACAACAAACGGTTACATTTTTACAGTTTAAAACACAAAATAAAACACAAATAAAAGGATTTTTACACAGATGTAAACAAACACAAAAACAGATAAATTATTACATTTTTACTCAGATGGAAAATTCTAGACTGTTTTTAAGAATTATAGGGTACTAAATGCCTAGTAGGCCAACCTGGTAGTAGATCCAAGAAGATCATAGGATTTATAAGTTAAGAAACAAAGTGTAGGCAGAAGTCCTCCATGCGCACACGAGTGATGGTTAGAGTTAGTCTGGATTAGGACAAGGACATAGCCATCGCTTTTTAAAGTACTGAAACAGACTTTTCTTGAACTGAGGTGGAGAGAGTTCAGATGTAAGATTAGCAGGAAGAGAATTCCAAGTTTTGCCAACAGAGTTAGCAAATAGAGGTTTACCATCTGTGTTGCTGGATTTGAGAGTTTTAACTAGTAATGTCTTTCAGATGAACAAAGTGCGCTAAGGTTACTGTAGGGGGTGATGAGGTTTTTAATTACAGGTGTATTATCTGGTTGGTACAGGATCTTGTGTGCAACTATTAGTTGGTTAACCTGAAGTAGGTTAGGCAGTTCAAGCCATCCTAGTAGATTTAGGTTATGATGGTGATGAGTTCTGTAGGCTACACTGGTAGCAAATCTAGCAATGTGATTGCAGCTGCTAGAAAGTTTATTAAGGTCAGTTTTGCTGAGGTTTGTAAACAGAGCGGAAGCATAGAGGAGGGTGGAGAGTAGATGTGTACGAGCAATTACAGTTCTGGCTATCGGCGTTAGGAAGGGCTTGATTCTATATAGTGAGCCAAGTTTTTTAACAGTTTTATTGATATGCAGATCAAACTTAAGGTTATTATCTATTATAACTCCTAACAGTTTTGGTTGAGGAATCTGGGGAAATAATGGTGCCATTGTTGGACTTTGATGTAAAAGTTTATAGGGGAAGACTTGTGAGTGGGGGAGAAAAACAGCAGTTTGGCTTTATTGGGATTTAACATGAGACGACGGTTAAGGAGCAAATTCTCAACTATGTTAAAGTATTTTGGGATAGAATCTGCAACTCTGTAGGTGAAGTGTTGGAGCATACTAAAGTGGAGTCATCCACATACTGAATGCATGTTGCATTTGGGATGACCTTATACAAATCACTGATGAAAATGGAAATTAATAGTGGACCTAGTATGGAGCCTTGGGGGTACTCAGAGGGTGATGGGTAAAAGGGTGAATAGTTTGCCATAGGACAGCCTGTTGTCTATCACTGGGATATGACTGAAACCACAGTGTTTATGAGTATTTGCTGGTTTACCATATCAAATGCTTTTGAAAGATAGCAGAGGAAAGTTTATTATTGTTTCGGTGTTGGTTAATGACGTTAGAGAAGGAGAGGAGGGCTGAGGTTGTACTATGGAATGGTCTAAAGCCACGTTGAGTGTTGGCTAAAAGATTATTATGGAAAAGATAGTTCAGGAGTTGATTGCGGATAATATATTATATATATTCTAAATAAATTATATTATATTTATATATTTATTTGTGTGTGTGCATTTAAGTGGTTCAAAAGTTATTCTCCCATCCTCAACAAAAAGACACTGTCTTCCTAGGATCACACTGACCTGACAAATCAAAGTAACTAGTAAAATATTTATAAGGGACATCATGTCATAATTAGAATTCAAGAACAAAATATTTTCATATTCTTGTCTGAACAAGGGCAGAGATGGTCACAGTCAAGGCACCTGTCGGGAATGTTCACTCACCCCAAATATCCAATGGGATGCAAACTAATCATAAGTCTAAAACTGTTATAATGCCCACTGGTTCAGGTATGCAGTTACTCAGGCAACAGATTCCAGTTACTGTCAAAAATAAAATCAGATGGCCTGACCATAAGTACTACATCCCCTAAAGTACTACTGAATTACAACAAACTGACTGACTTGAGTGACAATGTTGCTTGCAGTTTTTGACCCAAAATTCAGTAAATGGAGACTTCTCACAACTGAATACTAAACTGTAAATAATCAAATGCAACTCAAACTACCTCATACAAACCCTTTTAATTTTTAACTACATTCTTAAGCACCCATATTGCTTACTTTTCATGTAAATGTTTCCTGAAAACATTGCAGAACATGAAGATCTCTCCGAACACCATTATATTGGGTGACTTCAACTACCCAAACATTGACTGGAAGCACTACTCAAACCCCAGCACCTTAGCCCAAAGGTTCCTGGAAATTATAAACTCAAATGCTATGGAACAACTAGTCACCACTCCCAAAAGAGGGGACAACATACTAGACCTGATCATTACCAACATGGGGACTCTCTGCTCCACACCAGAAGTATATCCCCTCCATTGGTAAGATCAAACCATAAATTAATTTCACTGGATGTCCACATCCCGACCCCACCCCCAGCTCAGAAAACCACAGTGAAAAACTTCTCAAAAGCGAACTTCTCACTTCTCACAACCGAAGTGGAATCCTTCAAGGCTCCAGGGCCAGTGGAAACTATGGCCCAAACTGCAGAATCATATATAAACACATTCTACGGACATCTCCAGGAATGCATGGATCATGCTATCCCAAACAAAGCCAAGACCCAATCATCCAAAGGCAGGCGTCCAGTCTGGTGGACCCCTGCCATAAATAAACTGTACAACAGAAGGAGGAAGCTACTACATGATAGAGCAAAATCCCTAATAGGGAAGGCATCTCTGATCAGTACTAGCAAAAAATTACGATCCCTCATAAAATCCTCCAAGGCCAGCTTCGAGAGAAAAATTGCACAGGACACCAAAGACTATCATAAAGCTTTTTTCAGTTATGTTAGGAACCTGGGATGCAACTCCCAGACTTGTTCTGAGTTGATTCTAAATGACAAAAAATACATTGAACCCACAGACATCGCCAATATCCTGGCAGACAGGTTCAGTGCAAACCCCCCCCCCCCAAAAGAGCAAGTATCTATCCCGGCAGAGGGCGGCCTCCCAAACATCTCTGATGCTCAGGTGAAGGCTGCCCTCTCCAAAGCAAAAAACACTGCTTCCATGGGACCAGATGGCGTCCCAGGTTGCGTCCTACATGAGCTCCAAGAGGAACTAATCCCTGAAATAAAACAGCTATACAATCTCAGCCTCACTACAGGATATGTGCCCACAGAATGGCGTACAGCAACAGTGGCCCCACTCCACAAAGGTGGAGCCTCTACGGACCCTGGAAACTATTGCCCCATAAGCCTGACTAGCTTAGTCTGCAAGGCTATGGAGAGGATCATGGAGCTCATAAACAAAGACATTGGGGACCTACAGACACTAGATCCTACCCAGTTCGGCTTTGTCAAGGGCAGATCCTGCCTTTTCAACCTGGCTGACTTCGAAACGGTCACCAAAGCCATAGATGAAGGGAAGGTAGTCCACACAGCCTATCTGGACCTTGCAAAGGCATTTGACACAATACCCCACTCAGGCATCATAGATAAGCTATCCAGCTTAAATATAAACCCCTATGTCACAAGATGGGTCGCAAACTGGCTCAAAGACAGAACCCAGAGTGAGAGTTGCTGGAGCCATGTCAGACTCGAAACCAGTCACAAGTGGTGTCCCACAGGGTTCTGTCCTGGGACCACTCTTGTTCGGTATATACTTTTCCGAGGTACAGGCAAACGTGGAAGGACTATGACTCACCAAGTTTGCAGATGACTGCAAACTGGGCGCCATAATCGACTCCCCAGCTGACACAAACATCCTTCAAAAAGGTCTGAGAGAGACAGATAACTGGTGCCAGCGCCATGGTTTAAAGCTAAATGCCAAAAAATGTATAGTCATACCCTTTGGCAAAAACAATGTGCCCACAAATTACCACGTAGGCAGAAACCCATTAAGTACAAAGAAAGTTATTAAGGACCTGGGGACCCAAGTTGATAGCAATCTCTCCTTTGAAAACCACACTGCCAAAGTGGTTAGAAAGACCTTCTATATAGCCCACCTCATCATGAAGGGTTTCACATCTAGATCAAGAGAGGTAATCGTGCCCCTTTATTCATCCCTCATCAGGCCCATCATAGAATACAATGCCCCTTTTGGGATGTACCTTACCCGAAACCTGCAGCAATTAGAGAGACCCCAAAAGTATCTCACCAAGAGGATCAAGGGTCTCAAACAGATGCCATATGCTGCTCGGTTAAAAAAACTCCAGCTCTACTCAGTAGCATACCGCCTACTTCGAGGCGATCTATGCCTGACATACAAAGCTATGTCAAATCCAGGATTAATGGACATGCTCCACCTCAGTAAATCTAAATCCCTTAGAGCCACACGCTCGAGGGACTTGAACCTCAGCACAGAAACAAATGAAACTTGTTGGAGGGACAGGTTCATAACCTAGAGGCTACCTTCGCTCTGGAATAAAATTCCAGTTCATGTGAGGCAGAGCACCTCACTGAATCTCTTCAAGAAGAATCTCGATAGGTGGATTGGGGATCGTAGGTTTGTCCCAGGGATTACTCCCGTGTCACTATTAGACAGAGGCACAGTAAACTAAACCTTAAAAAGGGCACAGTATACTCAAATCAAGGGGTGGCGTAAGCCATACAGAATCAGGCTAGGCTTATAACTGCCCCAGGGCAGATAGCCTAGTATGAACCTATGAACCTAAATATGTTCTACAGTCTCCTTGACTACCATTTCACTGTTACCTTTCCAATGCTTTCTGACTTGACTGAACAAAAGAAACTTACTGAATATTAAATGTTGTTGCAAAACCTAGTTTAAAATTTCATACTATTTTATGCATTTGTCCTGCCAACTTACACTTCTGTTTTATGTTTATCGTACAGCTTAGTAGAAATTATGTTATGCTGTTACTGTGCTAAGTTATATTACATGTGCTAAGTATACTGTTTACTAAAATAAAGATCAGTTGTGAAAGAACTTACCATAACAAAAGGCGTTGTTCTCTTCTCTGTTGCAGTATTCTTTACATGAGGGAGTTGTCTGCCAAGGCGATGACCCAACGTCGGCCAGTACATCCAAGTCTTTTACTACCTTCCAAGTAAGTATTAAAGACTTCTGCTAATCCCACTCAAATTCTAGGTATTAGGCAACAGCTGCACTGACCAGTTAAAAAACAGATTTGAGCTCAGTCAAGTCAGCCAATACAATTTTACTCCCTGAAGCATCCCTTTGGCAAGGTGGAGCTCTCCCAGAATATTTCAAAAGAAGATTAACCTAGGCTACTTTTGCTGACAAGGAAGTGCATTCCAGGATACCTGTATCAGACTCCCACAGTTATTTCCCAAAGAAGGTGGCAGAAGTAATATCAAGATAAATAATGAGGCCAAGAAGCACTCAACTTTCAGCAATCCTCCAAGCAAAAAGAGGGTTAGAAGTTCTCCTGTCGAAGATGATATTGAAGACCAGGAGGTACCATGTTTATATGCAACACAACTGCTTTCTTTGTGGCAATCTCTGTTAACTTGTTCTTTGTATTCTTTTCAGTGAGTTACACAAAGCAATGTAGAAGCCAGTATGCCATACAAATTTTTCCTACTGAAGGTAACTAAGGCCACAGACTTAATGTTCAGAATGTAATGCTTGTAAAAGGAGCATTTACGGATCACTTATCATAAAGCAACAAATCTCTGAAATATGCATTTGATGCAGTTACAACAGCCATCCCTATATCCTGGGAACAGTGGGAGAGGAACAACAGAGTTTCAATGACTCAACAGGTAGCACACTTGCCTTTGATGATGTAGAAACCAGGTGTCTGGATTTATTTTCCAATACCAACACTGCAGTGTTACATAAGGATGGGGAAGCCTGCACCTCCAAGATAAACAAAACTTGAGATGTTAAAGTAAGGTCACATCTGCCTGAGTTGGTTGTAGCTCAGGTGGATATAAATGTTATCACAACATATACTGGGGGGGAGGATGAGAGTAGGGGACATTTATTCATAATTAATGCATTATAAATTTGGAATACATGTAAATATATTTATACACATACAAGCATTTAGAATTTAACAGTATGCTTTTTCATTATAATATAAAAAGTGAAAAAATAAACATGCCCACCTTTTCTGCCATAGCCATAATTGTGGTTTTGCTGCAATATTTTACACTTTTTACTTCTTGCTATGTAACTCTACATTGAGCCTTTGTATAAACCTTGTTTAAAAAGGATAAGTAAATTCCACTGATATCCTGGTCAACGTTCTCCTAATAAGTATGAGAATACCACTTTGGATTTCTCCTGAAAATAGGCTACATGCCTAGTGGGACAAAACTGGTTCATAAAATTAAAAAAAAAAGTTCTCTTTTCTTCTTGCTAATACCACTATCCATAAGACGTTCAGACATGATGTACTGGATAATATCCTATGTAAATACGGTTTCTAAACAAGATGAATGCATTAAGGAACAATTTCATAAGATTAATTGTTGTGCATAATGAAAACAAGAAATCTGTGTGTATAAAATGAAACTTCAGTTTAATTAACCAAAAGGACTTGCACTGGAAATCATTTGGAAGGTATATCTTGATGTAATATGTTATTAGTAAAAATGAAAAAAAAATGTTTCGAGGGACAGCCAGAGTGCATATATAAATATGCACTTTAGAGTTTTAAAAATGTTTGCCCTCTAAAAGGCAATATCCAAGAAACCAAGGACTTGCACCTTCTGGAAAAAAGATGGTTTTATTTTGAAGTATAATTTGTGGTGAATATCACATCGATTTTCCAAGAACCTGCTTTATCCTTTATATGGTTGTGGGGATGCCAGAGCCTACTCCTGCAAACAATGAGTACAAGGGTACCGAAACCCATTCTTGGCAGAGTGATAGCTCATCACAAAACACACAGTCCTGGCTCATTCACAAACTATATGTATACATCTATGGACATTTTAGAGAAACTTGCATGCACACAAATGGACATATACAGTCCACACACAAGGCACTCCAGATGAATGAAGCCCAACCCTTCTTACTACAAGTTATTCCAAAATTAAAAAAATAAAGTTCACAGGATGCTTGCAGACTAGCTCTGGTAGCACTAACCATGGCAGAGACACAAACAGCAGCTTTGCACAACACAGTCATGCAGGACAGTACTTGAAAACCTCTTCTGCTTTACTGTATTAGCTGGAGAAAAAGGAAAACTGATTTTAAGATTCATAGGTTGACTGTGCAACCAGCTTTGAAAATAATTCAAGTTTCAAAAAGCGACAATGTGTCTTGACGTAAAGTGAAATAATGTGTCTGCATTATGAAACATAAGGTTATGTTAAAGCTCTAAGAAACAGCTTTCCAAGCTAAAAATTTAAGCCAAATGTTCATATAGTAGAAGTATCAAAAATACCAAAACAAAGTTCAAGTTCCAGTTCTAGTCAGAAATCTGGACACTCCTGATTGACAATTTAAGTTTTCTAAAACACATGTATTTTTGGCCTTCATACTCTAACAATAAGATCGATCCTCCCTCTTTTTACTCATTTTCCCCCAGTGATTAAGTATAACCACACTGTTAACTGCAGCAAGTCTAAGCCTTGATGAACAGTCATCTACATGTGGTGTGGATTTTTTTTTTTTTAATTATCTTGCTCTGCCTATAGGCCTACCCGATGACAAGTGTGCAGAGATGTCAAAGTGGACAGTGTGTGCATATTAATCCCAACTAAATGCAAACACCCAGACTCTTACAATGCAGCTGAGTTGCTAGTGTGTTCCCATTTCAATTACCATGTCTGCCACTGCCTCCCTATCTACATTGTGAGCTGTACACCTAGATTAAACCCCTTCCTATGTCTCTAGACAAAGAAGTTGTCAAAACTGCTGCCCACTCCTTCCTCTCACTTAGGCTCCTTAGAGACCAATTAAATCTGCTGCCCACTCCTTCCTCTCACCTAGGCTCCCTAGAGACCAATTCAATCAATATAACTGATAGTTTAATGTGGATCATCTCCTTGAGTGAGGAACACACCACATCCACTTGGAAAACTGGTTTACCATAAACCGGTTCACAGAAGTCAATTACTGATTACAAACGAGCTTTCACTTAATGAAACAAGCCTGCCTTCGAAGAAGACAGAAAATATAACACAACGTAAGTTATTCTGGCAAACAAAGGACCAGTGCCCCTAAATGATGTCCACAAGGTAAAGTATTTATAGTTGTAAGAAAAAATTGGACCTAGGACTTCTCTTCCAAGCTGCCAGTAAGACTTGTGAAATTACCACTGACATGCAGTATCAGGTTAGTCACTTACCTAGCATCCAAGAATAAAAAGCTCAGTTATTTATGTGTTTAATGAACCAAGGGAACCAAACTGCTTTAGTATTATGCCAGGATTCCTCAGAGTGCAAGAAACAGGTGGAGTGCAGTTAGGCATAACAGCCGAAGAATAAGAAACAAAATTTATTTAAATTATCAATACATGCTAATAACAATTTCAAATCTTTTTTTGGATATAAAATTAATGTAGGTAAAAAAAAAAATAAAAAAGGCTATAGACATAAATTACGTACCCACATACCAACTGGTTCAGCAATATCTATACTTATGGGGACCTGATAAAAGTATTTAGAAGTATGGATTAAAAAGACTTCTTTTATGGCAGCTAACAATTTGTGGGAAGACACTGAACAAAAGACAACACAAAGGCTGAAAAACTGGAAGCTCTTGTTTATTGATATGGACAGTAAGATACAAGCAGTAAAATGTTTTTAGCCCCTTTAACTTTATATACGGGTCAGGCATATTTTTTATCAACCGCAGCAGTAGTAATGGACAATAATAAAGAGCTGAAGGAATCTATCTGGGCGGGGAACAGGGAATGAGCTAAGTGGGATAATTTGATTCTTCCTAAAGAATAAGGTGGCTTAGGACTGACTACCTGATTTGAAGGAATATTTTAGAGCTACACAGTTAAGGCTCATATACATAACACAAACAGAAGTTTAAAATTCAAATGGAAAGGACTGATGAATGGTGACTTCTTGCTTTGAGAATTCTTGTGTAATTATGCATGCCTAACTATACTACCTCTGTAGCCAAATCAGTCATTTCCCTTTTAATTTCTGAACCCATCTAACTTGACCTTAGGATCAACAAACTATGCAATTCTGCTATGCTATCTACCTTGAGTGGGTGCTGTGCAGTACACCAGTTTTTTCTGTAATTTCTTTTTTTTCTACTAAATTGGCTAATTAGCTAACACAATGATCTACTGGCTGTCCTATTCACATAAACAAGCTGACCTTATGGCCCATTGGCTGCAAGACATTCATCCTTGTAAGGTAAATATACTAAACCACCTTAATGAGCAATTATTCTGAAGTCATGTTTAAGTGAACAGGGGAGCCAAAGTGATTCACCATATGGTGCAAGGCAGTAGACTCGGACAGACATTTCTGTTTTGTAAATGCTACCTGCCACTTGCATCTAAATTGGTTCTGTGTAACCTTGCTTCACACAGATTTGCCAGAACTGATCACAACTTCATTCTTCAGATGGATTCTGTTACAACTTGTGTATGTCAACAGTTCATCTAACAAATGGTGTGTTTAAATGGCTCTCATGTTTTTTTTTTTTTTTTGATTTTTCTGTACTGTATCTTGCAGCTGTTTTTATCTGGACATTTTCCACACTGCTTCCCTATTACTACATTCCACTTGTGTTAACTCCAACACTGCCACCTCCCGTGACATGTAATGACAGTCAAGATCCACAGAAAGAGAAATCTAAGTGTACCACCTCTGTGGATTGTAAAAGAAACCTCCTTATTTTGACTGGGTGTGACCTATCAGAAACTAGCATTTTTCTGCTAGACACGTCGCGGTTTCTGAATTTCAGTTGCACTGCCATTATACTGAAGTCGTGAAGGCTGCAGCTGAAAAAAAAATAAGTTACTTTATGTCTGAAAAATTAACGATTTCTGGCTTGGAATAACAATAACTTATTTCGTAAATCTGCCAAGCAGCATGTTACACTTCTTAGGTATGTTTATTTCTTCCTACATCTTCAACAGCTACCATTACATTACTTTTCATTACTTTTTTGCACATATGTTTTCCTAATGATACTAAGTGTTGCTCTTACATTCTGTACTCAAAGTTCAAAACAATTCAACTGTTTCAGCAGTTGTGAATGAAATCAACATCTGCAATTGCAACTGTATCCATCAAGTATGGTGGTGCTGCTGGTGTATGCATGCTAAGTATAAACTTGTCAATAAAGTGACCAAAGTCATCACTAATGGCTTTGATTTGCCTCTCTACTTACAAAGATTACTGCTCTAACCTAATATTCTGGAAGTAATTATTAAATGTCTGTGACGCCCCTGCACTGGCCCATTAATCAAGGAGCCTCAAACCTCACCACTAGCACCAGTGAGGGATGCACACATTAGGAGGTTGCCAAGTACGCACACAGTAAAGTACTATTTCCCTTAAGAGCACACAGAGATCACAGTCAGTCTGGGGCTGGTCTCCCCTCTTTCTCCAGATCCCCAATAAGACTCCCCACTGGCACAGCTATAAGGTTAAGATCTCAGCAGAGTGGCCAAGCTAAGACCTCCAGCACCCTCTCTGTCCAACCAGTACTTTGTGTCCCTGCCCAAGTAGCTGACACACACATACACACACACACACACACACAGATTTGACTTGTATACAAACCCACAGACACTTTTAGGGAAGGCTGGCACAGGTTTACTAGCTATGCCCCCTTCTGCCTAGACTATAAGGTAGTTATCACTGCCAGCAGCCAGCTCTTAACTACTTTTAAGGCCCTTACCAAAGAGTGCCCAATCTTACTGTGTAATGTTACTATTACCCACATGGTAAGTGTGACTCAGGCCTAGGCTATTTAGGAGTGGCCTATACAGTGTCACCAAATAAATACACAAGTACTGTAAGAGTATAAATATCTCTAAACAAACCAGCCACAATAAAAATTATAAATATATTTAACAATAAATAGTAAAAGAACAGGACAATACTCAATAACTCAACATAGTGTCTATAGAGTTCAGAATCACAGGAAATATGATAAAACAACATTGCAGGACAGTCTCAAATGAATACAGAAAACATTTAAACTAATCTTTACTATATTCCTAGCTATCTCTAAAAGAAATACTATACCTAAATCTTACTTACACAGCAACACGTAGGGAGAGAAGTGCTGAATGAATGTTTCTATGTCCAAGACAAGATACAAAATGCACAGCCTCTGAGAAAGTTCCCAAATTAATATCAAAACATTACTGCTGGGTCAGATGGATGACATCACTCTGTCACCTGCCTTCAGTTCTCAGGCTAACAGAAACCAACATCTATGTGTCAAAAATACTTCTCTCTCACATGTGCAGCTACTAGGAAGTAACAGAGCAATAAAAAACACTATATTTGAAACCTAACAATTATTTCTGTTTCAAAACAATAGGAAAACCCATACCTCTAGACATTGTTCTGCTTGCTGCACTGAAACTAACTTTTTTATAGCACATCGTAAAGCACTTAATTTCAACTTATTTTCTTAAACGTTTGTAAGTTAACTCTGTATGTTCCAGCTTCTACCATTAAAACATACATTTGCACAGGCATATAGCTTACATCCATTTCTGTTCTTTCCCAGTAGGGTACACTGTGGTTACATTCTTGAAGCTCAGTTGTTGTTGCCGTTTGTCTTTCGGCTTTTCCTGGTTAGGGGTTGCCACAGCAGAACTCCAGTCTGCTAATGACTGGCAGTTGCTTTTTATGGTGTGGAGTTGCCAGCCCGATACCCAACCTTCAACGAAGGCACGCCCATTCAACGCATGTCTTTCGAACCCCCACTCGACCACGGGGAGGACATGCAGACTCCACACAGAAGGCACTCCCAACCCAAGCCGAGTATTGAATGGGAGAACCTCTTGCTGTAAGGCAACAACGCCACTGCTGCACCACCGCGGAACACTCTTGAAGCTCAGTACATAACATATAGTTGTCTTACATTTGTAAGACAAGCATATGAATTATATCACTATTCACAAATGACATATGATTTACAAAATTCCAAACAGCTGGGCTGGCAGTGTCATATCTCTATAATAATCATATTAATATTTCAAGATACATACAATTATTTATAAAATTCCAGATAGCTGGACTGGCAATTTTTCCCTGGTGTCACAATGTCTTTCATCTGACATTTATTTTATTCTGTGTTTCCCAAACATCTCTGCAGACATTAATTTACACCGCCTTTCACCTGCCTCTAGTCACAAAAGCTGTGGCTGCCATTCCACGACTAAGAAGCCAAGTTATTTTCCTTTGTTTATTCGAAAAGTCTTCAGTAACTGGGCAGCCAGGAGTTCACCCTTGTACCACCTTCAAAATCCAATTTTCCTTCACTTCTGTTTTGATTACTTTGATCATTATGACTGCTTTCAGACAGACAGAAGTCTGTTAACTCTGTCTTTCCCACACCCATAGGTCATTTCTTTTATTCATACCCCCTCACATCACTTCCTTATTTATTTTTCTTTCTCCAGCCATTCACCAATTCTCTCTCTTTCCTCATCCTGTCAATCATCTCCATTCTAAACATGCTACTCAAGATACAGTAAACAGAACCGTGGGCCATATTCACAAAAAAATCTAGTTTCCCAATTACTACAATAAATGAAAATAGCATAGTTAATATATTACCATGACTCCTCTGCTCTGTTGGCAAAAAGGTCAAAAGCACATTTTTTTTGTTTCAGATTATCGGAGTTCCGACTAGTGATACAGGTGAGGTGGGAACTGTGAGGCAACTATCAGTTTTGCCCACCTTGTCGGAGGAAGCAAAGTTTAGTCTATGGAAAGGACCTTGATCTGTTTGATTAATCTGTGGTATGTAGAACCTCAGACTTAAAGCTGTGTGTCAAAACATGCATGTGTACATTGTCTTCAAGCAGCTGCAGAAGTAGAACAGTGGTGCTGGGATGTAGGCAATAAATAAAAAAGCCCTCTTATACTATGGATGATGATACCACTCTCGGCATCCAACTCACCACTAAAGAGTGGGAAATGGCCAATGAGTTCTTGCTCTAAAGAGGATCAAATAGGTCAACTGGATTTATTCAAAGTAACAGAAATAAAACAGAAAAGTTATGCACTAGAACATTAATTCATATCAAAGGAATAGTCCAAATATAACACTTATGAAATGAAGCTCAGAAAGAAATATATAAACATTCTAACTATGAAAAAAACTATAAAAAATTAAAGCACCTAAAATACAGTCATAAAAAGAAAGGGAACTTGTAAATGAATAAATCATCTCTCTATTAATATTCCCCTTCACCCTTTAAGCTGTAGCCTTTTTCTTAAAAGCCTGAATGTCAGCCAGCAAAGGTTCATCAATTGGATGGCTGAGAAGGAAGCCTGATAGTTATACTGAGCAGGCATGCAAAAAATACCCTGTCACCAAACATGACTAGACACAGCTCTCTAGCATTAAGAACAGAAACCTGGATGAAACAACACAACATTAACCATCAATGAATCTTACAGAACAGTTATGCTTTCCAAAGAAAAAAAGACCTGGTATGTAAACAGGTGATCGGGCCAAAATGGATAATGTGCTAACACCTTATACAAAACAAACTCAAAATCACTACTGGTCTAACAAGTATTGTGCTCACCTCAACCATCAACCATTGTTAACACCCTGTACTTCATATTACAACTTATGACAACAAAACTTTATACTAATGGTAGGGATACCCTGGGGAGAATCCATATAATGGTGCAACAAAAATATGAAAAAGTCAAATGTCCATGGTGGGTGCCTGGAAAACCATCTGTCCTGAAGGTCTCGCTTGTTTCACCCTGAGACCTAGATGATCTCACTATCTGCCTCCAAAGGGTAGGCATGGAGACAGTAGAAAGAGATCTTATGATTATGGGTGAGCAAGGCAATATTTCACTTGACCCTAGTTCCTTTGTTTTTTTTTTTGTTTTTTTTTTGGTAATTTTCCATTTTTCTTGTCATTTTTTTTTTCTAAGATGACTTTTTCTTAGGAATATTAGACCCTCCAACTGGTGGACTTCTCCTGCTGGTGCCACTACTTTTATTTACTTTTTTTTCTGCATGTGTTTAAGGAAGGCCTTCACATTTTATGATTACTAATGTAGCAGTTTTTTTTTAATTACAAATCAGATGGAATTCGCAAACAGAAACATTGTGGTTTGGTCCCTAAAGCAAAATAGGCACAACAGAACAAATGTAGGCAAACTCTGTCTAACACAGGCACACTGGGCGACACTGATTGATAGTACTCTGACTGCTCAATGCAGTAAATTGAAGACTGTGCAGGCCCCACAACCTTGATATCTTAAGTTTTACTGCATCTGCATAGTAGGGAAAAGACTTGCCATACACAAGGGAAACCCAAACATTTCTGGAAGTAGAAGAGTGTCTAGATGCCCATCTGTGTCATGGCTCTCAAACATTATGAATGAAACTTCAGCACTTACCCTTATGATTAACATCTCTACAAATATGCAGATTAGCTTTCATGACAAAGGTGCCAACGACACAATGAAACATTCTCTGAAATGCTTGGGGGGGGGGGGGAAGACGCAGACCTTTTATTCCATGGAATAATACCACATTAAACAATCTGACCAATACTTCCCTGAACTGAACATGTGCATGCTGTGTCTGACGTTAGAATTACAGAAGGAATGCATTTAAACTTTTACAATTCAGACAGAATCAAAACTATTAGAACTTTGGAATGAAATCTGCTTTGTTTTAATCTTATGCATACTTACTGTCACATTGCGTATAACTCCAGTCCGGCCCACAACTTGGCCATCACTATATGTGTCTCTAACAGTGATTAAAATATCTGTTGTGACCCAGTCACTTGATGTCTGATCGATTCCGGATCCTGGAGTATGTGGATTATACGCACCAGGAGATGGAGCACCAGGTGTCATTGGACTATAACCAACAGGACTAGGACTTGGACTGGCCTAAACAATGAAAAGGAATGTAAGAGACATCACGTCTTGGCAGTTACTCTTAACAGCTAATGGAGAACAGTCAAATTAAGCACAAAACTCATGAATTGTAACCGTATGAGTTGCACTCACCTTAACAGCTGAAGTTTGAGTAATACTAATATCCCAAACGAAGAACTCCATAAATATGGCTGTAAGCAAAGTTGGAGGCAGATATCAAACCTTCCAGACTTTTTAGTAGTTAGACAACTCTTTGGGTGCATGGGTGCAACAGTACCCCACAGCTGTTAGATGATTCTAAGTTATAAAAAGAAAACTGCACACCCAATAATATGCCTTGGTAGTAAGCAGTGGCATACAGAGTTACGCTACCAAAAAATAATCTTGGGGAGTAAGGATTGCCATAGCAGCCTCAAAACACAAAGTAAAAATAAAACCATATGAAAGCTAAAGGAGCCTTGAAATGGAAAGTAAACCTGGAAAACATGTGTTTATACATTTCAGTAAATGTACTCAAGGTGCATCCAATAAGTACTAAATGCAGCTCAACAAAATACACCTGTAGGAAAGTAAACAACAATCTATGGGTAAACTTAACCATGACAAAACAAGCCCACTAACAAAAATATATGTAACTGGTACAGAGTAACTACACAGACACAGCTATAAGACCAATAATGTGTACAACTCGGGATGGAGTGAGAAGGGATGGAGGGAGTCTACCTTGCAGGAAAAACTTTTCAAACATACAGTTGCATTGCATTTTCTCAATCAAAAGCATTAAGTTCATAATAAAGATCACTGATGTAAGAATCTATAAAACGACAGAAAAATAAATCTTGTTCCGTCTTTCTGGACTATTTAGAAAATGTGTGAAAAGATGTCAGTGTCAAATACCTTCTTGAAACAGGATGCAGTGCAACTATATATCTGGTGGATTAAGCCATGACCTCTCCAGTTAAAATCCTGTTACCTTTATCATAATACAATTGGGCTAACTAAACGTCTCTTGACCCACTTTCCTTCATAAAAACACAGGAAATGATTTGTTTGTGTAAAAGGGTTAGATCTCCAAATGTCAAATAAATGACATGCATATCCATGTAATGCAAATTTTATTTCATTTTCTTGCTTAAGAAAAGCAGCTGAAAAGCCTGGTTCTGGGATACCTCAAAAACTATTTTTGGCAAGAATAAGGGCAATTTTTCCTTAACGGCACCTTGTTCTTACACTGCAGGGCTCTTTACATCATTAATGTTTGCAGGTCAGAAATCCTTCAGGCTGAAACTGCTTTTAAGACGAGTAATCAATATCTGATGCCTCAAGTGGCCAGAAAGGCTCTAAAGGAGGAAACCAAGTACACTGTTTAGCCACATAACTGAAGATCCAAGCAAGTGCTGTTTTTTTTTTTTTTTTTGTACATCTTAAATGACAAATCCCCTTTCAAGATGTTAATAGGAATTAGAAAAGTGTTACCTGGAGAATCATATATAAAGTGCAGCTTGTCAGTTAATAGGTCAGGCCAGTAATGAACAAAGAACTTGGGCAATGAAACTTAAAACTCTGGGAAAACAACAGATTCTAAGGTCTTTATTTTCATAACAATGAAAGTATTTGGTCCATTCAGATAAGTGTTTGTATGCCTTACGATTTGTTCTTTTAGTGACCCTCAAGAAAGGAAAGCACCTCTGGTAAAAAGTACTGTTCTTTGGAAGGAATCTTCAATCAACCAAGCTGTTACATTCAGGGACATGCAACAAGTGGTACTAGAAGAACCTCCAAATCCTGGGACATAAGCCTGAACCCAAAGTTGCAATGGCAACAAAGTGGAGCTAGAAGAGACAGGTCTGCTTTCTTCTCTTACACACTGTTAACATCACTTGTCAGAAAACTCTGTGTAAATGTCACTTTAATGTGTAAGGAACCTTTCCTAATTTTCCGCAAAGATAGGGTTACTCTCCGTACTAACCCCTCCTTTATGCCTCATGTGGTGTCTGAGCTTTCCCTAAATCAGGCAACAAATCTTTATGTTTTCTTCCCATCTCTCCCCAGAATAAAGTTGAGATTTTACGACATTCCTTAGATGTGCAAAGGCACCTGACATTTTCATTGTGAAAAACCAAATCTTACAGGAAATCAGACAAGCTGTTTGCATCCTTTGCAAATGGTAAAGAGAGGAAACATGAACAAATCATTGCAAAACAGAACACAAACTGTACTGTAACCGTAATGGAAGGCCAGCACTAAACAGTACCAAGAGCACATTCAACAAGGGCTACTGCTAATATTACTGCCATTCTGAAGGGATTTTCTACTCAGAACATACTGGAGGGAGAAACTTGGACCTCTACCTACAACTTTTTCAGGCACTACAATCTAGGGGCTATGCCTAGGGCCAGAGCAGGCCTTGCTTCTGCCATCTTCCAGAGCTTGATTTCACACGGACCAGCTTTAGGTCAGCCCCTTAACTTTCTAGAACTCTGAGTATGTTTCCAAGAGTCATTACTGTAACAGTGAACTACAAAGAACATAGTACAATTGTTTTAGTTGCCTGACATATATATAGATGTTATGGTAACTTTACTGTTACAGTGCTAATTCTCTCCAACCTAACCACTTCTGCTTTATGCCTAGGTTTGGGGATGGTACCTTTCCTTTTGCTACTCCTATCCCTTGTGGACCCCTCCCCACTTCTCATACTCCACCTGATGTAGTCTAGGGACAAATTTAGGTAGGCCATGTTCCAGTTACCCTGGAAAGAGATGAGATAAAACAGACTGTGGCAAGAAAGAACCAAAGATGGCATCAACTGATAACCCTTTATACTACCAATGTCTTGATGATGGAGGGCAAATTCCTTGGTATTCATGCTTCTGAAGGGCAAGAAATCCCATGTCCTCCAAATAGTTACAAGACAACATCCAGCACATAATTAACAGTTCTTCACAGTCACCTCTTTGTCAAATATAATGTAATCACCAACAGCATTTTGTATTAAGAAAGGGAATCAACACAAGCCTTTTCTGTTAATTCAGTGGAATATCCAACTGTGAAGTAGTGGAAGGTTTTCTGCATGTCTCACTGCATGGTCTTCCGAGACTGAGCCTGAATCAGACATTCATCCTGGTAAGGCATATATGAACCTTCTGAAGCTACAGCTGGGAAAACATTAAATGAAGAAATTTGGTAAACAAAACAGGTGCAGCAGAAAAACAAATGTCAGGTAAGTGTCACTCCCCTTCGAAGAGCTAAAGATTACTAGGCTGTATAGCCTTTGTGACTTGATAGGACTCTCAGATGTATTTTGCACCAAAGGATACCAAATCAAGCATTCCATATAAAGAGCAAGTGTGTGAGCTGTCAATATCCTGAATGAAGCTGTTGTGGTTTGCCAGATCATGAAAAGGCTTCTACCATTCATTCATTTTTTTGGTGCCAGTTAAAGCCTTGAATGAAAAGTTGAAATTGACAAACACCAACCACAAACTAAAATCCACAATAAAAAGCAGCAGAACCAAGAAATGGCAACTAATCCAACTTTATTTATTAAAACAACCACAATTAGTGCTTTTGTCTGTAATAAACAAACCTCATCAGAAGAGACTCACTTGAACTGTCCACCATGTTTAAAACATACCCCATCATCATGTGACTTCCAATGTATCACATTTAAAGAACCCACACACAATTATAAGCATTGTAAAATACATCATATAATACTAACAGAACCACTTTAAAACATACTTAAAGATGAAAAAAATGCCCAAGTCATTGAAGTAATTACTGACAAAAATCTACACATGTAAAAACACTCATCTCTGAGAAGCTTTACGCTTTAAAACTGGATGAACAGATATCAACTCATTTAAGCGGGGACTCTCACTTGCATTACATTTCAATTGCCACAGCAGTTCCTTTTTGTCCAAATGCAACCCCAAAGGACCACCCCTTGGATTTTCAATCAACTTCTCCAAAACAACGAATTTAAAACAATGTGTAGGATGCAACTTAGTGTGCCTAGCCAAAGCATTTGTTTCTTGTGCTTTAGAAATGGCATACACATGTTCCCTTATCCTTTTAATGCCCTTTCAGCCCTGCCCACATAAAAAGCGGTGCAAGACTCGCATAGGGCTGCATACACCACTCTCTTTGTATTACATTTATAATTACCCTGCATTTGATGCATCTTTCCATTGATAACAAATGCCTGGGTACATTTTATATAAGGGCAGGCTCTACAAAACCCACATCTTTTTATGGTAAAATCTTGACTGTCTGAGGAAGAATTACCAGGCATTTCCAGGAAATCTTTTAAGTTTTTACCTCTCCTGGAGATTACTGTTGGCTTGTCTCCTAACTTGCTAGCCAGCTCATGATCTTCCCTAATAATTACCCAATTTTGCAGGATTCTTCTTCTAACCTCTGCTTGGTCTACAGAAAAAGTGGTGATAACAGAACTCTTGTACATATCAATCACAGCCGAAACAGTTCCATTTATTTGAGTCATTACTTCAGGTTCCACATTAAATGATGACCCCCCCCCCCCCAGCCTACTTGGGGTGTCAACTGTGGCTTTAAAACAGGCACATATACATTGTTCTTTTAATCATGACTTCATCTACAGATGAATCAACAAAGGTTTCAGGATATCCACATCCTAAAAACATGGAGTTTAACAAAAAACATTCTTCCACAAAGTCTTCATATGATGATGTCATTTGTGCGGTCCGAAACAACTGTCCTTTTAAAACTGCCTTTTTTTTGCTGGAGAGGGTGATAACTTTCAGAATGTAAAAAATTTGAATAAGCAGGCTTCCTATATATTTTAGGCACCAAACGCCCATTTGTGTCCTTTCTAAAAGCCACATCCAGATATGCAATGGCTTGGTCAATTACTTCAAAAGAAAATTTTAGAAAACCAGTACAGCTGTTGTTATATTCATTGAAACTCAAAATTGTCTCCTGGTGCCCTGTCCATATGAGAAAAATGTCATCCTGGTACGTAGTTGTACATGGTCCAGGATTCTTTAAAGCTGCTGTTAAACAAAAAATTCTCCTCCCAAGTAGACAAAACCGCTTTGTCATACATGACCCCACAAGCTGCACCCATGCCCATACCTTTTGTTTGTAGAAAAAAATGTTTTTCAAAAAAATATGTAGCTATTTTACAAAAACAGTTCCATAAGATCACAAAGCAAGTTAATATTATCTTGATCCAAATCTGAATGAAAATGTAAAAATTCTGCAAACCAGTCCAAATACTCTGCAATAGGTGTCAAAAAATGAGATGCACATGGCCTATAGTATAATTTACTCTTCCCTGTTTGACATGTATATGCAGGGTCAAATTAAGAAGGAAGAATATACAAGTATTTGTGTATAAAAGAGGCGGTTATGCCCACAATATGTGGAGTCCCTAAGCTCCACAAGGACATAGTTAATCCACCATTTCATCCAACTGTGGGTGCCAGGAATTCCACCATGTCAGCTATTGGAAAGTACTTGGACTTTAAGGTGAAACCATATGTTCAAGCGGCAAAACACCTGGTAAAAGATTCTTGGCAATTTTTGCAGATGTGTAATGAGGTGGGGACAGTTACTCATGGCCTCTGTTACCACTGACATAAAAGATCTGTATTCGGTTATCCCACATAATGTGGGATCGGAATGTTTTGCAGAATTTTTACATTTTTATTCAGATTTGGATCAAGATAAAACTAACCTGCTTTGTGATCTTATGGAACTGGTTTTGCAGAATAACTACATATTTTTTGAAAACCATTTTTCTTTCTGCAAACAAAAGGTGTGGCCATGGGTACAGCTTGTGGGGTTATCTATGTCAACACGGTTATGACTACTTGGGAGGAGAAATTTTTGTTTAACAGCAGCTTCAAAGAATCCTGGACCATGCACACTAGGTACCAGGATGACATTTTTCTCATATGGACAGGAGACAATTTCGAGTTTCAAGGAATACATCAACAGCTGTACTGGTTTTATAAATTTTTGTTTGAACTGAATGATCAAGCCATTGTGTATCTGGATGTGGCACTTAGAAAGGACTCCAATGGGTGTTTGTTGTCTAAAATATATAGGAAGCCCAGATATTCAATTTTGTTTTTATATTTTGAAAGTTATCACCCTGTCTAGTAGAAAAAGGCAGTTTTAAAAGGAAAGTTAATTCAGGCAGCACAAATGACATCATCATATGGAACGCATTATCATAGAACTTATAAATAAAGACATTGGCAACCTTCAAACACTGGACCCCACCCAGTTTGGGTTCGTGAAGGTCCAATCTCGTCTCCTGAACCTGACTGACTTCTTCAAATCAGTCTCCAGAGCTGTGGACGAGGGTAAGGTGGTCCACACAGCCTATCTGGACTTCGCCAAGGCCTTCGACACCATCACCCACTCTGGAATCCTAGATAAACTTACTAAGCTGGGCATAAATCCCTATGTCACTCGATGGGTTGCCAACTGGCTTACTGACAGAACCCAGACTGTAAAAGTAGCCGATTCCAAATCCAGCTCCAGACAAGTGACAAGTGGACAAGTGGAGAATCTCAGGGTTCAGTCCTGGGACAGCTGTTGTTTGGCATCTACTTCTCTGAAGTACAGACCAACACTAAGGGACTCTGGCTAACAAAGTTCACAGATGACTGCAAACTGGTAGCCATTACTGAATCCCCAAATTATGTGGATTACAAAAAAGGCATTACAGAAACAGATGCTTGGTGCCAGAGCCATGGACTCGAGTTTAATGCCAACAAATGTACAGTTATCCCCTTTGGGAAAAAACATGTACCCATGAATTACCACATAGGTGGCAGTACACTAAACACCAAAAGTGTGATGAGAGACTTAGGGACACATCGCCACAACAGTCAGGAAATCCTTCTATGTGGCACATCTCATCACTAAGTGCTTTTCATCCAGAAAAAAGGAGATCATTGTCCCACTGTACTCATCCCTCATTAGACCCATTATAGAGTACAATGCCCAGTTTGGCATGTACCTCACAAGACATCTGCAACAGCTGGAAAGGCAGAAGAAATACCTCACTAAAAGAATCACAGGCCTAAAGCAGATACCATATGCTGACCATCTAAAAAAAACTCCAACTATACTCTGTGGCATATCGTCTACTCAGAGGAGATCTCTACTTAACATACAAACCCATATCAAACCCTGAGCTGTTGAACATGCTCCACTTAAAGAAATCCCAATCCCTCAGAGCCACACGCTCCAGGGATCTAAACCTTGTCATCACAATGAACAAAATATGCTGGAGAGATAGGTTCCTGACCTTGAGACTCCCCATACTCTGGAACAGACTGCCCATACAATGTCAAGCAGAGCGCCTTCTTGGCCCTCTTAAAAAAGAACCTTAACAATTGGATGGGAGATGGGAAATTCACCCTGGTGATCATGTCAGTCGCTCTGCTAGACAGGGGTCCAGGGAAGTAAATACTGTGGGAAGAAATATCCAAGGAATTGTTATGGCTAGGCTTGTATAGGCCCTAGGGCCGATAGCCTAGTACCAACCTATGAATCTATGACTTTGTGGAAGAATGTATTTTGTTAAAATCCATGTTTTTGAGATGTGGATATCCTGAAGCCTTTACTGATTCATCCATAGATAAAGTCTTGATTCAAAGACAGAACAATGTATATGTGCCTATTTTAAAGCCACAGTTGACACCCCCAAGAAGGGGTGGGGGCATCATTTAATGGGGGGCCTGAAGTAATGACCCAAATAAGTGGAACTTTTTCGGCTCCAACTGATAGGTACAAGAGTTCTTTTATCACCTCTTTTTCTGTAGACCAAGCAGCGGTTAGAAGAATAATCATGAAAAATTGGGTAATTATTAGAGAAGATTATGAGCTGGCTAGCAAGTTAGGAGACAAGCCAACAATAATCTTCAGGAGAGGTAAAAACTTAATGCCTGTTAATTCTTCCTCAGACAATCAAGATGTTACCAAGAAAAGATGTGGGCTTTGCCTGCCCCTATATAAAATGTACCCAGGCATTTGCTATCAATGGGAAGATGTATCAAATGCAGAATAATTATAACTGTAATACAAAAAGAGTGGTGTATGCAGCCCTATGTGAGTCTTGCACCGCTTTTTATGTGGGCAGGACTGAAAGGGCGTTAAAAGATAGGATAAGGGAACATGTGTATGCCACTTCTAAAGCACAAGAAACAAATGTTTGGCTAGGCGCACTAAACTGCACCCTACATATTGCTGTAAATTCGATGTTTTGAAGAAGATGATTGAAAATCCAAGGGGTGGTCCTTTGAGGTTGCATTTGGACAAAAAGGAACTGATGTGGAAATTGAAATGTAATGCAAGTGAGAGTCCAGGCTTAAATGAGTTGATATCTGTTCAGCCAGTTTTAAAGCTTCTCAGAGATGAGTGTTTTTACATGTGCAGATTTTTGTCATTTATTTTAATGGCTGTTTGGTCATTTGTTCATATTTAAGTATGTTTTTAAGTGGTTCTGTTAGTATTATGTGATGTATTTTACAATGCTTATAATTGTGTGTGGGCTCTTTAAATGTGACACATTGGCAGTCACATGATAATGGGTGTGTTTTAAATATGGTGGACTATTCAAGTGAATATCACCTGATGAAGTTGGTTTATTACAGACAAAAGTGCTAACTGTGGTTGTTTTAGTGAATAAAGGTGGATTAGCTGCCGTTTGGGTCCTGTCGCTTTTTGAATGAAAAGTTATCCATCTCCGAAGGGGACAATGGCTGAATGACTTGAGATAAAAGCTGATGAATCACAGGAAGAACTGTCTGAATCTGACCGAATGGAGCGGTAACAACATTCTGAGATACAACATGTGGATATTTCTACTATGGAATTCTTTGAAAGCAGAAAAAAAAGCCCTTCTCCAGTGAATAAGGAATCCAAGAAAGTACCTGCCTTTACCTGGAAATGGAATGCACTGCCAAACCCTGAAACTCGTCTAAACAGTTCAGATTTTGCAGACTAATGACTTTCTAGTAAGGAATCAAATGGCTTCATGTGGCTTGTTTTACGGCTTCAGTTATGGGTCAGATCAGTGTCAGTGTGGTATAAAATACATGATCTCATCTCAGATAATTAGATGTACTCTCTAGAATTTCATGGGATACATCACAATCAGTTTAACAAAATGAACTCTGTGGTAGATACACAGTTATCAAAGTTTAAACGGTCATCTGTGACTGTCCCTAGATTTTTAATGATGGTGTTTATAGCTACAATTTATACACTTTTTGCAAACTTTCATGATGCTACTTTAACATTAAATATGAGCTCATTTCTATTGCACCAGGCATGTATTATTGTAAGTCACTTTGAAAAACGCCAGCACTTTTTACTGAAGTAAATGGATTAACCAGTCTGAAATCATCAGCATAACTGGTTTATCCACAGCCCCTTCCCCAGTCTTATATTAGAGAAAAGACATTAAAAAGTGGCCCCAGTACACAGAGCTGTAAGGTCATCCACTGTAACCATCACTGATTGAGACAGATAACATTGTCTTAATCTGATCTGGCATCTCCAGATGATTAACTGATATTTGCCAAATTAATTACATACAGACTGACATTTAATGCTCAATTGTCAGTTCTCCCATATGTGAAATGGTGCCAAATGCATTTGGAAATGAAATTACGCAGCATGCACTGTTAAAGTGGTTATCTTTCACCTTGGTGGCTATTTTTACCTCATATCTGTCTATGGTTCATTTGATCAGGGTCCAGAGTTCTTTAGTTAGTTTAGCAAGAGTGTTTTTGGGATCCTGAGAGTTCAATTTATTTTGCGTGCAATATTTTTTTTCTTTTATTATACAGCATGTTTATATTTGGGTTCCATCACAGGGGTTTATTTTTGAATTTGGTGGGACTATTTATTTCTGACAGGAAAGATGTGTAGCAACTATTTATATGTACATAAAATTGGTCATGAAGGATTCTGCTTAAGCAACAAGGTCATCAAGATAGAGGGGGTATTCAGTTTAGCTAGGTTATCACTCAGTTTTTAGTAGATGAGCCTTTTTATTTTTAACTTGTACTGATGTACTGAAGATGCTTTAGGCTTCAATCTTATGGTGAATGTGCTCAAACCTTGATTTGACAAGGGTAAAAATTACAAACTGATAAGGAACAAAATTGCCCCATATTGGTAGGGACCAAATCCATGATTTTTTCACTCCTGGTTGGGGTGTGGTCCAAATGGTACATGCAGTTTGAACTGAAGACACCCAGAAATCTCTGGGCATGTGTTTGAAGATGTACAAATCTTCCAGTTTATGGAGAGTAAATGAACTCTCCTATGAGGATGGTCTTTAGTTCAATACATATGGATTCCATACTAATTAGAGAGGATGTGTGGGCCAAGGGACGGGTACAGCATGGGGTTTCATAGTTAGGTATTACATAAGTGGGTTTGTTAATAGTATGCTGGACTTGGTGGAGTTTCAGATCATTATTTTGTTTAACTAGTCTGGAGACAAGTTTTTTTTTTTTTTTTAAGAATATAGAGACACCACTGTCTTTACTGCCTTTGTCTAATGTGGTGGGCCAGAATATGTGAAAGGCAATGAAACCCTGCACTGCTGGAGTGCTTTCAATGGTCATCAACCAGGTCTCTGTGATGTTACACACATTCAATGTTAGTAGTGCTTGCAGAGAGCAGCAATACCTTCATGTTATTCCCTTATATACACTACATCTATCACATTAAGGATACAAGTACCATGTATCTAGGACTGTAACAAAAACTTAGATGGAGGAAGCTGGAAAGAAGGTGTAAACCTCTGTGTTGAACAGCTAATAAATACATAAAAATGAAAAGCAATAGTATTCCCCTTCCTACAGCCAACACATGAAAGAATGCCTCTTTGCACAATAGCGACCACATATCAGCATGACAAAAACCTGAAAGGAAGAACATGCAACATTTATTTGACCAACTGTGAAACAAGGAACAAACACTCTGAAATGTAAACTGTTTTCATAGATAACAACTACATATATAGAGAGAAGCAGTTGACTATTACAGGTAGACATCAGACTAGGAAAACTGGTCAGTGTAAAAGTAATAGTCACAATACTGGAAAAACTCAAAAAACAAATAAATTTACAAATATGGCATTTTAGCACAGAGGGTTACACATAAACTCAATGTGCAGTATCTTTTTGTGGTCTAGGGTCGGTTCCCACAGCCTGTCTTTGCAAAATGTGACTTAGTACAATGCTTAGGGCTTTATGGTTGCTCTTGAAAACAGGCACATACATCTAGTGGGTGTATCCAGATATTTATGTATTTATTTGCATTTGTTTTCTGGGTTAGAGCACTGATCTCTGTGGACCTTTTTTCACACACAGCCTTGGAGAGGGGGCCTGGTTAAGTGACGTGCTCAGAGTCACAGTTAAGCAATGGAACCTGAGGGAATCGAACCACTGGACCACAGGAAATAGCTAGTTAACAGCTCCTTAATCCTCCAAACCAACTGCCAGACAAATACACAACACTTATTTATTCAATCATTCATTCAGCATTTATCATTTATTTACGGATAAGTCATCCATTTCAGTCTCATCCCGGGAATACAAAGAAAATCAGAATTACATTAAGTGAGAAACAAGCGTATAATGAAAATACATACCTGTAAAATACTATTATCAAGTAAAGAAAATGTAGAGAGTTTACGCAATCGTAATAAAAATTATTTATAATAAATCAAGACATCTCATATAGAAAGTGAGGCGTCTCTGTAGTAATTACATGTGTGTGCTGGGAATGATAGGCTTGTTGAATAAAGGGAAAGAAGTTAGTTTGTGTGTAATTGGAAAAAGAAGTTATGTTAAGCAAAAAATTATACAACTAAGAAAAAAAAAAAAGATTGCTGCCAATAAAGTTCCATAGGAGGGGTAAGAGTGTTACTAGTAGGAAAAAGAAGTAATGTAGCTCTGGATAAAAGCTACCTTTTTCCATTGAGAACTTTGAACCGTTTCTGACTAGAGCTGTAAACTAATAAATTAAGTGCAACAAAAGTAATTTACTATTTTCTTTTTTAAATGTTGGAACAGGTTCTTTGCACTTGCATATGTGATTTAAATCACAGAAAACCTTATTGTCATTCAGAACTACACTGTGATTGAACAAAATTGCAATGCTTCATTCCCAGTGCAAAAACATACATACAGAGAATAATAATAAAAAAAATAAAACAGCCAGACACACTTTACATATAAATAGAACTGAGTAACAACATATGCATGACCTTATAACAGAAGAACTAAGCAGCATATGGAATGGTCAAGCATGAATATTAGTGCACAGTGTGATGTCTATTGCACTTCATGTCCTACGGTAAGGTGTGAACCGATGTTAAATATACAGTGAACCGATGTTAAATATACATCAGTTAGTTACTGCACATGAAAAAGCTTAATACTTATAGTACAACAAACCCTGGACATGTAAGGATCTGCTCAGTCAGATAAACAGCATAACTATGTGGTAAGAGAGGAAATTGTGAAAATCAAAAGCTATCAAGAAAAACAAGAATTCAGAGAAGTGCAATTATACCTACCTGATATGCCATTGGTGATGGTGTGGGGTGGTAACTGGCTGGTGAACTGGTATTCTGGTACCCAACAGGACTTGGAGCAACTTGAGTGTAATTTTGTGGGCTTGGACTGGGCTGATACGAGCCTTGTGGTGATGGTGCTGCATAAGGCGAGTACTGATCTGTGTTGTACCTGAAAAAGTGGCAAACAGAATAAGTAAACATCAAGACTACCTCAGTAAAAGTTTCTTCAAAGGGCTTCACTGAAATTCTGTCCTTTACATAAAGAGCTTAATTACAAGACAGGTTTTTAACCAAGTTCACTTAAGTGTAAATAATATAAACTTGTCTCATTGACCTCAATTTGCCAAAAAAACATGCAGTGTTAATTACATTCTGTGGCACTAGTCTGCGAATGCACAAACATAAAATGGTTACCTAGACGTTCAGTTTGAAACAAAATCTTCAAAATTTGTTCAGTCAAGGAAACTGCATTATGTTAATAAAATTCTTAAACATTCCCATGAGCAGGTCAGCCCCCACCAAATTACATGGACTATTTTTTTTTTTTTTTTTACTGATCTACTATTCTTAGTCTGCTGATTTTAGTCATGTGAAACCAATGACTGCCCAAACAGCCATTCGCTTCCATACCACAAGCAAATCAACAAGCTGCCAGATCCAGCACACTTTTTTTTACATTTCTGCTCTCTCTCACAACCATCGTCATTTATTATCTTCCACCAACAAACGTAATCTATCTGCTGGGAACGCCCAGATTCCAAGGGGGTACTGTCACACCATGAAAGAAAAAAGAAGTTATGTCTTACCATAACGTTCCATCTGAGTTATCTTCTTCCTATTCATCACTGATGGGTTCGGTTCCAAGCCCTCGGAACAGAGTCGGCCTTATACCAAGCTTGCGTACACCAAAAACTCTCGAGCTAAGCTGCTACCCACAATGTCCTTCACTCAGTTACCTCAGATCAAGTTTGCATGCAACATATAGAAGAAACAGAAAGTCAGAGGCCGTCTCTGCACAGAAACCCTGGAACACTATAAAGACCCAGAAGATCCGCCAGGAGCCTTTAGTGGGGGCTCGGTGGGAGGGTGTGATGACTGAAAGAAGATCAACAACTCAGATGGAATGTTATGGTAAGACATAACTTCTTTATCTGAAGTTGTTAATCTTCTTCCTAGTCATCACTGATGGGACAGAATCCCAAGCTACTTGGAGAACCTGGGTGGCCCTTATGGAAGAACATTCCTGAGAACTATACAGCCAAAGACCACTCTTCCCCTGGAGATCAGATCCAATTTGTAATGCTTAATGAAGGTATGGGGTTTAGCCCAAATGGCTGCTGCACAGATGTCATCCATGGAGGCCCTAGAGTGGAAGACAACCGTTCCTGCAAAAGCCCTAGTTGAGACAGCTTTGATTTGACCAGGCTTAGATTCATTCGTAAGCAAATATGAGAAGCTAATGCAATCCCTGAGCCATTTCGATAAAGTAACTTTAGATACTGCACATCCCATTCTAGGACAAGAAAAAGAGGTGAAAAGTTGGTCCGACTTGCGAAAGGCCTTAGTTCTGTCCAGGTAGAAACATAACTGTCTATGAATATCCAATGAATGTAGGCAGTATTCTCCCTTGTTTGAATAATTTGAAAAGAATACAGGGAGCTCAATGGACAGGTTGATAGAAAAATTGGAAACCACCTTGGGAAGAAAGGATGGGTTAGTACCTGATACTCTGCCCTTATGGAAGATCAGATAAGGGCTCTTGATACATAAGGCTTGCAACTCAGATATTCTTCTGGCTGAAGTGACCACCACCAGAAACAAGGATTTCCATGATAGGAATTTTAGGTCACATGTCGCAGCAGGCTCAAAAGTGGGTAGAGAGAGAAACTGGAGAACTCGGGGAAGATTCCATGCCTCCACCGGCTGCCTGATGAGAGGTCTGCTGTGGAAAATTCCCTTGAGGAAGGACTTGCCAAGTCGGGTAGAAATAAGCAGGACTCCATCTGAACCATTACAGAAGTTGGAAATAGCTGCTAAATGGACTCGAATGGAAGAAGCTGATGCACCATTGGTGAACAACTCAGCCACGTAATGAAGAATAGTAGCTATAGGAGATGAAAATGGATCTAGCTCCCGACTATGGGACCAAATGGTGAATCTTTTCCACTTGTCCTTGTACAGTTTTCTGGTGGATAGTTTATGAGAGGCCAGGATAAAATCACGGACAGATGAGGAGAGGGTTTCCTGCCTGGCAACTAACGGAAGTGGAGAAACCAAGCCATCAGCTTGAGAGTGGACAGATTCGGTAAAGTCAGCCCTTGTGGGTGAGAAACGAGGTCCTG
The DNA here is from genome assembly GCF_019279795.1 of Protopterus annectens. Taxonomy (NCBI): domain Eukaryota; kingdom Metazoa; phylum Chordata; order Ceratodontiformes; family Protopteridae; genus Protopterus; species Protopterus annectens. Next base: position 230,502,695 of record NC_056733.1, read on the forward strand.
ACGAGTGTCTAGAATCCAAGAAGGTTGTAACAGATGAGGTCAGAGGAAGGGAAACCACACTTGAAGCCAGAATGGGGCAATGAGGATCACTTTGCTTCTCAACCAAATAGCTTTCCTTAGAAAAAGGGGGATCAGAGGAATCGGAGGATAAGCATAAAGGAGACCCGCCGGCCAATCGTGAATCAAAGCGTCTCTCGGTGACTCCCTGTAAGGGGGAAAGAGGGCAAAGTAGCTTCTGCATTTTGTGTTTGAGGAGGCAAAAAGATCGCAGCATGGCTGGCCCCAACAGCTGAAGATTTCTGCCGTTACACTCTGACAGACCACTAGTGAGGACAGAGGATGCATCTGCTCAGCCTGTTCCGCAACCACGTTGGAGCTCCCCGGGATATGCGTTGCGATCAGAAAGCAGTTGGAAGTTATCGCCCAATGCCAGATTCTCATGGCTTCGTGACATAGGGGGTAGGATTTGGTCCGTCCCTGCTTGTTTATGTACCAGACAAGGATATATTGTCTGACTGGATAGCAATCGTTCCTGACGGAAGGAGCGGGTGGAATACTTGCAAAGCCAATAGCACCGCTCTGAACTCCAGGACATTGATATGCAAGTCGACCTCTATGCTGGACCACATGCCTTGGACTGACTTTCCCTGGAAGTGCCCCCCCCCCCCCCAATCAGGGAAGCATCTGTGATCACCGTGGCGCTGGGATGGGGAGCCTGGAAGGGGCGACACCAAAGATTTTCTTCTGTACTCATCCACCAGAGGAGATCTTGTTTGCAGGTGTTGGTGATGAGAATCTGTGAGCTCAGGGGATGAAGACTGGATATCCACTGGGACAGAAGGTGCCATTGTAGCAGTCTCATGTGTAATCAGGCTAGGGGAACAATTGGCATGGCTGTCGCCATAGACCACAGAGCCTGAAGAGCTTCCCTTGCAGACACCTTTCTTCGACAGAGTATCACGAACTTGTGCCCTTAATCTCTGAAGCCTGTGAGGGGGAAGACAGACCAGACTTGACTGAGTGTTGAATATCTTCCCTATAAACTCCAATTGTTTAGAGTGCTGAAGATTGGATTTTTCCCAGTGGATGTTGATGCCCAGCGACTCCGTTAGTACTAGGGTGTAGCAGAGAGCCCTGACCAGAAGGCACTTGGTGGGAGGGGGGGGGTCAATCATCGAAATACGTAAACACCTGGAATCCCTGAAGTCTCAGATGAGCTGTGACCACTGCTAGGCATTTCGTGAACACACTGGGGGCCGTCAAGAGACCGAATGGCAGGGCTCTGAATTGGTAGTGATTGGCTCCCAGACGGAAGCGAAGGAGACTCCTGAAGTGTTTGTCCATTTTGATGTGGTAATATGCATCCTGGAGGTCTAACGAGCACATCCACACACCCTCCCGCAGAAAGGTGAAGATGGATTGAGCCATGACCATGTGGAACTTGGTCTGAACCACTGATTTGTTTAGCTGGCTGAGATCCAAAATGGGCCTCCAGTCCCCCGTCTTCTTTGGCACTAAAAAGAATCTCGAGTAAAAACCTGATCTGCACTGGTCTGGGGGGACCTGTTGGATGACTCATTTTTGACACAGCTTTCATATTTCAGAAGCTGCCTCCTCCCTTTGACTGGGTGGAACATCAGGAAGGGATTTCAGAAGTCTTGGATAAGAGATTAAGAGAATGTGATAGCCTCTGAAAATTATTCTCTGCACTCACTGATCGTTTGTAATAGAGAAACACGCCCTGACTGCTTCCAGAGGAAAGCAATCGGGCAGCGCTTCAAGAGCGCTGATACAGTCTTCCTGAGAAAGAATTTCTGGAATTCTGATTTCAGAGAACCCCCTGCCCCAAAAGGGGCAACTTCCATTACCGGAACCCCCTCTGCCTCTGGGGGAGTTCTCACCACGTGCATCACGGAAAGGACCTTGAGACTTCTTGTGCCACATCTTTCCACTCCTCTGGTTCCTGGAGGAGGAGCACTGAGGTTTGGAAAAACGTAGACCCACGGCAGACGAGGCCTTCCCGTCCTGCTCGCACCTGGCTAATGTATCCTTGACCTTAGCACCGAACAAAGCTGATGGGTCAATAGGGGTATTTAAAAAGGAAGACTTGGAGTCTGCGAGGGTCACAAATGCGCATCCAGGCATGGCGTCTCATAACTACGCCTGTACCCGCAGCTCTAGCCACTCCTTCAGTTGCATGGGACAGCAACCTCATGGATGAATTGGAGATTGACTCTAGGTTGGCAAGTTGGGAAGCAACTTTATCACATGCACCATCCGGCACTTGACCCGCGAGGGTTCCAGAGAGCTTGGTGATGAGATCTCTCTGGAGCCTCATAAAATGTGCCAAAAAGTTCAGAGACCTGACAGCAAAGGTCGCCTACGCAAAAACTCGCTTCCCTAACATGTCCACCACCCGGGACTCGCTGTTGGGTGGGTGGACAGCAGGACTTTCCTCCGCAAGGTCCTTCTTCATGGCTGCCACTACCACCATAGCATCCACTGGCAAACCTCTAGACCAATGGGGGTGATCCTCTGGAGGGGAACAGTATCTTATCTGATCTCCTGGGGATAGCCTCAACGGTGTCAGGATTCTTCCATGCTTGCTGCACGATGAGCTTGGCTAACTCATTGGCGGGGGGGCTCACCCAAGAAGTAGAGAGCCGAGAGCGGAAGGCCTGCAGGAATACGGATTCCTCCGATGAAGGATTGGAGGGCTTCCAGTCACCCCTCTGCTTCAAGATTTCCAGGATGCCTCCAAATGAAACAGTCAAGGGGTGACCATGGGGATCCTTCCCCATCATCGTAGTCCTTTATCCTCCGTGGGGGACTCCTCTAGGGAGTCCATGTGTTTCCTCTTATATGCCCATTTCCGAGGGAGTTCTTCATTGGGAGCATCCAAAGAAGACTCTGAAAGGGAAATACCCTGAGCAGGGGTTTCCTGGGCCTTCCGCTCTCAGAGTCCTGGGGGGGGGTGGCCTTTGATAGCTGCAGCAAAGAGGGAACTGGTGGAATGTCTGACATAGGAGGATTGCTCGAAGCGAGCACCCTCTCCATCACCCAGAAAGCAGGCCCACCTGAAGAGGAATGGGAACCAAAGAAGTCAATTTAGGAACCGGAGTCACACCCTGCTCCACGCGGTCCGCTCCCGGGGACAGAGCCTTAAGCAAAACCAGGGCGGGAATAACCCTCTGACCCGAAGATGGAACCGGCAACACAACCAGAACCGTGGCCAGAACCGAGGGTTCCACCCCCCAAGCATGAGATTGAGGAAGGGTGGGTTCCGACAGAACTGACACCCAAAGGATCCTCAGACATGGTCTTTGTCGGCACTGAGGTAAGGGGTCCTCTTGCAGACATAGGAAATATGAGCCTCAGAACCGAAGGATCAGGGGGAGGAGAGTACGTAGGGGTCGCAGGGGTAAAGGACCCAAAGCCCAGAGTGGGATGAGATCTAGGAAAATTTGTGATTCCCCTGGAGGTCAGCAGCTGATCAAAGAGGCACACCACATCCAATTCTGAAAGGCTCCTGGTAGGCCTTACCAATGCCCCTGAGGGGGAATCGGGCCGGTCCAAAAAGGCGCTGAAGGCTTATCCGGCAAATGGATCTGCAGACGGAAAGTACTGGGTCTGTGGTGTATTGAAGAACAGCACCGACTATTCCAGTTTGGAAACCAGCAGCAGGGGAAAAAATCGGAGCAGAGAATGGGCTCGGAGCCGAGGTCACAACTGGGGTGGAGGTCAATGGTGGCTCCGAAGCTGTTGTCGGAACTGACGTCGGAGCAGAGATAGGGGACGTTGGTCCCAAGGTAAAAACAGGTGAACAGGTTGGAACCGAAGTTGTAGTGGATTGCCATAGTCATTGGAGCCGGGACAGGCAATGACGAGGCGATCTCGGTATGAAGCACTGGAGCCAAACCCGGAACAGAGGAGGTGATACAGTGCTCGGTGGAAGTCTTGTGGGCCTTGTGCTTATGGCTTTTGCCCCCATCACCGGCCGGTGAAGAGGGGTCTGAACGAGGAAGTTTCTTGTCCACAGCAGGAGGGGATGAGACCTCTGACGCAGAAATAGCCTCCGAAAAAGGCGAAGGAAGCAGGTCCTTAAGAATCAACTTGTTTCGTCTTTCATTCAGCATCCGCTGACTGAAGCTGGCACAAATATCACATGGAGGTTTCGCCGATAAGTGCGGAACACCCAAACAATAGATGTACTCTTCATGTAAATCACTATTCAGGAGTTTACCACTGCAAGAGGAGCAGTGTTTAAACCCCGTAGTCCCTTTCTTTTCCGACATACCAGGAAAACACACACGCTCACAGTAGAAGAAAGTTGTAAGTAGAGAAAGAGACAGAGAAACACCAACAATGGTACTGGGAATACCACAAGGGTAAAGGGTCAATAACCAACAATGGTACGACAAGAAATACCTGTGGGTGGAGCTGAGTAAGCAATTAGAGAGGAAATAGCAAAACTGACAGGAAAAATTCACAAATACTTATAATATTTGAAAAAATATAACAGCTGGAGAGCTCGGTGAAACGCTGCTATATGGATGTGCGGCAAATGAGATCTGAGGTAACTGAGTGAAGGGCATTGTGGGTAGCAGCTTAGCTTGAGAGTTTTTGGTGCACGCAAGCTTGGTATAACGCCAACTCGGTACCAAGGGCTCAGAACCGAACCCATCAGTGATGAACAGTAAGAAGATTAACAACTTCAGACAGTTAGTTACACAGCACTTATTGTAAATACAGATCATCACAGGCAATTCAAAAAGCATGAACACTGTGATAAAATCATATGCTGCAGATGGATAAAGCCTGGACTAAGGCTGAGATGTCCTGGGATCAACCACTGACTCAGATGCTGAAGCAGCTGTTTGTTGAGGGAAAAGCGAGTGGCACAGATCATCCTATGGGTAGAAAGCCATCTAACCTGTTGTTGAACTAACCTTTTACTAACAGAGGGAGCTTGCTAAAATTCTCTAGCTGTAGTATACTCAAATGTCAATAAGCTCCCTCTGTCACCAATGTAATCAGACTAAGTAGGGAGAGTGCAAACCCCAACTCACCCCACTCAATTCTCTCCTGTGAAACACAATCAGTGTGAACAACAGAGAACACCATCCCACTAAGCAGCAAATCAATAACAACCTGAAAGGAAAAAGTGAAAGCCTTAGAGTTGCTGTAAAGGGAAGTTTCGGATGAATTCTACCCAAAATGATATTAAGGACAACATAAAAGAAAGCAATGTATTTATTCATGATGGTATCACTAAAACAGAACACTGGAGTTAAATATACTTTAGCAGAAAAATAAAGGAGACCTGCTTTGGATAAAATGAGCAAAAAGACCAGGACTAAAACTGGAGAGCAAAGGGAATGGAAACCATCCAAATGGCAAACTATATCCATCTAGTAGAACATGCGACTAGTACAATCCTTCCTGGAAGGCAAAATGAATGACTTTGAATAGACCTTTCAAACACTAAACTAAAACAGCTGTTAAGCTCAGGATTTAAGTACGCCACTTGAGGGGCCAGGGATACACATCACCTCAGATAGAAACTCACTATAAACAAAAGGATATAACAGAAACAGATATGGAAGATGAGTGGTGGACAACTCCATGTCAACTGCTAAAGAAAGGTTAAACCACCTTTGTGTCCACCAAAATGGGTCTTTGAGAAGCTAACCATTTTTTTTCAACTTCAATAACTCTTATAAGGAAAAAAGAAAATATGCCAAGAAAGCTAACAAGAAACAACAGTACCTGTCAAAAAGCAATCAAGTTCTTACTACAAGTGAGTTTTGAGAGGTCCCTCATCAGTAAAACTATGATTACATTATTCTTCCTTTCTTTTTCTCTTAATTCAACTATTTTTCTCTGAAGCCTTGATGCATGGGGACACATGCTTGCTCCATCAACACATCCCACACCATCAATGTTATGTGGCAAGATAAAAGTATGCCTAACAGACTCAATCAGCTGATCCCCAACAATTGAGCAAATATATTCTTTCAAAATAAAAATAAAATCATATGTTGCAGATGGACAAAGCCTGGACTGAGTCTCAGCTCTTTTGGACTCAACACTGAAGCACCTGTTTGGGGTGGGTAGGAGTCAGTGGCGGAGACCATCCTAGTGGTAAGAAAGCCACCCAACCTGTTGTATTAAAATCTCCTAGTAGAAGGCAGAAAAACAGATAAGGAACACTGGAGTCAAATGCCAACAGTGTCTTGTGCCATTACTAGAGTGACTCATTTCTGGAAGCACACATGCCAAATGGGCCTGCAACTCCTGCTTTAGTGAAGCACGCATTAAGGATAGCAGTGCAAGTATTAGACAGAGATCTGATTTAGAAAACCCTGACAGCTACAATTATGATGGCCCTGAAGAGGAGGAAAATAGAAGTTATGTCCTTACCATAACGTTCCATGTGGAGTGTTCATCTCGCCTTTGCTCTTACACATGGGTTCGGAGCCAATCCTCGGCTCCGTGTCGGCCGCTTGCAAGCTCTGCATCGAGAAGAAGCTCGAGACAACCTAATACCCACAATCCCCCTCTGCCTTTACCTCAGATCTAGTTTGCAAGCAAACCAGAGAGAGAACACTCATGCTTATATCACATATGCACAGAACTAAGAGTCTATATATATATACACAAATACACATATATATACATGTCAACTATATACACAACAACTGCAATGCAGAAGCAGAATGCCTCAGGCCAGGCACCAAACTGAACGTTCTTCCTAAGGGCGGGAGGGTGGGAATGTAAGAACAAAGGCGAGATGAACACTCCACATGGAACGTTATGGTAAGGACATAACTTCTATATGTGATAGTGTTCAATCTTGCCGTTTGTTCTTACACATGGGTAGCGTCCCTAGCTCCTTGTTCCTGAGGAACTCACGGAAGGACGTTCTTGAGCACAGTGGAACCAAAGGTTGCCCTGTCCCTAGAAACCTTGTCTACCTTATAATGAGAAATGAATGTATGTGGCTTAGACCAAGTAGCAGCCGCACAAATAGCGTCTAGTGGTAGGCGGGCTGCATGAGCCAGGGATGTAGACACTGACCTTGTGGAATGTCCTTTGGGTTTGTGCGAAAGAGTTTGATTTGAAGAATCATAGACATAGATGATACAGTCAGTTAACCACTTAGAAAGAGTTCTTTTGGTAACCGCTACTCCTTTCCTGTTATCAGCAAAGGCTACAAAAAGTTGATCAGTTTTTCTGTGATCCTTTGTTCTATCCAAGTAAAACCTTAGCTATCTGTGAACATCTAATTTGTGCAACATATACTCCATTTTATTGGAGTGATTCTTGAAGAAAGTGGGTAATTCAATGGACTGATTAATATTATTAATAGAACAAACTTTAGGAAGGAAGGATGAATTAGTGCGAAGAGAAACTCTGTCAGAGTGAAAGATCAAATAAGGGTGCTTAATGGAGAGAGCTTGAAGTTCAGATACTCGCCTAGCAGATGTAATGGCTACCAAAAAGAGAGTCTTCCATGACAAAAATTTCAATGGGCAAGAGGAGGCTGGTTCAAAGGGGGGCAGCATTAACTTAGATAACAATAAGTTTAGACTCCAAGGTGACGTAGGAGATCTAATTGGTGGTCTAATATGAAAAACCCCTTTTAAAAAGGCTTTACAAAGTCTGTGGGCCATAACAGGAGCCCCACATTCTTCCACATGGAAATTAGAAATGGCAGCCAATTGAACTCAATGTGGCAGGAGAAGCACCCTGATGGAACAAGTCTGTTAAAAACTCTAATATTTTATTCAAAGGAGCTATAACAGGGTCCACTTGCTGTGTATTCGCCCAGAATACAAAGCGCTTCCATTTACTAGTATATGTTTTAGTAGTGGAAGCTTTATGAGAAGCCACAAATATATTCTGAACTGCGGGCGAAAGTAGTTCAGACCTGGCTAAGTTGGGAATCGGAGCAGCCAAGCTGCTAGATGGAGGGACAAGAGCGAGGGGTGAGGAGCCCCTGATGAGTGAGTCAATAGATCTGGCTCTGGGTCAAGTATCCAGGGTCCTCGAATGCAGTGTGTCATGAGGAAGGGGAACCAAATTTGATGAGGCCAGAATGGGGCAATGAGGATTATTGTCCTGTGTAGGTTTTTGGCTTTCTGGAGAAACTTTGATATCAGGGGGAAGGGAGGAAATGCGTACAGGAGTCCCGGGGGCCAATCGTGAATCAGTGCGTCCCTGGGGACTTCCCCTGGAGGGGGTAATAGGGCAAAGTAGCTCCTGCATTTGGCGTTCATTGGAGACGCAAACAGATCGCAGGAAGGCTGGCCCCACGTGCGAAAAATCTTTTTCACAACTGACTGTTTTAGGGACCACTCGTGCGGTAACAGAATTGCTCTGCTCAGCCTGTCGGCTATGACGTTGGATGACCCCGGGATGTGCGTTGCTATCAGAAAGCGACCCGTGGACTCCGCCCATTGCCAGATTCTCATGGCCTCTCTGCATAGCTGATAGGACTTGGTTCCACCTTGCTTGTTTATGTACCAGACTACCGACATGTTGTCCGTCTGAACTGCAATAGTTCCCAGAGGAAGAAGGGGAGCAAAGTGTTGCAATGCTAGAAACACTGCCCTCAACTCTAGAACATTGATGTGCAGATTGTACTCTAAATTGGTCCATTCGCCTTGGACTGTCTGTCCCTGAAAGATGCCCCCCCACCCTATCAGGGAAGTGTCCGTGGTCACCGTAACTGTAGGCGTGGGTAGCACAAATGGTCTCCCCTTGGAAAGGTTGCACGTCTGAAGCCACCAGTTTAGGTGTGTTTTGCATGTGTTCGTTATAAGAATCTCGTGTGTTAGAGGTAGCTGTTGGAACGACCATTGTGCAAACAGTAGCCATTGTAGGACTCTCATGTGCAGTCTTCCCAAGGGTATTGCAATAAGAGAAGCTGACATGAGTCCCAAAACCTTCAGTACCAGTTTTGCTGGGGATTTCCTGGACAAGAGAAGAAGACGTATGTGAGTCTGAAGTGAAAGTATCCTTTCTGGAGGAAGTCTTAGAATTAACTGATGTGTATTTAATTCCGCTCCTATGAACAAGATACACTGTGATGGCTGTAGTAAGGATTTTCCGAAGTTTACGGAAATTCCTAGGTGAATACACAGTTGAAGAGTATAGTCTCTGGCCTGTACGAGTTGACGCTGGGTGGTGGCAGAAAGGAGCCAGTTGTCCAGATACGGAAACACCTGGAATCCTTGGCGTCTCAAGTGAGACGCTACCACTGCCATGCATTTGGTGAAGACCCTGGGGGCTGAGGTCAGACCAAAGGGCAGGGCTCGAAATTGAAAGTGACTGGCACCCAGCCGGAAGCGCAAATGATCTCTGGATGCCCTGGCCATTTTGATGTGGTAGTATGCATCCTTCAGATCTATTGAGCACATCCAGTCGTCCTTCTGTAAGAATGGAAGGATTGATTGAAGCGTGACCATTCGGAACTTTTCTTTCTTGACGAAGGTATTGAGGTCGCTTAGGTCCAGAATGGGCCTCCAGTCCCCTGTTTTCTTTGGAACTAAAAAGAACCTTGAGTAAGTCCCGAATCCTTTCTGGTCCGCTGGGACTGGTTGGATGACTCTTTTTTTCTAGCAGCTTTGAAATTTCTATAGCTGCTGGCTCTCGCAGATGGGGCGGTACATCTGGGAGTCTTTTCTTTGGAATGGGATGGGATAGAAAAGGTATACTGTAACCTCTGGTAACCACGCTTTTTACCCACTTGTCTGTAGTTATGTTTTGCCAGGCCTGAGGGTATAAAGCTAAGCGACCCCCCGACTGCCTCCAGAGCAGGACAGTCTGGCCTCCTCTCAGGAGTGCTGGAAAGGTTTACCAGGCAGTGTATGCCTGTCACCTTGATTCTGCGGACCTCCTCTGCCGCCAGGGCGGCGTCTTCCACCTCTGCCCCCTCCTCTGCCTCTAGAAGGGGCATCACCCTGTGTGCCTGGGAAAGATCCTTGGGTTTTCGAAACCACATTTTTCCACCACGTTGCCCTTTGGGGTACGGTCTGGTTGGGGTGGAAAAACGGACTCCGACAGCAGACAGAGTCTTTCCCTCCTGCTCACACCGGGTAAGGGTCTCCTTTACTTTGGGGCCAAAAAGAGTGGCACCGTCAAATGGGGCGTTAGTAAAGGAAGACTTGAAGGCTTCCGCAAATGAACATAAGCGCATCCAGGATTGTCTGCGAAGAGCAATCGCTGAAGCTGCTGCCCTACTCGAACCTTCGGCTGCGTAAGAGATCAGCCTCATGGACGAGTTCACAATGGATGTAAGGGTATTAAGTTGCGCTGTCACCTTCTCTGAGACAGCAGCATCTGTAGTACCCTGGAGGGTATCTCCCAACTCTTTGACTAGATCCCTCTGTAGTCGTGTAAAGTGGGTCAAATAGTTCAGGGATCGCATGGAAAAAGCCGCTGAACTAAAATGCGCTTCCCATACCTGTCCATAGTCCTAGAATCTTTATTAGGGGGATGGACAGATGAGGAAGATTCCGACATCTCCTTTTTCATGGCCGCTGCCACCACCATAGCGTCCACTGGAACTCCTTTTGTCAAGTAAGTCTTGTCCTGGGGTGCAGTGATATACTTATTGGGTTTCCTTGGGACTGGTTCCACTGTGTCAGGAGCCTCCCACGCCCTTCGAGCAATAAGTTCCATTAATTCATCGAAGGGCGGAGTGACCCAGGAGGAGGAAGGGCGAGCACCAAATGCCTTCAGCAAGACTGACTCATCCTCAGAAGGGGGGAGGGACTGCCAGTCACCTCTCTGTTTCAGGATCTCCAATATGTCAGAAAAAGAGACATCTTCTGAAGGTGACTTAGGGGACCCTTCTGACTCATCTAAGTCAGTATCGGATGTCAAGGATTCTTGTGGAGAATCTAAGTGTCTCCTCTTACACAATCTTTTCCTAGGGACTTCTTCGTGGGGAGCATCCGAAGAAGCCTCCGAGGAAGAGGGGGCACCCTCCAGGGGTGGCTGAGACACCGGTGCTCGACGCTTGGGTGTGGCCGTGGGTGCAGAGGAGGATAACGGCCCTTTATGGGGAGGAGAGGTTGCTTCTACTGATGTGGTTGTCTGGGTAGACAACACCTTCCTCATTAGATTGAAAGCCCCCGGGTCCCGAGTCGAAGAATCTCCCGGTTCCGAAGAAATGGGAAGAATCCCCGAAACAGGCACCGAAGGCATCGACCCCGAGGACGGAGCCGAATCGATCCGCGCCGAGGCCCCGAGGGGAAGAGTCGGAACCGAAACGTTGGTTCGACTCTCGGCCCCGGAAACAAGGACAGATCGTCGGCTCCGAGACTCCGGTACCGGGTCCGACGGAGTCGAGGTGAGAGGAACAGACCGAGAAAAAGACGGTTCTGGACCCGAGGGCTCCACAATCAGAAGATCAACCTCTTCCGGCTCCAAAGACTGGACAGGTCTCGGAGGAGGAATGGATGGAGACAATGGGAGGCCTTCAAGTTTCGACACCAACTGGGTGGAAACTGAAATAAGTTTGGATAGGGCCGAATGCTCCAATAACTTCTGCACCACACGATCCACATAGACATCGGAGAGCTTAGAAGAAGAACGGGTCGAAGGAACCGAAGACGGAGCCGACCTCAATAGAGTCGAGGGAGGGAGCTCCATCACCGGTTCCAAGACTCGAGGCTCAGGAACCGACACCAGTTGAACACTCGGCCGCGAAGTCTGTGGAACCGGTGATCTAACTTTACTCAAGAGCTCGGAGCCGATGACTTGGGCTCCGGCGTCTTCGATTCCTTCGAGGATTTGGATGCCTGGTCTGAAGCATCCAGAGCCTCCTGAAAGGAAGGTTTTAATAACCCCCTGTCCATGAGTTTCCTGCGCCTATCTGTCATGACCCTCCCACTAAAAGAGTGACAAATTGAACAGTCCTCTTGTAAGTGGAGAGGGCCAAGGCAGTAGACACAGGAACTATGGTTGTCAGTAACTGACATTTTTTGGCCACACTGGCAACGTTTAAAGCCTGATTTAATTTTCTGAGACATCTTACAGGAAAGAGAAAAGTCAAGTCCAGTATAAGAGACAAATCCAATAGAAAAAAGTCAAATCTGATGTATATGTTAGTCCGGTTATCAAATTTAAGTAAGGGGTGGTAGGAAAAAAACTAAAACAGTAAAAAAAAACTTAACGGTGAAAAAAATTCTACCTACACACACACATACACTATGTCTACCAAAAGGTACTTTTAGAACAAATTTTTCTAAAATATAACAAAATTAAAGTTATATCTTATCTCAAGTTGCTCGAGCTAGATTCCAGCGATGCGAACGCAGCAGCGGCAAACTAGATCTGAGGTAAAGGCAGAGGGGGATTGTGGGTATTAGGTTGTCTCGAGCTTCTTCTCGATGCAGAGCTTGCAAGCGGCCGACACGGAGCCGAGGATCGGCTCCGAACCCATGTGTAAGAACAAACGGCGAGATTGAACACTATCACATCTGGTGTTTGCATGAAAAAGAGAGAAAAAAATACTGAGAAAAATATTTATCAACACAGCCAGTAGAATGACACAAATCTACACTTGCCAAATGTAAACAGAACTGCAACAGCTGCAAGACAGAGGAGCTGTCAAGACAGAAGGTGTTTGTGAGAAAGTAATAAGGATCCACTCGGAAGAGTCTTTCCCAGGTCATTTTGCAGCATGTCCTAATTTCCCAGAATGAGGAAGATGCCAAGTATAAGGCTCTTCTCAATGGCTCAGTAAAGAAAGTCCAAGATGGTGGAAGATGGGTGTCAGCACAGGCACAGACGTTTTCAGTGTATTCTCTCTACTTTTCTGCCTTTTAAAACTATAAACTTTGACTCCTGTTTAAGATTCTGTCTTAGTTAAACAACTTTATGGACCTGTTGGCTAGAACATTTCAAATTATTGAAGTTCAGATCTGAGCTGCTACATCATTCTTCATATCACTGCTTTTACAGTACCAATATTTGTCATGTATAGGAACTGACTATATGGACAATGTGTCTGAAGTTTGAATCATGGGACTATTTTGGACTCTGTACTGGACAAGCACTGATTACTTCAGCACCTTCAACAAGTAACATGCAACTAATTGGGGATTAGAGTTCTTCGATATGCTTACCATTCAATGTGACAGACTTTTGGACCAAGAGATAAATGTGCAGTAAATATACTTACGGTACTCTCTACAAATCAGCTAGAGTTTTGTAACAGCCAGCTTGCTCAAAAAGTATGCAGAACTTCTGGAATGGCGAATGCTGGCCACTCAACACCATTTTCATCGAACTCTTGTGGCCCCAGGTGGCATAAATGTTATGTGGCTTGCTGACTGGGCTATGCCCAGAGCCTTTCCTGTAATGAAGTCTAAAGCCACAGTGGTGATTATTTTGCTGGGTGACTGACATTCTGGAACTGTATAACATTGACTACTACTGTAATCGAGACTCTACAGGATGTCCCACAAACATTCTGTTTATGTTCCTTTTCGAAGTGATTTTTATTTATTTTTATTACCCATTACTGTGGACAGCGGTTTAAAAGGATTCACTCTGCAAATTGGTCAGGTCAGACCAGGCCACTTGTATACCTGTACACATTTTTGTATATGTACTGGTTTACTGTGTTATCCTTAACGCAATACTGCACTGGATAAAGTTACAAGTGCTTGGCATAACATATAAATTCTGTTCTGTATTCAGATCACAAGATTATAAAGTAATTAACATTTACGAGTTGACTGACCAATCTACATCAACTTGATGAAAACAGGGTACAATCTTATGCAATGCTGCCTGTTAAAGCAGCACACAAGGAAGCATCTGTCAGACCAGATCAAGAATCCCACATTCTGCTTCAACTCCAAGGCCTTCATGTAGACAACTGTTTTCAGCTTCAGTCCAGTTTGACAAAACAAAAGATAGAAGCACCAGGAGCCACGAGCCACAGGAACAGACTTTATTGAATCCAAGCACTAAAATCCACAAAGAAACGCTGAACTACTACTCTGCGTTTTTCATCATAAATATAACCATCAGCATACTAGATAAATTCAAACTGTTATTTTATATAGACTTGTGACAAAACCTAACCAACCAGTGCATCCGTTTAATTACATCAATTCCTTTCAGAGTAATTTGGTTAATTAGTTTCTTATATACAACAGTATGAATGTCTCTATACAAGACTCACAATGTAATAATACATTCATTTCTTCCTAAACATCCTATTTAAAAAGTGTTTAAAAATGTTTAAAAAGCACCATCTTTAAAAGAAAGCTTTTCTAAAATAAATGTTACCACAGTAAAGTAGTATCGGAACATTTAGGGGAGCTACGCTCAGCTTCGTTTGAATCTAGCAACAAGTTCAGGGACTCAATGAGTGAAAATAACTAGATGGGTATTAATCATCATTGCCATCTTATTTGATTCAGTGCTTTTGAAAACAATAGTTTGAAATTCACTGCTATAGGAATGTATAAACACCTTGTTTAGATCAAGTCATTTAGTTAATAAAAAAGCTTCGCTAAGCTTTGTTTAAAAAATGAAACCAAAATCAGGGACCCAGTAGGAGAGAGAGCTAAATAATACCATCTAGTGGCGCTTTATCAAAATTCCATCATTTTCTAATAGGATCACAGAACTCTAATACTATTAAAGTCTTCATATTGTAAATACATCATTTCCCTCTAAGCATATATGTATTCCTAAATTTGTACTAAATATATTAAAAATCTTAAGAAATATATATGCAAATTCATTTTACCATATTATTAACGGAAAGCTTGATTCATATTCTAACTATTTAGGAATACATATATGCTTAGAGGGAGATGATGTATTTACAATATGAAGAATTTAATAGTACTAGAGTTCTGCGATCCTATTAGAAAAGCATGGAATTTTGATAAAGCGCCACTAGATGGTAATATTTAGCTCTCTCTCCTACTGGGTCCCTGATTTTGGTTTCATTTTTTAAACGAACCTTAGCGAAGCTTTTTTATTAACTAAATGACTTGATCTAAACAAGGTGTTTATACATTCCTATAGCAGTGAATTTAAAACTATTGTTTTCAAAAGCAATGAATCAAATAGGATGGCAATGATGATTAATACCCATCTAGTTATTTTCACTCATTGAGTCCCTGAACTTGTTACTAGATTCAAACGAAGCTGAGCGTAGCTCCCCTAAATGTTCCGATACTACTTTACTGTGGTAACATTTATTTTAGAAAAGCTTTCTTTTAAAGATGGTGTTTTTTTAAACATTTTATACACTTTTTAAATAGGATGTTTAGGAAGAAATGAATGTATTATTACATTGTGAGTCTTGTATAAAGACATTCATACTGTTGTATATAAGAAACTAATTAACCAAATTACTCTGAAAGGAACTGATGTAATTAAATGGATGCACTGGTTGGTTAGGTTTTGTCACAAGACTATACAAAATAACAGTTTGAATTTATCTAGTATGCTGAAGTTATATTTATGACGAAAAACGTGGAGAAGTAGTTCAGCGTTTCTTTGTGGATTTTACTGCTTGGAATCAATAAAGTCTGTTCCTGTGGCTCGTGGCTCCTGGTGCTTCTATTTTTTGTTTTGTCAAGTTGGTTCAATTGAGGCACTCGTTTCTTCCAATATGTGGTTTGGTCAAGTTTTGTTGGGGGAGAATGGAGTCTGATCGAGAGGAAGGACAAGACTTAATGGAAGCGAACAATGCAGTTAAACTAGGAGAGGCAGTTGGCCAACTTACACAAGTGGTTATGCTACTCAATACTAACATTTCCCAGCTGCTTAACAGCAGGAATTATGCTTCATTACCAGGTAACCAGGAGGGACTGGCTAATTTTTCTTATTGTGATAATATTGAAGGAACTGAGAAACAAGCTGACATTTCTGCAGTAGAGGGAAGGGAACTAAGAGATTGTAGTTTTGAAGCTACACCTTCTTTATTTCAATGCCGGAAGCCCACACAACATAAAGAAATAAGTGTATCTACGGAGAGAGATGTGAGACCGAAAGAGAGACAAAAACTTACTGCAGATAGTAATGCAGGTAACCAAAATACTATGCAATTTAATGAATTTGTATGGCAAGACTGGTTGAAAGAACTTGATTCTTTTAATGAGAAAAGTTCACATAAAAACAGACATGAAAAAGTTAACACTTATAATGACAATGCTACTCATTTTTATGAGCTGATGTTAAAGTATAAAACAAAGCATATTGATAATGAATATTTAAGGAAATGCTTATGTTTGGGTATGGTGTCCAAAGGGCTAAGAGTATTTAAATACCCTAATAATACCAAAGAAAGTAGTTTTACTGATTATAAAAAAGTATTTGATGAATGTGGTTTTGGAATCATGAGAATTATCATCAGGGACAATGAAAGTGATATGAGTGAGATATATAATAAAATAGAAGTGAATGAGAAAATTTTAAATGATTTATTTACAGTAGAAACGGAAAACATCAAATATTATAATATTAAAAGGAAATTGGATGAAAAATGTTATATTAATTCTAGAAGGAAAGCTAAGAAAATAGAGAGAGATATTAATGAATATAAAGAAAAGAAATGTTACCCTAAAACCAAAATCAGGGCAAGTTATGATGGTGAATATAGAAAAAACAATATGGATAGATGGGAGAGAAATGATAGAAATATACAAGAAGAATTTGAAACTTATAATAGTAATAACACTAATAAATGGGCTACTAGGAAGTACAATGATACACATACTAAGGTACACTTTATGAATGACAATAATTTTAGGGGTAATGAACAAGTCATAAGGGAAAGTGAAAACCAAATTTATGATTTAAATGACCCTTTGAATTTTCCCTTACCGAGACGCACAGAGAGAATACGGAACAAATCTACAACAGAACACAACAGGTAAAGAATAAATGTACTGGTGAAGATAAAAACTAAAGAAATTAATAATGAGATAGAGATTATTAATGAGAATATATAGAGATATCATAATTGTAATATTTTTAATTATAGTTATACTGAAATAAATGAATGGCACTTTAAACTATTTATGAAAGGACTTAAATTTGTTCCTACTATAAAAAGTGATATTAGTCAAATTCTAATAGATCTTACATTATTTATTAGAAAGAACAATTTTGAATTAATATTTCAAAATAACGGTTGTGACAACTTTATTAACATGAACGAAAGTAAACCTTTCAAAAAGAAAAGTACAGCCAATCCTATAATATACCCCCAACTTAAAAACTTTGAAGGGGTAGTAGAAAAAGAACTTGGGAAAGAATTGGAAAAAACAAAGATTAGACCGAATCTTGTGTGGCAAGAAAGACAATTATTGAATACACTTAAAGACAAAAATATTAGGATCTCCAGGCCTGATAAGAGAGGTAGAATAGTTATAATGGACAATATTACATATAATACTAAAATGGAAGAATTACTAAGAAATGAAGACAGGTATGAAGAAGCATCCATTAATGAAATTAATATTGCTTCTTCCAAAATAGATTTAGCCCTGAATGAACTTTTGAGGGATGGTCTAATCAATAAGCAGGAATTTGAATATTTATTTGTGGAGAAATCACTAATACCAGTTATTTTTGGTACTATGAAAGTACATAAAGATGTGAATAACCCTCCTATCAGGCCTATAGTTTCAGCTAGTGGATCTAAAACATATCTACTAGCCAAATTTGTGAAAAAATCAAAGATGTAGGAATGGATAAAGAAGGTTACCTCAAAGATTCATCGGACTTACTAAAGTGTAAATAAGCAGTTGTACAAAAATGATATTTTTCTTACAGCGGATATAATAGACATTCTCAGTTATTCCACATAAAATAGGAATGAAGTGGTTCCTAGAAGCCTTATTAGACACAAAAAATTTAATTGGAAGGAACTGAGAGCCATTATGGAAATATTAGAAATGTTAAGTTGTCAATCTCGCCTTCATTCTTGCTGGATGGGTTCGGAGCCGATCCTCGGCTCTGACTCGGCACTTGCTTAGCTTGAGAACTCCTTTTACCAGCTCGAGGCAACCCTATATCCCATGATGCAATGCGGGACTACCTCAGATCTCGTTTGCCGCTTTGCGAAGAGGTCTCCTTTTTTGCCAGCTGAGGTAAGTTTGAGTTTTTCAAACAGCTTAAGTCAGGGTTTATCTTCCCCTTTTCCTATTTTTTTAGTGTGTAGTGTCCATACAATCACCCTATTCCCCTTATAGTTAAAAATTTTTACTTTATAAAAAAGTTTAAAAATTTCAGTTAGGTCTAGGCCTCCCTTATTAATCCCTATCTGTGTGTCTGTGTTTGTGGGATTAATTTGTGTGACTGTTTTGGGGTGTGTGTGTGAGTATTTTCTTACTCTTTTTCTTAGACTATGTCTAAGGAGGTAAAGGTCTCGGGCTTCAAGAAGTGTGACTCGTGCTGTCAGAAAATGTCTCTGACAGACGGTCAAACTTCTTGTGTTTACTGCCTGGGGCCTTTACACCTGCAGGACTCCTGTGCTTTGTGTCACTCTTTTAGCCAGCGAGTCCTGCTGGAAAGGAGGAATAAGTTAATCCTCCGTGGCTTGCTAAAGCCGGAAGGTTCACCCACTAAACCTGGGTCCAGTAAGCCTTCCAAGCCATCTAAGGGTCAGGCTACAGCTTCCAAGCCTTCCCCGGTGGCTCCGACCGGAGCCGATCTTTCTTCTTCTCAGCTAGGGTCGGTTCCGATCGGTTCCGACACCCAATCTGCTGTTGCCTTGTCGGCTCTGGCTGGAGCCGACAGTATCCAGTATCGGAGCTGAGAAGCCTTCGGCTCCATCTGGAACCCAAAGGACGTCGGCTCCGATGACTTCATCCAAGAAGAGATCTCGGTCCCCGTCTTTGGAATCTATCCACTCGGCTCCGGGGTCTCCTCTTTTGTCGGAGCGGAGTCATGGGAGCCGATCTTCGAGATCTTCCAGGCTGTCTGACCACGATTTATAGAGGGTGGTAAGCAGGCTGTTAAAGTCGCAGGCACTGGCCCAAATGCTCCATAGCCCGTCTCAGCAGACTTCGGCTATTGCTTCACCCCTTGAACTTCCTCCTCCGACTCCCCACCAGAGTTCGGAGCCAGAGCTTCTCGGGACAGCGACTGTGTCGGCGCCGGAACAGATACATCCTTTTTCGGCTCCGTCGTCTTCGGCTCCTATCTCCTCCTTGAGACCTTCCTTGGAGGGATCCGGTCGTCGAGTTTCCCTTGTCGGCTCCGAGGGGGCTAGTGGCATCGGACCCTTGTCCGACCCTGCTCTCCCTCTCGGGGCTTCGGCTTTGGTAAGCTCGGCACCGACATCGGCCTCGGAGCCTTCCCTCTCAGTGGAGCCGGGAATTCCTATTTCCTTGGAACGGGAATATTCCGGTCTCCCGGGGAGGGGAGCCTTTGAGGTGATGAGGAGTGTCCTGGCACCTGAGCCAGGTCAACGGTCCATCCCTCTAGCTCCTCCCTCTTCGGTGCCTGTAGACGCCTCTTGCCAGCCTCTTGCTCTCAGGCCCAGGGATCCATCGCCCCAGGTTTCCCCATTGGGAATATCTTCCTCTTCCGATGTTTCTCCTGATCCTGCAGGGGAACCCCCTCGGAAGAGGACGTGTAAGAGGAAACACACAGACTCCCCTGAGTCTACTACATCTGATACCGACTTAGATGAGTCGGAGGGTTCACCACGATCCCCCTCTGAGGATGTCTCCTTTTCAGACATCCTTGAGCTCCTCAAACAGAGGGGGAATTGGCCCTCCATTGACCCCTCCAAGGATGAGTCGGTATACCTGGAGGCTTTTGGATCCCGGCCCTCCACCTCCTGGGTGTCTCCGCCTTTCGACCCACTTATGCAGGTAGTGGCTCGGAAGGCGTGGGCAGCTCCAGATTCTGTGGAACCTGTCCCCAGGAGACCATCCAAATTTATTACGGCCCCTACGGACAAACAGTTTCTTTCCAAGGGCGTCTCTGTGGATGCTATGTTGGTGGCGGCGGCCACTAAGAAGGAACTTCTTGGATCCTTCAGTACCTGTCCATCCTCCTAACAAAGATTCTAGGACCATGGACAGGTATGGAAAGCGGATGTTTTCTTCAGCGACCTTTGCTATGCGTTAAGCTGAACTACCTTTGTCACTTCACCAGGCTTCAAAGAGATATTCTCAAAGAACTAGGTGAAGTGGTCCAGGATCCTTCTGCTGCTGGGGCTCAAGAAAAGATTGCCTCACAGCTAGCAATCCTGAATTCCTTAACCAACTCCTCCATGCGGCTCATATCCTATGCAGCCGATGGAGCGAGCAGGGCCGCAGGCACAGGAGTGGCTCTTAGACGTCAAGCCTGGATGCGGCTTTGTAATTTTGTGGACCCCTTTAAGGCGTCCTTCACCAAAACCCCCTTTGACGGTTCGGCTTTGTTCGGACCTCAGGTGAAGGAAACCTTGACCAGGTGTGAGCAGGACGGTAAAACTCTTTCTGCCGTTGGAGTCCATTTTTCCACCCCTTCTAGACCCTATCCCAAGGGTCAGAAGGGAGGGAAGATGTGGTTCCGCAAAGCCCAAGGAGCTACACCGGACACACGTGGTCAGTTTACCCCCAGAGGCAGAGGGGGTAACAATAATAGACGCTGCCCTAGAGGCAGGGGGGCCCTCAGAACCAGGGCAACAGGGAGTCTCTTCCTGAGAAGCCCTTTCAGCACCCCTGAGGTGTTGCCCGACTGTCCACCCTTGGAGGCAGTCGGGGGAAGGATTTCGCTGTACCCAGTAGCCTGGCATTCCCTTTCACAAGATATGTGGGTACAGTCGATCATATCCGAGGGTTACAAAATCCCCTTCGAAAGGTATCCCATACCTCAACAATCCCTTCCAGACATCTCACCCGGTCAAAGGGATTTGGCAGAACAGGAGGTTTTAAAGCTCCTAGAAAAAAGAGCCGTCCAGACTGTTCCGGCAGACCAAGTAGGATCCGGCGTCTACTCGAGATTCTTTTTGGTCCCCAAAAGGACGGGAGATTGGAGACCAATATTAGACCTGAGCAGTCTAAACAGATTTGTCAAGAAGGCAAGATTCCGGATGGTCACGCTTCAGTCCACTCTGCCCTTTCTGGGCAAGGACAACTGGATGTGCTCTATAGACCTTCAGGATGCGTACTATCACATAAAGATTCACAGGCACTCCAGAAGGTTTCTCCGCTTTCGGCTAGGGACCAGTCATTACCAATTCAGAGCCCTGTCCTTTGGCCTCACTTCAGCCCCCAGAGTGTTTACCAAATGCATGGCAGTGGTCACAGCTCATCTGAGACGTCAAGGATTCCAGGTGTTTCCTTACTTAGACGACTGGCTCCTCTCAGCCACCACCAGGTGTCAGCTTCTTCAAACCAGAGACTACACTCTGCAGCTATGCAGGAGTTTGGGAATTTCAGTGAATTTCGAAAAATCTTCTCTGCGGCCTTGCCAATCTATCACCTTTATAGGCGCAGAATTAAACACCGTCAAAATGTTAGCCAGACTAACAGATCAAAGAATTCTGGACATCCAAAAATACGTTCGGATTTTATTGCAGAGCAGCAAAGTCAAAGCCAGACTGATACTAAAGGTTCTAGGTCTTATGGCTGCAGCCATTGTTCTTCTACCACTGGCTCGCTTCCACATGCATCTTCTGCAGTGGATGTTATTCACTCAGTGGTCGTTCCACAGTCTTCCGATGAGGCACGAAATCTTAGTCACACAATCGTGCAGGACTCATCTGAACTGGTGGATATCTTCCCCTCTTCTTCATCAGGGCCGACCTTTTGTTCCCCCTCCTCCGGTTGCCACAGTTACTACGGATGCCTCTCTGATCGGGTGGGGGGGGGCATTATCAGGGCAGCATGGTCCAAGGGACGTGGCAACCCATAGAATACCATCTGCACATAAATGTCCTGGAGATGAGAGCGGTGCTTTTAACGTTGCAAGCCCTCAACGACTTTCTTCCCGCGGGGACTATTGCAGTACAAACGGACAACATGTCCGTGGTCTGGTACATCAACAAGCAGGGCGGGACCAGGTCCTATCCGTTGTGTCGAGAAGCTCTCAGACTTTGGCAATGGGCAATCTCCTCTCATCGGTTTCTGATAGCAACGCACATCCCGGCAGGTCCAACCTCTTGGCGGACAGGCTGAGCAGATCCATTCTCATGCCTCACGAGTGGTCTCTCAATCAATCTGTAGTGGACCAGATTTTTCTGAAGTGGGTCACACCTTGTTGCGATCTTTTTGCTACACCCCAAAACAACAAGTGCCCTGATTTTTTCACCCTCTTTCCCCTACCAGGCCAACCCCTGAGAGACTCTCTAACCCAGGATTGGCCCCGGGGACTTCTGTACGCTTTTCCTCCTTTTCCCTTGATTCCACAAGTCATTCAGAAAGCCACCGTTTTGAGGGCCAAGTTGATTCTCATTGCCCCTTACTGGCCTCGACAAATTTGGTTTCCGTCTCTGCATAGTCACCTCCTGGTGCAGCCCTGGCATCTGGACCCAGTTCCGGATCTCTTGATCCACCAGTCGGGTCAACAGCACCGGGCCATTCACTCTCTCAACCTCACTGCTTGGTTGCTCCACTTCCTTCCCTAGCCAGGCTTCCTATGATCTCTGATCCGGTCAGAGATATCTTAGTGGCTTCTTTAAAGTCGTCCACCAGAACCGTTTATGCTAGTAAGTGGCGACGTTTTTCCATTTGGGCAAATTCCAGAAATATTGATCCCTTTACTGCTCCTGTGCATTCTGTTTTAGATTTCCTGGCTGAAGTTTTTCAGTCAGGATCTTCTTCATCTACAGTAAAAGTTCAACTGGCTGCTATTTCCAAGTATCATGTTGGCTTGCAAGATCATAACATTATGTCTCATAGACTATGCAAGGCCTTTCTGAGAGGAGTGTTTCTCCTAAAGCCGCCAATAAAACATCGTCCTCCACAATGGGATCTAAATTTAATGTTGGCATCCTTAATGTTACCACCCTTCGAACCGTCTGCTTCATGTTCATTGAAATTATTGACCTGGAAAACTATATTTTTACTGGCTGTCACTTCAGCAAGAAGGGTTTCCGAGATTCAAGCTCTCTGCATCCGTTCCCCTTACTTGGTTTTTCACAAGGACAGGGTATCCTTAAGAATGAACCCGTCCTTTCTCCCCAAAGTTGTTTCTCAAACCAATATTAATCAATCCATCGATCTACCAGTCTTTTTCCCAAATTATTCTGACAGAGCTGAACAAAAGCTTCATTTTTTGGATGTCCATCGTCAGCTCAGGTACTATTTGCATAGAACGAAACAATTCAGGAAATCGGACCAATTATTTGTCTCCTATGCAGAAAACAGGAAAGGTCTCCCAGTGTCTAAAGTGACCTTATCCAGATGGTTGTCTTCCACCATTTCTTATGTGTATTCACTCAGAGGCAAGCAACTACCTTCTAAACCGAAAGCACACTCAACCAGGAGTCTATCCACTTCTGCAGCCTTTCAGGATAGACTACCCATTGATACCATTTGTGCAGCAGCTACTTGGGCCACTCCTCATACCTTTGTCTCTCATTACAAGTTAGATTTGGTCTCCAGAGACAGGGCCAGTTTTGGTTCCACAGTTCTCAAGAGTCTGTTCCATTGAGCCACCCGGGATACAGGTGCTAGGACCGGTCCCATCCAGCAAGAATGAAGGCGAGATTGACAACTTAACATTTAGAAGTTATGTACCTACCATAACGTTCCATGTTAGTTGTCTTCTCTCGCCTTCTTTCTTGCGTCCCTCCCTCCTTCCCCCTGGCCTGGACAGATCTTGAAGAGTTCCTCTTATCAGGTTGTTTCCTCCTGAGCCTTCATTAGAGGACTCCTTTATTATGAACTTGGGTTTCCTAAAATATATTAGGTTAGTCCTTAGCAGGGTAGGTTAGCTACCAAACGAGATCTGAGGTAGTCCCGCCTTGCATCATGGGATATAGGGTTGCCTCGAGCTGGTAAAAGGAGTTCTCAAGCTAAGCAAGTGCCGAATCGGAGCCGAGGATCGGCTCCGAACCCATCCAGCAAGAAAGAAGGTGAGAGAAGACAACTAACATGGAACGTTATGGTAGGTACATAACTTCTAATTAGTATTGCTATATAATTTTGTAGTATTTGAAGGAGAATTCTTCAGACAGATAAAAGGGGTTGCTATGGGGCTGTTGTGCCTCCAGATTTGCAAATATTGTACTAAATATATGGGAAAAGAAATATCTTAGTGGATCACCGAATGACTACCATTAAAAAATATTGGAGGATGAATGCAAAAATTTAAAAGGAATGTTTGTACAGAGAAAATATCCTATTAACTTAACAGAAGAAGTCATGGACAAGGTAAAAATAAGAAGGGAAAGAGATTTTAGTCCCCTGTTAGGAAAGGGGCCTCAAACAAATATACAAACTATAAATAATATTAAAGTAAATGATAAATTAGAAAATAATAAAGGGAAATATAATGGGGCCTATATTATGAATTATAATTAAAAATCTGCTCTTATTAAACAAATAGTGAATAAAAATTGGGAAATGTTCGCTGAATTTTCAGACTTGACTACAATATTCAAACAACCCATTACATTTAGTTTTAGAAGAGACAGGAATATTAAAAACTTAATAGAAAATAAGTCTAGAGATAAGATAATTAGTCATAGGAAAAAAGGCACTTTTAAATGCGGTAGGTGCAAACAATGCAAATATGTACTCAATAAAGAGAATTATTATCTTAAGGCTAGAAAGAGATTACTTAGTAGTAATGCTTATGCCAATTGCGAAAGGAAAGGACTAGTCTATTTAGCAGAATGCCAAACATGTAATTCGTTCTATGTAGGGAAAACTGAAAGGGTATTTAAAAGTCGAATATATGAACGCATATATATTAGCAAAAAAGATATTAATAATGCACTTTATAAGCATACAGTAGACTGTAAACAAGCTATGTTCTTGTTTCTTGTAATAGAAGTTATTCCACAAGAAATCAGAGCAGGCGATTGGGAAAATAGAATAGAAGTTAGAGAATTATATTGGCAGCTAATATTAGAAGCCAACAAAAAGCCAGGATTAAATGAACACGTCTCTATGGTTCCTATATTAAAATTAAGAGCAACTAGATTATGAAACAGATTTTATATAGCATTGACTATAATATATACTTATATATATTTACTTACTTATATTTAAAAAAAACATACTATTTGATATATTTTAAAAGTTTTAAGTATTATATTTGGTTTTAGAGGAACATTAACAATGGAGATGGAGTGGTAGCATGTAGGCTTGTCCTAATTTTTTTCATAGGAGTAGCTTTATTAACTAATAGAAAAATTGATTATTTACACCAACAGTTATTGGTGGAGTCATTTATATACATTCACATATTAATTTATGATCTTAATATATTGGGTTTTAAAAATTAATTTTTATTTTTTTTTTATTAATTTTAGAAATGTTCTATGTATAATGTATTTATACTGTTTTTATGATTCCTTAAGGAATTAAATAGTTAGAATATGAATCAAGCTTTCCATTAATAATATGGTAAAATGAATTTATATGATTTTTAATATATTTAGTACAAATTTAGGAATACATATATGCTTAGAGGGAGATGTTGTATTTACAATATGAAGAATTTTATAGTAAGAGTTCTGCGATCCTATTAGAAAAGCATGGAATTTTGATAAAGCGCCATTGATGGTAATATTTAGCCATCTCTCCTACTGGGTCCCTGATTTTGGTTTCATTTTTTAAACAAAGCTTAGCGAAGCTTTTTTATTAACTAAATTACTTGATCTAAACAAGGTGTTTATACATTCCTATAGCAGTGAATTTCAAACTACTGTTTTCAAAAGCACTGAATCAAATAAGATGGCAATGATGATTAATACCCATCTAGTTATTTTCACTCGTTGAGTCCCTGAACTTGTTACTAGATTCAAACTAAGCTGAGCGTAGCTCCCCTAAATGTTCCGATACTACTTTACTGTGGTAACATTTATTTTAGAAAAGCTTTCTTTTAAAGCTGGTGTTTTTTAAACATTTTTAAACACTTTTTAAATAGGATGTTTAGGAAGAAATTAATGTATTATTACATTGCGAGTCTTGTATAGAGACATTCATACTGTTGTATATAAGAAACTAATTAACCAAATTACTCTGAAAGTAATTGATGTAATTAAACGGATGCACTGGTTGGTTAGGTTTTGTCACAAGACTATATAAAATAACAGTTTGAATTTATCTAGTATGCTGATGAAGTTATATTTATGATGAAAAACGCGGAGAAGTAGTTCAGCGTTTCTTTGTGGATTTTAGTGCTTGGATTCAAAGTCTGTTCCTGTGGCTTGTGGCTCCTGGTGCTTCTATTTTTTGTTTTGTCAAGTTGGTTCAATTGAAGCACTCGTTTCTTCCAATTTGTGGTTCAGTCCAGTTTCTCTTATGTTCCTGTCCTGGGGGAGGGGGAGAGACGTTCTTGGGCCATGTATAAGCCTCTATCAGTTAAAGCTTGTAACAAGTTACATAAAAGGATGGGAAAAGACACTGAGTGAAGACTGTGCACTACTCAAGAGACTGTTTCATGGATCTCTCCCAACAGGACAAGATCCATGAGCATGTGGCAAACCTACAATCACCAAGAAGTCGCTGTGAAACTTCCACTTTGTCTCTATTACGGAGTTCATAATATGCAGGAGGGTCTAACAAGACAAACTATGGTACATCTTTATTTGGGCAACCAAAATAGAGACGTTCTTGGCCCTTCTCTGTGGGTTAACTAATACCAGGGGACTACCTATTCTAGGGACACTAACAGACAGAGCTCCCTAAATGAGGTCACCAGTAATCAGTCATCCAGATAGGGAAATACAACAGATAAGTCCACCCTCCTCCAAGATGGTTAGCACCTCTTCATAAACTTTTGAGTGCAGAAGACCGACTAAATGACAGCATTTTGCAGTGAAGAGAGGCCCAGCTAGCCACAAATAAACAGAGCCTGTCAAGACTTAATGACACAACAGCATTACAATCACAGACACCATCCAAGCATATTAAGAAAAGCTGCTATCTCGAATATGAAGTAGCAGGTATGCTTTTTGATGCGTGTCAGTATCAAGTGCTGTATGACTCCTCGAGTGGCCTAACTCTGATTTTAGATTGGATTTATTCACTTAAGGTTTAGATACTTCCATTATTTTTATTTTTAAATTCATCTTCAAGTCTTTTCTTCTCGGAGCTTTAAAAGTTCTTAGTTAGGCGCAGTTACAAAATTCCTTTTCTGTTCAGCGACTGAATAGGAATTAAATCTAGCTAAGAGTGGGAGGAACTGAGAAACAGGATTTCGTATTTAGGTGATGTGTTCTGCGACTCTCTTGTCTAACTGTACTTAATTTTTGATTTATTTATTCATTTAAGGTCTGGGTGCTTCAATCTTTTTTTTTTTCTTACACTGAATTTTGCTTTAATTTTAATTTTGTTTTGTCACAAAAAATGTGGTTATTATTAGTACTTAAGAAGCAGCCTAGGACTAGTTTTATATTTTGCTTCTGTTAAGAGAAGGAACACAATGCACTTTAAATGCAGTGGCAAAAACAAGAGTAATGGCAATATAGAGACATAATCATTCAACCCAGGGAAGTTTCCTGCTTCAAGGGTGACTTGCCACCACAGTTCCTTGAATTCTATCCTCTCTTCCCATGGGCCTCCCCTAATGTCATTTTTAATTTGTTCCAATACGAAGGCGGCAAATTCTGGTTTTACACAGGACTTTGTGTGTTTAAACAAAGCCCTGGTTTCTTTCCCTACTGCCATGTCATAAATATGTTCGTAGATCCTTCTTTTTAACATTCTTTCGGTTTTACCGACATAGAAGGATCTACAGACCAGGCAAGTAGAAAAACAGACTATTCCTTTTGTTTTACAGTTGTAGTAGTCAATACTATTAATCCATCTTTTCCTGCTCTCCAAATAAATCTTATATGTGTGTTCATAATATACGTGCATTGGGAACAGTGTCCACATTTGTATGTCCCAAGCCTCCTTCTATTATGAATGGGTTTATTGCCCCTATTTTCAAGAATATTTTTAATACTCTTGTGAATTTTTATATACCACTTTAAAAGGAAATTTGGAAATATTATCCAAGTCAGAGAGTTACGAATCTATTCCATTCTTTACTAAAATTTTTTTTAGTGTTGTCATTCAAAGCGTTATATTCTAAAATAATTGCCTGTTGATAAATGTTATTTGTATTGTTCTTGTCCTTATACACATCAACATCAGTGATTTGTTCCCTATGCCCTTGAATGGGTTTAAATCTATTACTTCTTCCTTTTTCAACCTCAATCCTGATATTGTTAATACATTCCTGAGGATACCCCCTCTCAATGAACATATTTTCAAGCAAATTACACTCTGCCCAAAAATCAATACCCAGGCTAGTCATATGACTCCCCCTTACAAACTGACCCTTTACTATGTTTTTTTTACAATGTAAGGGGCGTGCACTCTGATAGTGAAGAAAGGAGTTAGAAAAGGTAGATTTTCTATATATCCTAGTTTCAAAGTTATTGTCTGTCTTATACATCTCTAAATCTAGGTATTGTAAACTTTCAATATGTGGAAAGTCCAAGAACAGTCGACAAAAAGAAACACCATGAACCAAGCTGTTCCTGGTTACAACATGTAAACCACTAGCACAACAGAGTGACTGCAAAACCTCTTTAAACTCGGTTTATTGACTAAAAACATACAGGTTAAGCGCTTTCATCTAATAAAATAGACTTCATCAGAACAATACTAATCATACAAGGTTTTTCTTAAATACATACTCAAACCAATCACATTTAATACATTTAACTCAATAATTAATCCTTAAAGTGCTAGTGCTAAAATTCTATACTCCCTATTGACATGAATACCTAATATTAAATACAATTAATTAATACAATTAATTAAAATTAATAAAATAGTATGATGTTATTAATAAAAATGAACGAAGTTCATATAATGTCTATTTATATACTATATATATATATATATATATATATATATATATATATATATATATATATGCAATATAAATTATATTAATATAAATATTTATATTTTATTTATTAATTTAAAAAATACCATACCAAGCTAATATCTACAATTTTCCAATATGGGTTTAATGGATATATACTCATTAATACCTGGGGGCACATAAGCATTTAAGCGGATCTGCCACCTTGCCTCTTTTTCCCCCAGTAGTTTCTTTATGTTACCACCCCTGGGGTTATGTTTTACCAATTCTAATATTCCAAATTGAAAAGAAGAACACGTGGCACTGGTATTCAGATGTTTCCATAGGGCATTATTTCCATCCTGTTTTCTTATACTATAACTGTGGTCGTAAATCCTGTTCCTCAAGCACCTGTCTGTTTTTCCAACATAAAAACTTGGACACATAGTGCACTTTGCAAGATAAACCAGGTGCTTGGACCTACAGTTGCCCTTCTGGAATTTAACATCCGTCTTATTAATATTCTCTAATACAATGGAAGGGGTATTAATAATGTACCTACACTGGTTGCAAGTGCCACATTTGTGTGTACCATTCAGTACTTTATCATTATACTTATACCTACTTTTCTTCTCCAATTGCATTTTCATATTTGTACCATTCCTAAACACAAAATGTGGCTTATCCCCCACAATCCTGAATATATTACTATCAAATTTCATAATATTCCAGTTTTTCTGTATAATATTCTTAATCTCCCTACTAAATTGTGCATATTGTATAACACATGCCCTTTTGAATGATACCTCATCAGAATTATTATTGTCTGTACAGTTTGTATATGTTTTCATATTATTGTTGGTGGTTCCCCCATTGTTAATGGGGCCAACCCCTAAGAGTGGTTTATTTATTTATTGTAAACTTTCATTGGATATTTTATGGGTAAAATTTAGAAAATCAGTAGTTTCTTCCATACATTTCATAAAATCTACGAACATTTCTTTACCTCCTGCCCAAAAAATAACTATATTGTCCAAGAACCTCCTATAGAGGCTCCAACAAGACCTAAATTCAGAGTTTAATATGTGCTTTACTTCCCATTTCGCCAAAACTAGATTGGCGTAAGTGGGGGCGCACGCTGTGCCCATTGCCACCTCTTGAATTTGCTGAAAGAATTCTCCATTAAAACATATAAAGTTATATTTCAATACCATGTCCATTAAAAATACATTCAATAATTTCTCATTGTGAGTTAACACCTGGTCCTCAAAAACAATTTCCTCAAACATTTCCATACCAGTAGTGTAGGGTATATACAAGAAAACAAAACTATAATATCGATAGTAAAAAAAAGGAGGTCTTCATGATATAAATCATTAGAAATTTCTCTCAACAGGTCCCATGAATCTTTTAAAATGGCTTTCCTACTGACCCACAAATGCTTTAATTTGGTGTCCACATATTTAGCTAGAGGGTAGGTTTTAGACCCTTCGGCCAAAACTATGGGCCTCAAGGGTGGGTCCCTCTCATTTTTGTGGGTCTTAGGAATTCCAAAGACAGTGGGTACCCTAGGTTTATCCACTTTCAAATAAATTTTTTGATCAATAAGACCTTCGTGTAGCATATCGTTAAGGCTTATATCAATTTTATTATAGGCTATATTCACCTCATTCTTAGAAACATAAGAATATCTTGAATCATCACTTAATATCGAATTCATTTTACCCTCATATCGTATATTATCCATTGCAACAACTCCACCCCCTTTATCTGGTTTCATCACTCTATTATTAGAATTTGATTTAAATTCTTCAAGTATCTCTCTTTCTCACTTAGGTTAGCCTTATATTTAACTTTATGTGTATTCCTAAGTTCCTTCTCAATAATCTTCTCCAGATTTTCTAACTGCGGATGCGGGGGGGGGGGGTGTATATAGTCCTTCGTTTTAGCCCTTGATCAATGTTGATATTGTCATTAGGAAACATCATACTTAAGTTATTCTATCAACTTTCTAAGTTTGTAAGTGCAATATTTAAAATAAAATGTCCCTATTTCTGGGCCTTTGCTTCAATTTTATTTATGGCTTTGTCCAGATTTCTTGTTCTAAGAGGTTGAGAGGTATGTTGCACAATAATTTTGGAAAATAAATTAAACAGACTACAAGATGGGGAAACGTTGAAGATATTAGGCTGGAATGTTAATGAGCTGATGGATGGGTAAAAGCAGTTAGAATAGTGAAATATACAAAGACAGGGGCCCAGAAATAGGCATTACAAGAAATCCATTAAATTGCAGAGAACATGATTGCTTTTCAGTAAACACAGAAGGGAAAGTAATGAGTGGTATGAGAAAAAAGGGGGGTACTAATGTTAAGAAAGGAAAGTGAATTCAGGATGGATGAAAAATTAAAGGATAAACAGGATAGCCACACTACAATTAAAAGGTGCATGGGAAGGGCAGAGATAGACTATTACAGGATTATATATACATAAACCCCCCAAAACAAAGGCAGAGGAAATATGGTGGCTTTTCAAAAAGGGATAACAGCCATGGTGGGGGAAAGAAATCTAGTTTGTTAAAAAAAAAAAAAGCAAAAAAAAAAAAGTATCAGGGATCATAGAAGGCAGGGAGTTTCCAGCATGGAAAGCCATTATGAAAAATATCTAAAAACATTTGTTTTTTCAGATACTACATCTGATAATCCAGGCCAGGTAGATTACAATTCTTACCCAAATAAACTGGCCAAGATTGGAAAGCATGTAGCCTGGGTCCCAGCCCATTTCTCTGTCTGATCATGCCCCTATACAAGTAAATTTATATGAGAGTGACTATAGGAGAACTCAAAGACAACGGCAATTCCCAACTTATGGCTTAAAAATCAAAAGCCTCTGAAAGCTGGAAAGCTTGTTACATGCTAGACTTGCAGAGATACTAGAGGAGTTAGAGAATCAAGACAGGAACCTAGTCAAGGCCTGGGATACAATTAAAATCAAACTCAAAACAAGTTATAAACAAGACAGATTATCTCTAAAAAAAAAAAAAATATCATAACTACCTGCAAGTAATTAGAGGCCTCCAGAGACATATAGATGATGCTGACCAGAAAGTATGAAGGGGTCGACTAAGAAATGCTAAACAGAGTACAGCACAATATTTAGATCAACTGAACAGCATTAATACTACAACACTGAGACAATCATTCTTTGAATCTATACCCAGAACAAACAAGTTTAGCACACAGGTTGCTTATGCAAACGTTGAATGAATGGCAACTAAAGTGAAAAGTCAAGAGAGAGGGTAGTTATGGATCACTATGAAGTTTAGGAGGTTATGAGAAGCTAGTTTGGAAACTTATACAGACAAGATCATCAGATAAGAAAGAAAATATGAAGAGAAACACCATTTAAGGCACCTGGAATTAAAAATGAGGAGAAGACAGATAATCCATCTTGGCTGACATAATGGAAGCTAAGATATGGAAGGAGATGCAAGCTCAGAAAACAGGTGAAGCAACTGGTACATATGGTGCCTCCTGCTGAGGTATGGATGAGGACTAAACACTTAAATGTGAATATATATCATAAGCTGTTTAATATTGAGCTTAAAGATGCTAGAAGCTCTTCACCTTGGAGTGAAGCATTGCTATCACTACTGCCTCATCTTAGAGTGACACAATAGTGACAGTAACTCCAAAAGAGAGTAAGGATCCCCTAGACTGTGCATCATATTGAACAGTTTCAGTCTTAAGCCATGACTATAAGATAGTCATGAACATACTAGCAAAGAGGATGGCTAAAACACTGAGAGGTGTTATAAGAAAAGA
This sequence comes from Protopterus annectens, assembly GCF_019279795.1. NCBI lineage: Eukaryota > Metazoa > Chordata > Ceratodontiformes > Protopteridae > Protopterus > Protopterus annectens. The sequence continues at coordinate 230,535,546 of NC_056733.1, forward strand.
TCAGTATGGTTTTAATGATGCAAGACAAACTTTTAATGGAAAGACTGTCCTTATTTGCCTTGATGCCGAAAAAGCATTTGACAGAGTCAATTGAAGCTTCCTAACAGAATTTAGATTCCCTGACAAATTAAGAGGCAACATTTCAAATCTATAGAAACTCCAAGGCATTTAAGTGTAATGGAGGTCTGTCAGATATAATAAAGCTCTCAAAAAGAACAAGGCACGGTTGTCTACTTTCCCCATTGCTTTCTGACTTTTATATAGAGCCCTCAGAGCACAAAATAAGACTGATATAACAGGTTATGAATGGAGAGATGTGCATGAAAAGATTGCCTTATTTGTAGATAACATTAATACTTTATACAAAAAATGCAGAAGACTTGCACTGTATGTTCAAGGGATTATGTATTTCTGGAGGGTTAGATGATTATACAATGAATGAAACTAAAAGCAAAGCTTTAGTCACAGTACACATTCCCTCCTTTAATATGGTGCAAAAACATATCCATATTTGTGGGAGTGTGACAGAAAATAGTGATCAGTTCAGATTAAGTGAGGTTATGTCAGTCAGCAAAGGAAATGTGAGAACTGACCACACAAAATATCAACAAGATATGCCCATAGAAATGGTATTTTTTGAGGATAGACAGTAAAATCACGGCTATGGGGATGTTTTTAATCCCTACTAGTACTTTATATCAGACAATTCTAATTTTGTTAACTAGAAGAAACAATATGGAAAAGAATCACTAAAGAGGTGAAGAAATTTTGAGGGGAAAGTGATGGGACAAGATGACACTCCTTAAAGAGAAAAGTGGTTTATAGATGCAGGATGTAGATGTCTATTTTAGGGCAGCAAAGTTGAGACTTGTTTACTTATTGCAAATGAATGAATATCAACTTAAATGGAAAAAGATGATATATGTAGGGGATATGAAATCCCCTCACCTCTTTGGTTATTACTTTTCTGATACCTCTTTAGTTATTCTTTTCCATATTTTTTCTTCTAGCTATCAAAAGCAAAATTGCTTACAAGACTTCGATTGCTACTAAAATCATCTAGCCTACAAAGCTGATAAGTATATATTTTTTGTACTTGTTCTAACTGCTTCAGTAGTACTTAACACTTTTGTTAAATATCACTCCTCACCTTAGAGGATGCTGAAGTCTGTGCAGTTATTGAGACATGGTTCAAGGTTACTGACTGCACCCCGGCAAAGCTACAATGGCTTCCACATGTTCAGACCTCAAAATGACTGTGAAGGAACCAAAGCTGGAGGTGTATCCATCTTCATTAAAACCAAATACAATTAGAGATTGGTCAAACAGCACGACTCTCTCGAACTACTCCATGTCCAATTAACTATTGGGAAAGTACCATACCGCATCATTGCTAGCTATAGATCCCCATTATGAACCAGGATAAGCACACTGGATGGTTGGGATACCCACTCTGCAGTGGGCTTACCCTCTTTCTTGGAAGATGGCAAAGTACTACTCAGAAGCTTCCAAGCTTCAAAATGTTCAACCTTTATTACAGACTTTGGGGGTGGAATAACTCGGGGCTCCTTTTCCTCTTTGCTCAGAATTGGACTCTCACATTTCTCTGGGGAAAACAGCACACTACAGGACAGTACATGAAAGGCTTTATCAACTTGATATACGCCTTAAACAGGAGGTCATGGGGGAGCTGTTGCCCTTATCAGTCCCTAAGAAGACAGTCTGAATCTTTTAATAGTTACCCTCCTAAAACACAGGAAGAGGGTCTCCCAACCTCAGCTTCAGGGCGGCAAGCCTGCATCTGCCTCACACGAGGTTGAGTGACCAATGCATTAGTACTGCAGCTCAAATAAGACTTCAGTGTCTAGCAAACTTTTACTGAAAGAATACTTGTGGCAAAAAGAGCAACGTAGAGCCTAGTGACAGCAGCAGACTATATTCCCTGAAACTGCACTGCCAGATTAACAGGGAAACTAACACCACACAGTGGCAAACATCTAACATGTCGCCCTGTCTTACACATCCAAATGTTAAGAAACTGTCAAACTGCACTGGTGCCTGGGGAGTGGGGCTGGGCTGGGAAGAAGGCACCATATTTCAGAGTATGACCACTAAGCATATGCTTGCTGACTGAAGGAAGCACCTCATGGGTATAGACCAGGCAGTAGCATGTCACTCTACTATGTGGAGAAGACAGTAACACACCTCAGAAGGTACTTATCAGGGAAGTACCTCTCACAGGATTCTCATCATCTGCAGACGGGTTGGAGCTTGTTCCCTTGGTAGCAAAGATGGACTGCTGCTTCAGGAGAAGACTTACTTGAAAAAAAAAAATGTGTGATTAACATTTATCCTTTGTGTCTTTCACTTTTTACTGATAACTGGCACCAGCCTGAATGCAAGAGAGAGGAACCATTCTTCGGATTCTAATGTCTTATGTCTCCATCTCTGGGTTACGGGGATGAATCACAGGTACTTTAAGTATTTACCAGTGTTCTTTGCACATGAAATGCAAGTAGTGGTGGTACTGATCGTGGCTTATGATCTGAAAGACAGAAGACCACTTTTATGCTTTCCTGGCATAAAATGCAGGAACCTTTCACAATGAGAAGTTATGTACTTACTATAACGTTCCATGTTAGTTGTCTTCTTCTTGCCTTCTTTCTTACTGGATGGGTTCGGAGCCGAACCTCTGCTCCAACTCGGCCTATTACTAAAGCTCGAGAACTATTTTTACCGGCTCGAGGCTATCCTATGTCCCATAATGCTAGGCATGATATACCCAGATCTCGTTTGATAGCTAACACTATGGACATACATGTCCCACCATGATGGGGAATATATATATATATATATATATATATATATATATATATATATATATCTACCTCTACCTCTATACATCTAGGTATACAAAATAAAACTCTTATAAGAGCTACCAAGAAAAGAAAGAGGTAGCTAAGGAGATAACTCTGATGATAACGCATCTCAGAGGATACTCTCGGTCTTGCCAGGCTAGGGGGATGGAGGGTGGAATGCAAGAAAGAAGGCGAGAGAAGACAACTTACATAGAACATTATGGTAGGTACATAACTTCTCAATGTTAAATTGTCAATCTCGCCTTCATTCTTGCTGGATGGGACTGCGTCCCTAGCACCTTAGTCCTGGGTGGATCAATGGAACAAACTCTTGAGTACAATGGAACCAAAATCAGCCCTACTTCTAGAGGTCATGTCCAGCTTGTAATGAGAAATGAAGGTATGAGGAGAGGCCCATGTGGCCGCTGCACAAATGGAATCCATTGGCAATCTTGCCTGAAAGGCTACTGAAGAGGCTAATGCTCTGGTTGAATGAGCTCTGGGCTTAATAGGGAGCTCTTTATGCCTCAGTTGGTAAATCAACATAACAGGGGTCAACCACATGGACAAGGTTACTTTGGAAACTGGCAGGTCTTGTTTCCCTTCCGCATAAGACAGGAAAAGCTGTTCTGACTTTCTCGTCTGCTTGGTTCTATCCAGGTAGAAGCGTAATTGACGGTGAACATCTAGACAATGTAACTTCCGTTCAGACCTATTGGTATAGAGGGGGAAGAAAACAGGAAGATCGATGGTCTGATTCAGATTTTTTTCAGAGAGTACTTTGGGTAAAAAGGACGGATTAGTACTAAGTGATACTTTATCTTTGTGAAAAACAAGATAAGGAGGGCGAACACAAAGGGCTTGAAGTTCTGATACCCTTCTCGCTGAAGTGATGGCTACTAAAAACAGAGTTTTCCAAGAGAGCAACTTTAATGAACAGGTAGCCGCAGGTTCAAAGGGAGGGAGAATTAAAGACAACAGCACCAAATTTAGGTCCCATGGTGGGGGAGGAACTTTTACCAGGGGCCTAAGTAAGAGGGTTCCTTTTAGAAAGGCTTTTACAAAGTTTGTGAGACATAACGCTGGTCTCTGACAATCCAATGTGAAAATTCGCAATGGCTGCCAACTGAACTCTGATGGTGGCTGAAGAAGATCCCATTTCAAAAGTTCTGCCAAAAAGTCTAAGACTGTATGGACAGGGGCTGTAAAAGGGTCAACTTGTTTCTCCCCTGCCCAAACAGACAAATGCTTCCATGCCCAAACAGACAAATGCTTCCATTTGCTAGCATAAGTCTTTCTGGTAGTAGACTTGTGCGAAGCAAGGATGATGTCACAAACTGAATGAGAGATTGAGGGAAGCCTGGCTAGGGTTGGAAGTGGAGCAACCAAGCTGTGAGGTTGAGAGATTGAAGAGATTGATGCAGCCCGCCCGACTGATGTGTCAGAAGATCTGGCGCCGGGTTCAGATGCCAGGGTTGATCTAGTAGATGACGTTGCAGGAACGGGAACCAAATTTGTCGAGGCCAGCAGGGGGCAACAAGGATCATTCTGGATCTCAAAACAGTTGCTTTCTGGATTAGCTGAGTAATAAAGGGAAAGGGGGGGGGAGCATACAGAAGACCCCGGGGCCAATCGTGGACTAGAGCATCTCTGGGGGGGAAGACCTGGGAGAGGGAAGAGGGTGAAGAAGTCTGGGCACTTGCTGTTTTGAGGGGTTGCAAAAAGATTGCAGCAAGGCTGACTCCACCTCCTGAAGATTTTTTCCGCTACTAGTTGGTTGAGAGACCACTCGTGGGGCATGAGAATGGCTCTGCTCAGCCTGTCCTCGGAGCAGACAAGAGTCCCGGCGCCCGGATCCCTCCAAGGATGGAACCAAGGAAGAGATCGGAGCCGACGAGGGAGCCGAAAGGGATGGTATCAGCTCAGACGTTCCAACGGTCCCGACCCCTACGATCTCCGGCTTCGAACTCACAGGAAGAGTCGGAGGAGGAATCGAAGAGGGAGTAGTGAAAGCCACTGCCTGATGAGGAGGGCTATGCAACAATTGGGCCAGCGCCTGCGACTTAAGTAGTCTGCTAACCATCCTCTCAAGGTCATGGTCCGACAGCCTGGAAGACCGAGAGGAATGAGACCTGTGACTCCGCTCCGATAACAAGGGAGACTTTGGAGCCGAATGGACCAATTCCAGGGAAGGAGACCTGGAACGCTTCTTGCTCGAAGACTGCTCCGACAGCAGAGTCGGAGCCGACTGAGGCCTCGAATCATCGGTGCCAGCCGGAACTGATGTAGTGGTAGTCGTAGCGCCGCTCGCCGATGGCTCCGAACATGGAGCCGATGGTTTGGCAGGCTTAGAAGGTTTACCCGACGAAGGCTTAGCCGGGGAACCTTCAGGCTTTAACAAGCCTCTCAAAATAAGCTTGTTACTGCGTTCCTGCAGGACTCTAGGGCTGAACGCATGGCAGACAGAACAAGAGTCCTGCAGGTGCAGAGGGCCCAAGCAATATACACAAGAAGTGTGTCCGTCTGTCAGAGACATCTTCTTGACAGCACGAGTCACACTTCTTGAAGCCCGAGACCTTAGTGTCTTTAGACATCCCTGGCAGACAAGGACAACTAAGTGAGGTCTAGTCACACACAAAACACACACATACAAAAAAGTTGTAACAGACCAGTAATATAACAAAACCCCACACTTACTAATACAATCTAACTAGGCACACACATACAACTGCAGACAAAAAGTATGAAAGGGGATTGGCCAAGGGCCTAACTATAGGAGAGGGAAAAAAACTGTATTAAAACTACCTAAGAGGGAATCCTAAACAAGGATCTAAAGGGTAGTAACTATACAACACTATCGCTAATATTTAAACCCAAAAAGCTGAATAAAACCAAGAAAAAATTTCAATACAACCTGAGCCGGCAAAAAGATGCAACCTTGTAGCTGAAGCGGCAAACGAGATCTGGGTATATCACGCCTAGCATTATGGGACATAGGACAGCCTCGAGCCGGTAAAAATAGCTCTCAAGCTTTAGTAATAGGCCGAGTCGGAGCCCAGGTTCGGCTCCGAACCCATCCAGCAAGAATGAAGGCGAGATTGACAACTTAACATCGAGCATTAAAACTGAAAGTCAAAATGTCTGAATGACATAAGAACTGGAGGTCAAACAATGTGGCTGATATCTAAGTTTTCAGCCCAGGGCAAAGACTGCACTTGTACACAGTACAGACGTTGCATGTGCACTGCTAATTGTAAGAATAAGATGAGAATATTGCTAATTTGGGAAATAAAACACATGAAATCCAAACACTGCTCCACTGCAAAAGGTTCCAAAGTCAGATCTGGTATTCCTAAAATGATTCTTCTGTAATACTTTTGCCATGACCTCTCTGAAGTACATGCAAGACACTGAACAAGAGCTACAAAAGTAAGAGCAAGGATGAATCTTTCAGTATATGAAAAACCACATGCCTAAACAAAAAATGCACCAGGAATTGGCTTGAGACAACTAGACATGCATATCTGGCAGAAGCAAACAAAACTGATACCTGAAATAACTCTGCAGAAAAAACAGATGCTGACAGACTTCTTGGGAGTGTTACCACTTCTACTCGACTACCACAAAATAACCTAAATGATGTATAAGCTCCTGGGACACTTCTGGATTATGCTAGGCCAAAAGAAACAGCATATCCCAACATCTGGGGAATAATATTATGGCAGGTTTGCCCAACACTGACACTTGTTTCTAACAGGATGAATCCATATCACTGCTGTTAACATTCCCTGCTATAGATTCCATTAAGAAATTAGTATGTGATAAAAAAAATAATAATCAGAGCGCAAGTTGAGATAAGGGGCTACACAGATGCCATCTGCCCCACAATACAAGGAATGCAGGTCTCAGTCTGAAAAGATGGCTTGTTGAGCAATAAAAAATGATGGAACCAGTTCTGACTTTCCAGGAAAATTTACCTGTGTTGCATCCACGGCCACCTGGGATGGCTCAACTCTGACTTTGTTTTGTTGATTATAAGCTTCAAAACTTCAAAAGCACAGCAACAGTTCAGTCCTAGCAAGAAGGAAATGATGGTACCTGGAGGGTAATGCTAGACGCAGAAATAGAACATGAAATCAAAAGTGCAAGGTATTGAAATGAAGTTTCTGACCACATACTTCAAATAAATTGCCTATGGGATAGAAGGAGTCAGTGACTCAAACAAAACATGCTGGAGAGACAAAGGTGTACCAGAAATTGTTCCTTCTTTTGAACAGGCTTCCTATTCATGTTAAACAAAGCCTTTCCCTGGTCCTCACCAAGAGAGATTTGGATCGATGGATGGGGAATCTCAAATTCACAGTAGGGTATCACTTATGTCCCTTGTGGACAGGGAAATCTGTAATATCCTCAAGGCATGGGCACACACCCATGCCATCCTCCTGCCCCTAGGTGCCATATAAGGGGTAATATCAGGTTACATTGGCTAGGCTTGTAAAGGCTCTTGAGTCATTAGCCAAGTAATCTATAAGTCTGTTATTAAGCACCCTTATAAGCACACACAGCCTGTCCCTCTGATTTAGAAATAAAATAAGGTGGAAATGAAAGTAATAACACTGATGATGCCTAAAAGTAGTCTGAAGTCTCCTGTCTTTCAGGAACTATGACCTCCACCTCACAAACAGGCATAAGAACCTCTTCTGTACAAGAAGCCAGGCTTCCTCCCATTAATGGGAATGGTGTTTTTAAGCTTCCTCCCATTAATGGGAATGGTGTTTTTAAGCAGAAAGGAGAGAAAAATGAATGACAGGCAACTAAGCACATTTTAAAACATAACTCTGGTTTGGAAACTGAATTATCCAGTGGTCTGATGTTAAATGTTTCTCTCTAAACTCTTACTTGGAAGTTGGCAGGTGGCTAGGGTATCAACCCCTCTGGTTTGACTGCTTAACAGTAGAACTAGATTACCTCCATCCTTGGATCTAAACAGCCTTCTGTGCATTTTGCTGATGGTTTTTCTCCATAGAAACTCTTGTTTGACAGAAGACAATGTAAATCAATCACTCTCTATTTTTTCCTTAGTGTTCCAGGTATGATGACCCACTGACAAAGCTACCAGTAAGGCACATTAGCTTGTTTATGCATATTGGTGGCATTAAAAAGCTCTACAAATGTCTGTGATTTTCATTTTATGACTGATACCCAAACAGTACGTGCTCAAACAACTATTCTCAATAATTTGGCAAAAGCAAGGCTTGACTTGATTGACATGAATACTATAGCATGTTTTTAGGTGCGCTTTTAGTAAAGTTTTGAAGTGGGTGCATGATGGTATGGAGGTAATTGTGGGTGGGAGGGAGTTCCATAATTTGGCTATGGCACAACAGAATAGTGCTTCACCAGCAGAGGTATTGGCTTTAGTGATCTGCAAGTGATTTTTGTTGCTGGATCTTAGTGGTCTGGTGGTGCGATAGGGTTAGAGTAGATTCTGGAGGAATGGGACATTTAGTGGATGGTTTACTAGTTTGTGGGCGAGTGTGAGTTGATACCACTGAAGGAGGTGAGGGAGTTCAAGCCAGCCCAGTTCAGCAAGTGAGAGACAGTGGCGACTACGGTAGGATGCCCCTGTGGCGAATTTGGCGATTTTGTTTGTTTAGATCGCATTGCCTTAGGTTGGTATATATTGGAGAGGCATAAAGTAGGGTAGAGATAAGGTGGGAATTTGCTACTGAAATCTTTGCTACTTTGGTGAGAAGTTGCTTATTTCTGTATAACGCTCCTAGTTTTTTGTGGACTTTTTTTATGGTCATAGATATGTGAATGCCAAATCTTAGTTTATTGTCTATTTCCACTCCTAGCACTTTGGTGTGTTCTGTTGGGTGTATAGTGGTGCTGTCTTTTGCTGTGATGTTAAAGTGAGAGTTGTTTTGAGTATGTTTGGTGGGTTGGAAGATGAGTAGTTTAGTTTTGTTTGGGTTGAGTATTAAATGGGCATAGGATAACCAAGTTTAAACAGAGGAAAAGGCTTCCTGTGTGACTTTTTGCAGTTTGGGTAGGGACTGGGCTGAGCATATGATGGTTGACTCATCTGCGTATTGTATGAGAGTGCCATGTTTGGCGGCAGAGGCTAGATTACTGGTGAAAATAGAGAAGAGTAGGGATCCAAGGATGGATCCTTGAGGAACCCCTATAGAGACAGGTAGTTGGGGAGATATGTCATTCTGCCATACAATGGATTTTTGGCGGTCAGACAGGTAACTCTAAAACCAGTTAGTGATTAGTGACTGATTGAGAGAAGGATAGGTTATTGAGGACAGAGATGAGTTGTTTGTGTGGGACCGTGTCAAATGCTTTAGATAGGTCTAGGAAAGTAGCAGAGGAGAGATAGCCATTGTTTTTATGCTGAAGAATAGTGTTAGTAAAGGAGAGTAAGGCAGTGGTGGTGCTATGGTTTGGTCGGAAACCATGCTGAGTACTGGAAAGGAGGTTGTTAGTAAGGAGGTAGTTTGAGACCTGAGAGTGAATGCATCTCTCTAGTATTTTGGAGAGTGGAGAGAGAAAAGCTATGGGGCGGTAACTGGTTAGTTCTGTGGAGGGGCCGTCTTTGTGGAAGGGAAATATACGTGATACTTTCCATAGTGTGGGAACGTAACTTTGACAGAGATTGGTTAATTAAGATGGATACTGGGTGGGCCAGAGCATCAGCTGTGATTTGTAGTTATTCACTTGGGAGGTTGTCTGCTGCTAATTTGGTGGGCTTAAGTTTAGTTGAGAGTTTTTTTTATGCTGGAGGTAAGTACAGGAGAAAAATAGAAGGCAGTGGGGAGACTACTAGTTGACGGTGTGGGTTGGAGGGGAGGGGGGTTGTGTTGTTTAGCTAGTGATAGCATGGTTTGTGTGAAGTGTGTGTTGATTGAGGTAGCAATATTTTCAGAGGAGTGAGGGATGTTAGGAGGAGGGGTACTGACTTTACCTGGGTGGAGGATGGAGTTTATGGAGGACCAGAATCGTTTGGGGCTGTGTTGGGAGGAGTCTAGGGCACACTGGTAGTATTGAAATTTGTCTTGTTTTATTAGCTTTTTGACTCTATTGCGTAGTTCTAGGAATTTCTGTCTAGTTGAAGGGGTTTTGGTTTTGCACCAGTGCTCCCAGGCTTTATCCCTGTTTTTCATTTCTGACTTAGTGGTTTTCTGTAGCCATGGGGAGGGTTGTGCTTTGGTTCTGGAAAGTCTTACAGGGGCATGGTAATTAAGGATGCTCAGGAAGGTAGTATTAAAAAATTCAACTGTGTCATCAAAACTGAGGTACTTTAGAGGATGCCAATTACATTCTTTGAGGGATGAGATGAATGTGAGTGGGTTAAAGTTTAGTTTTTCACATATTTGACGGTAGATGACAGGTTTAGCTTGGTATAGGTATTTTTATGTAGGAATGTTGGGGAGTGATCACTGAGGCTATCTGATAAATAGTCTTTTCTATGTGACTGGGGGCTCTTGCTGACTAGTATCCAATCCAGGGTAGTGCTTGTTGGAGTTTTTATTTATCCTGGTTGGCGACTGGACTAGTTGGGTGAAGCCATGAAGGTTTACATGATGGGTTGGATGGTTACCAGAACAGGATTGCCAGTCAATATTGAAATCACCTAAAATTATAGTTTCTTGGGGGAGATGGTGGTAGACCAGCTGAGGAGGTCTTCTAGTATTGTAGTACTCTTTACATAAAGAAAAGCCCTAAAGCTACTGGAGAAGGTGGGGGGTGGAGGAAGCACCAAAAACATGGAGGATGGACCTGGCAAATCCTGCAGTGGCCCTAGAATTATCATTCCAATTGTACTGTAGTAACAGAAGTCCAAGTAGCAGCTTCCAAAACAAACTTGAGTATCAAGACCCTTAATAAAGCAACAGAAGATGCCACCACCTTAGTAGAATGAGTATGAACACAAAGATGATGTGGCCCGCTATGAAAGTAACAAAAAGGAATGGCTTTAGATATGCAGCAGGAGACAGTTTGCTTAGAAACAGCCAAACCCAATTTCTTGACAAGAAAACAAACAAAAAGCTGCTCAGTTTCCCAATATCCTTAGTCTTATATAAATATCAGAGCTGTCTGCGCAAATCTAAAGAATGCAAACCCCTCTCACTACTTTGAGAGGAAGGGGGGAAAAAAGGAGGAAAATGAATGGTCTGATTCAAAGACAAGTCACTGACCACTTGAGGCATAAAACGAGGATTGCTCCTACGAGACTGTCTATGAAAAAACAGAAAAGGAGAAACTGCTATAGGGCCTGTAGCTCACAGAGACACTTGCTAGGAGTCAGAGCCATAAGACAAATTTTCAGGTACACAATTTCAAAGAAGCTACTGGCTCAAAAGATGACAACAGCTAATTTTTCAAGAGCAAAATTAAGGTCCCAAGGAGGAGGAATTAGCTTTTTTGGAGGCCTACATGTGAAAGACTCCTTTCACAAACTGTAACCTCAAACCTAGAAGAAAGTGGTGGATTCAAAGTTACGCAATCAGAAATGTTTTAACAGGGTAAGTATGCCAGACCAGAACTGAGCAAGACATACAAGAAGAACAGCAGGGAATGCGAATTAAGAGTCAGTCTTGGTCATGCTTGATGCACCAACTTTGCAACATATGATTTTCTAGTAGTGAGTTTTCTGGCCGCCTGCAAAACCCAAATCACATCCACAAACTGGTGCTGAAAAGGAATCAAAACACTACCACACACAGAGTCAGTGTCAGGTGAAAATATGATTATGAATGAGAGCGCCCATGTCCTGTGTGAGGATATTCATCCTGTGGGGTAACCTACGATGACTGCCCCTTGTCAAGTGAAACTGGTCAGTGCTGTCTGGGCCAAAAGGTAATCAACAATATTTTGGGCCCGTCTCACATGATCTTGTCCTGGACTCTTAGCAACAGAGGAAAAGGGGGATAAGCATATATAACATCCCTTTCCAAGAAAAGGGCATGGTGTCCACTTTCCAAGCCAAAGGACTTGGCACTTCGGAACAGAACTTGGGAAGTCTGTTCACAGGAGAGACAAAAACAAATCTACTTGCCAACTACCCCACCAATGGACTATGTCTAGGAAAGCATCCCTATGAAGCGTCCACTCATAAGGATCTGTCCTGGAGCTGCTCAGATTGTCTGCCAGCAAACTGTGCTCTGAGGGAATATGAACTTCCTGAAGCATTAAGTGATGACAGATAGCAAAGTCCCAGCTATGAAAGCCAGTTTGCAAAGATGGTAAGCCTTTGTACCTCCCTGCTTGTTTATGTACTACATGACAGTGGTATTGTCCATGAAAACCCTGATGGGACCTGAAGAGCTAAAAATCAGACCTTTCAATTCCTTTTTGTTCATATGGCCCTTCACCTGATGAGGAGACCAACCCCCCCGGATGTTGTTAGTAGAACCCCCCCAACCAAGGTATGAAGCATCTTTAAACAGCTCCTCCAAGGGGGAAAGAACCTAAAAAGGAAGATTTGGATATAGAGAAATCTGGTAAATCCACCATAAGAGCTCCTGTCTGAGGCAAGGTAAGAGAGTTATGGAAAAGCCCAGAGGATGACAATGCTGCAGCCAAATTGTCTTGAAATGCCACTAAAACTTTTGCATGTGGAGTTTGATCAAAGGAATCATTGGAATGGTGGAAGCCAGGAACCCCAAGGCTCGGAGAAACTCTCTCTTGCAAACACCACCTATAAAAGAAAGGGAGACCGGAAGGAATGCTGTTGAGGAGAAGAGGACACGAAGGAGGAAGAAAAGCCATCACTCATAGGTTCTGAATCATGCATCTCAGAAATATTTGGTCCTGTGAGGGGGTCAGAATAGATTTCTTGAGATTGAAAGTGAAACCCACACTGTGGAGGAGCATGGTAAATTCAAGATCCTGCAGAAGCTGTTGCTTAGAGGAGGCCTGAATGAGAAGGCTGTTGATTGCCAAATGGAGGCAGACTTGCCTGGGAAACAAGACTTTTGTCCTCTGGAATATGGATTTTTCAGAAAACACATTCTTGGAAGGTCATTTGCCCTTCAAGGGCTGTTTAGGAGGTCTACGCACAAATGGAGCTCCTGTAAAACTTGTGGATATCTGAAAGGAAATTTTATTTAAGGTTCTGCATAATCTTCCCCTTATCTTCCAATGTTTTAAAACAGCTTGGTAGGAGCAACACAGCCAAACAAATTCTAAGTGCCCAAGGGAGAGTCCAACAGCTTGGCTTTAATATCCTCAGGGAGAGATTGCAACCTGATCCAGGAATTACTCCTGATAACTGACCCTAACAACTGCCAGAGAAAGGCATCAGCAGCATCATAGCTGCATTTAATAGAATGGCTGGCAACCTGTGAAGCACACCCTAACAAGGAAATACTTAGCTTCAGAGGGAGGCATGTCAGCCAGAACACTCCCAAGCTTAGACAGTACAGCCAGAACTTACCTGGTCATACTGGTTTGGTGGTTTATGGCCATGAAGACTACTGCAGCATAGCTATATACCTTCTTACCCTACCTGTCATGCAGCTTTACTATCTTTATCTGAAGCTAAAAATTTAGTGGAAGGAATCAGCTTAGGTCAGTCAGCAGAAAGAAATCACTGCAAGGGTTGGAAGAAAGAATCACGAACTTTGTAAAAACTGGTCATTTTTTAGGAGCAGGAGGCTGAGACTCTGCAGCCTGTGAAGCAGAAGTAAAGGCATCTAAAAGTGCTTCCAAGGTGGGTGGGGGCACAGGTTCACAGGTGTTTACTAGGCTAACAAACACAATGGTCTTTTTAAGCCTAGCCATGCATCCCAAATCTCTGACAAGTTCTGAAACCCCTGATAAGTGTAAGCAGGGCCTTGGGAGATGAAACATTTACAAGGTAGGGCCTGGGAGATGAACCATTTACAGACCACCTGTGTCCATTAGAGACATAGGTACTAAACCAGGGATGAATTTTCTATTCCTCATCTAAATGCCCAAGTTACACTTGAATTGGGTTAGGGAAGAACTCTGCTTCACATGCATGGGGAGCCTGTTCCAGAGAGGGGGTAATCTCTGGGATACATATCTCTCTCTCCAGCAGGTCCAATTTATACCACAGGCAACATTCAAGTCTTTAGAACAGGTAATGCTGGTGCTGTTTGTTTTGCGGATAATGCTGGTGCTGTTTGTTTTGCGGATATGCAGAAGATCAATCGGAGTGGGATCTGACAATTCCCTCTATGTGAGGCATAGATGTCCCCTCAAAAGCCTGTAGGAGACGGAATACAGGGTAGAGCCTTGAAGCAATCTGCATAGGACATTTTACTTAAGCCCTGTATTCTTTTAGTGAGGAACCTCTGTGGACGTTCTGACTGTTGGATATGCCTAGTTAGGTATATACCAAAGAGGGCATTGAACTCGATGATAGGTCTGATGAATGCAGAATACAGTAGAACAATGATTTCCTTGGAATTATGCCATACCTTTATTTATAAGTTGCGCAACACAGAATAATTTCCTCACTACTGTAGACAAGTGATGGTCAAAGGATCTGTGTGTCCCCCCAAAGTCCCTGATTATTGGGTCAACTCTTAAGTGGTGTGTTGTCAATACGACAGTTAAGAGGAGTGGATAACTTCCCAAAGGATACTATTATGCATGTCTTGACATTTAGTTTTAATCCATGACTCTGACACCAGTTGTTTGCCTGTGTCAGCCCCTCCTGGAGAACATCTGTGTCAGTGTGGGATTTAATGACAGCTCCTAATTTGCAATCTGCAAATTTAGTCAGTCAGGGATCACTGACATTGACTTTGACTTCAGAGAAGTAAATACCAAAAAGCAGTCCAAGGACTGATCCCTGATGGACTCCACTTGTGACTGGCCACTTTGTAGAGATAGACTCCCCAATTCTAACTCCCTGGGTCCTGTCTGTGAGCCAGTTGGCTATCCACCGGGTGACATAAGAGTTAGTACCTAACCTCTTGAGTTTGTCTACAATGCCCGAGTGGGGTACTGTGTCAAATGCCTTGGCCAGGTCAAGGTAGACAGTGTGAACCATTTTGCCCTGATCCATTGCTTTGGTGACCTTCTCAAAGAAGTCCACCAGGTTGAGTAGGCATGATCTGCCCTTGACGAAACCAAACTGGGTTGGGTCCAGTGTCTGGAGGTTGACTATATCACTATTGATCATTTCCATGATACTTCTTTCTATGGCTTTACATATAAGACTAGCGAGACTTATTAGTCTGCAGTTTCCAGGGTCTGTAGGTGGCCCACCTTTGTGTAGAAGGATGACTGTTGTTCTCCATTCATGAGGCATGAAGCCTGGTTGGAGGCTATAGTAAAACAGCAATTCCAGAGACCCTGATAGGTCATGTTTCATGCTATTTAGAAGGCATCCTGGAATATTGTCTTGGCCCATTGATGCAGTGTACCTGGACTTAGAGACAGCTTTACGGACCCGTTCCCTAGTGACAGAATGGGTAGTTGTATTTGATAGCATTTCCTGAGGGAAGGCTGAGGGAGACAGAGGAGTAAAGTTGGAGCTAAATTTATTGGCCAGTAGGTTTGCTATATCTTCCGGCTCAGTATTGGTGGCTCCATTTACAATGAGCTCTCTACACAATTGTGTATTACCTTTGAGGTTGCAGACATAGCTAAAGAATGCCCTGTGGTTGTCCTTGGCCTACGAGGCCAAATTCACCTGAAATTTGGCTTTAGTAGACAATGAGCCTCTGAGAGGTTTGTTTAGTTTGATGACAGTACTTTTATCATGCTGGGTGCTGCAGCTCCTAATTTTTTCCATGATTTTCTTCCTTCTGTTACACAGCCTATTGAATTTGTGATTCCACCAGAGTGGCTTGTTTTTTTTTTGAGTTAGTTCTGTACTTCGTCCTGGTGGGTACAGTTGCCTCTATGCAGCTATTAGCACGCTTGTACAGAGTTTCTGTGAACAGTTCTGCGTAGGTGAAAGTGTTCTCAGGGTTTAGGGGGGCTTGAAATTTTGCCAGGTTATCAGTTAATAGCAGGAGGTTGGCCTTAGGGTACCTTAAAATAGTTCCTGAATATTCAAGGTTTAGCTGGGGGATCCAGGTTTATTTTTTACTTCAAAGGAGACCATTTTGTGGTCTGACCTTACCAGGGAAGACATTACAGTAGGGGATGTGCAACACTCTCCCATATTAGTGAGGACCAGATCCAGTATGACTGTACCCCTGGTTAGTGTACTGATTATCTGGTCCAGAGAATTTGTGTTTACAAAATCCAGGAATCTCTGTGCCTGTATATTTGGTGTCATATAGGATTCCCAGTTAATAGTAGGGTAATTAAAGTCGCCCACGAATATGGTATTGGGTTGGATTGTTAGTGTTTCTAATAAGTTTAAATACAGGGTATGGGTTTCCTGGGTCATAGAGGGGGACCTATTGCTGACAATACAGTGATATTGGATTTTGCTTATGTTGATTTGAACATGGAGCAGCTCGGGTGCATTGTCCTGTTTGACCAGCCTTGAGGCATATTTATTTTTCATGTAAATAGAGACACCTCCACCTTGAGTCCCTGTCTGTGTAGTAGCTGGTCTAAATGTGTGGAAGGTGTTATAACCTTGCACTGCTGGTGTGCTCTCCACAACTTTAAACCACGTCTCATTGACCATACGGGACATCAGCATTTTCTACGGTGAAGACAGCTTCTAGGGAGTGGAGTTTTTTTGTTTAGACTCTTAGCATTGAGCAGTAATACCTTTAGAGTTTTTTGGATTTGATTTGCTATGTCGGAAGGACTTTCAATTTGGCATTGCCTAAAAAGACACTATAGGGGAAGATTTAGCCAACATTCAAAATCCTAGAGGTGAGAGGTGCAGACCATCCCTGCCAAAGCACAGTGGTTTGTTGACCATCTCCTTCCATGCTGGCAAATATTGCACTCCCTTAGAATGACACCAGAAACTAAGCCAATTATTAAGTCAATCACCTTTTGTTCGTATTGTGGCATCATCCTCGGAGAAGGTAAAATGCTGCTCAATGCTAGGCTCGTACCAGCCTGAGAGAGACATTCCAAGAGCTCCATGATGCGTCTCTTCACATAGTTTAGGGAGGTACGTCTCAGGTCATTTACTCCTACATGGACTGAGTCATACTGGTACTTGTGGTCCAATGACTTGAGTGCGTGCGCAATATGGCAGATCCTAACCCCTTATAAGCAACTGACTGTAGCTTTCTCCTTACTCAGCCTGGTGAGAGGAACATCACTTTGTCTCATGATGGAGTCCCCCAAAGACCAGAATGTTGGATTGTGTGGTGGCCTGTCTTATGGGTTTAGAGGTAGAGGCTCAATGAGATGTGGCTTTATGTGTTGATATGGGTGTTGTTTCGAAAAAGTGCATTTGAGGCTGCTGAGGGTATTTGTTATGTGCACTTCGTCTAGGAGAGCTTTGTGGTTTAGGAAGGTTACATTTAAGTGCCTCAGCATATGTGGGTCTGTATGTCTGCTTTGAATTGTGTGATGGGTGCAACGTGTGTACTACTGACAACCTTACTGACATTAGGAGTACTTTTATGTGAGAGCTTTGCCTCCTCCTGTGATATTGTGCAAATACATCACTCACATACCATATCAGTTTAACTGGTTGTCAGTAAACATGAGACAATTTCTACATTGCCTCAGGATGCCCATATCCACCAAGCTGATAATGGAGATGGTGGTAAAGTTGATATCCATAGCAACAGACTTGATTAGATAGCTGGAGTCAGAACATAAAGCAATGTCAAGAGTATTCGGTTTGCAACTCTGGCGACAGTGCTTGTCACTGCAAATTAGTTGTCCTGTGTGCAACTAGGTATTGGAGAAATTTCAATCGTGCTTTTACAGGAAAAATGTCACTCAAGGTGTCTGAGTCGGTACAGGGCATGGCCAAACACTTGAGAGGAAACTAATCTGTAGACCCTGAAAATGGAAGAAAGAAGTATTTGGGCAAATATTCTGAAGTTAAAAGCAAATCAAGCAATACTTATGAAAACAAAGAATTAGTCAAGAATGATGAAAAGAGGGGAGTGACATGAATGGCTACTACTAGTGTTGGTCTCACCACAGCTGCTAGGATACAATGCTCCTCTGCTTCTTCTCTAACCACACGCAATATGTTAGCACCAATCCCAAGATGAGAAGCAGGCCACAGCCTTTTCGGTTATCCTCAGTACTGTCCCAGATGATGTAAGGGTCTGTAGTATAATTGTAGCCTTTTCTTGATATATGCCTTGAATAGTAACCAGACCAATCAGGAACATTAAGCACAGACACTCACTGTCCAACCAGAAACAGTGAGGAATCAATGCACTCTGCTCATAATATAAGCACAAATTAAAAGCTGTCACCTATGAAGCAGTTATTAGTTCTGGTGGTCAGCAATCTCCATGAAAAAAAATGTACCCGTGCTCCTTCACTCACCAGGAGTAAACAGAAGCACTAATCCCGAGATGACTACCAAGAAGCAGAATGTGGGCTTGATAACAGCTGATGGTCTTGCAATAGATGTTTAAATTCAAGATGAAAAAAATGGGTTAATATTATAAGCACTGCAGTGTGCCCTAGGCTTTCAGAAGGCATAGGAGAGTCCATCTGCAAGAGGTCCTAATACCTCTTGTGGACCTCAAACATTTGGGAACTCGCCCACTGAAAATACTCCATCATTTTAACTATGGTACTCCCAAAGGAAAGTTCCTCAATAGGGGAGTGAAAGGAGAAAGTATTGGCCTTGTCTGACCTCAGATCAAGAGGAAATGGAATCCTAAAGAATAAGCAAGGGACGCTTCCCCAGAATCCAGATCATTAAGAGGAACCAGAAACCCCAAGACTGTTAAAAGAAATAGAACAGAAAGCAACAAGGGAAGGGACTGACAAATACTGAGAAGGTTTTAAGGCCATGTGGGCCTTGAAAAGACCCTGTGTGACATTCCGCTATTCCTTTTGGGGGGTACTCAGCTGCAAAGAAAACATGCCTAGTCTTTTGGTTTTTCTTATGAGGAATCTATGCACTAACAATCTTAACAGGTTCTGTATCCTGCCTAATTTCAATAAGGGAACCAGGGACTTCTTCCCTAACAACTATTTGTGGAATCCCCCTAGAACCTTTTGAGATAATTAGCCATGATTGCCTCTTCTCGTCTGCAGCAGACATTTATTTTATTTATTTGACATTTGTTGATAGGGTTAGTCTGACTGAGCCAAAGCCCTTTTTCAGCATAGGCCCAGGGAGAAAAGCTCCACGAATATGCATGACATGTACAATAGCAAAAACACTCAAATTCACAAAAATAAAAAATAATTACAGCTAATAACTAGTGCATGATTAAATCTCAGAGTAGTTACATTCCACATATTAACATCAGTCTGCACAATCACTTCAGAGGGAAGTAATCAGTACTACTTCTGTAGGACTCGAGTAAATCATTAACAGTCATACTAGTAAAATATTAGTCAAGACCCAGTTAAGGTCTGGGTAATGTACAGTTTAGGAGTACAGCTAAAAGAGAGAAAGGAGGTTAGGTGAGAGAGGTGTACAGTAGGGGGAAGTCAGACAAGGTCGGTAGTTACAGTGGCAGATCCATGTATTGTTGAGATAGTTTTAGTAGCAGTTTTGAAGTGGTCAGTGATTGATATTTCAAATATCCAGTAGAAGTTTATTCCATGATTAGGCTGGGTAGTAGCTGTAGAGGTTTTGTCCTATTTTAGATTTAGGCTTGTAGACTGAAGGTTTTGTTCAGAGCTATGAAGGGACCTTGGTGGGGAGGTAGGGGGTGACAAAGAGCAGATACAAAACAAATGTATTATTAGAAGCTGAGAGAGAAGTAAGTTGTGTAAGGAAGCTCTAGCCAGTTTAGCTTTTTAAGAGCTAGACAGTGGTGACAGAGGTAGGAGTAGTCAGAAACGAATTTAGCGACTTTGTTGTAGGTGGATTCTAGTTTTGAAAGGAGACTGGTTTGAAGGTTTGTCAAGATTTGTGAGCCATAGAGTAGACTGGGGAGAAGACAGTCATGGGATAGGGCAATTTTAACTCTACTGGATAAGAATTTTTTGTTCCTGTAAAGGAGTCTGAGTTTTTGGTGGGTGGTCTTAATGTTGAGAATGTGCAGGTCAAATATGAGATGGTCATCAACGATGGCCCCAAGTAGTTTTTATTATAGTTTCAATGATGACTCCAAGTAGTTACACACAGGCTCAGCTATGGCAGACGTGTGACTAGCAAGCACTGTGTTGGCCGGGGTTGCAACAGAAGAAGCAGGCATCAGAGCCATACAAGTAGAAGCTGGACAGCAGAAGTCTCAAAAAGCAGCTGAATGTCTAGGTGGATTCAGAAGACAGTTATCTGAGCCAATAATCCAACACATTAGTTCTCCAAATACACAGAGTTGAAAGACGGCTATACAGGCTCTTGGGTAGAAAGGCATGGTAAATATCACACTGGGTGTGATAGTGCTCTGCACCTAAGCAGAAAAGGCACTGCTTGTGTCTGTCCTTCTGGGGAATCTGCCTCCCACACTCATCTCCCCTTTCTGCATGACATGTAACATAACAATCAAGCAAAGAAAAAAAAAAACAAGGAAGATTCCACACTGGAGTACTTATCTGCCTTAGGCTCCGTAGCTGAAATAACGTGACAACTTACGGACTGAATTCAGAAACAGCATTTAGACTGGCGGCAAAGACGTCTTTGAGGGTTTGGCACTTGTACATCACCTATGTAACTTACAATTCAAATTTAAGACATATGTCTGATGTAAGATGTCTGGAAGGGATTCACAAATAGAAGCTACAATAGGAGATGGTGGTTAGCTGAAACAAAGTGACGAGCAGCAGACAACCCTAAAAGGATGTTAGGCTGCATCTCCATAATAAATAATTCCAAAGACAAGGAACTGCAGTTCTTACTCTATGAGGCACTCTGGAGACTACTGCTAGAACACACTGTGCAACTGTGGAGGTCTTAAAATGGGAAAGAGATGAATAAAGGCTATGTGACTAGACAAATGTACTTATCTACTGGATACAGCTAACTTTTTAAAAAAATGAAAATGATTTATTGGACCGCCATTTGAAGCAGTTTTGAAAGTACAGCACTCCTGGACATCAGTTAGGCAGAGGCTGAAAAATATTACTTTGATCCCAACACCTTTCTGGATTTATAACTGTAAGAATATACTACAGGTGACCAGCATGGCAAAATGGGGTGGATGTCATGGTATGCAGAGACAGAATGAATGAGAGAAAGAATTTTCTAAAGGAAATGAAAGGAAGAGATGGGAAGACAGCTGTCTTAGATCCAAAAATCAATGAGTGATATGATATAGGAAGACAACTCAAAAATAAAAATTGTGTACAAGGAAGGGGATTGTGTTGTAAGCAGTGTAGAAAGCATGAATACCAATGAGTATTGAGCCACTTGTGGAGCATAAAAGGATAAAGTCCTATCTATTGACCCGACTAACTGGGTTAATTAGTGGCCTTGGTACTGCAGAATATGGCTGGGAAAAGAAAAGAACGAAAATGTCCAGCTTGGGGGAGGGCTGAGAGGTGCACATCTGCCTGGGCTGCAGATTGCATGAAGATCTCAAGTAGAAATGTAGGATCACTAGAAGCGTTTTGCCTTCAGGAACTGCAGGGATACAGATGGCATACCAACTATTCGGGGTGTAACAGGAACATGCAGGGGTACTAACTGGTCCTTAAGTTAAACAAACAAAAAAAAAATCAAGAGAAAAGATGATGGGCATTGCTCCCTCCAAGTAACCTTTTCCCCTCAGAGGAATGAATGGAGCTGAAGGGCTCTTGCCTCCAAAAAGGAACTGGTAGCAAAAACAAATACTAAACAGTGGGATTAAACTTCAGCCAGTACTCAACATCATCTTACTCTAAAGACAACAGTGAAAGGTACAGTAGAGGTTGAAAAACCCACCATGTAACAAGCTGTTAAAAAATGCATTTCTCATGATTATTCTTCACAAAATGCATATTAATTTACAGTTTTTTTCATGAACAAGTCAAATGAAATATTTACAAATTGTTTATGTTAAAAATATGTAGTATAGATGCACAATTATGCAAACCACAGTTATCTAAGTTGTAGTACTTAAGTGTTTTACAGCTGCATTCTAATATCAAACTATAAGCATATTAACGGATAACTGAAGGTAAAAAAGTACTGAAGGGGTTAAGGGATGTTACAATGGATCAACAGAGTCTGGTTCTGAAATGGTCATGAAGAGAGAAAAGAAACAATGTGAAAGATTTTTTTTATGGGAGCTCTGGCCTCAGACTGGGGGATGAGTAGTTCCAAGGAATGTTGCGGAGATAGCATGTACTGGTACTGAAAGATACAAGGCTGAAAAATAAAACGGGTTGTTAGACCAAGTGGTTTGTGTTTCTAAAACACTATTGTTACTAAAACATGGTTGTGTGTTCATGTGCAGTACTAAACAAGAAGCATGAGGGTCTGGAGTGACCCTTCTTAACTAAAATGAAATGTCAGAATTTTGCATGCATGTTACTGATAAACACTATACAAACTGTATGTTTTTGCTGCTTGGTGATACTGATTTGGAAATTTTTGTGAAGGCAGCCCCCCCAGTATTGCGATTTGACTATAACAAAAGGGAAAAATGACTTGCACATCCTGAAGAGGTATTCTTGATTCAACACTAACAGGTAAATCTTTATTATTTATGTATATTTTAAATGTGCCATAACAAAGCTTAAGGACATGGAATATGTGGGAAAACGGTGGGGCAGTTGCAGGCTGCTGAAGAAAGCAATCAGTAAGATTAGTTACTGTGTGAGTTGTCTCACAGCTGTAGGTATGCATGCACATAAGGAATTGCCCCTAGCCAACAGAAGCACTCCTTGATGGGCATCCAGCTAGCTGGGATCTATCATGTGCTACTCTATGTGGGGGACACAACACATGCATCTATATCTATCCATCCATGTGTGTCTGTGTATTTTTTTTGTTTGGCCAATTCCTCATCTTCCACCACCACCCTCCTTAAATGAGTCATGGAACCTGAAACAGCCACTATTTGCTTGTACTACATTTATGCCACCTTTGACCCCAGGTATCCTCCTCCCCTTATGTGCCCTTGTTAGTGGCTATATGAGTTGCAATGTTTTTCTTAGCACATGCAACACTAAAATAAACTAATAATATAAAACAATTACAGTAAATACTTGAAAGGTCCCAAACGGCTTAGATAACATTTTGCAAACATTGGAATTGATACAGCTTTGATGGATACAACAAACCAGAAAGTCAGTGTAATTCACCACAACCTGCCTTTATATTTGCTGATTTTTAATATGCAAGGACTCAAAGAAAGGTGCTGCAAACACCTGTAAGTATAACATACAGAATATGTTAAGTACTGGGTCTGAAAGAACTTAATGCAAGTATTGAAAGATACGTGTAGAGAAGGAAATGGGGCATTAATTGTTCAAATACCACCAGGGGTATTACAGTCCAAGAAGGCAATCGTTCAGTAAATAAATTAAGGGAATAAGATGCAAGACAGTTTAGGATAGACACAGGAGATATTTCACTGAATGATGCAAATAATTTGAGCAGATTACTTTAAGAAATGATACACCCAAAGGGAGTAAAATAATAAAAAAAAAAGTTAAAACTACAACAGGAAATTCTTATGAGAGATGAGATAAAGAAATAAGCTGCTGGCTGAGTATGGCTTTCAGCTTATCATCAACATGTACAGAAATGGACAGACTGCAAACTGGACTTTATCTGTCATTAGGATCAGTTTCTGCATATGGCTACCAATTCAGACAACTGTGAACTTAGCAAAAACACGTTATGAAAAGAAATCTTACTTTGTTTAAATACATGTATGCTAAATGCTACAGAGCTTTGTTGTTCAGCAAATGAAAGCATATTATCATCACATCATACGAACATGTTCATGTGATATTCACTGTTGCACTTACATTGCAGGGGTTCCTGGAGTCTGAGGGTTGTACTGAGGATTAACCTGAGGTGATGGAGCATCTGGATATCCTGGGGTTTGTGGATTTGGCGTTCCTCCATACCCATGTGGAGAAGGTGAAGGCTCATCATCATAAGCGTAATCATACTCTTCCTCAGCTCTACAAAATTAGGAGGATAAGATCATTACATATTGAGTTTAAACAGAGAATGTCATTTTACTCACTAGAAGGTATGGTTTTCTTTCAATCAACTAATTAAAAAAGACGAACAGAAGAATAAAAATGAGTGCCACAAACATAACTTACTGCAAGGAAAATAAGACAATACACTTCAATTTGTCATTTAACAATGAAAGGAAATTTAAAAGTTCTTCCAGTATTTCAGCACTGTGAAGACAGTCATTATTTTCATTCAAATTAACTTAAATGAGAATCCAAAAAGGCCTGAACCTTAAATATTTTCATTATTCCAACCCAGAGTAATTATCTACATACCTGGAGGGAGTGTTTGGATTGCTAGGGTCCCAAGCACCACTCTGTGCTGGTGTTCTACTACCATCGTGGATTGGAGTTTGAGAACCATAGTGAGGAGTTCGGCTTCCTACAGTAAAATAAGATGTATAAACCACGTTAGAATATAAATAAAATGCTGGTTACTGCCACAGCACGCTTGCTTATAAACAAATAAATAAATAGGTAAATAACTCAGGCAAACGTCGACAGAGTGAGAAATAACATCCAATGTGTAAAAAATCCAAGCAATCCGGTCTTCTAAAACAGATAAATCAGTTTATTGCACAGATGAACCCACTGAAATCTGTGCAATAAACTGATTTATCTGTTTTAGAAGACCGGATTGCTTGGATTTTTTACACATTGGATGTTATTTCTCACTCTGTCGACGCTTGCCTGAGTTATTTACCTATTTAGTAAAATAAGATGGTTACAATGGGCACCCTTTTTAACATGTTCCTGAGCACAAAAAAAGCATATTTGTTGTCTTTACTAGAATTAAAGATAGCTATTTTTTCTGCAGTATTTTAATTAGTTGCTGTAGCAATATCAATACTCACCATGTCAAATTTTGTTTGAGAGGGCCCTCATAGTGGAACACAACTGGACTCTCCTTCTAGAAAGTCCTTTTTCAGAACAATTCTTTCAAGCAACAGCTCTCTGCTTGAATCAGGAGTGTCCCATGACAGCAAATACCATGGAATCATTGCTGCACTAGATGAGCAAGCCAGGGCCAACATTTCTCAGTTCTGTCATCAGAAAATACAAGTAAGTGGCACTAAATCCCCGGAGGACTCTAGGGAAGGATATTCCTAAGCGCCACTGAGCCGAAGGCTGCTCTTCCCCTACAGACCAGATCTCAATTTGTAATGAGCAATAAAGGTATGATGATTAGCCCAAGTTGCAGCTACACAGATATCATCCAAGGAAAATCTGAATAAAGACACAGAAGTTGTTGTCATAGACCTGGTGGAATGAGCTTTTAGTGGTTTTGTTAAGGACAAACTCCAATTTTTCATAAACAAAGGAAATACAATCAGTATAGTCACTTTAGTAACTGGTTTGCCTAATTTTGCATCTGAAAAGGAGACCAATTGTTCTGATTTCCTGAAATCTTCTGTCCTATGTAGATAAAACTGTAACTGTCTGTGGACATCCAACAGGTGCAACATAATTTGAGAATTTTGGAAAGAAAACTGGAAGGTGGATAACTTGATTGATAATGGCTTCTGACACCATCTTACAAAGAAAGGATGGGTTAGTTCTTAAAGATAACCTACCTTATGAAAAAGCAAATGAGGGTTAGAAGATAGAAAAAAATTGGAACTTCAAGCCCTATCAGAGGTAATGGCCACTAAAAATGACTTTTCTAGGTTAAAATTTCTAGTTCACACTTAGCTGACAGTTCAAAAGGGGATTGTGTCAAAGACTGTAAAACAATATTTAAATCCTATGGGGAGATGGCATCTTTAAAGGGGAGTCTAAGAAGAAAGGTTCCCCTTATAAAGGCCTTACAAAGTTGGGAAGAAGCTAAAGATTAATTGTTTACTCCTATGTGAAAATTACAAAAGACAGCTAGTTGTACTTTAATAGCTGAAAAGATAGCATTTTCATTAAAAATTGTAGCTAAAAACAAGAACTTTATGTACTGGCTGAAAAAGGATCAATGTAGTTCTGCTGTGCCCAGAAAACAAATATTTTCCATTTAGTTCTGTACACTTTCCTAGTGGAAGCTTTATCAGAAGACAAAAGAATATGGTGGACAGGGGAGGACAGCCTGGGCTGTCTAGCTATCAATGCAGGTGGAAAAGCCATGCAGTTAACTTTAGGCCTACACTGTCCAGGTGTATCATGTCTGTCAGGTGAGAAAGAAGGCCTGGAACTGGATTTGGAATCCAAGGTGGGTCAAGTAGTTGAGGGCAAAGAAAAGGAAAGCAAATCTGATGAGGACAATAAAGGGCAATGAGGACAACTGTCCTCTTCAATCAAGATACTTGATGAAGAAATTTGGGGATTAGAGAGATTGCAGTGAAGATGTATAGGAGACTGGAAGGGTGATCATGGAGAAGAGCGTCCTCAGTAATTCTCGCATGGGGGGAATCAGGGGAAAGAACCTGCTACACTGGCTGTTGAGGGGAGATGCGAAGAGGTCACATCAAGATTGGCTCCATCGATGGAAAACCTTTTCTGCAATGTTCATGTTGAGTGACCACACGTGAGTCATTAGAATGGACCTGCTTAACTTGTCTGCTATCACACTGGATTTTCCCAGAATGTGTGTTTCTATCAGAAACCAACTGGATGAGATCACTCATTGCACACTCTCATAGCTTCTCAACACAGGGGGTAAGATTGAATTACTTCTTGTTTGCTGATGTACCAGACCACTCACATAGTGTCCGCCCAAACTGCAGCAGTTCCAGAGGGAAGAGAGCCTTGAAAAACCTGCAATGTTAGGACAGCTGTCATCTCCAGGACATTTATATGCACGTTGGCCTCCTCAGATGACCATGTGCCTTGGACTGTCTTTCCCCAAGAAATGTCCCTCTTCATCTGAGAAGCATCCATGGTAACTATGGCCTTAGGCTGAAGGAAAATAAAGGGATGACCTTGCATTATCTGACCAGAGTACATCCACCATAGGAGGTAATTTTCGCAGGCCCGAGTTATCTTGACTGCGTGGATAAAGGTTGGTGAAGAATAGACCATTGAGTTGCTAGGATCCGCTGAAGAATTTTCACAAGATACTTTGCTAGTGGAATTAAGACTAGTTGCAGCAGACACTGACCCCAATGCTTGAATGATCAGTCGAGCTGAAAGAGAACTCTGAATGATCTTTTTAACCTGAAATCGAATGGTTTGAATCCTTGATCAAGGGAGAGAGGCTGTTGTAGATACTGTATTGAACAAAGCTTTGACGAACTCCAATATTTGAGTTGGGTTTTCTTGTAATTGCTATTAAGTCTCGGGTGAGAGCATAACTAGAATACATAATATCTCAAGCTTTTTTCAGATGATGCTTGGTTGGAGTGGTTATGATCCAGTCATCCAAATATGGAAACACCCGGAATTCCTGCAGCATCAAGTGAGCTGCTACTACTGTATACATTTGGTGGACACCCTGAGGGCTGTGGTGAGGCCAAAGGGCAGAGCTCTGAATATGTAATCACTGGTTCCCAGCAGAAGCATAAGAATCTCATATTAAAATGAACAGGCACTCCAAGAAAGTACACATCCTGAAGATCTACTGAGCACATCCAATCGTCCTTTTACAGAAATGGCAGA
Organism: Protopterus annectens; assembly: GCF_019279795.1. NCBI lineage: Eukaryota > Metazoa > Chordata > Ceratodontiformes > Protopteridae > Protopterus > Protopterus annectens. The sequence continues at coordinate 230,563,166 of NC_056733.1, forward strand.
ATGGACTGAACCATGACCATCCAGAACTTGGGTGTACTGAACTGATTTGTTCAGAGTGCTGAGATCCCAAACTGGTCTCAAGTCCCTTTTTTTTTTTGTTGGCACTAAAGAATCTTAGAGTAAGTTCTGGACTATCTCTGGTCTGGGGAGACCCCTTTAATAACTTTTTTCTAGCTGCTTGTTTCTTTCTAATTCTGCTGCTTCCCTCTGATTGGATGGAACACCTGGGATGTTGTTTACCTTTAAAAAGGGGTGGTAGGGAAAAGGGTATTACATAACCTCTGGTAATTTTCTACACCCATGAATCTTTTGTACTTTCTAGCCAGGCTCTCTGGTGCATCAACAAGCGACCCCTGGCTGTCTCCATAGGTTGACAGTCAGGACTCTTCAGGAGTGCTGGTAGGATCTGTTAGAGAATGGATCTCTAGATCCCAGGTTCTGAGGGCCACCTCTGCCTGAGGGCGGCATCTTCCACTAGATTTTCCCCCATCTGCCCCTGGGGAACTATCTCCACGTGGATCTTGGAAGGGACCCTGGGACTTTCTGAACCACATTATTCAACTGCCTCGTTGATTCCTAGAAAACGCTCTTTGAGAGGTAGAAAAATGTATGCTCACAGCAGACAAGAGTTTTACTTTCCTGTTCACACCTGGGGTTTGTTTCTTACTTTTGGGCCAAATAAAAAATTTCCGTCAAAGGTGCACTGATGAAGTAAGACTTGAAGGGCTCCATGAAATCACACAGGTGCACCCAAGCATGTCTCCTAATGGAAATGCCTAAACCTGCCGCCCTTGAGGTACCTTCAGCGATGTGGGAGATGAGCCTCATGGGCAAGCTTGAAATAGATTGTAGGGTAGCTAACTGAGAGGTAAATGAGTTTCCAGGGAGGGCTTTGGAAAGTTCTTTAATCAAATCCCTCTGGAGTCTAATGAAGTGTGCCAAATAATTCAGCGACTGAAGTGCAAAGGTTGCTGAAGCATATACATGCTTCCTGAATCTTTCCAGCACCCTAGACTCCCTGTTAGAGGGATGGACAGAGGAAGGTACAGTTGTGTACACTTACCATAAATATAGAAATTAGAGTGTATTCACTGTTACAGTCCTGACTGGTGGGTTTCTTGCCATGAAAGCCCTTGGCCGGCCCGACTACCAAAGAAAAAGTCCCCCTCCTCCATGGGCTGGTGCACGCCCTAACATCGGTATGCTCAGGTATATAGGGAGCCAGCCGACATCATATCAGTTTTTTCTTGCCCCCCTTGAAGGTAGGAGCTCCCAAGATGGGTCCTACAGTAACAGACCCAAGACTGAGAACCTAATGACTTGAGAAGTTCGTACCGGACCGCCCTGTAGGCTAAGGGGAAAGAAGACTACAACAGTGAATACACTTGAGCATCTACATTTATAGTAAGTGTACACAACTGTATTATGTTGTTTATGTTTCACTGTTGCAGTCCCGACTTGTGGGATGACTCCCAAAGCTGAAAGGTGGGCTAAAGGAAGATAAGGGATACAAGAGGCTGCCCTGCAGAATGGTAGTGGTGAATTCTGCTCTGGACCTGCAAAAGGTTGATAAATGTTAGTGTTTCGTAAAGGTATGCACAGATGACCAGGTAGCAGCTTCCAGAATGTTCTTGGTAGGGATTCCCTTTAGAAAGGAAGTAGAGGTAGCAGTAGCCCTAGTAGAGTGAGTCCACACAGCTTCAGGAGGCTTCTTACCATGACTACTGTAACAAAATGACATATAATGAGAGATCTATTGTGAAATAGTCTATTTAGAAACTGGCTTCCCTTCAGAACCAGTGGCAAAGGCCACAAAGTTGATGTAATTTTCTCAAAGTTTTAGTTCTGTCAGGACAGTAAAGGAACTACCTATGAACATATCCAAGGAATGAAGGATTCCTCCTCTTGGTTCTGAGGATTGGGAAAGAAGGTGAGCATTATGGCTGATTCAAGGCTGTGTCTGTGACCACCTTGGGCATAAAGGAAGGGTTATTCCAATGGGCGACTGTCTGGATGAAAGATAAGGAAGGGTTCCACTGCCATGAGAGCCTGCAGGTCTAGAGATTCTCCTAGCACAGGTGATGGTCAGCGAAACAGCAGTTTTCCAAGTTAAAAACTTTAAACAAGAAGAAGCTGCGGGTTCAAAAGGAGGCAGAGCAGTTTCTCCAGAAAAAAACTGAGGTCATATGGAGTAGAAGATTTTCTCCCGGGAGGTCTGATGTGCATCACACCCCTAAGGAATTGCCTTAGAAGGGGGTGTGAAAACACAGGAGGAGGAATAGAGATGTGGTCCTCCGAAATGGTAGAAGCAGGACTTGTAATGAAAGAATAGGACAGGCCCTTGTCAACCAGACTAGCCAGATAATCTAGGATGACAGAAAACTTGGTTAAGAGATGAGTGTGACCCTGTTGTTGACACCAGATGGAAAAACCTTTTCCACTTAGTTGGGTAAGATTTCCTAGCACTAGGCCTTCTGGCCTCTCTAAGGATTCTTTGAATCTGCTTGCTTAGGGGCAGGATCGGTCCAGATGCTAAGGAATTATCCACACTAAGAGTCTGAGTGTCTGCAGGATTGGTTGCACAATCCTTCCCTTGCCCTGAGTCAGAAGGTCCACTCTCTGAGGTAAGTGCCATGGATTCTTGTTGGTTAGGTTGAGTAGCAGAGGACACCAGTGTTGCCTGGGCCAGTCTGGAGCACCTGAGAAAGTAGAGATAAGGGTGGGAATGCATACATGAAAAGGTGAGTTCAAGGGAAAGAGAAGGCATCTGTCTTCCAGGCTGAGAGTAATTTGCCCCCAGAGCAAAATCTTTTCAGTTGAGCATTTTCCTTGGTGGTGAAGACGTCTATCTGGGGGACTCCATTTCTTGGTTATGTGCTGGTGTATTTTGAGCACCTGGAAGGTATTGTGCCAAGAGGTGCAACCTCAGAGAGTGAGCCATCACCCAAACCTGCACTGCTAGGCAAAAGAGAGGGTAGTAGTGAGTGCCCCCCCCCCACTTGTTTATGTACCATATGACTGTGGTGTTACCTGTTTTTACTAACAAGACTCCTAGTTTTCATTTTTCTCTGAATGCTACCAGGCCTTCTTGAACTGCCATAAGCTCTTTCCAGTTTATGTTTGTCTCTGAACTGAAATTCCTACTTCCCTTGGGATTGGAAGTATTTGAAATGAGCACTTAGACTATCTCAGAGGCATCTGTGCTGAGTGTTTGCTCCTGAGGAGTTAATCAGAAAGGAAGTCCTTGGTTCTGAGCACAAGCCTGTGCCCACATTGCAAATTCCTCCTTGAGACAAGGGATCAACTGTATCCCAATCGAAATGGGTTATGCATGCTGGCACCACACATTTTTGAGGTACCACTGGAGCTTTATCATGTGCAGCCTGGCCAGAGGGACCATGAGGATGCAAGATGTCAAGTAGTCCAGTGCTCTGAGGAATTCCTGGCTGACAGGCATTCTCTGCATGATCTTTTGGAAGTAGTAAGGAAGGAGACCTTATCTGGAGGCAAGAAGGCCTTTTGAAGGATGAGTCCAGAAGAACCCCCAGGAAGACAATCCTGGTGGATGGCTCTGTGATGTATTTGTGCACATTTACTACAAAACCTAGGAATGTCAAGACTCTTGGTGAACACCAGATCTGTGTGGAGATTTGACAGACTCATGGCTGGATTCAGGCAATAGTCCAGGTAGAGGTAGATATGGACCCCTCTGGTCATACGAAAGGCGATTAGAGGGGCTAAGCACTTTGTGAAAACCCTGGTAGCAGCAGACAAGCCAAAGGGCAGTGCAGAAAATTTATAGCAATTGGTACCTGCTCTGAAGCATAGAAAGCTTCTGTGGGATTCTTCTGTAGGAATGTGCAAGAAGGCATCTTTTAGATCCAGGGTGACCATGAAGGCCTGACGAGCTATCATGGATATAAATTTTTTAAGAGTTAACAGTTTGAATTTTGGAACCAGCAGGGATTGAGGGTGGAGAGGTCTAAAATGGGACACTAAGAGCCTTCCTTTCTGGGAGCCAAGAGAAGATGGAGTAGAAACCCTTTCCCTTTTGATATTCTGGAACTCGTTCCAATGAGTCCTGGAAGCACAAAAATCTGAATCTGTGAAAGGGCCTCTGTCCTGTGGTTTGGTGGATTGTCTCGAGAGTCTGAGTACTTTAATAGCTCTTTGAAAGTAAGTTTGCAGCCATGTGAAATAATGCTTAGAACCCAACTGTCCAAAGTGATGAGGAACCAATTCTCCTTCAACAGGGATAGTCTTCCTCCTAGTCTTGTGGGGGGCCGGGGAAGGGGGTGCAGAGAGATTGGGATGGATGAGTCATTTTGCACTCTGCCAGGGGCTGGAGACCTATTTGCCTGGAAGTGTCAGAGGTCCACTGCCTAGGTCTTTGTAGTTGCTGTTGCCTTTGTATCCTTTCCCTACAGGGTTTCCTCTACCTGTTTTTGGATTAAGAGAGAAAGGACCAATGTTTAGTGGGACAGTTCCTACTAAATTTAGAGGGTTGAACTTGAAGGAAGTCTTAACAGTTTGCATGGATTTAGCTTTTGTCTTCCATGTTTTCAAGTACAGCCTCAGCTTTGGGCCCAAAGACGAAATCCTTGTCTAGAGGGTCATCCAAAAACATCTGACTTGATATGCTCAGGGAGATACTGTTCCCTTAGCCATGCACGTTTTCTCATACGAGAACCACTGGATGCAGCCTGGCTGGAAGCCACCACAGCAACATAGTCACAGTGCAAGGAATACCTAGCTACTTGAGAGCTAGAGTGACAAATGTCTAGTAATTCTCTGGAAAGGTTTTTGTCCTCAATGGTAGTAATTTTTTGCTTCAACTAATTCAGAATGGTCTGCTGGTATTTTATCACATGGAAGTGGCAGTTAAGAACAGTCATATCTAAGGTGGCAGAGGTGTAAACACTTTTGCAAAATCTACCAATATCCCTGTTCTCTATCAGTTCGTAAAGGGTTTTTTGAGGAACTATCTCAAGCTCCTTTGGATTCTGGGGTGACAACCTCTGGATCAGCAGAAGGGTTCTTAAAAAGAAGTCCAGAACCCTATAAAACCTGTCTGGTTTTTGAGGGGCGAGAGAAAGGGAATCAGGAGTCAAACAGGAATTCAAGAAAACATCCCCTATAATCTCTAAAAAGGAGGAATGGTAAGAGGCTTGTGCTTAGCAGGCCAAGAAATTCCGTAATCCTCTACTTGCACTGTGGATAATCCTGGGCTTCCCACTGGAAATGTTATTTTATGGCAGGAAGGGTTTCTCCAAAAGTAATATTCTCAGGAGGAGAAGCAGAAGCCAGGTTTTCTTCAAAATCTGAATCCTACAAACAAGGAAGAGTCTTTAATTAAAAACAGCCCCCCCCAATCAGAATCCTCAGCAGATTCAACTGGATCAGAAAGTACTTCAAGTGTAGAATCCCTGCTTTCTTTCTTCTGGGGAAGGCTCAAATACGGGGTTGTCTGACCAAGGAAATTAAGTCTTCAGCTAACCCTGTGTGTGGGAGCCATAGGCCTAAACATAGGCCCCAAGGAAGTTCCTTTCTTTGTGGTAGCTTTGGGCTTGGACCTAGGAACATCCGCAAATGATACCAGTCTCTCTGGAAGAAAGAGCAACCTGTGTAGGCTGATGCCACAAAGGAGCATCACTGGTTAAAGCACGTTCAGAAGCACAGGCCTGCTGAGCGTCCCCAGACTCAACTGATGAACCACATGCTAAGACCTGTGCAGAAGCTGAAGGACCCAACAGCATATTGGACTCCAAATGGGTCTCGATAGAGGCCTGTGCCACCTTAGATGCAGAAGGGAGCTGCGAAAAAACCTCGGCTTCTTCAGTGATCACAAGCTTTGGAGGACTAGCTGATCGAGAATGATTGTCGTCTGGGGTCCTAAGCTTAGGTTGCTTTTCTTTATCCCTCTTGTGCTTAGGGAGCTCTACCCTGGAATGAACAGTGGACACCAATGGATGCTGAGAACTAGATGCAAGACTAAGATGCCTAGTTAAGATCTTGGCCCTAAGCCCAACAGTCCTAGAGGTGAAACAGGTAGAGAAACGGCAGGTAGGTACATTATGATCTGGGGCAAAACAGGTGACAAAAACAGAATGGAAGTCTCGGTGTGGAATTTGTCTACCGCAATGTAGACAATTTTTAACATTATCTGACGTGAGTCAGACAAAGACAAAAAGAGTACCCCAACCAAGTACTGAGATTTCAGTTGAATTCTCTCTGGTGTGGACCAACTGACTTCAGGCTCCAATGGCAAGAAAAGACTGCTGATAAGACATCAGCTGGCACCCTATATACCCAAAGCATACTGACATTAGTCAGGGTGTCTGTCAGCCCATGGAGGAGTGGGATTTTTCTCTCATAGTCGGGCTGACCAAGGGCTTTCAAGGCAGGAAATCCCACAAGTCAGGAATGCAACAGTGAAACATGATCATCTTTGTTTTGCTAGTTCCTTCCTTGTGGCCACTATGACCATGGCATCACATGGCACTCCTTTGCTCCAGAAGTCCTTAGGTGGTGCCAGGATCCTGTATGGTCTCTTGGGGATCGGCTCAACAGGATCAGGTTCCTTTCATTCCTGTTGAGACATCAAATCAATGAGCTCGTCGGCAGTGGAGTCACCCAGGAGGTAGTTAGGCCAGCTCCAAAAGCATCCAGGAATACTGACTCCTCTTGGGAAGGGTTGTCGGTAGGCCCAGCCACCCCTCTGCTTGAGAATTTCTAGAATGTCTCCAAAGCAGATGTCATCAGATAGTGATCTTTGGGAACCTTCCCCCTCATTGAAATCAGTATCCTACGTGACAGGCTCCACTCCTGAGGGGAGTCTAAGTGCCTCCTCTTGCACTTTTTCTTCCTAGGAACTTCAGTGGGATGCTCTGGAGAAGTGTTAGAAGAGATCAATATACCCTGTTGGGTATACTGGTGACTTATCTCCGTTCATAGGTTAGTACTAGGCTAACTGCCCTTGCAAGACATTTTTAAGCCTATCCAGTTATCCCTTGTGAGATTCAAGCCCTGTACCTTGTGTTTCTAAGGCAAACACCTTAACCATTAGGCCACCCTCCCAACCTAACCAGACAACCCCGTATTTGAGCCTTCCCCAGAAGAAAGAAAGCAGGGATTCTACACTTGAAGTACTTTCTGATCCAGTTGAATCTGCTGAGGATTCTGATTGGACTGACTGTCCCTGTGGCACAGGAAGTTGAGGCTCACGGTGCAAAGACAACTGGGGATGGGAAGTAGAGGGAGACAACGATGCTGGAAACGTCTTTTCTCTAGGAGCAGAGAAAGCTCTCTACTACTTTGAAAGCAGAGTGCCTCACACAGAAAGAAACCAACAGCTCAGAGAAGACATGCTTCTGGACCATCTGCTCCCTTTAAACTGAAGGTAAACCACTTGAGGAAGGAGTCAGAGCCCAGCTGTCCAGCTCTGATGCTCTGAAGGGTAGAGACGGCTTCGACAACTTTGGAGTTGACACCAAAACTCCAGAGCCAGTGCCGACTCTTCAGGTCAGAGAGTCATACGGCTCTGAAGTGCTCACTGCTGGTCCATTCAATAACATCATCAGAGTCGAAGATACCATGATCTTTGGACCCGATGCAGATGGCCCTGGGATCCTCTGATCCAACTGCTCTGAAACCAAAGGTCGGACTGGAGAAGGAGTCAGTATAGGCAGGGTACTATTCAGAAGGTATCCGAATCCAATGGGGTCAAAGCCGGGAGAACTTCCATTTATATTTGTGCCGACAGGAGCCACCTCATCATCCTGTCCATTTCAGCCTCAGTCAGACTTGTGGAGGAGTTAAAGATGCTATGGAAGATGCTTTAGACGGATGATGTTTGGGAGACCTGTCCAGGAATGGAGAAGCGAGACAGGAGGACACTGGATCCAAGAGAAGAAGAGATCTGATCCATGGTGATTTGTCTGAATTTGTCTTCAGATCTGAACAGGTCAAAACCTTGTGAGGTGGGTCTGAACCTACAGCAGAGGAACTTGTAGGATCTGGGGAATGCTTCTTAGCCTCCTGTCACATTTTTAGGGGGTTTGAGCCCTTTATGATGCTTCTGAATACTTAGAAAGGAGTACCCTCTTAAGATCAGCTTACTTTTTCGATCAATTAAGGCCCTAGGGTTGAAGCCCGTACATTTGTCGCAAGTGCAGTCTAAATGTGCAGGGCCTACACAATAAACACACCTAGAGTGTGCATCAGAAAGAGGTATTTTACAGCTGCAAGCTGTACATTTTTTAAAACCAGAAGGTTTGTTGGCCATTATCCAATGTAAAGGGATAAAAATGAGAGAGTTTTTTTTTTTTTTTTTTTGAAATAGGTTAGGAAAGGGAGAAGGATAGAAAGAAAAAGTATTACCAACAATGGCAATTTTAAGATGTACTTAAAAGTACAAAAAGGATAGATTACAAACTATGGTAGCAAAATATTATACTCCCACAGTGTAAAAGAGAAGGGAGGACATACAGGTTTAAGCTAGTTTGTTTTTATTTTATTTATTTTTTTTTTTTAGCAGTAAGTAAATAAAAAAAAAATACACTCATGACCACTACCACCTGAGAGTTTACAGTGATCACGTCCGCATGTGAAGGTGACAAACAAGATGGCAGGTATGTTAGGAGACTTGTGCATTGTGGGTAAGGGAGGAGCTCTAGAGTTTCAATGTGCCGCAAGCTGGAAAAAGAGGCTGCGTCAGACTTGAGCCCATATGTTGAGGAATGAATGAAAATGACATAATCTAATGCAACTCCTACAGTGAGTATCTCAAACAATTGTTCTACCTTCTTTATAAACAGTCCTTGTTGCAACAGTAATTTACCGGTATGCTGCAAAGCAAACATGAGGCCTTGAAAAAGGAATTCTGTTAATGTACCTTAAAGGTCTGCTGTGGAAAAGTCATCACAAGTCTAGCTTAGAAGCACAGCAGATACTATTTGGCGAGGATATTGGCTGTGGTGTATGCGACTTGCTTCACAAACATACTGAATAAAAATTTTCTTGAAAGCTGCTGCCTTGGAGGAGAGAAATTTTACCTTATCTAGGAGCACACTGACATGTACTATACACTCGAAAGTAACAAATCTGGTCAACCTCTTGACCAAGGTCTGTCTGGTGAACGAAACGCTTTCCATTTCTTCTACAAAAGGCACAGTCACTTTTCCTTAAGGATTTTGTCCTCTTTGTGCAGTTCTCAGCTTTATACAAACATCTTCAGTGCATAAAATTCTCTTTCCTATATTTCCTGGCTCAGGGATATAGAAGAGGAGCTGAATGGCTCCAGTTAATGGCTAAGACTGCAACCGTAGGCATGAAGAAAGGGCTAGTCCTAAAGGATATCCTGTCCTTTTGTCAGACTAGTAAGGGTCCCCTACAAGATGGTATCTAGGTCAAAGACCCTTGGAGTATAATGCCATCAAGAGAAGGTTCTTCCACAAAAAAACAAAAAAAAAAACAAAAGCTATGCACTTACCATAATGACAGATCTATATTATCAGGACCATTCTTGTTAGCAAAGAGGACTGTAACTACAGGTTTTCAGGTAGCCTGGCATCTAAAATTTACCCAGGATAAAACATCACTTCCCTTTTACCCATAATGTCCTACCCATCTAGCTTGCTGTTTAAATACTAGGTGTGCCACTTGAAAATGAAGCATCCCAAGAAAAATTATGAGCAATGACCATTCAAGACCATGTTCATCAAGAAACAATGGGAAGGTAGGTGGATACGTTGACAAAAATGGACTAGCTAATCCAGAACTATCATGTCAAGCACCTGGCTTTCCTATCTGGTATGGGGAAGCCCATCTTCATCAGCCAAGAAGAGAGTCTAAAGATTACACTCCTGAGTGATCACATCATGGCAAAATACCTCTAATTACTACTGGCCATGGAGAAAAGCCTAGGCCTGGAGCTCAAATCCAGCTTACAGTGTATTCACTGAAGCCCCCACAGTACTTGCATAATCTAGGGAAGTGTTTTGTAAGCACAGAGCAATGCCTTATTCTGCTTGTTTGGATGAAATCATGGCACAGTCACAGCAATCAACATGGACAGCACTGAGGCATCTCTTTATTGATCTGGCTCTGCCTTGAGAAAATCCAAGCGGTCTGTGGGCAACCATACAATGCACTAGATAGTTACCTTTATTTGACAAGTTAGGAAAGAATACAAGAGAATGAATGGATTGAACAAATTATTAATCTATGGCTTCCTTACAGAAGACCAAGCAGGGAAGCTTAACACAATGCATTTCAGAAATTCTTCCAAGAGTAGGGGTAGCAAAGTTTAAAAGGGAGACTTCCAAATAAGCTTTTGCAGCAGATTCCAGAGGAAGAATGCCATAAAGGTATGGGATTTGTGACATGAAACTGGATCTGCAAAGTAACTTTCAAAGAAGTGTGTGTGCCGTGGGGGGCACTAACAGTACTTGGATATGGCGCCAATTACTGAAGAGTCACAAAGGCAAGGGAACAAGGAAATGGCAAAACAAGATAGTACCCCTCCCCCATATAAAAACTGAGTCACTGTGTAGTCTACAGCCATTTTCCCCTATGCAAGCTTCAATCAGCAAGAGAAATCTGCAAAGCAAGCTAGGTATAATGGGTGAAGGGAGGGATGTGCAGTCTGGGAAAGTTTCAGTAGCAGATTTGATTAGAAGCGTGTTGTACCAGTGTGGTTACTTGAGGATGAACCTTGCTCATACCAGCTCAAGTATCCCCTCTCAAGGATAAAAACTCCAGAAAAACCTAGAAAAGACTGTCTTAACAGTGTAATTCCTTAAATCTCCTGTAGTCATGGCCCATTGGGATATATGCAAATAACTCCTTAAGGACATACCAGTGTTTCAGCTACATGGCTTCTGAATGCCAATAATTTTTTTACTTAATTCTTTATGGTGCATTCAGGCCAATAAAGCCATGCTCACTAGCTGTAGACACGACATGTTCAGCTCTTTTTCTGAGTTCATCCATATAGCATAAGTGGACAGTTTGACTACTTTCAGGAACAAAGCTAACAAAAAAGTGTGGTGTCCATACACATTTGGGTGATTTCAAAATAACCCATATAACACCCATTCCAAAGGGTAAAAATGTTACACAAACTATTTAGTAAAAACTGAAGACCCAGCCAAGCTAGAGCCTCTACTGTACAATGTCAAGGATACAGATATTTTAATGCACTTTTCATCTATCAGCTTGTTTACTTTGAGGAATTTGACGTAATGATCCACATATTAGAGACGTGCATTTTTTTTATGAACTGGAGCAATTCTGTGCCCATTTGATTCCACAGACTATCGTTAACTGTATTTACAGCACTACTTCCTCTGGAATGTCTTTATGCTTCACAATGACAGTGACAGAACTATGCACTTTGTTCTACCCTGGCTATAACTGCATTTCTTGTTCATTCTTTGTATTTCACTGTTCCTAGCTGTGAAGATGTGATTTGTGTATCCTGTCAAGCACATACTTTATCAGTTGACTGGGAACTATTACTGAATCAGCTTTCAACATCAAACGCTACACCAACCGAACGCCATCTCTGAAACAGAGAGAGTGAAATTCTTTTCTTTGCTGTCTTTCCCTCAGGCCACCCTATCACTAATTTCTTTCAGTAACTGCACTCTATGTCAGTGACAAAACACCTCTGAAATATTTTTCTTCTGCCACTGAAATCAGCATCTGAAACTTCAATGAGTGGAATGTTTTACAGAGTCAGATGGACAGGGATGACTGAAACAAGCTTATAGAAAACTAGGGAGTGCACTACCTCTGACAAATATAAATAAAATGTTTATGAAAGGAAGGTATTGCAATGCTACCATATTACCACTCTATATAAAGTAGTGCATAGTTGTATGTGGAAGGCTCATAGCTTCACAGGTTCATAGGTTTATACTAGGCTAGCTGCCCTGGGGTATTTACAAGCCTAGCCAGAGTGTGTTTGGCTTTCGCCACCCTTTTAGATCGGTTTACTGTGCCTCTGTACAGTAGGTCACAGAATATAGCCCTTTTAAGGTTAGTTTACTGTGCCCCTGTCTAGCAGGGACACAGAAGAGATCCCAGGGGTGAACTTACGATCTCCCATCTACTCGTCAAGATTTCTCTTGAAGAGGGTCAGTGAGGGGCTCTGCCTAACATGGACTGGGATTCTGTTCCAGAGTAAGGCAGCCTCTGGGATATGAATCGGTCCCTCCAGCATGTCCTATTTATTTCTGTGCTGAGGTTTAAGTCCCTGGAGCGTGTAGCTCTAAGGCATTTGGATTTCCTGAGGTGGAGCATGTCCATTAATTCTGGGTTGGACATGGCTTTATACGTCAGGCATAGATCACCTCTGAGTAGGTGGTAAGCAACTGAGTAGAGCTGGAGTTTCTTTAGCCGAACTGCATAGGGCATCTGTTTGAGTCCCTTGATCCTCTTGGTGAGGTACTTTTGGGGCCTCTCCAGTTGCTGCAGATGTCGGGTAAGGTACATCCCAAATGGGGCATTGTATTCAATTATGGGCCTGATGAGTGATGAGTAGAGGGGCACAATGACCTCTCGTTCTAGATGTGAACCCTTTTGTGATAAGGTGGGCTATATAGAAGGTCTTTCTAACCACTCTGGCAACGTGATTGTCAAAAGAGAGGTTTCTATCTACTTGGGTCCCCAAATCCCTAATTACATCTTCCGTACTTAATGGATTACCACCTATGTGGTAATTTGTGGGCAGGATGCTTGTGTCAGCTGAAGAGTCGATTATGGCACCCAGCTTGCAGTCATCTGCGAACTTGGTCAGTCATAGTCCTCCAATATTAGCCTGTACCTCAGAGAAGTATACACCGAACAAGAGAGGTCCCAGGACTGAGCCTTGTGGGACACCACTTGTAAATGGTTTGGAGTCTGACATGGCACCTGCAATACTGACCATGTGGGTGCGATCCCTGAGCCAAGTTTGCAACCCATCTTGTGACATAGGGGTTGATATTTTAGCTGGTGAGCTTATTTATGATGCCCGAGTGGGGTAATGTGTCAAAGGCTTTTGCGAGGTCCAGGCAGGCCATGTGGACCACCTTCCCTTCATCTATGGCCTTGGTAACTGTTTCAAAGAAGTCGACCAGGTTCAAGAGGCAAGATTCTGCCCTTAACAAAGCCGAACTGGGTGGGATCCAGTGTCTGGAGGTTTCCAATGTCATTGCTTATGAGTTCCATGATGATACGCTCCATAGCTTTGCAGACCAGACTAGTCAGGCTTATAGGGCGGTAGTTTCCTGGGTCCGTTGTAGCACCACCTTTGTGGAGCGGGACCACTGTTGCTGTACGCCATTCCTTGGGTACATATCCTGTAGCAAGGCTGAGACTGAACAGTGACTTTATGTGAGGGTTTAGTTCTTCTTGGAGCTAGTGTAAGACGCAGCCCGGGACACTGTCTGGTCCCACTGATGCTGTGTTTTTTGCTTTGGAGAGGGCAGCTCTCACCTGTGCATTTGTGATGTCAGGGAGGCTACATTCTGTTGGGATAGACATTTGGTCTTTTGGGGGGAAGGGGGGGGAGTTTGCACTGAACCTGTCTGCCAGGATGTTGGCAATGTCTTTGGGATCAGTGTATTTTTTGTCATTTTGTACTAACTCAGAGCATATCTGGGAGTTGCCCCCCAGATTCCTGACATAACTAAAGAAGGCCTTGTGATTATCTTTAGTGTCTTCTGCAATTTTTCTTTTGAAGCTGGCCTTAGATAATTTTATGAGGAATGCTCAGTTCTAATGGTCTTGCCAAGTTTTCCTGAATACAGCTATAAGAATCACAATTAAGCAAGAAACAGCTAAATAGATTACACACACACAAAGTCCAGCAGATCTGTAAATGCACCTTTGTGTCATTATAAAAAAGCAATAATAATAATAGCCATCAACTTGCAGATTTGTTCTAAAAAAAGTACCGCACCAAGTCAGTAATGGCATATAGCATCAAAATATTACAAAAGCCATTCGTTTGTCAAGCTAGCTGGGAGAAACACAGAAATGACCTTTTGTTAGCCCAGAGTGTCAAAAGAGGCTGTGGCCTTATTAGAAAACTCTATCTAATGATGTTTCTAAGCCAGGGAGAGCACCTAGCATTATGATTTACTTAAACAACATGAGGTGGACTAACTGAAGAATTGCCTAAGGCAGAATACATAATATAACACCTTCACAGAAGAAAAACAATATGTCAACTAACAATGCATGGCATGTAGAATGCATAAACAACCATACATAATACTTCTCCTACCAAAAATGTCAGCAGCAAGTAAAGTTTATTCTACCTAACCAGCAATACCTGAATGAGTACCACAAACTATTACTATAATTATGTCTGGGCTCTCCCAAAGTGTTGCAGGCACCACTAAAGTATTTTTTTTGCAAATGGGAGAGCAATGTTTACTTTAACATATATACTGGATTACCTAAAGAATGGCCTGAGGCAGAATGCATAATGTGACACCTTCAAAGCAGAACAAAATTATGCAAACTAACAATGCAATGCATGCTGTGAGACAATCGTATCATGCACATAAACAATATATATATAATAATGTGCATACACTATCCTCCTAAAATAATGACACCTTTGTTAGCTACTTCAACAAATACAACTGGGATATTCCAAAATACCTACCCTTAGATGATGCAGTAATTCATTAACAAGACATTCCTTTACGTACTAAATGAACTAGTTCCCATCAGGTCAAAACAAATCTAATCTAGCCCCGACCATTGGCTCACAAGAAAAAAACAGGCAACGCTTGCTAAACAGATAAAGTTTGGAAAGCATGGTGTACTGATAAAACACAAGCATTTTAGTCACCTTAGGAGATTTTCTAAACAAAAAAATCATATCAGACAAAACTAAATACTTTTTTCCAAGCTCCAAGACCAACACCAACAGAACTTTAAGCTTTTCTGGAATGTAATGAAACAAGTATTATACCTAGGCTAAACCAAGACCCCTTCACCAACAACCACCACCAACTCAGTCCCTATAGCTACTCAATTCAATTCACATTTCATACACTCTGTCCTTTCCCTACTTAAAAATCACCCACCAGTCTCCCAAGAAGCATTAATCAACATCAAAATCCTTTCTCCCTCCAGCCAGTATCTACCTCCTTGATCAAAAAACACCTCCTAAAACTAAAAAATTCCATACCAGCTGCTGACAAACAATGGCCAGAATATGCAGATGCTACAGCATACCCTGTACCTTGGTCATAAGCTTATCAACTACAGAAAGCTACAGCTCTGCCATCTGGAAAAAAATCACACATCATATTTCTACATACATGGGGGAACATCCACCGACCTCTCCAATTACCAGCCTACAGCCATGATATCTCCATTTTCCAACATAATAGAAAAATGAATTCATTCCCAACTCCTGTCCTGTCTTTACAATAACAATCTTCTCTCTAATAGCAAACAAAGTTTTCGACCTCACCACAGTACCACTACTGCTCTGCTCAGTATACCAAAATCATAAACTCTAACAAACACCAGCAACCTAGTATCCTCCCCTCTTAGACATGTCAAAAGCATTTGACACAGTTTCACAGCAATGCCTGTTTTATGAACTATTCTTTCTCGGACTTTCACATTCATCCCTTGGCTGGTTCCACAGCTATCTTACCAACAGATTCCAGGCTGTAAAGCAGAAATGAGATTTCTCCCCCATTGTCTCTGCTGGGATACCTCAGGGATCATATGCTCATGTGCTCTGTACCAAGCCTTCTGCTATTTCACCGGATGACCCAGTACTCCTTTTCCTCAGCTGAGGCCCGGCTAAATGACTACCAACTGCTTTTAAATGCTTAAAAAAAATTGGGATTTTTTTTTTTTTTTTTTTACTCAAAACTCTGTCAGCACAGAAACAATCCTTCAACATCACATCATGAAATAACACCTCAACTGAAACAGTTTCCGACACAAAGCTTCTTGGTGTCTTAATTGATAACTTAAATATGATCAACACATCACTTAAACCATCAAGAAAATTCACCAAAAACTGGGCTTCCTCTACAGAAACAAACCCCTTCACACCAACTACTCTAGGAATTGTTTAGCAACATTGTATCTTCTTCCCTTTACTTCACTATGCAGCACCCATCTTGACTAACCTTCATTTCACCTTTTAAAAAATAAACTAACGGTTTGCTACAATAAAATAGCTTGGTTTGCATGTTTACACTACTGTCTGCCACTGAAGTACCTACAGTAACTACCTACCTAATTACCTTACCTACTCCCAAATGCTTACTATCCACAAAAGAAAGAGAGGCACTAATTCCAGACTACGTAAAGAAAATCGCACACAGTAAACTGCAACAAGCCATTATTTTTCATACAGTGTTCAGTACTTAAAAAAAAAAAAAAAAAAGTCAGTAAGCAAGGGTCCATGACAGAGGGATGAAGCCCTGGACTGGTGTTGATCCAGCCAACCACGTTTGATTAGAAGAACAGATGTTAGAGGCTGGGAAGATGTAGCAGATGCTAGCTTACCCATCCTGGGGTCAGGAAGGGTGGTTTGGTTCACATCAGTAACACCTATTGGAGGGTGGGTGACTAAATGCCTGTAGATGTGGGCAACAGACTCAAGTTGCAAGGGCAGCAGTCTGGTTAACCACAACATGGGTGTTAAGATCCATGTCTTACGGTGATTGCCAGCAAATTGTGAAGCCAACAAGCTTCTCACAGGAATAGGATAAGCAGACTGCCTGTTCCCTACTGTATGATTCCTGCCACCTGGGGAATATATGGGCTAAGGCTCTCTTAATAGGGAAACAATGGGCCACGGGGCCACCGAGTAAATCCAAGCACAAGACAACTACCAACTATCAAGTATGTCAGTGCTTCAATTTGAAAATCTGTGATAACAGCAAGTAAAATACAACAAAATCTCTGCTGTCAATCAACGTATCTGAAAAACAGCCTATGAAAATGTATACTGAGCACAACAGACTAACCATACTGGACATTCTGATCTGCACTTACATGTGAAGATGTGTAACAAACAGTACCAATGTAACTGCCCTCACACTGGGACAAAGAAGGGTAACTAAGAATAGTCATTCAGGTGCAGTATTCCAGTTCAAAAAGTAATCATGCCTGGAACATGGCCAATCAGATCTAAGGTATGCATTAGAGACAGTACAGCATACTTAAAGGACCATCCTATGCAAACTGGACACAATTTGTTTAGGTATGTGCACAAAAAAATAGTTCTGAAATCAGCATCTAAAACAAAAGCTGGTGGGGATGTTTTACAGAGCCAGCAAGAAAGGGCGTGTGTTTGAAAACTTAAGTCATGTACTCACTAACGATAGACCTGGGTCATCCTGTTTTCTTCTGGTTCAACTGTTGGGATTCTGACTCAGTCTGAACATCTTTAAACCTTCAGATGCAGGGCTCCGAATCCTCCCCAAACCATAATTAGAAGTTATGTACTTACCATAACGTTCCATCTGAGTAGGTGGATTCATTTGTCTGCAACCTGTGGTTATGGATCCGATATCGGATCCGAACCGGCATGGTTTATCCAGCTATGGATCCGAGCTCTTAGCTCCTCCCCTCACCCATAATGCCCTGCTCTCCCTACATGACCTCAGATAGAGTTTGCCCTGTATCAAAATACCCTAGAAATGGATAACACATTATATGCAGGAAACTGACAAGGCCAGGGGGATAGGAGGGCGGGATGGTTGCAGACAAATGAATCCACCTACTCAGATGGAACGTTATGGTAAGTACATAACTTCTAAATCTGAAGTAGGAGATTCATTTGTCTGCAACCTGTGGGACAGAGTCCCCAGCTACCTGAATCTTGGGCGGCCGTCATGGAAGGATATTCCGGAGCACCGCAGAGCCAAAGGATGCTCTACCTCTAGATGTGATATCCAGCTTATAATGAGAAATAAAGGTATGAGATGAAGCCCAAGTGGCTGCTGAACAAATGTCATCCAGAGGAATCCTAGCTTTAAAAGCCGCTGAGGTAGAAACTGACCGGGTCGAATGGGCATGGACTCCCTCCGGTGCGGGCCTCCCAGAAGCTAGGTAAGCTAAAAGAATACACTGCGAAATCCAGTGTGACAAGGAGACTTTGGAAATTGGTTTACCCAGATTGAATTTGGCAAAGGAAATGAACAATTGGTCGGATTGCCTATGACCAGCTGTCCTGTTAAGATAAAAACGAAGCTGCCTGTGAACATCCAAGGAATGCAGCTTGTATTCACCCTTGTTCTGAAATTTAGGAAAGAAAACAGGGAGGTTAATGGACTGATTAAGGTTTGCTTCTGAAGCTACCTTAGGAAGAAAGGAGGGATTGGTCCTGAGGTATACGCGGTCCGGATGGAAGACCAAGTAAGGCGGCTTCATGGATAAGGCTTGAAGTTCCGAAACTCTTTTGGCCGAAGTAATGGCTACTAAAAAAGCAGTCTTGAGGGATAAGAATTTAAGATCTACTGTGGCCGCAGGCTCGAAGGGGGGAGCAGTCAAGGCCTGAAGAACCAAAGAAAGATCCCATGGTGGAACCGCCTGCTTGACAGGGGGTATAAGGAGAAAGGTGCCTTTTAGGAAGATTTTACATAATTTGGCGAACATAAGCGGTCCAGAGTCATGACCAACATGATAGTGAGAAATGGCCGCAAGCTGCACTTTGACCGTGGAACTACTGGCACCATCATTAAAAAGAGTGGTAAGGAAGTCTAGCACCAGAGGAAAGGGAACAGTGAAGGGATCTAGACCCTGCCGCTCCGCCCAAATGGAGAATCGTTTCCATTTACTGCGGTAAACTTTTCTGGTAGATGGTTTATGAGCCGCTACCAGGATGGCCTTAACGTGGGACGAGATACCGGGAGTCCTAATTAGGAGTGGAACTGGAGCAGCCAAGCAGTTAGCTTCAGGTTGTCCAGATTCGGAGTTGGTAGGTTCGATGGGTGTGATATCAGATCCGGAATGGGATCTAGAATCCAAGGTGGATTCACAGAGTGAGACCTTAGGTAAGAGAACCAGATCTGTCGAGGCCAGAATGGGGCAATGAGGATCATTCTGCACCCCAACCGAGAGGCTTTCTGAAGAACCTGGAG
The DNA here is from genome assembly GCF_019279795.1 of Protopterus annectens. NCBI lineage: Eukaryota > Metazoa > Chordata > Ceratodontiformes > Protopteridae > Protopterus > Protopterus annectens. The sequence goes on from NC_056733.1 coordinate 230,582,287, forward strand.
CATCAGAGGCAAAGGGGGGTAAGCGTAAAGAAGACCGGGAAGCCAAGCATGCACCAGAGCATCTCTCGGGGAATCCCCCGGAGGAGGGATTAGAGCGAAAAAACTGTTGCACTTGGTGTTTAAGGGAGACGCAAAGAGATCGCAACAAGGAGTTCCCCACTGTGCGAAGATACGTTTCACTACTTGAGCATTGAGAGACCACTCGTACGGGGAGAGAATGGTGCGACTGAGCTTGTCCGCAAGGATGTTGGACCGACCCGGAATATGCATTGCGATGAGAAAGCGGTTGGTGGAGATCGCCCATTCCCACACTCTCATGGCTTCTCAACATAAAGGATAAGACCTGGTTCCCCCCTGTTTGTTTATGTACCAGACCACCGACATGTTGTCTGACTGAATCGCAATTGTTCCCAGGGGAAGAAAGGCCTGAAGTGCTCGCAACGCCAAGAGCACTGCTCTCATCTCTAGAACATTGATATGCAGGGAGGTCTCTGAGTCGTTCCACGTGCCTTGGACCGTCCGGCCTGCAAAATGCCCCCCCCCCACCCGAGGCGGGAGGCGTCCGTGGTCACCGTGGCGAGAGGGGGAGAAGCACAAAAGGGGCGGCCTCCGTGGAGATCCTGAGAATGGAGCCACCACAAGAGAGACCGCTTGCAAGCTTTGCTGATCGCAAAGGGATGATGCAGAAGGAGAGCAAGGTAAGACCACTGAACTTGAAGTGTCCACTGAAGGACCCGCATGTTGAACCTGGCGAGTGGAAGAAGAGATATCGCTGCCGCCATGGACCCTAGAGCCCTCAGGACCAATTCCGCTGGAACTGAGCTGGAGTGGAGGATGGCCCGCACCTGGAGTCGCAGATTCCTAACTCTGTCGGCTGTGAGAAAGGCTCTTAACTCCCTCGTGTCTAACCTGGCACCTATAAAATCTATCAACTGAGTAGGGGCCAGGTTGGATTTTGCTACGTTTATGGTGATACCCAGGCAGGGAGCTAGATGAAGAAAGGAGTCTCGCGCCAAGGATAGTAGATGCCTTGTTGGGGCGGTGAGAAGCCAGTCGTCCAGGTACGGAAAGACCTGCACCCCCTGAAGCCTCAGGTGGGCCGCAACCACTGCTAATACTTTGGTGAACACCCTGGGGGCTGTGGTGAGACCAAAGGGAAGGACCCTGAACTGGTAGTGACTGGCTCCCAGCCGGAAGCGAAGAAACCTCCTGGAACGTCTGTCCATCAGTATGTGGTAGTACGCATCCTTGAGGTCTATAGAGCACATCCAGTGATTCTCTTCCAGAAGGGGGAGGATGGATTGCAAAGTGACCATCCGGAACTTCTCCATGGGAACTGCCAGGTTTAACAGGGACAGGTCTAAAATTGGTCTTTGGTCCCCCGTCTTTTTTGGCACTAAAAAGAACCTGGAGTAGAACCCTGATCCGATCTGGTCTGGGGGGACGGGCTGGATGGCTCTTTTCCTCAGCAGATGGCCAATTTCTGCTGAAGCGGCTTCCCACTGACCGGATGGAACGTCGGGGAGGGATTTTAGCTTTGGGATGTGATGAAAGGGGATCTTGTATCCTCTGGATATAATGCGGAGGACCCAGCGGTCTGATGTTATGGACTCCCATGCCGCTAGGTGCTCCGAAAAACGTCCCCAGACTGCCTCCAGAGTGGAGCAGTCGGGCAACCCCTCAGGGCTGCTGCGCGGGATGTTCAGAGAAAGGTTCTCTGGACCCGAAATTCCTGGGAGCCCCTCTGCCCTTGGGGTGGCGTCCTTCCTGTCCTCCTCTGCCACGGAAGGACTGGTTGTCCGGAGCGGGTTGGGATTGCTGTGACTTCCGGCACCACATCTTCTTCTGGCCCTTTTGGTTCCTAGAGTAGGACCTCTGGGGCACAGAGAAGCGGATTCCGATGGCAGACAGCGTCTTCCCGTCCTTTTCGCTCTGGGTCAAGGTGTCGCGAACCGTTTTGCCAAAAAGGGCAAAACCATCAAAGGGGGTGTTCGCGAAAGACGCCTTGAAGGGCTCTGTGAAATCGCAATGGCGGAGCCAGGCCTGGCGTCTAGTGACTAGGCCTACTCCTGCAGCTCTAGCGGCTCCCTCAGTAGCATGGGACAGCAACCGCATAGAGGTATTTGTCACGGACCGAAGAGTGGCCATACGGGTGGAGTGCAAAAGTTTGTCCTCCTCCGACATGGACTCTGGGGGGGATGCAGCGTATTCTTTAATAAGATCGCGCTGCATCCTGATAACATGTGCCAGATAGTTGAGCGCCCTCACCGAGAAGGTCGGTGAACTAAACATTCGCTTCCCCAAGCGGTCCATCATCCGAGACTCCTTGCTCGGAGGATGGACTGAGGGACTCTCCTGGGCGAGTTCCCTCTTGGTGGCTGCTGCCGTCAACATGGCATCTAACGGAGGTCCCTTACTCCAGTGGGCACGGTCTGCAGGGGGCTAAGGATTCTGTCTGGCCTTTTGGGGATTGGCTCCACGATGTCCAGTTCCTTCCACGCCCTGGTGGTAATAAGGTCCACCAGGGGGTCGGCAGGAGGGGACACCCAAGAGGTAGACGGGCCCGCTTCGAATGCCTCCAAGAACACGGACTCGTCCGAGGAAGACTTAGGGGCAGACCACCCACCCCTTATGCGAAGCATTTCCATGATGTCTCCAAAGGAGACATCCTCGGGGGGGGTGATCATGGGGAGCCTTCCCCTTCCTCCAAATCCGTGTCTTCAGTTAAAGACTCGGGGGAGTCTATGTGCCTCCTTTTACATGTATGCTTGCGAGGTGCTTCCTCGGGGGGGCTGTCCGAGGAGCCCTCGCAAGCAGTGTCTTGTTCCAATGGAACAGCTTGGGGCATTGAAGCGGGCTGTCCCAGTGGCCGGATGGCGGAAGCCTGACCCAGTGCAGATGGAGTGCAGGACGGAGCCGAAGCAAGTGCCGGGGGTCCAGAAGCCCTCAACAGAGCCCTCTCCACTACATCAAAAGCCGAAGGGGAGCCAGCCTCGACCAAAGGATCTGAAAGTCGGCTCCCCCTCGGATCCAAAGAGTGGATCGGAGCCGGCCCCGAAACACTCGGATCTGAGGGACCAGTGCACTCCGACACAGACGGCGCCGAAGGCACACCGAGTCCCCCGGATCCGAAGCTCGGAGCCAGGCTCCGAGAGGTCGGATCCGAAACACTCGAGGGCAGGGTCGGATCCGAAGTACCTAGTACTATCGGCGCCGACCCACCCCTGGCTCCGAAGCTGCCCGCCTCCGAACGCTCCTAACCCGGGTAGCGGGTCGGAATAGGAGCTATGGGCTTGAAAAATGGGGTCGAGCTCCCCCCCAGAGGGGGGGGGGGAGGCAGGAGCACTCCCATCTGCATCTGGGCCTGGATGAACCTTATCATCATCCGGTCCAGATCGGCGTCGGAAAGGCTATAAGTCGACCTCGAAGAGGCTACCGAGGTAGGCCTTGAGTGCCGCCTCGATAGCCTCGACGGAGATCGGGTCTCCTCCTCCTTATGCCCCGGTGAAAAGCAGACCGGGGACCGGAGCCGGGGGGGGGGGGAGCCAGCAGCCAAGGAGGCCGGAGGAGAAGCCCACTTAGCTGGCGGGGCCGAAACGGAGGTCTCGGCCCACCGCTTGCGGTGCTTCTCTCTCCGGTCCTTTTTTCTGGCCTCCCTCTCCTCCAACCCAGCAGCGGGAGGTTGAGTCCCAGGTGGAGGAGGGGGAGCAGGCGAGGAGGGGACTGTAGCAACAGTACCCACCACGGGAGCGGAGGCCGAAGCAGAGTCCGGGGGCAGAAGTCCCGCCAGGACCAGCTTCGACCTCCGCTCCTTCAATGCCCTGGGGTTGAACCCTGCAGAAATGGAACATCCAGAAGTGAGGTGTTCAACCCCAAGGCATCGAACACACCGAGTGTGGCCATCAGCAGGGGAAAGCTTATGGCCACACTCGGAGCACTTCGAAAAAATTGCCTTTGGGGTTTCTGACATAACTAAAATTTTTTTTTTTTTTTTTTTTTTAAGAAAAAAACAAGTAATTAGTGCTAAACTAGCACGCACACAAGGCAGCACACTCAAACAAAACTCCGAACCAGCGAGGGGAGGGAATTAAAGATAAAATTTTAAAGATAAAATTTTAACCCAAAACTATCAAAAACCTAAAGGAAACCTAACACAATCACACAGAATTAACTATAAGAAAGCAATCTGAAACTTTTTAAGAGGTTTAGAAACACTTAGCTGAAGATCTCAAGACGATCCAACTGGTTACCAGCGCGGCAAACTAGATCTGAGGTCATGTAGGGAGAGCAGGGCATTATGGGTGAGGGGAGGAGCTAAGAGCTTGGATCCATAGCTGGATAAACCATGCCGGTTCGGATCCGATATCGGATCCATAACCACAGGTTGCAGACAAATGAATCTCCTACTTCAGATCTCCCATTTCTTCATTTGAATACTTCAGCTCAAGTCTGCCTAATGTAAGGTTAATTGGCTGTTAAGACTGGAAGCATATAAAGATTATGTTCAATACAAAAAAAGGGGTCCCATATTTAGAAAAGTATCCAGTTTGTTGAGGTTTATGTTAGCAAGGCTTCTCTAGAGTACCATCTGCTTATCAAGATACGGAAGGTATCAAATTTGAAAGGGGAAAGAAGAGAGAGATGTTGAACCAGAAGAAAATAGGACAGCACAGATCTAATGTTATGGTGAGTATATAACTTTTGTACATGTTGTTTCCACTTTTGTCTGAGTCAATCATCGGGAGAGATTTCCTAGCTACTAATCTGTCTGGGCGGCATTAAGGAAGGATATTGCCAAGAACAGCAGAGCCAAGAGAGGTATGAGATCTGGACTGTACATCAAGCCTACAGTGACAAAGGTATGGAAAGTAGACCAGGTGGCTGCAGCACAAATCTCATTAACTGGAAATTTATAATGAAAAACTGGAAGATGCCCCTACCTTTGTCAAATGAGGTATTGGATTCAGGTTAATGCTAAACGCAATTTGTCATAAACAAAAGTAATACAATTCAAAAGCCATCTTGAGAGACTGACCTTGAAAACCCAATGTCCCAGTTTTACTTTGGATAATGTAACAAATAACTGATCCAACTTCCTGAAATCTTCACTTCTATGTACATAGAAACTAAGTTGTGAATATCAAGCAAATGCAATGCATATTCTCCCTTACTTGAAAACTTTGTAAAGAAAACTGGCAGGCTGATGGACTGGTTTATACTTGATTCAGATGCCAACTTCGGAATAAAGGAGGGATTTGATTTCAGAAAAACTTTTTATGAAAAAACAGATATGGGTGTTTGCACGAATGGGTTTGCAACTCTGAAATTCTATTTGCAGAAGTAACTGCCACCAAAAAGATAGTCTCCCATGTTAAGAACTTTAAATCTACAGAAGCTGCTGGTTAAAAAGAGGCTATGTAAGTGCATGAAGCATCACTGTAATATCCCATGGAGTGGGTCCCTTACACAGATCAAAAAGGAAAGTTACTCTAAGAAAAGCTCTGGATACCTTTAAAGAGGCAAAAGGAGTCTGACTGTGCCCTATGTAAAAATAAGAAATGGTTGCAAGTTGTACCTTTAACTGTGGAAAAGCTAGAACCTTTTCAGAACAATTCCAATAAATACTCTAAAATGGAAGAAAGAGGCAGTAAAAGGGGATCCAGACCCTCTCCTGTAGCCCAAAAAGAAAATCTCTTCCATCTACTTCAATATACCTTCCTGGTGCTAGACTTTTGTGAAGCTATAAGGATATGTACTACATTGTCCGAAAAACTGACATATCTGGCCATTGACAGAATTGAAGGAACCAAGCAGTTAGTTTCAAGGTTTCTCGACAGAGGAGAAGATGCCCAGATTGATGGGACAGGAGATCTGCATTGGAAGCCAGTATTCAGTGAGGACATAGGAAGTGAGACCAAAGATTTGGGAACCAGACTTGCCGAGGCCAATAAGGGGGCAATGAGGATTACTTTTGCCTTGCACTTTCTGGCTTTCTGAATGAATTTCATGATCACTGGAAAAGAAGGGAAAGGCAAAGCGAAGACCTCAGGGCCAACTGTGGATCAGAGCACCCTTGTTGACTGACCCTGATGTGGGAATGTACATCCTAACAACTCTGTGAATGTGATCTACCATCTGACGATTGGACTGACAGGGTCCACCGAAGAACTCTCATGTGAAATCTGGAAAGAGGGGTCAAGGCGATCACAGAAGCCATAAGCCCTAGAAGTTTCAGAATTAGTTTTGCTGAAGGTGAAGGATGAAACAATACTTGGTCTGCTACTTGTCAAATGGAAAGAAGCCTGGGCTGTGGTAACGTGGCTATTTGAGCTGTTGCATCCAAGTGACATCAGATGAATTCTGTGGACTGAATTGGATCCAAATTGCTCTTTGCCAGGTCGACGGTAAGCCCAAGCCATAAAATAAAATAAAGGTCTCTCGGCTGGATGAGTAGGTCCCTGGATGAAGTGGCTAGAGTCTGAAATGATGGCCCATTGGGTTTGAGGATGTAGGGATAAGCATCCCCCCCAACTGTCTCCAGACTGTAGTATTTGGGCAAACCCTTCATGAGCGCTGAAAGGATTTCTCAGAAAAGGGACAAGAAATCCTTCATTTTTTGAACTGCCTCATCTCTAAGATGGCGTCCATTAAAACCACTCCCTTCTCTGTCAAGGGGGAGGGATTTGCCAGAGGAAGACCACATCATCTTTACTACACGGTTTACTGGAAAAGGTCCTCTAAGGAACAGAGGAGTAGATTCCCACAGTAGGCATGGTCTTGCCATCCTGTTCACTTCTGGGTAGTGTCTCCTTAACCTTAGGTCCAAACAAAGTGGAACCAAAGGGGGCATTAAGGAAGGAAGTTTTGAGGCCTTCCACAAAATGACAACTGCATCCAAGCATGGCATAGTACAGTTATGCTGGTACCTGCTGCTCTAGCCATTCCATCAGCTGCACTGTTAAGCAGACACAGAAACAGAGACAGAATTTAAGGTAGATAACTGGGATTCCACATTCTTCTGGATATCCACCGGCAAATTACCTGAAAGACAACTGCCGATCTCCTTGGTCAATTCAATATGGAAATGTGTAATATAGCAGGATAGTTCACTGCTCTCAAAGAAAACGTTGTTGAAGCATAAGTCTGTTTGGCAAATCTGTCCAAAGCTCTAGACTCGCTATTAGAGGGATGGACAGATATACTCTCTTCAGACAGCTCCTTCTTTATGGCTGATTCTATCATCATGGCAGCTACAAGGTGCCTTTACTCCAATGACCTCTATCCTTTGGTGCTGCCAAAACCTTGTCAGTTTTCTTTGGAATTCAAAGATAAAAAACAACACAAGCACAAAATAAAAAATTGTATCCAACAGGAAAGAAAACAACTGCCAGTATATCCAAACGTTTATTCCACTTGCTTCTCTCTCTCTAGTGCCTCGGCTTCAAGGAGTATCTCACAGTAAAAAACAAGTATCTTTTATACACACCTTCATTAATTAATTATTCAATTAAAACTAAACAATTAGATACTAACAATGTAAAAACAATTATATATTCAAATCACACTCTTCCAGCAGCATTCAGTATTCAGACCCTTAGGAATCAAGGTCTGATATTTCAAAATAAAAATTAGTTCTTTTTTCAAGAGTTCATATCTAATTCTATCTTCACTTACTTCTTGTATCATAATTTGTTCTAAAATAGATACCCTGAAGCTGTTACATTCAGAGTTATGATATTCAATAAAATGTTGTGATAATGGACTTTCTACTTTCTTATTTTTTATGTCTCTCAAATGCTCCATAATCCTGATTTTTAACACCCTTTTTGTTTGACCCACATAATATTTTTCACATCCACATCTAATAATATAAATCACCTTTTCTGTGGTACAGCTGAAATGTTTCTTTGGTATATAACTGATTCCATTAATATAAGGAAAATAATTTTCCACATACATACAAATTTTATATTTCCCACATTCTTTTGTGCCTATGCTTTGAACTGATCTAACCAATTTCTGTCTAGGTAACTCAAACTTTGTATGTACCACTATATCTTTAACATTTCTACCTCTCCTATAGCTAAATTTTAACATTTTAGTTGTCATACCTTTTGATGATACTATCTATCACCAAATTCAAGGAACAGCCATGGGTGCACCATTTGCACCCATGTATGCGAATATGTTTATGGGTATGGTAGAAAAAGAATGCATTTATACACATACTTTTGTGAAGCGACATGTCATATATTATTTTAGATTTATAGATGACTTGATTTTCTTATGTAAAGGTGGCAAAATAGAAAGTAACAGCTTTGTTCAGGATATTCAAAATAATAGATTTAATATAAAATTTGATGGGATACAAAATGGTAACACTGTTTCTTTTTTAGATGTTAACTTAAAAGGAGTAGTGGGTGAATGTGTAGCTACAGGTATACATAGAAAGTTTGATAGTATTAATCAATTTTTGATGGGAAATAGTTGCCATCCCAAACATGTTATGGAAGCTATACCATATAGTGAACTATTGAGAATTTCTCGAATATGTAATAATGAGGAAGAATTTCTCGATGAGATAAATAAGACATGTGAAATGTTTAAAAATAGGAACTATGATAGTCAGTTGATTAATAGGAGTAAAAACAAAGTACTGAATAAAAGATACCATAGGTATTTCAAAGGTTATAATAGACATAAATTTGAGCCAGACAAGAATGGTGACAATAGTATTTATATGGTATCTGTATATAATACATGTAGTGAAGATATAAAAAAATGCATTTCACATTTTTGGAAATATTTACGGAACTTTGAAGAATTAAAAGGTATGACAACTAAAATGTTAAAATTTAGCTATAGGAGAGGTAGAAATGTTAAAGATATAGTGGTACATACAAAGTTTGAGTTACCTAGACAGAAATTGGTTAGATCAGTTCAAAGCATAGGCACAAAAGAATGTGGGAAATGTAAAATTTGTATGTATGTGGAAAAATATTTTCCTTATATTAATGGAATCAGTTATATACCAAAGAAACATTTTAGCTGTACCACAGAAAAGGTGATTTATATTATTAGATGTGGATGTGAAAATTATTATGTGGGTCAAACAAAAAGGATGTTAAAAATCAGGATTATGGAGCATTTGAGAGACATAAAAAATAAGAAAGTAGAAAGTCCATTAGCACAACATTTTATTGAATATCATAACTCTGAATGTAACAGCTTCAGGGTATCTATTTTAGAACAAATTATGATACAAGAAGTAAGTGAAGATAGAATTAGATATGAACTCTTGAAAAAAGAACTAATTTTTATTTTGAAATATCAGACCTTGATTCCTAAGGGTCTGAATACTGAATGCTGCTGGAAGAGTGTGACTTGAATATATAATTGTTTTTACATTGTTAGTATCTAATTGTTTAGTTTTAATTGAATAATTAATTAATGAAGGTGTGTATAAAAGATACTTGTTTTTTACTGTGAGATACTCCTTGAAGGCTTTTTGAAGCCGAGGCGCTAGAGAGAGAGAAGCAAGTGGAATAAACGTCTGGATATACTGGCAGTTGTTTTCTTTTCTTTGGAATTCAGTCTACTGTATCAGGCTCATTCCATGCCCTCTCAGCCTCCAAATCAATGAGGGGCAGGGAATCAGACAGACAACCTTTTAGGAAGTAGAACAGCTGGTTCCAAGAGTCTCAAGAAACACATATTCTTCTGGTAAAGGTGTGTACATGGACTATCTCCACTTCTGCTTCATCAATTCTAGGATTTTTCCAAAGGGGATCTAGGGGAACCTCCCCTTCATCCAAATCTGTGCATTATGTGACAGATTCCTATGATGAATCTAACTGCTTAAATTTGCAAATCTGTTTCCTATGAGCCCGTTGTTGGGGAACCTCTTGAGATGGGTCCAAATTAGACTGGTAACTCAGTGAAATAACTTTCATGAGGCTTTTAACAACTGAGTATCCCCGCCGACATGGAGTGGAGTTTAAAGCAGTATACACAAAAGATTGAGTCAGATCTGAATAAGATGGAGGCACCTGCTTTTTTGACTTGGACAGAACCCACTGGAAAGTCTTGAATGTCAAAGTGGAAATTGGAGTCAAGATCTCTTTAATGGGGGAAACCGAGAGAGCTCCAGAGGCTTTGACCTGCTCCGGCTCCAATGCCAACATCTGAGCTGAGCTGTCAAGAGCTGAGGCTCTGAGGGAAGGGAAGGATTCAAACCTTTTGGAGTCAATCCGTCTCCTTGGGCAGTGGCCCTGATGCTTTGGCTCCAACTTTCAACCTGATCAGACAATGTCAGAGTTGAATGAGACTGGGGAACAGTCGGGGCCAAAGTGGAAGGCACTATTGGTGTTGACACAGGTATTCCAGGAAAGTATGTATCTGAGGGCTTCGGCTTTGAAGACAGGACCTGCAACAAACTCATTGGTGGAGGAGTCAGTTGCACAGCTCAAAGCTCAATATGTAGGGATGGACCAAGAGGACCCCCAACTGTACAGTTTGTAGAAACCTCATCATCATTCTGTTGATGTCAGCTTCAGTAAGGCTCCTCGAAGAATAGATACAGAGGAAGAGGCAACCAATGCTGGAGTATCGGTAAATGGAGTTGGGGACCAACCATCTGTAGGGAAAAAAGTAGTAGAGAAGGAGAATGAATCCATATAGACTTTGAATCGGAAAAATTTGATATTTTTGGGGTTGGACCCATGGAAGCTAATGGGTCCAGAGACAGTTTTTTGGCTTTCTTAAGCCATTTCTGTGTAGTCTTGCTCTCGGATAGACTTTCTGTTTAGAGAGCTCTTTTTCTTTCTCTTTAGATGTTGACAGAAAAGGGTTGCCACTGTTTTACTCAAGGTACACTGTGTCGGGAGGAGATTCTTTAAAATTGATTTGTCCCTTCTGCTTTGAAGGGCTTTGTGGGCCAAAAGTAGTCCATTTCCAAATGTGCAGCTCCAGTAGCAGACATAAATGGACTGGTGGTCTTGTGGATAAATTTTGTGGCCACGTTTTGAACTTTTTTTTTTTTTTTTTTTTTAACTTTTATCAGACAAACTGAAGGGTAACTGGTTAACAGAATTTCACAGACACGCATGCTAAACTTTAAAGAAAGTTGTTGAAAAGGAAAACCCTATAATTATAACAGTAGCTTAGTAAATTAAAAAAATAGCGTTATGAAGATATAAATATGCAAATCTAAATATTTAAATACTATCTAAAGTTGTCAAAAAGACAACAGGTAAGGAAGGCAGCACCATCTAAAGCTACAAGAAAATAAGAAACAGAAAAATCTCTCAAAAAAAAAAAAAAAAAACAAAGCCCTTGTAACCGTTCGGTTCAGGCAGCAAAAGAGATCAGAGGTAATTTGATGAAGGAAAGGGAGTTATGGGTAGGGGAGGAGTCATAGCCCTGGATCTGAAAGTTTAAAGGTGCCGAGACCAAATCAGAGTTGGATTTGAATCTGAACAGTTGAATTATATGAAAATGGACATCAGTCCTTACATTGCTGGAAAACTGTGCAATCTACTGTTTCTGGTAAAAACCTATAAAAACTTTATGAAAGACAGGTGCATAAAAGCTGCTATTATTAACTGCTCAACAAATGAAATACATGGTTGCACAATGAAGTGTTCAGTGCAGGGGGGAACACAGTATCTATATATCAAGTCTCTGTCTAATGGACATACTACATCCTTTTGGATACAGCTACAACTACCACTACTACAGAAAGGAAATACACATGTGTGGAAGTGTCTAATGAGATCGTAAGTCAGTAGTTGTAGCCATCAGCACTTTAACTGTAGCTCTGTGCAACTTTAGAATAGCACTCACAAAAGATGTTGATTTGTAAAGAAGGTTCAACAAAAGTGCTAAACCTAGTCAGTAGTGGTCTATATAGCACTAGACACTAACAGAGTCATTTGCTTACCTGGCTTGCTGGCACAGGTGGCAAAATGAACTAGGGTGGGGAATGCATTGGAAAGAAGTTTCCTGAGTGCTAAACTCTACTAAGCAGTGGAGGCAGTAAGAAAGGTACTTGTGTATCCAGCTGGCTTATTTTGCTGCAAAAATGAGTCAGCAATCTAACAAGCATCAGCTGCCAGATAGTAGTGGTCTGTGTCTGCTTAAAGAGTTGGCTAATACTGGCAGCAAAAGGAATGTGGGGACTGATATGCTGATCCTTAGCTAGTGTAATAAGGACATGTTTGGTTCTGCAGTTTAGTACTGGCAGCAATAGAAGATGAAGTGCTGGCTCCTAGTTTGTACTGGCTGACAGTATAAAAAAATACATTTTTATCTGGTTGGTTGATACTGGCAGTCAAATGAATGGGGATGGAACTAGACAGTCAGTGCCTTGCAAAATATCCCTTTGTCACAAACTTGCACCTGTGTAACTTTTTGGGCAAATCACTGTTTCTATATCCACTGAAAAGACACTACTGATGTACTTCAAGTTTGTAGGACAGATAGGAGGTTCCTTCTCTGTCCTAGGTGCTATACATATAGTTTGAAAACTGTTCTGTTTTGCATTCCCTTCTTTTCAGTTGAAGGAGTAACCCAAGGGACTTCAGTATTCATACTGCTCTCAAGTCATTTAAAATGAGAACAAATGAAGCAGACTCTCATTTTGTTATATTTCAGACTCTCATTTTGTTATATTTCTATTTCCACTCCAGTTGCCTCCAAGCCTGGAGTAGAAACAGAAAACCACCACTCGGATTGCTGGTAAGCTGGGATAGTTTTTGATTCACCATCTCTGTACAAATGGACACACGAGCTTGAGATGGGCAGGAAAGAAGACACACCTTCCTTTCAGCAAATAAAGGGCACCGCCAGCTCCAATGGCATAGAAGGACAATGTCCTGACCAATATTCTCTTTCATTTCTTTCACTTCCATGCAATCCACCACAGTCTGTGATGATACCCCTCCAGCAAATATACTCAGCAGTAGTGCAGCAAACCCAAGTCATGAGACGTCACAACACAAACGACTGTACATGAATCAAAATAAGACAACAGCTATACATACAAGCAACATGCACAATATCTAAATACTTGCAGAAAAAAACACAAGAGAAATTAAAAACTGTTTGTTAAACCTACTTATCTCAGAACCAAATGACTTTTGTACAAATACAGTGCCGCTCATGTAGTTCCAGCTCTTAAAATGACGTTTTCTTTTCCCCATCCGTTTTTATAAATACATTTATATAATAATTAGAACAACATTCACCAGTCAAAAATGTCTTTACTTAAGTGCAACCCAAAATGTTCATTCTTCGTATAAGCAACTCAACAGAATGCTGGGGTTGGCATAAGGTCTCAGACTATGACATCAAGTAATAGCACTAATAGTTTTCAACTGCCTGCTGCATTAGGGCCAAAAATGATTTAAACAAAATATAAAAATGCAGTACCTATCACTTACAAATATTGTATTACATAAAAAGTACAGTTGTGTACCTACCATAAATGTAGATGTTCGAGTGTATTCACTGTTGCAGTCATTACTCTTGGGTTATCCTGCTGGCAGGCTACCCGCAGGCGGCCTGAATTCCAAAGTCCTGGTCCGGCATCGGTTGCGGTCGCCTCTTCCCTGACGTCAGTGCGCCAGGGGTATAAAAGATGCAGCCGACGCCATTTTCTTCAGTTTTTCTTGCCCCAGATGTCAGGTGCCCCCAAAAGGGTAGGCTAAAAATATTATGCCAATAAACATACATGCAGTAAAGAAACATTTCCTTCATCTATAAGCAAATACACCACATAGGTTGCATAGGACAGAGAAGTATAGATAAACCCCAGCAAAAGAAAGGGGGACAGTGGGAGGGTAACCTGGACTGCAACAGTGAATACAATCGAACATCTACATTTATGGTAGGTACACAACTGTACTATGTTCATCGTGTTTCACTGTTGCAGTCATTACTCTTGGGTTGAATCCAGATGCTGAGGATGGGTGGCTGGGCTAAATAGGATTAGGAGAGGCTATGAGGCCCTGCAGAACTGCAATGGAAAAGCCTGCTCTGGACTTAGAGTAAAGAGGTAAGTGGTAGTGCTTTGTAAAAGTGTGCACTGAACTCCAAATTGCAGCCTCCAAGATGTCTTTGGTTGGTACTCCTCTGAGGAAGGCTGCTGCTCTGGTAGAATGAGGCCTAATGCCCTTAGGCACTGATATGCCATGCTGAGAATAGCAGAAACGGATGCAATGGCCTATCCATTTAGAAATAGTCTGTTTTGAGATAGCCTTTCCTTGTGATCCTGCAGCATATGACACTAAAAGTTGCTCAGTCTTTCTAAAAGCTTTAGTTCTGTCCAAGTAGAAGCGTAGCTGCCTGTGTATGTCCAAAGAATGCAGAATTTTCTCACCCTTGTTCTGTGGGTTTGGATAAAAGGTAGGCAAGTGAATGGTTTGGTTGAGGGCCACACTGGACACCACCTTAGGCATAAATGTTGGGTTTGTCCTCAAGAGAAACTCTGTCTGGATGAAAAATGATAAAAGGTTCCACAGCCATGAGTGCTTGCAACTCCGAGACTCATTTTGCAGAGGTTATTGCTAGGAGCAGAGCTGTTTTCCAGGATAAGAATTTTATATCAGCTGTTGAGGCTGGCTCAAAAGGAGGCAGTGTGAGTTTTTCCAAGACATAATTGAGGTCCCATGCCGGAATTGGTGCTCTCCTTGGACGCCTGATGTTTTTGGCCCCTCTGAGGTACTGCCTTATTAAAGGATGAGAAAAGATAGGTGGTTCCGTATTGTAATGGGCTGAAATGGCAGAGGCATGAATCTTAGCTGATGAGACGGAAAGGCCTTTGTCCAGTATCTCAGTTAGGTATTGTAAAATCTGAGAGATATTTGGTACATACGTGTCAATGCCTTGTTCCTGGTTCAAAGCACGGAATCTCTTCCATTTTTCTGCATAAGATTTTCTGGTACTGGGCCTCCTGGCCTCCAAGATAACATCCATAACAGCTTTTGAAAGAGGAGTGTTCTGAATGGCTACATTATCCGCCATGCTGCCAGATTTAAGGTCCTGAGTTGGCTGTGCAGGATCTGATTGTTTTGTTGGGTCAGCAAGTGAGAAGTTCGAGGCAATATCCATGCTGGACCTTGAGATAAGCTCTTTAGGACTGGGTACTAGTGCTGGCGTGGCCAGTCTGGTGCAATCAGTATCATTTTTGGCTTCTCTTGTCTGATCTTTAGGCGTACCCTGGGAAGGAGAGGCCATGGAGGAAAGGCATATACTGTTAGATTTTTCCAGCTGAAGGATACGGCATCCACTCTCCATGCTTGCTTGTGATAAATCCTTGTGCAAAATCTCTGTAATTGGCAGTTGTGAGGGGAGGCAAATAGATCTATGTCTGGGCATCCCCATTTCCTTGTTATCATGCTGAAGACTTGTGGATCCAGTTTCCACTCGTGGGGATCCATGAGGTTTCTGCTTAGTTAATCTGCCACAGTATTTGCTTTTCCTGGCAGGAATTGTGCTTGCAGGTGAACTTGATAGGTCAATGCTGTGTCCCATAAGGTCATTGCTTGTCTGCAGAGGGGGTAAGAATGTGTGCCTCCCTGCTTGTTTATGTACCACATGACCGTAGTATTGTCCGTCTTTATCAATAGCTGTCCTGGATGAAGTAGGTCCTTGAAAGCTGTCAGGGCATTCTGAACAGCTAGCATCTCTTTTTGATTGATGTGAAGATGCATCTGGCTTGCAGGCCACGTGCCCTGAATAAGTTTCCCTGCCATATGGGCCCCCTAGGCATAATCTGATGCATCCGTTGTCAGTGTCTGTCTAGCTGTGGGTAAAGTGAATGGCAGACCCTTGTTGTGGTGACAGGCCTGTGCCCACCATCGAAACTCCTTTTGCAGGCAGGGAATGAGGGTAATTGCTGTCTCCAGGCGGTGGCAATGTTGAGTCCAAACACTTTTTAGATACCACTGTAGTTTCCTCATATGCAGTCTGGCATATGGAATTAGTAGAATGCAGGATGCCATAAAACCCAAGGCCCGCAGGATTTTCCTTGCAGATAACTGGGTCTTTGTTGCCAACTTTTTGAAGTAAGAAGTCAGTTGCCTTTGTTTGTCTGGCGTGAGATAAGCCATCTGGGCAGTTGTATTTAAGCTTGCACCCAGGAATATCATCTCTTGAGAGGGTACTAGTTTTGATTTATTTTCGTTTACTGTGTACCCTAGGCAAATTAGTCATCTTTTTACAAACGCCAGATGCTTTAGAAGAATGTCTTTGTTCTCTGCTTGAATAAGGCAGTCGTCCAAGTAGGGATATATCTGAACTCCTCTGTCTGCAAAATGCTATTACTGGTGCCAGGCATTTTGTGAAGACCCTGAGCACAGCAGATAAGCCAAAGGGCAGTGCAGAGAATTGGTAATGCATTGAGCCAGCTATGAATCTGAGGTATCTTCTGCAAGACTGTCTGATTGGGACTTTCAGGTATGCCTCTTTTAGGTCCAAAGTTACGAGCCAAGCCCTCTTGCCCAGCATGGGCAGTAGCTGCTGTAGAGTCAACATCTTGAATTTTGGAACCTCCAGAAATGTGTTTAGTATAGACAGGTCCAGTATTGGTCTCCAGGTTTTGTCCTTTCTGGGCACTAAGAAAAGTCTGGAGTAAAATCCTTGCCTCTGCTCTTGTTGTGGTACTTGTTGAATGGCCCTCATGTCCATGAGGGCTGTAATTTGCTTCTATGCCTCTGCCCATTGATTGTGTGGCAGGTCTAGCATACCTTTCGCCCTTGGTAGGGTGTGAAAATGGAACCAGTAGCCTTGGGACACTATGTTCAAGACCCATTTATCTTGAGTAATCATTTGCCAATTTGGTGAAAAAAGTGTGAATTTTCCCCCTAAGGGGGCTGCCAAAAGAAAAGTGCTTGGATCTGGCAGAGGAAAGTCATTGGGACTGTTTCCTGTAAGGTTGTGATTTGTCTTCTCCGCTTTTGGAGGTAGGAGCACCCCATTGTTTAGGCCTGTATGAGCCTTGTGGGTGAGATCTGCCTCTGGGACGTCTGTATCTGCCTCTTTGTGGACTGTCTGACACTGGAAAGGACCAATTTTTTGAAGGCCAGTTCCTGCTAAATCTGGGTGTTCAAGACCCATTTATCTTGAGTAATCATTTGCCAATTTGGTGAAAAAAGTGTGAATTTTCCCCCTAAGGGGGCTGCCAAAAGAAAAGTGCTTGGATCTGGCAGAGGAAAGTCATTGGGACTGTTTCCTGTAAGGTTGTGATTTGTCTTCTCCGCTTTTGGAGGTAGGAGCACCCCATTGTTTAGGCCTGTATGAGCCTTGTGGGTGAGATCTGCCTCTGGGACGTCTGTATCTGCCTCTTTGTGGACTGTCTGACACTGGAAAGGACCAATTTTTTGAAGGCCAGTTCCTGCTAAATCTGGGTGGCTGTACCTGTAAGAAATCCTTAACTGTCTGCATGGATTTCGCTTTATCTTCCATTTTCTTCAACACCTCTTCTACTTTAGCACCAAACAAAGTATCATGCTGTAATGGAGCATCTAATAATTTTGCTTTAACATGATCAGGCAGATTCTGTTCCTTTAACCAAGCATGCCTTCTAATAACAGAACTTGTGACAGCTGCCCTGCAAGATGCCTCCAGTGAATCATAACCACATTGCAAAGTATGCTTTCCCACTTGTTCAGCTGCATGCAATAAATCCTGCATTTCCTTGTTCTCTGCACATTCAGAATTTGTCAACATTTTCTGTTTAAGCAGCGACATTAAGTAATGCTGATATTTAAGCCTATGAAACTGACAATTTAAAGCCCTTACAGCCAAGGTAGCAGAAGTGTAATTTTTTCCCCCCATCTGTCCAGTTCCCTAGAATCCCTATCAGAGGGGACAGGGTTTTTGCAGTGGAAACTTTGACTCCTTTGGGACCCTGAGATACAGTTTCTGGGTCAGCAGCGGGTTTTTATATAGGAATTGATGAGAATCTGGGACCCTGTAGTATCTGTCTGGCTTAGCAGGTGCAGGGGGGTAAAGAGTCAGGGGACAGGCCAGACTATGTCTAGAACAGGTGGAATAGCAAGGGGTCTGTGCTGAGGAAGTAGCAGAAAGTCTCTGAGCCTTTTCTTAGATTTTGAGTAATCTTGGCTCTCCCAGTGGAAATGCTCCCTCATGGTATGCAGGGTTTCCCCCAAAAGAATAATCTTCAGGAGGAGAGGCTGAAGGAATGGATTCTTCAGCATCAGAATCCTCATAGGGAGGAACAGAATAATCCTGTTCAGTAGACGAATCAGAGGAAATAGAAACCTGATCAGAAGAATCATATTCTGTCTCTTGCCTAGGCCTCTTATCAGGAGAGGGATGGGAACCCCGGATCAAAGTAATTAGATCTTCGGCCATTTTAAGCATCTGTTTTTTTAGGCCTGGAAGTCTGAGTAGGAGAATGCTGTACTTGTTTCTTTGTCTTTAGAGCTGCTTTGGTCTTTGTCTTAGAAGCTGAAGATGGTTTAACATATAACTGTGTAGGTCTGAAGACACCCTCAGAAGTCAATGCCTGCTCAGTGGCTCCGGACCCATCTGAGGGAATGATTTCCGAGTGTCCAATACCTTGAGTATCCAGAAGCCCAGTAGGCTCCACGTGGGAGTCGGAAGCAGCCTGTGGCTCTGAGGTAGCGGGTGCCAGGGGCTGTGAAAGCGCCTCACTGAGAACCGGCGACTGGCCTAATGGAGGCCTCGTCATCGGTTTTGGACCTCGAATGCCTATCCTTTTCCTTGTCCTTGCGTTTTTTGTAAACTCCGGTAGTCGGCTGTTCCAATGGCATTATATAATTAAACCTTCGGCCAAAGTAATGAAATGCAAAATCAAACAGACGCTTAATAGTGCGTTGGTTGAATCTAGCACAAAACCGACAACTAGCAACATCGTGGTCAGAGCCTAGGCAAGGAATACAGTAAGAGTGAAAATCCTTATGAGGTATTTGCTTCCCACAAGAAATACAATTGTTAACTTTTTCTGACGTCGGTCTGGAGCAAGAAAAAAGTTTCCCCAACAGGGTACTTAGCTTTAATGAAGACTTCGGTTCTGAAATTCGGATTTGAAAATCTCAGGAGTCGGCCGACTGGCACTTGCAAACTGCTTATGCTTCGGGCACCGCGTGGCAAGAAAGACTGAAGACTATGGCATCGGCTGCATCGTTTATACCCCTGGCGCACTGATGTCAGGGAAGAGGCGACCATAACAGACGCCGGACCAGGACTTTGGAATTCAGGCCAACTGCAGGTAGCCTGCCAGCAGGATAACCCAAGAGTAATGACTGCAACAGTGAAACACGATGAACATCTAGTGTTATTGCTGTCACCATCGAGCCTAGCACTTTGAGAAAATCTTGCTTGAATCCTCTTTCTCCTGATCAAAACTAAAACCTGATGTCGTATGGTTGATACTCTATCCTGAGGCAATTTTGCTATCATGTCTTTTGTATTTACATCTGCTCCTATAAATGTAATATGTCGACAGGGCAACAAGGCAGATTTTTTGTAGTTTATAGTGATGCCTAACTTTAAACAGAGAAACTGAGGTGTCCCTTGCTCTGATTAGTTGATGGTTGCGGTAAGGAGCCAGTCGTCTAGATATGGAAACACCCGAAATCTTAGATGCCTCAGGTGAGCCGTAACTACTGCCATGCATTTGGTGAGCACTCTGAGGGCTGTAGTGAGACCAAAGGGCAGAGGTCTAAACTGGTAATGACTGGCCCCCAGCCGGAAGCGTGGACTGCCTGTCCATCTTGATGTGGTAGTACACATCTTGGAGATCGATGGAGCACATCCAGTTGTCTTTTCCCAGAAAGGGAAGAATGGACTGCAGTGTCACCATCCGGAACCTTGTTTTCTTGACAGACTTTTTCAGTCTACTGAGATCTAAAATGGGCCTCCAGTCTCCTGTTTTGTTTGTAACTAAAAATAACTGAGTAAGTTCTGGATCCGATTTGGTCTGCGGACTCTGAAAATACATCATCTTGACTTCTTGGAGGACTCATTTTTCTAGCAACCTTTGAACTTATAGGTTTGCTTGATCCCATAGACTGGGTGGCACATCTGGGATCGACTTTTGTTTTCTGGGAAGAGGTAGCAAGGAGAAAGGAATGCTGTATCCTGTGGATATTACTGACTGTACCCATGTGTCTTTTGTGATACTTAGCCAGGCTTCTGGGTACAGTGGCAATCTGCCCCCGACTGCCTCCAGAGATGGCCAGGCAGGCCTCCTTTCAGGAGCATTGGAAGGGCCTCATCAGAGAATGTATCTGTCGCCCTGATTCTGTGGACCCCCCTCTGCCGCAAGGGCAGTGTCTCCCATTATTGTTTTCCCCTCTGCCCCTGGGGGAAAAAATCACCACGTGCATCAGGCAAAGCTCACTCGGATTTCCAGAACCACATTTTCCCACCTTTTTGACAAGGTCTAGTAAGCGCGGAGAAACTTACTCCCATGACAGAGAGAGTTTTGTCATCTTGCTCGCACCTGGTAAGTCTCTCTTTTACCTTGGGCCCGAACAATGATGAGCCATCAAATGGGGCGTTGGTAAAGGTGGACTTGAAGGGCTCCATGAACTGGCAAAGGTGCATCCAGGAATGTCTCCACAAGGCAATTCCTGGGCCTGCTGCCCTGCTCGCTCCATCGGCTGCATAAGAGATAAGTCGCATGAAGGAGTTCACTTTAGAAGATAAGGATGCAAGCTGGGAAGCAGCCTTGTCTGAAGCTCCCGCAGCTGTAGGATCCTGCAGAATATCTCCCAGCTCTTTGAGGAGATCCCTCTGGAGAGGAGTGAAATGGGACAAATAATTCAGTGACCCCAAGGGTTAAGGCCACTGAGGAAAACGTGCTTCCTGTATCGGTCCATCGTACAGGACTCCTTGTTCGGCAGATGGACAGAAGAAGAAATTTCTGCTAATTCCTTTGTTGTGGCTGCCGCAACCACCACAGCGTCAAATGGAACACCTTTAGTCAGGAAAAGCTTGTCCTCTGGCACTATGACAAACTTATTGGGCCTCTTTGGAACCGGTTCCATAGATTCTGGAGAGCTCCACGTCTTTCAACTGACCCCCCCCAGCAGCTGGTCGAAAGGAGGAGACACCCAAGAGGTGGAGGGTCGGGAGCCAAATGTCTCCAGGTACACAGACTTGTCTTCAGGAGGAGGAAAGGGATTTCCAGCCACCCCTCTGCTTGAGGATTTCCAGGATCTCTGAAAAAAGAGACATACTCCGAGAGGGACTGTGGGGAACCTTCTGAGTCCTCCAAGTCAGTATCTGATGTAAGAGACGCGGGGGGAGTTTAAATGCTTCCTCTTACAAGTCCTCTTCCAAGGGACCTCTTCAGAGGAGTACTCTGGGGAGGTTCTGGAAGGGGGAGGTCGCCTGATGGGGCGTCCTGGGGCATTGGTTCCCTACACTTTGGATGAAGGGGTGGTGTGGAGGTAGACACTGGCCACAAAGGGGATGGAGCAGCGGAAGCAGAGGGTGGAGCGGTCTGGGAGGACAGCACATTCTTCATCACCTTGAAGGCACCATGATACTGGCCCGAGAGAGTCTCTGGCTCTTAAGAGCCTGGAGATGTCCCCCGCACCAAGAGCGATGGCTCCGAGGCTGATGCAGGCACCAAACTCACCAGATCCCTCGATAGAAGGTGGTATCAACAAGATGGCAGCAGATGTTGGGAACCGAGAGACCAGTGGTTTTCGGATCCAACGGCTCCACCACAATGACTTCCATGCACTCCGGCTCCAAACTCAGGAGAGTCGAAGGAGGAATCGACAACAAAGTAGGTTGGGTAGTCAGCTCCATGTCCATATGGGCTGGGCTCAATAAAATTTTTGCCAAGAGCGGTGTCCTAATTAACCTCTTCACTACCCTCTCCACATCATCCAAAAGGCTCCTGCATGATCAAAAGGAATGGGTGGCCGAAAAATGACTACCTGTCACAGACTGGAGCAGTGGAGACTGCAGTACGGAACACACTGGCTCCAAGGAGGGAGACCGGTTTTTTGGCTCCTGATCAGCTCCGAAGATAACAGAGGAACCGAAGGAGATTGTGTCTTGTTGGATCAGATGAACTTAATTGTTTGTCTTGTCCCTTCAATGGTTTCGAGATCGGAGCCAACAAAGATGGTTTCTTGGAGGGCTTATCAGATTTACCCACTTGATTCCCTTCCACAGATGCCTCAAAAGGTCCTTTAAGTAACCCTCTCAGAATTAACTTATTTCTATGCTCCTACAGGACCCTAGAGCTAAATCCATGACAAATGGAACAAGAGTCCTGCAGGTGAACGGTTCCCAGGCAGTATACGCAACTAGTATGACCATCGGTCAATGACATCTTCTGCATGCAGGAATTATATTTTTTGAATCTGGAAGGCTTGGATTTTTTGACGACTCCTTGGACAAGTCTGACGGCAAAAGGATGACCATACAACAGCCAACAACACTAACTATTTAAGAAAACGGCCCAAACAGACAGAGAAGGCAATTTTTTTTTTTAAAATAAGAAAACGGGAGGAACGGAAGGAGAGTCTCTAAGTTAAATGACAGCTCTTCAGACTGAGGAAATGCCTCTAACTTAAATGGCGAACTCCTTGGGAAAAAGGGGATTAAAAAAAGGGGAGAACCCTCTAACTCAAACGGGCTGAAATGAAGGGGCAGAAACCAAATCTTCTAACTGAAATGGATTCATTAGGGACTAACGAAAAGGGGAATTAGTAGACCTGAAAGGGAAAATGACGGCCACAACAACAAACAGCAAAATAAGGGCGATAGACAACGAAGCACACAAGCACTTAGACCCGCAGTAGGATTAACTAAAGCTATAGCTGCTGGGTCAGGTTTGGGATGTGTGTATAAAAACAGACTGAGGAACTTTATACAAATCTATCGCTAATCATCAGAAAAACTGCAGCAGTGACACGCACATCCTCCAGTGCTGACAGCACAGGATGGATGGGGAATGGTCCTGGAAATTCCAGTTTTAATGGCTCATATTTTCTGAAGGAGTGAGAACACTCCGTGTTTTCCTGCTGAAAACAGTGGCTCATTCAGGAAAGCGTTTCAGAGAAAGAAACACACACAGAATTGGATATAGTCCGCTCCCTCTGAATACAAATCAGAAATAGGAGAAACCCTTGCATCCTTTCAACTTCCAGTTCAGATTCAGAATCTTGATCAGGAAGAGAAGGATCCTTTTTATTTTACCAGAAACCACCCTATAAGGATCAATAGCCAGAATTAGATTCTGAATCAGCCCTAAAACTACTCTTGTCCAGAGAAATTTGAGCAGGATCAGGCACATGTTTAGTTTTCTGTCTCATTTTGACAGGGAAAATAGGGCCAATATGGTTATTATTGGCAGCAACAGCTTCCCCCAGGGACAGGCACAACATTCTGATTAAACAGGGCCGATTATCCCCTTCTCCCTGGACCAACAACAGTGGCTCTCCCTTGCCAATTAAGGAGACCCCCAACAGCTATGGAGGATGTGGCTAGCCCTAAGTCCATAATGGTTAAAGGTTTTACATCAGAGGGGTTCGGGCTAAAAGATGACTGGTCTGGCCACAGAATGGTTGCCCCTATGCGGCTGAGGCAACCTGCTAGTCTGCTGTGGTGGCAAAAACAGTTTCCTTATTTTTTTTTTTTTTTTTTTTTTAGTGGCTGGAAGAAAGACCGACCATGGGAACAGGAAGTTTATTCCGTGTTCAAGATGAAAATAATCCCTCTTTCCTGAGAACAAGCACCATACAACAGTAAAATTTTAAAGTTGCAAAAAGTCATTTTCTGCAATAAAAGAACAGTAAAAATCAGTAATACTAACTGCCATCCACAAACTGGTTTTAATAACTTTTAAACTGACAGGAAACAAATGCACACCAACAGTTAAGTTTGATACAGTCTGTTAACACACACATTCCTATAAGAAAATTCACTTTCCTAACCAGGAAAGTAAATTTAAACAATACATTTTTAAAAGTGGGAGGTTTTCATGCAAAGGGAACTTACTCTGCTCATAAAATGAAAATCGCAAGCTGACTTTCAATCCTTGGAAATCCATAGAGCATCACTCTTTTCAGCATCAGGAAAGCTCTGAATAGCTTGGCTCAAACTGTCTTTCAAGCAGCTCAACATAAACCAGCTGTCAGTTTGGGCAGGTGGAATGTGCCCTGAAACTTTGGAACCTGGCTGGCAGTTATATTCTTGGCAGCATAAAACCCATATAGCCAAGACTATTGCAGCAGTGAATAAATATACTTACATGGATATGCTGCTTTTCCTGCAAAAATTCATCTATGCAACAAACCCAGACATATACAGCAAATTACAGCAGATTCAAGAAAATAAAGTGATAAATCTGGAAGAAAAAGTAAGCTTACCATCATGGATTGGTGTCTGTGACCCATACATGGGTGTTCTGGAGCCAGAACCATACATAGGTGTTTGGGAACCATACATAGGTGTGCGAGAATACGCAGACCCTGTTCCTGGCCTTTTTCCACCACTGAAATGCAAGACGAATAACCCAATAAAATGAATTACGTTTTAGTAATGGTTTAATTAAATACTTCTAATAAAGAAAATATAACACAAAGAACAGTAAAAGTTTTCACATTTAAAATATACATATAGCTACCAAAACAAATACTATATACACTACCATCAAAATACATTTACTAACTTTATTATATCATACTTTAATGAGTTTATATAAATACACAATCCTTAACTTATGGGACTACTTGTGCCTTAAGATTTTCAGAAGTACAGCTGGCTTTTTTACTACAGCAAGAATTTATGCATTCTGCTGTTATACAACTATATGGTGTCAACTGCAACAGAATATGATTACCAAATTATGACAAAGTGCAAGCACTCAAAGGGAAAAATACAAAAGAACTCAAAGGAAAAGCAGATGTGGGAAATACAGAACACAAGTAACAGTGACACTGAAAACAAGTAACATAAAATTAAAGGCATAGTGAGAACGTGGAGATTTGAAGGGAGAGATTTCAATGGACAATCCTATGAGAACATTATTGTCACCTCCCATTTAACTCAAAATGACCACCAATAAAACAACGCAGATTGACTTCTTGGCTTTCTCTACAAACTCAAACACTGACTCATTTGGAAAGTCATCTCACAAGAGACTCAAACTACAATCTCTTCTTCCAACATCCAACCACCGCCCTAGAATCAAAACTCACAAATTGAACTGTCTTCCATTGACCAAAGCTTCTCTGTCCTTTTGATAAAACTATGGGAATCCCTTCTTATACCAGTAGAATAGGGTAGAAAGCTAAAGGAACTTGGAAGTACATTGGCAGACATTCCTATTAAAACCCTAAAGTTTTGAATATGAAATTCTGCCAAGCACAAAAAATGTGTGTGTGTGGGGGGGAGGGGCATATTACCAGAAGATTGCTAAAAATATGCTTTCTGTTGCCTTTAATTGCACAAGCAATTTATTTTTATAGGTCTGCTGATACAAATGCAGAATATACAAGATCTAAGAAAAAATACACATGTACCACAAGAACACTGCAACATGTGAATGTTTTCTCAACAACTAACTAGCATTGGTGTGTCCCCTAATTCTTACACACGATTTCCTGCAATGATGCAATTTATAGGGAACAATAAGGAATCTGTACAGCATAACAAGCAGCATCAATAAACAACCCTACATCTCTTCTTTACAAGCAACCACATCAACTCACTGTCAAAAATCACCACTCATTTCCGCAATATTGCAATTTTTCTTTCATCCTTCCTTTTCTTTTCTCGTTTTCATTTGTCTTTGAACACATCTGTCATTCTTTATATTTATAATCAATTTTGGAAACACTCCACTTCGGCCTCCTATGTTTCAAAGCAAAGGAAGTCATGCAACAGTGATCATACCCAGTTCGTCGAATGTCCTAATCAGTGAGTCTATATGATATCAAAGAGAAAAAAAGAGAAAAAAAAAAAAAAAAAAGAGTATTTTGAAAGACTTGGCTGTGGGATAACAGACTGCGTACATTACTGAAAAAATAGCATGCAGGCCCTTAGTGAGCTGGTCCTACATTAAAACGCCATGCCCACATAGGGAGAAATGTGGCCCAACAGCCAAACACAGACTGAGACCAAGTCATAACTGAGACTAAGTTTCAATTAAATAAATAGCGACCATAATGTCGAATGCAGCAGTGGGTAATATGTCCTGATAATATTTAGTATCCACAGCATTCTTAAACCACAGACCTAACACACTACAGACAACGTGAACAAAAGTGTGCTAATGAGCAGCTGGTGGGATGCTGTTGAAGTTATATACTTCAGCTTTACTGCCACTCATGCTATAGCGGTACAGTCTTATACACTGCATGACGTTTCTCAATTTTTGTTTGATATTCTATTGTATGGAGTCACTGATTAGGTCACTCGACAAAATCTGTACAATCACTAACTGAATGACTGCTTTTGCTTCAATAGAAATGTAGGAAACCGTACATTTCATTTCATTACCTAAGTTCTAGTTTTAAGTCCAAGTCTAAAAAGCAGTTCACTGATGTCAGTGCTCAACCCTGGTTAACAAATACATACATAACAAAACAATTACTTTGTCTGCTCTGCAACAACTGAGTGGCAATGATAGACAAATATAGTACAGTCATTCCCTGTTGCCATAACATTTGGGACTTGTGTGTCATAAGGCTCAACATCTGACCTGACTTCCAGATCTCAGCACCTATGCCCAACTGCAGGTCAGACAGACTCCTTTCCACCTGGTTGTGAATACATCTATAGTACAAGACAAATATCTGCCTGAACCATCTTTGGCTATTTCTTACCCTAGCAATCTCCAGGGATATGGCTGAGACCAGAACACATTGTGCAGGTGGAATATGCTGCCAGGTATGGTGATCCAACCAGAAGATGCCTTCAAAGTTGCTTCTCCAAGGTCAACCACAGGATGAAGATGCCTTGTAATGGAAGAGTGTGAAGGCAAATGGACAAAACTGCGTACCCCCCCCCCCCCCGAACCAAGGATACACACAAGAAAGGAAGAGGGAAGGAATTATTACTGCAACAGTGAAGATGCTAGAATATTTACAATAATGTTAAGTTTCTTATACAAGTACACTATGCTCATCATATAGTTTGCCGTTGCAGTAGTGATTATACTTTGGAAAAATCTAAAAGCTTATGGACCAATGGGTGGATGACCTTGAAATGCTGGTGACTGTAGCACCTTCAACAGGATGGACATGGCAACAATGCTTTGACAACATGCAGAGAGATGACCATGTGGTTGCATCCAAAAAGAGACTGAGTGCTGACCCCACTAGGGGAGGCAGCAGTGGTTTCTGCAGTTCTATTAGAGTGAGTCCTCACATGCCCTGGTAGAGTTTTGACATGGAAGGAGTACGAGGCAAATGCAAAGACTCAGTCATTTTAGAGATGGTCTATTTGGAGACAAAGGCCCTTACTTGTCCTTTGCAAAGGATATGATTAACTCACTTGATGCCCATTTTCCTTTGTCCTTTCAAGTTAAAACACTGTTAATCTTAGTACATCTTGAAATGTAAAACCCTTATTCCCTTGTTGGAGAGGGGGGATAAAGAGAGAGAGAGAAAGGTGGCTAGCTAGATTAAAGATCAGCTTGGCTACCAATTTGGCCATGAATGTGGAATGAGTGTGAAGTGTTACACTATTCTTGTGGCAGATGAGAAAGATGCTTGCATATAAAAAGGCTTGAAGTTTTGAATTCCTTTTGGCAGCAGCACTGATGAATAAAAAGGCAGTTTTCCAGGTTAGGTATCAGGGGGTACACAGCAGCAGGTAGCAATATTAACTTCGCTAGGATATATTGGAGCGAACAAGATGGAGAAAGTTGCTTCTTGGGTGGCCACAAATGTAGGATCCCCTTGAAAAACTATTTTAATGCTAAGAAAGAACCAAGAAGGGGCTCCCAACACAAACATGATAAAACAGTAGTCAAATGTACCTTCACTTGATCTTTGAAGGTCTGAGGTATTTCAGGATTGTGGTTGTGGCTACTAAAGTCTGAATTAGTCTAGATCTCTCCTCTGGCACTGAGAGAAGTTCTTCTATTTTGCTAGATATAGCCTTCAAGTATTTGGCTTCATAGTCCCCAGTTAAGTCAGTAAAGCTCATTGTATGAAAACATGTACCTAAGTTAATGATAACTACTGCATCCAAGCTGTCTGCCTCAGGTTCTTCAGGTTGGGATGAAAATGTCAGTCCTTATTTTAGATCAATAGGTTTGCAGACTGAGGCAGCAGTACAGGCTTTGTTCTCATCATATACAACAGGAGACAGAAACAGCGCTACTCTAGCCAAATGGAGCTATAATCAGTATTCTGGTTTGTCCTTTATCTGACCTTCAAGAAGGAGAGAGACTGGGGAATAGGAATTCAGAAATGGGCCTGCACAGCTTGTGGATAGGGCATCTAGTGACAAAGGATCCTTCAGTCTGTGTTATAGTACAAAACTGTTTGTGTTGCCCATTTTCTGGAGAAGCAAAGAGGTCTACTTCTGGCACATCATACCTATGGGCTAAATCCAGAAATACATTCTTGCCCAGCATTCATCTGCAAGGGTCTACTTCTGTTCTGCTCAGGTGGTCTGCCAGCATGCCTTCCTGAGATGGGATGTAAGCTGCCCCAAGGGTCAAACCTGAAGCTACACAACATGTTTCCAGCACCAGTCTGCAGAAGAGGTACATATGTATTCCCTCTAGTGGTGCTGACAGGGCATGCAAGACCCCTGGTTGCCAAATAGGCTTGAAGGTTCTAATAGCTAAAACTACTGCCACGTTCTCTGAATATATCCATTTCTCAGGTTGTTGGACTTGGGAACATGAGGGAAAGTTCTGAAGCTGATCAGTTTTCTTAGTGGTGAACAGCAGCTCAGTGTGGAGAGGGGGCACCAATGAGACACCGCCGCCACCACCACCTTTGGATAAACCTTCCACTTAGTCATTAATCAAAAAGTTGCTCTGACTATCTGCAGTATTCTGAGCTGCTTGAATGCAAGCTTCTTGCAAACCAAAGCCAGGTGTACGGCTGCCTCTCAGACCAGAAGGGTCAAAGCTTGCACAGCTGGTAAGAGTAGATGCCCCAGTTTTTATTAACATATCACACTGGTGTGGTGTTGTCTTTAATCACTCACTGGTTAACCTCTCCTGACACCTTAAAAAGGGCCATGAACAACTTCACATTTTATGGGCATTCTAAGCAGTGTCCTGTTCCAAGGCTAGCTCACTTCAAGGTGTGCTAAATGTGTCCCCTATGCAATGTTTGAAACATCCACAGTTAGCACTTGCTTCCCCAACAGCAGGGTCAAAGGACTGCAAGGACAGGCCTGTACCTGCCTAACCCAAGAAAATTCCTTTTTAAAAGTTGGGATGAGTATCATCCTATGACTGAAGGGTTGGCAATACAGCTGCTAAAGACTCCACAGGTAGGAACGGATCTTCTTCATGTTGGGCCTGGTCATGGGTAACAAAGATAGAAACTGACAACATGACCTCATGTTCTCAGCATTTCCCCTAGCCACAGCCTCCTACTCCTAGGCCAGGTCTAAGGAAAGGATTTAAAGGCTCTTCAGGAGTTGTGAACTTTCCTGGGCATAAACACCTGATCCTTCAAATCAAGGTGTGCTGCCAAGGAACTTTGGCAGTTTCTGGCTTCAGGATTCATTTTGGGAGGCTAAACTAAGGAAAACAAATTGGTTAGACTGGTCACAGTCAGAGCAAATGAAATGCAGATATCCTGTACTGAGGGGGCTTAGATGAAACAGTCAGCACGGCAAGGGTAAATGTGACATGCCCATGTTTATCAAGCAGGTGAACACTATGGACAGACAGATGTCTGCTGAACATCTTTAACATGACGGACACTGAATGTGAAAGGTTTACTGGAAGCATTTCCTGCCCACTGTGAATTTGAAAAAAATGCTTATGACCCTTGAGGATTTGGATATGAAAGTAGATAGCCTTCAAGATGAAGATGGTCAAAAGGCCAAACTACTGAGAGTGGGATCTCCAGGTTGAACACTGATTTCTTGACCTTCAAAGACTTGTTTTATTTAGTTAGTTTCAGAATAGCTTCTAGGAGCTGCCCTTCTTAGGGAACACAATAAGTGGTTTGACTAGAATCCCTTTCCCTTAAATGGTGCTGCACCCATGGCACTGTATGTGATCAAGTGGCTGCAGAACCTTTAGGGTTAAGCTGTTCTGGGCTTGTGGGATTGGCGGCAACTCTACAAATAAGATGAAGTTGAACTCCAATTTAATTGTTAGATACTATACTACGAGTTTACCTACTCACAGGAGGCTAGTGTGCCACTTCTTACAACAATACTCCATTACTGGGATGTCCAATCATACCTCATCTATCTAAAGTCAGGAGCTTGATTTACAAAGCCCTAGAGGTAGAGAACCAAGTGGATCCTCTTTTCCCTAAGTGATAACTCCCTGCTGCATATGGTGGGGAAACCTGGGGAAAACACCTCTCAATTCCAAGTTTGATCATGGAGATCTGAACTGAGGACTACAGGATAAGGTTAGTCACAACTGTGCTTTGATCTTTCTACAGCAGGTTGGGAACATCAACATCAGCATTGAGATCAAAACTGTAAGTAAGAGAAAAGATCTGGTTGGGCCCAGGGGTTAATAATGCTGTCTACTGCAGCATACGACAATGGTGTAAGACCAGTAGACAGCAAAAGTCTGGTCTATACTGACCAGAATAGCTTCACAAAAAAAAAAGCTGAGGTGTGAGAGGAAAGATGGACATCCCAATCAAAGAATAGCCAGGAAAGGTCCATAACATCATATCTGTCAATATGTTCCAAAGGGAATTTCACTGCTTGTAAAATATAAAGCAAGACTATTTGTGCATTAGAAAAAGTTATCTAGAAATCATGTGGGAGAAATAATGGTCACTAGAAACTTTACTTTCAAAGAAATAAAAATTAAGCATGTCCTGGAAGCAGGGAGAAAGGCGAGAATGACCACTCAAGACAACAAGTATGGAAGAGCTCTTCCTCAACACAATTTTAATTGCTTTACCCTCCACTGCTGTCTGTTGCTGCCCCTAAGAGTCTTCTCTCATTCACTGGGTCTTCCAAACTTGGGAAACCTCCCTCAGACACTCCCTGACCTAAATTCAAGACTGATAAACAGACAGGCACCTCCTCAGTAGAGCTCCATACTTGCTGCGGAGAATGTTTTTTTACTTATGCTGCAAGTCCGGCATCCCTGCATGCACATGCATCATCTCAGGATAGATGTGCAGTGTGCATGCTGGCATATCCTATCATCCTGCCCTCAGTTAATGCCCTAGCTCACTAGGACAACCCCATGCCCTTGACCTCCACTGGAAATCAACAGCTAGGCACACCATAAATACACACACTCCTCAGGACGGCACATCCATCCTCCCCTGTCAGTATCTCAGAATCCTCTGACAAGAATCAAACCCAGGTCACCTGGGTTGCAGTCAAGACTTTATCCTTCTATGCCACAGAGCTGGCTTTTTACATGACAGACTGCAATGTAGCCTGCCCTGTGAATTCAAAGAGATGTCGCTGAGTAGGTAGTCTAACAGTCTTCAATCTACAAAAAGCAAAACTAAATGATGTACACTTCATCTGTGAAAATGCAGAGGCCTGCTACCTCAAAGATAACACAGTAAATGAAAAAATGTTGCACTGATGCGTTTAACAAATCTCAGGCCCATATTATAATGTTGCTTCACTCAGTTTCACAAATGACCAGATTAAAAGGGTTTCTCGAAACAACCAAGACATATGAAACACTAAATAAAACAAAACTGAGACCAACCAACGTGCTACACCACTCATTTATTGGAAAAAAATTAAAAACAGACTACGTTTTTGTCTTGACTACTCACAAGACTTCTTCACAGTGAAGAACTGCCATGATTCACAAAAATATACACATAGCTGTCAACCAATCAGACATCAAAATTTTGCATATCCTGATTGACTCAGTCCATCAATTAAAGTGCCCTTACAGAAGTAATGCACAAGTAATGGCTAAAACAAGTTTGCATGTATAACAATAAATTAAAAACTAAACACAGAATACATAAATTACAATAAAATTTACCATGTTTGACAGTAAAACAATTAAATAACATTAAAAACCACAAATACATTTCACACCATATTAGCCACCTTCTTTAGCACACTGAATAAAGATAAAGAATCATTAATTCCTGGAGTAAGCGAGGCATTTAGCCTCAGTTGCCAGGTCATTTCTTTATATTCCAGTAGTGTATCAAGATCACCCACAAAATTTGAGACAACTACAAGCTCAATAATAAAAATAAAAAAAAAAAAAAACAACGTCTTAATATTGGAGCACCCAATACTGTGCCTAAACAGGGCATTACTACACTTATTTTTTCCTAATACCGTATAAATGTTTACAGATCCTTTCTCCAAGTCTTTTGTTAGTCTTCCCCCACATAAAAAATATTGCAGGAGTTGCAGGTGGCAAGGTAAACATCGTGGGTGGTGTTACACTTGCACCGCCCAGGACAGGGAATGGTTCTTGCAAAACTATTTACTGTGACGTGGGGTCCTTTGTGTATAAACCTACATATTTTACTGAACTCAAATTTTCTCATGGCACCCTGTGCAACATTGATTTCCTACTGCCAGTGTCAAGTGTTTTAAAATGTTTTCCTTTAATAAAATCAATTAATGGCACAGCTCCTAAAATGGTCTTAAAATCATCAGGGAATATAATTTGCCAAAAAACTCCCTGAACTAGAGTATTCAGAAACACCCTTGTTAGCAAGGGTCCATCAAAGTCCATCAAACAGGAGGGTAGACACATCAAAATTACGAATATTCCTCCTTTCTACAACATTCCCACCAGTATGTTGAACAGTGTGAGATTTGATCTTTAAAATCAGTGCAAAACAGTCATGTCGCAGACCTGCTACTCTGACCTTAACATTCCTCAGATAAAAAAAATGAAAAAAACCCATTAAATTCCAACATTGTGGGGAATAACAGAAAAAAGGTCTACAACATCCACTGTAATAAACAAAATGTTATCATCAAACTAAGTTGTTTAGAATTTCAAGGAGATGCCAAGAATCTTTTAAAAAAAGTATGGTTTCACATCCAACACATCTTTACACTTAAAATCAATTTACTTGGCCACAGGTTCTGTCTTGGAGACCTTAGCCGAAACTATAGGCCTAAGGGGGGAAGCAGAGGCACACTTTTGAATTTTGGGAATACCAAAAACAGAAGCAAACTTAGGTTTAGCAACAATTAGGTACTCCCATTACTCGTGATCAAGCTCTCCCTGCATAACCATATCCAATAGTAAAAAATCCAACTTGGCATAAGCAATAGTGATTTCATTAAAAAAATTCTCCTGTATGTACTTCATTAGATAAAAGCTGAAACATTTTCGCACTGGGTTCAGTCCTGGGACCTCTTCTGTTTGGTATCTACTTCTCTGAAGTACAGGCTAACACAGAATGCCTTTGGCTAATGAAGTTCGCAGATGACTGCAAACTAGGAGCCATAGTCGAGTCCCCAAATGATGTGGACATCCTACAGAAGGGCCTCACTGAGACAGATGCCTGGTGTCAGAGCCATGGCCTCAAGCCCAATGCCAAAAAGTGCACTGTCATCCCCTTTGGTAAAAACTCTGTACCCATAATCTACCACTCAGGCGGCAGTCTACCTAACGCCAAATGTGTGATGAGACCTTGGGACCCAGATGGACAGTAGTCTCTCCATTGATAATCACATCACCACAGTAGTCAGGAAATCCTTCTACATGGCACACATCATAAAAGGGTTCTCATCCATGAAAAAAGAGGTCATTATTCCCCTGTACTCAACACTCATTAGACCCATTATAGAGTACAACGCCCCTTTTGGAATGCATCTCACAAGACATCTGCAGCAGCTGGAAAGGCCACAGAAGTACCTCTCAAAGAGGATTACTGGCCTCAAACAGATGCCCTACACTGACCATCTCAAAAAACCCCAGCTTTACTCTGTAGCATATCGCCTACTCTGAGGTGATCTCTGCCCAACATATAAAGCTATGTCAAACCCAGAACTGTTGGACATGCTACACCTAAAGAAATCCCAATCCCTCCGAGCTACACGCTCTAGGGACCCAAATCTTGTCACCACAATAAACAGGACAGGCTGGAGGGATAGATTCTTGTCCCAGAGACTTCCCATACTCTGGAACAAGATACCCATCTATGTCAAGCAAAATTCCTCATTAGTACTCTTCAAGAAAAATCTTGATGAGTGGATGGAAAATAGGAAATACACCCTGGGGATCACTTCTGTATCGACAAGGGCACAGGAAAATTTTCTTGGGTGGCGTACGCCAGGGAACCTTGTTGGCTAGGCTTGCTTAGGCCCTTGGGCCAAGAGCCTAGCACCTGCCTATGAAATAATCAAAGCTGTTCATAGTTACAACCCCCTGCCCCCATCAGGTTTTATAACTCATAACAGTGTCATATATTAAGGTGTTCAAATTAATGCTTTCTTTTCGAGTCAGATTATCTGGAAACATCCTTCTCCGTTTAAAAATACTCCTAAACTGACCCTCACACCTTTAAAAAAAAAAACAGAAACCCATGTATTAGGGGGTGGCATTAGGGTACTTCGCTTGAGACAAGGAATTTCATCACAATGTGTTGGTGCTTTGTCAAAGTAAAAAGCTTTGAGATTCAAACTTTTAGTAAATAATTTCAACTGAATTAAGGCATCAACAATATCCGGTTTGAAACTTTGAAGTTAAAACATTTTTTAAAAGCAGACATGCAAACATCAGAAATTACATCAGGCAAATTATAAACTTTGAAGGAATCAGGAACTGAAATATCAAAATCAGCATTACAAATACATTTTATTTCCTTCTGTTCCTGCCCCTGCCCTGAAAAGTTCATATAACTGTCCTTGCCATTGGGGTTTCAGATCAGCACTGAGTCCACGGTTCAACTCCTTGTGTTGAGTGGCCAACCTCTTCAACCTTCAGATCGGGAGTTGGTCTAAAAAAAACACCATGGTCCTTCATCTTCCCCAGTCTCCTCAAATCCCAGCGTCTACATTGCTCCTACTAGAATCAACCGTGATGGGCTGTCGACCTGGGATTGGATAAGCCCTCCCTTACTCATAATCTGCACAGTCCCCTTCTAATTCGTGAGCTTTGTGCTCCCTATTACTATCAACTGTCTTACTGACAGTATTAAAAATAGGTTTGTACTGCTCTTTAACTGTGCAGAACAGTAAATCAGTTTTTAAAGCCTCATTCTGGGCTTTAATCTCATTGTCTAAAATATTAATTTTAAATTCATCCTCTCTAACAGCTTCAAAAGGGTTAAACCTGTATCATTAAAAAGTTTTACCAGCTCATGGAAGAATGGTGAGTTGTACTCGACACCAATCCGACATTTCTAGACACAAAGTCCTTTCAGCACCCGAATGAAATTAATACATCCTTGTAAAAATAAATTTGCAAGCTGAAGGTTCTTTATTTTAAGTAATTTCTCTTGAAAATATCTAACTACGACCTCAAGGAACGGTTGCTGTGACTGGTACTAAAAGTAAAGCATGGAGGGCACAGCCAAACTCTTAAGTCAACTTCATGTGCTGGTAATGAATGTAACTGGTTAAGGTTCAACCAACCAATGTTTGCTGCCATGGTACTGCTTAGCAGCTACTTCTGCGCAACTCCAAAGTATCTGAATACAATTCTGGGGTCGCACTGCTATTCACATTAGAGGGACGCGCATCTGTGGAACAGGGACAAAACTCTCAAACCTCTTGCTGTGGAGGGAGCACATACTGCAAAATTTGTTGTATCAGTTAAGTTTAATTCACCAGGCAGCTCCATAACACTAATACCACTGAGTGCACGAATCAATCAGAGGGAAACCGCCACAGAAAAAGATAATTGAGAATAAAACACAACATAACCAATAAATAAAACAAAATGGGACCAACCAATGTACTATGCTACTCGTTTATTGAAAAACCTTAAAACAGACTACGTACTTGGTGCTTTCGTTTTGATCACTCTCAAAGTGAGGAACTGCCATGATTCACAAAAATATATACATAGCTGTCGGCCAATCGGGTATCAAAATTTTGCATATCCTGATTGACACGGATTCACTTCAGAAGCTCGAAATACTGAAATCTCGAATTTCAGCATCTCGAGCCCAAGAAGTGGAATCCACAAAACAACAAAAACTAAAAACCACGAAATTCAAAACCTCGAATATCGGAAGTTTTGAATTTTGCGATTTCACTACACACAAACACACACACACACAATCCGCCACACAAACACACACAATCGCTCTACTACATGGGCTGTGCCCCCCACACCTCCCTACTTAAATATTCTCACTCCGAGGTCACACTACATACAAACACACACAAAACACCACCACACAAGCTACTTTCTCTTTGCGCACACACATCACAGCAACAAACCACATTGACATACACCACAGCCCTTACCCAAACTCCTTAACATACACACTTACCTGAATAAATAACCATAGCGGAACTTTTTAAAAGTGCGAAATTGAAAAACTTTCGCTATTATGTAGATTCGGCTTCTTGGGCTCGAAATACTGAAATTCAAGATTTCAGTGTTTTGAGCTTCTGAACGGAACCCACTGACACACAAAGTGCCTGTACAGCAGTAATAAGCAAGTGAAAGCTAAAAGACGAGTTTGCATGTATAATAACCAATTAAAAATGAAACACAGAATGCATAAATTACAATAAAAATTCACCATCTCTTGCGAGTGGTCAGGACAAAAGCGCTAGTCTGTTTTTCATTTTTTTCCGTGGCATAGCACGTTGGCTGATCTCAGTTTTATTTATTGCTTTATGTTGTTTAGTTGTTTTATTCTCATGTATGAAACCATATTTATCAGTCTATAAATTCTGGCTGTTGATGAAACCACAAGCTCTTGAGAAGGAATCCAGAAAGACTGGAAATGTGCCTCAAAGAAATGAATCCTTAAGGGCCATAAGCAACAATGCCAACAATAAAAGCTAACTGGGGGAAGAGAGAACACCAACATAAAATTTCTATCCTCTTCCTTGATTCAGGTCAGAACCTTGTAACCCAAATGAAAGGAACAAGTGTAAGGTCATGATCAATACAAGGTTATGAGTCTGCCTTCTAAATAACCTGATTTGAGAAAGCCACACCAAGTGAGAAGTAGACATCTGTCTCTGTCTCCCCACCAACACACACACAAAGTGTGACATAAGGTTACACTCCAGAAAGAAAATGTTAAAGACCAAGGCAGAAATAGCAGGCTGTCAGAAAACTCCACAATCGATTGCTGCGGAAAAATGGTTTTGAGCTGAATCCTATCCCTAAAACTGCATTACTTTTTTGTGAAATAGAACTTGGTGTGTACTTGTTCAGCCATCAAACCTGCTTCCCCTATTATAGGATCATAGGAATTTACTAGGCTATTGGCTTTGAGGCTGTTATAAGCCAAACCAAGAGTTTAGCCCATGTTTAAAGTCAGCAGGGACACAGGTGGAATCCCAGGGTTGTATTTGCTGTTTCCCATCCAGTTATCCAGGCTGCATTTAAAAAGGGATAATGAGCTACTCTGCTTGATGTGGAGAGGGAGTCTATTCCACAGATGGGGAAGTCTCTGGGACACAAATCTGTTCCGTCAACAAATCTTATTGATATCACAGACCAGGCTGAGGTCGCGCGTATCGGTTGCTCGAGTGGAGCTTGACTTACAGATATGCAGCAGTCCCATCAAGGCAGGGTCTGAAATTGCTTTACACGCCAAACAGAAGTAACCCCTGATGAGGAGTCTGTATGAAACTAAGTACAGGGATAGGGTTTTTAGCTTATCTGTGTAGGATAGATGTTTGAGGCCCTGGATTCTCCTGGTGAGGAAATCTGTGGTCTTTCCAGATGCTGCATGTGCTTTGCGAGGTACCTGCTGAAAGGGGCATTGTACTCAATAATTGGTATTATAAGGGAAGAATACACGGATGTTATGACCTCTTTGTCCCTGGATGAGATACCCTTACCTATGAAGTGGGACATGTAGAAAGCTTTTCGTACAACGGAAGTAACATGGTGGTCAAAAGTCAGGTTGCTATCAACCTGGGTGCCCAAATCCCTCACTACTGACTGTGTACTTAAGACACTGCTATCAATGTGATAACATGTGAGGATGTTGTTATCCCCAAAGGGGATGATGATGCATTTTTTAGCATTTAGCGTGAAGCCATGTTTCTGGCACCAGTTATTTGTTTTGGTGAGACCCTCTTGGAGAACGCCTGCATCACTTGGGGAATTGATGACTATGCCCAGCTTGCAGTCATCTGTAAACTTGGTCAGCCATAGTCCCCTCATTTTGCCCCACACCTCTGGAAAGTATATCTCTAATAACAGAGGCCCTAAGACCAATCTCTGGGGTACACCGCTCATTATAGGTCGACTGCTTGAGGTGGCTTCCCCTATTTTCATTAGATGAGTTCCATCAGTGACCCAGTTTACTACCCATCTGATAACCTATGGATTGATGCCTAGTTGAGAGAGTTTAACTACTATGCCCTAGTGGGGAATAGTGTCGAAGGCTTTAGCTAGGTCAAGGTAGGCAGTGTGCACTGTCTTCCCCTCGTCCATGGCTTTGGTGACTGTCTCAAAGAAGTCGACCAGATTCAACAGACATGACCTCTCCTTGACAAAGCCAAACTGTGTGGGGTCAAGTGTTTGGAGGTTGCCAATGTCCCTGTTAATGAGGTCCATGATAATTCGTTCCATGGCCTTGCAGATCAAGCTAGTTAGGCTGATGGGTCTATAATTTCTCGGATCGGTAGACGCTCCATCTTTGTGTAAATGGATGACAGTGGCTGTCCTCCACTCGGCTATTAGAAGTGTGAAGGCCATAACTTCAAGTTCCACAACTTCAAAAATAAGAGCAAATGCCAATACACAGTGAATGTCAAAACTTGGAACAATGTTATTAAAAACAATTTTTGTAAACCCACACAAAACTCTAAAATAACTATCTCAAAGTAGGGGGAACATTCTAGTCTTTATACTCGCCTTACTGTTTCATTCACAGTACTGAAATTTGGGACCATTAAACATTAAATTTCAGCAAAAACTCAAAACTGTTATGACTGAATAATCACACCAGAGTGCAGTGAGAAGGCAGGCCTTCTGAATCAACTCCTTGGAAAGCACTAAATAGGTACTGGCCTCAGCAGACAGGATTCATAAGGCCTGAGCCCTCAGCATGTGTTCAGGCCAGGCCACAGCACTACTACAGCTCTTATACAGCCTTCATGGATACAGTTAATCGAGCTCTAGATGCAGGTAAAATTGTATTCTCAGTCTTTCTTGACCTCTCTAAGGCCTTTGATACAGTCCCCACCCTCTACTTCTCTCTAAACTAGGTATTCACCCCCTCAACTCTAAAATGGTTCACTAACTACCTCAAAAATAAACAAACTACAAAATGGCAGAACTCACTCTCTCTCCATTCTTTGACACATCCACAAGTGTTCTCACAGTATCCATACTAGGGCCTCTTCTTTTCAGTATTATCCTAAACAACTTTCACTTCACTCTTAATGGATCTGTAATACAATATGCAGATGACTCAACCATCATCTGCACTGCCAACTCTACAACTGAACTTATGCAAATTACCCAAAATGCCATTATAGCTACCGAAACTTGGATGACCAACAACCATCTTGCCCTAAACCCCAATAATGCCAAACTCCAATTTACCCCTAAGAAATCCATCCCTTACAAACAAGACTGAATTTGATACATATTCTCAAAGCAAAATATTATAAAGGTAGTCTCCCATACAAAACTACTACGCAATATCTTAAATAAAAACCTAACATTTGACAGGTATGGACCTGTGCAGTCTGTCTCTGTCCTTGCAAGTCTCAAACCCAGGACCCTGCACACTACAGCCAAAGTGATTTACCACAAAGGCATTTCAGATGTAATGACTGCAACAGTGAAACCCGAAGAAAATCCAAGCTTAACTGCAAAGTTTGCAGCCAGTCCAAAATATCCTCCTATCACTGCTCCTCCTTACACTTAGTGAATTGGCTCGAAATCCCACATTACCTCACATTCTTACAATCAACTAAAGCACACAAAATTATCTACAAACTGTCAGACTGTCAAGCTGTTACTTCTATACTAAGTTAATATCATCGAAAACAGACCTCTCAGATCTGAAAACAAACTTCTCTTGCAAGCAGAAAAAACAAAATTTCCATCTGGCCAAATGCTCTACTCTTTCTCTATTGCCAAACAGTGAAATGCACAGCCATTAACAATTAGAACCACCAGTAAGGCTTCTTCCTTCAAAAAGTCTCTATAGCAACACCTCTCCACTGCATGGCCCTGCACATGCTCCAATTCTCAACCTCCCAAAACATGACTCCCCAGACATAACTACTCTCACTTTTACTGACTTCCTCCTTTCAATCTAATCTTTTCTACCTAATAATATGAATATCATAAAAATTATCATCTAGGCCTATCTTACTGATATATTTACCTGACAACAATATTGATTTTATGTAGTGGACATGCACCCCTAAGCGGTACTACTGACTTAAATGATTGTCTTATACTCTCATGCCTTATTTTTATGATACATCCTGGAGAACAAATCTTGATTAGTGTTAACTGCTTGTAATGTAGTAAGAACATTAATCTATTGACACATTTCTTAGTATACCCAACTGTGACATATGTAGATTTAACTCATATTGTAGTGTAATTAATGTAGTTGCTAATCTTTTAGCTTCTACCTTCGCTTATCTGCATACCTTTTAGGTATTCTAAGTAATGTATTGAACCATTGCTTTGTTTATTTAACTGTGACTGTGAATATTCGATTGTATGTGTTGATGTGGTGCTTTTCTCCCTGGGCCTCCACTGAAAATGGGCTCACTTCAGCCCAGTGGACTTTACCAGTACACAAATGCAAATAAATAAATAACTCTCAGCAGGCAAATACTTACAATTATGAGAAACAGTTACACTAGCACAAACATTTCATTAGTTTTCCTACTGGAGACAGCTCCATAAAAGGAAGACCTAAGGTCACCCTTACCATTTATTTTCCTGAAGCTACAACTATCCTCACATGAAAACATCAGGGCAAAGTTCACAGTCTGACTTTTAATTTTCTTTTCCCTCTCTTGTTGAGACAATCCCACTCCCTCCCCCCAAATATTTTAATTGCTTTGAGTATCTGAACAATTAATTTGTTTCTGTTCGTGACAAATGGACCTAACAAAAGAGTACTGCAATACAATCTGTGAATCTAGTGCAGACCAGAATTTCCATCCAACCAAAAGACCGAGGTGTGAGCACTGCACATATCTTAACCTCCTGGAGTATTTCAAAAATGGTTCTGCCCAAACCAAGATACAAAACGAGCTACAGTTATTTCATTTTTTGCTTCATTAAATGGAAAGCCCCATCAGGTATAAAAAAGTTATGGACTTACCATACTGTTCCATCTAAAAGTGAAAGTCTAAATCCACAGGCCTTTAATGAAGCTTGGCAACAAACTTCCCAAGGCTACTAGCTCCTCCTCCTTTACCCAAAACACTCTGTCAATAAGATTCCGGTCCATATCTCTGTTATGCTGTCCTAAACTGAATTAGAAATCATATGGAACATTCTTCTGAACAATACAGGCACGGAGATAGAAAGAAATGTGGGGGCATGTTCATGAGGATGGATCTGATCACATGATTTAATTTCATGGTAATCACCTGACTTTCTTGCCGCGACAAGATCATCCATCTTTTTCAACCAAGAGGATGCACACGCAAGGTTATTATGCTAGGTAGCCGTCCTATGGAAGCATACCCCCTAATCACCGAAATCTGAAGAAAGATCTAGATCAAACGGTAACATCAATCTTGTACTGTCCTGACACAGTAATTAGTGATGCTCATGTATCTGCTACACAAAGATTATCCAAGTTGTTATTCCTGAAAATAGTTCAAGT
Organism: Protopterus annectens; assembly: GCF_019279795.1. Classification (NCBI taxonomy): domain Eukaryota; kingdom Metazoa; phylum Chordata; order Ceratodontiformes; family Protopteridae; genus Protopterus; species Protopterus annectens. The sequence goes on from NC_056733.1 coordinate 230,624,394, forward strand.
AGCCATGACTGCTCTGGATGAATGAGCTCTGGGCATAAAAGGTAACTACTTGGATGAAGTAATTTTAAAAGCTGTGGAACCCAATTTCTTTTTAGAACATGAAGAACAAAAACAGAGGATCATGAGGATCACAAAATGCCTAGACATATACTCCTTTAAGCTGCCATACATAAAAGTTCTTGCCACCCCTTTTAAGCCTAGTGGTCTCCTACCAAAATAAGGAAGGCTGTACATGACAACGCTGGTATAAATGTGCATACCCAAATAAAATTAGACAAAGTAGTACTTTATTTGACCTGTAGTGTTAACTTCTTCCATACAGCAAAGAATAATTTTCGTTAGAACCTATTTTCTTAAATTGTCTTGTTTACTTGCTAGTGTAGATTCAAGTCCCTAGTGGTGGTGGTGGTGGTGGTGGTGGTGGGGGGGTTGTACAGGCAGCAGTTTTGCTAAGAAAGAGGAGATCACACAGAATTGGGTCTTAAATGGCTCAAAAAGTGAGACATGGTTACCTTGGAGCAGCCTGTAGGCTACTGAGTATAAGAAGAGTTGTGCTCATCTGTCGAGATATCTGAAAGATTTAAAGGCTTGGCTTTTTTTGGTTAAGAATCTTTGGGTCCTTTCCAGTTGAGTGATATGCTTGCATACCAAAAGGGAAATAATGCATAATGATGGGTATTGATAAGGGCAGAATACGGTGGTTAATCAATTTCTTTAGACCTCGAAGACATTCTCTTAGAAATTAACCAGGCCAGACTGTGGTGGGAACGTGATGACTGAATAGAGTACACCACCATTTAAAATATATAGGTTCATAGGTTCGTACTAGGCTATCTGCCTGAAGGCATTTATAAGCCTAGCCAGAATGTGTTGGCTTTCGCCTCCCCCTTAGATTAGTTCCCTGTGCCTCTGTCCAGCAGAGCCACTGAAGTGATCCCCGGGATAAACTTTCTGTTCCCCATCTATTCATCAAGGTTTCTCTTGAAGAGTGCTAGCGAGGAGCTCTGCCTAATGTAGATTGGAATCTTGTTCCAAAGCATGGGAAGTCTCTGGGACAGGAATCTATCCTGCTAGCAAATCCTATTTACTGTTGTGGTGAGGTTTAGATCACTAGAGTGTGTGGTTCGAGGAAATAAGATTTTCTTTAGGTGGAGCATGTCCATCAGTTCTAGATTGGGCATGGTCTTGTATGTCAGGCAGAGATCACCTCTGAGCAGGTGGTATGCAACAGAGTACAAAGTACAGTTTTGTACCTACCATAAATGTAGATGTTCGAATGTATACCCTGTTGCAGTCATCACACTTGGGTTATCCTGCCGTCAGGCGGTCCCACAGTCGGCCCAAATTCCAAACTCTTGGTCTGGCGTCGGTTGCTGTCGCTTCTTCCCTGACGTCAGTGCGCCAGGGGTATATAAGAGGCATCCAACACCATTTTCTTCAGTTTGTCTTGCCCCAGATGTCAGGTGCCCCCCCAAAAGGTGGTCAGTAGATAGTACCAATAATAAAAGTTTAGCACAAACAAAACATCCCTCCAGCTATAATCAAATACACCACAAAGGTTGTATCAGATTTTAAGGTATTGAAAGGCTTTAGTTAGGTCAGAGGAGATGGAGGGAGGGTAACCTGAACTGCAGCAAGGTATACACTCTAACATCAACATTTATGGCAGGTACAAAACTGTACTATGTTCATCGTGTTACCCTGCTGCAGTCATCACACTTGGGTAGAATCCCAAAGCTAAGGATGGGAGGTGGAGTCAAACAGGGTTAGAGGAGGCTAGAAGGCCCTGCAAAACTGCAGTGGCGAAGCCAGCTCTAGTCTTAGAGTAAAGAGTAAGTGATAGTGTTTGGTGAAGGTGTGTACTGAACTCCAAGTTGCAGCTTCCAGAATATCCTTGGTTGGCAACCCCCTGCGGAAGGCTGTAGATGTAGCTGCTGCCCTGGTATAGAGGGGCCTTATGCTAGCAAGAACAGGTTTTCCATGGTGGGTGTAGCAAAAACGTATGCAATGTCCTATCCATTTGGAAATGGTCTGTTTTGAGATGGCCTTTCCTTGTGATGCTGTAGCATAGGATACAAAAAGTTGGTCAGATTTTCTGAAAACCATAGTTTTATCCAAGTAGTAACGTAGCTGCTTGTGAATGTCCAAGGAATGCAGGAGTATTTCTCCTTTGTTCTGTGGATTTGGAAAGAAGGTGGGTAAATGGATGGTTTGATTTAGAGCCACACTGGATACCACCTTAGGCATAAAAGGAGGGGTTAGTTCATAGAGAAACTCTGTCTTGATGAAAAATGAGAAAAGGTTCTACTGCCATTAGTGCCTGAAGCTCTGTGACTCTTCTGGCTGAAGTAATTGCTAGCAGCAGGGCAGTCTTCCATGATATAAACTTTAAGTCAGCTGAGAAAGCTGGTTCAAAAGTAGGTAGCGTAAGTTTTTCCAGAACAAAATTGAGGTCCCAAGTTGGCGTTGGTGCTCTCCTGGGAGGCATAATGTTTTTGGCCCATCTGAGAAACTGCCTTAGAAGTGGATGTGAAAATAAGGGAGGATCCGTGTTGTAGTGAGCTGAAATAGCTGAGGAGTGGATTTTAATAGATGAAAAAGAAAGCCCTTTGTGTAACATCGCAGTTAAATATTGTAGAATCTGAGGTGTCAGGCTGAAGGATATTTTGGCCTTTAGCTTGGTTCCAGGTGCAAAACCTTTTCCATTTGTCTGAGTAGGCTTTCCTGGTGCTGGGCCTCCTGGCTTCCAGAATAACATCCATAACAGCTTGTGAAAGAGGAGCTGGCTGGTTTGCTTAGGTGATTTGCTATGCAGCCAAATTTAAGGTTTTGAGCTGGCTGTGTAGAATCTGACTGTCTTGCTGTGTGAGCAGATGAGTAATTTGTGGTAAAATCCATGGTGGGCCCTGAGCCATATTCCTTAATAGTGGGTACCAGTGCTGGTGTGGCCAGTCTGGGACAATGAGTATCATTCAGGGTCTCTCCATCCTGGCTTTCAGCAGCACCTTTGTGAGAAGGGGCAATGGAGGGAAGGCATAAACTGTCAGCATTTTCCAACTGAATGACAGTGCGTCCACTTTCCAAGCTTGATGGTGAAATGTCCTTGTACAAAATTTTGTTAGCCGATAGTTTTGGGGGCTGGCAAACAGGTCTATGTCTGGGTGCCCCCATTTTTGAGTTATCACTGCAAATACTTGTGGATCCAGTTTCCACTCTTGGGGATCCATGATGTTTCTGCTTAGGTCGTCTGCCAATGTGTTCTTTTTTCCTGGCAGGAATTGAGTTTGTAATTGAACTTGGTAAGCCAGTGCTGTGTTCCACAAGGTCATTGCTTGCCTGCATAGAGGGTAGGAGTGTGTACCCCCTTGTTTGTTTATGTACCACATTACTGTGGTGTTGTCTGTCCTTATTGTAAGCTATCCTGGATGTAAGAGGTCCTTGAAGGCTGTCAGGGCATTCTGTACAGCTAGCATTTCTTTTTGATTGATGAGCAGATTCCTTTGATCTGCAGTCCATATGCCTTGAACGCACCGTCCTGCCATGTGCGCCCCCCCAGGCGTAGTCCGATGCATCTGTTGTCATAGCTTGCCTAGCTAGGGGTAAGGTGAAAGGCTGACCCTTGTTGAGGTGACATGCCTGTGACCACCACAGAACCTCCTGTTGAAGGCAGGGAATGAAAGGTATCATTGTTTCCAAGCTGTGGCTGTGTTAAGTCCATACACTTTTTAGGTACCATTGTAATTTCCTCATATGCAGTTTTGCAAATGGTATTAGTAGTATGCAAGATGCCATGAAGCCCAAGGCCTGCAGAATTTTTCTTGCAGGGAGTTGGGTCTTTGTTGCCATTGTTTTGAAATATTGAGTTAGTTGTAGTTGTTTGTCTGGCATCAGATAAGCCATCTTGGCCATTGTATTCAAGCTGTCACCCAGGAATGTCATATTTTGTGAGGGCACTAGTTTTGATTTCTTTTCATTTACTGTGTACCCTAGGCAACTCAGAAGGTGTTTTACAAAAGCCAGATGTTGTAACAGAATGTCCTTGCTTTCTGCTTGGATGAGGCAGTCGTCCAGGTATGGGTATATCTGAATTCCTCTTTGTCTGCAGTATGCAATTACTGGTGCCAGGCATTTTGTGAAGACCCTGGGTGCAGTAGATAAGCCAAAGGGCAGTGCAGAGAATTGGTAATGGGTTGAACCTGCAATGAAATGGATGTATCTTCTGCAATTTTGTCTGATAGGGACATGCAGGTATGCCTCCTTGAGGTCCAGCGTTACTAGCCAAGCTTTATTGCCCAACATGGTAAGAAGCTACTGTAGTGTTAGCATCTTGAATTTGGGTACTTGGAAGAAGGTGTTTAGAATTGAAAGGTCCAGAATGGGTCTCCAAGCATTGTCCTTTCTGGGGACTAGAAAGATCCTTGAGTAAAATCCTTGGCCTTGCTCCTGTGTAGGTACCAGTTGAATGGCTCTCATGTCCATGAGAGCTGCAATTTGTTTTTGTGCCTCTGCCCATTGATTTTGTGGCAGGTTTGGCATTCCTTTTATCCTTGGCAAGATGTGGAAATGGAATCTGTATCCTTGTGAGATAATGTCTAGGACCCATTTGTCCTTTGTGACGATGTGCCAGTTGTCTGCAAAAAGTGCTAATTTTCCTCCCAAGGGAGCTGCCAAGCGAGTTTTTCTTGGCAGTTTGAGGTTTAAGTCATTGTGTTTGCCTTCTAGTAGTTTGGGACCTTTCTTCTCCTCCCTTCGGTGTTGCAGTGCCCCATTGTCGAGGTTTGTAAGGGATTTGTGCTTGTCCTCTGCCCCTTGGGCGCCTGTTTTTATCCCTCTGTGGTCCGTCAGAAGCTGGAAAGGACCAATTTTTTGTTGGCCAATTTCTGCTGAAGCGTGGGGGCTGTACCTGTAAGAAATCTTTGACCATCTGCATAGATTTTGCCTTATCCTCCATTTTCTTTAAAACCTCTTCTACTTTAACCCCAAATAAGGCATCCTGCTGTAAGGGTGCATCTAGTAACTTTGCTTTCACATGATCAGGCAGAGTTTGTTCCTTTAACCAAGCATGTTTACATATAACAGACCCAGTAATAGCTGCTCTACAGGAAGCTTCCAAGGAATCAAATCCACATTGTAAAGTATGTTTGCCCACCTGTTCAGCTGCATGCAACAGATCCTGCATTTCCTTGAACTCAGACTGTTGAGGGAGTGTGCTCATCTTTTGTTTTATTTGAGACATTAGGAATTGCTGGTATTTAAGCACATGAAATTGACAATTTAGTGCTCTCATAGCTAGAGTAGCTGAGGTGTAAACCTTCTTCCCCCACCTCGTGCTCTGGAGTCCCTTTCAGAGGGTACAGGATTTTTAGCCATAGAAGCCTTAGCCCCTTTGGGACCCTGGGAGATTGTCTCTGGATCAGCAACAGGGCTTTCGTAAAGGAATTTGTGTGAGTCAGGCACTCTATAGTATCTATCTGGTTTGGCTGGAGGAGGAGGCAGAGAATCTGGATTTAGACTAGATTCTAAGTAAACATCATCCACAATGTCTAAAACTGGGGGGATAGCAAGTGGTCTGTGCTGGAGGAGTAAAAGAAACTCTCGGAGCCTTTTCTTTGAGTCGGAGTAGTCCTGACCTTCCCAGTGGAAATGTTCCCTCATGGTATGTAAGGTTTCCCCAAAGGAATAGTCTTCAGGGGGAGAAGCTGAGGAAATGGAATCTTCATAAGGGGGAAAGGAGTAATCCTGCTCCTCAGAGGAGCCTGAGGAAATAGACACTTGATCAGAGGAGGCATAATCCTCCTCTTGTCTAGGCCTTTTGTCGGGGGGGGGGGGGGTTGGGAACCCCTGATTAAAGAAATCAAACCTTCAGCCATTTTAAGCATCTGTTTCTTAGGCATGGGGCCTTGAACTGGAGACTGAAGTGCAGTCTTTTTTGGTTTTAGAGCAGTCTTAAGCTTAGCATAAGATTTTATGGTGAGAGTAGTCGGTCTGAAGACACCTTCTGAAACCGAAGGTGTTTCTACAGCACCGGCTTCTCCTTCTGCAATGTTGTGTGTAGGGCCTAAAGAAAATGGCTGTGTCGGCCTAGAACTCTCTGCCAGAGAATCCGAAGCGGTCTGGGGTTCCAATTCTGCGGTAGCCAGGGGCTGCGTAGGCACCTCACTGAAAACCGGAGAACCGACGACCGGCCCAGCCGAGACCTTGGAGACTGGCTTGGATCTAGGCTGTCTTTATCGTTGCGTTTTTTATGCACGCCGGTAGTCAGTTGCTCTGTTGGCATAGTGTAATTAAATTTCCTACCGAAGTAGTGTCATGCGAAATCAAAGCGTCACTTTATAGTTCGCTTATTGAACCTAGCACAAAACCGACCAGTAACGTCGTGGTCTGGGCCTAGGCAAGGTATACAATAAGAATGAAAGTCCTTATGAGGTATTTGCTTCAAACAAGAAATGCAATTGTTAACTTTTTCTAACATTGGACTGAGGCAAGAAAAAGGTTCCCCAATGGGGTACTTAGCTTTGAAGACTGCGGACTGAAACTCGATTCGAAAATCTCAGGTGTCGGCCGACCGGCACTTGCGAACTGCTTCTGCTTCGGGCACCGTGCGGCAAGAAAGACTGGAGAAAATGGCGTCGGATTCCTCTTGTATAGCCCTGGCGCACTGACGTCAGGGAAGAAGCGACAGCAACCGACGCCGGACCAAGACTATGGAATTCAGGCCGAATGCGGGACCGCCTGACGGCAGGATAACCCAAGTGTGATGACTGCAGCAGGGTAACATGATGAACATCTGGAGTTTCTTCAGTCGAGCTGCATAGGGCATCTGTTTGAGGCCAGTGATCTTCTTGGTGAGGTACTTCTGTGGTCTTTCCAGCTGTTGCAGGTGTCTTGTAAGGTACATCCCAAATGGAGCGTTGTACTCTATGACGGTCTGATGAGTGATGAGTAGAGGGGCACAATGACCTCTTTTGATCTGGATGCAAACCCTTTTGTGATTAGGTGGGCCACATAGAAGGATTTTCTAACCAGTTTGGCAATGTGATTATCAAAGGAGAGATTACTATCTGCTTGGGTCCTCAGATCCCTTATTACGTTTTCCGTATTTAGGGGGCTACCACCTAAGTGGTAGTTTGTGGGTACTTTGTTATTTCCAAAGGGAATAACTATGCACTTTTTGGCATTTAGCTTGAGGCCATGACTTTGACAGCTTTTGGAGGATGTCTGTCAGCCGGTGAGTCAATTATAGCCCCTAGTTTGCAGTTGTCTGCAAACTTGGTCAGCCATAGTCCTCCTGTGCTTGTCTGTACTTCTGAGAAGTATATGCCAAACAGGAGGGGTCCTAGGACTGAGCCCTGTGGAACGCCACTTGTAACCGGTTTAGAGTCAGACCTAGCTCCTGCAACTCTCACCATGTGGGCTCTGTCCATGAGCCAATTGGTAACCTATCTTGTGACATAGGGGTTTATGTTCAGGCTGGTGAGCTTGTCTAGAACACCAGAATGAAGAATGGTGTTGAAGGCCTTTGCGAGGTCTAGGTAGGCTGTGTGTACCACCTTTCCCTTGTCTGTAGCTTTGGTAACTGTGTCAAAGAAGTCCACCAGGTTTAGGAGGCATGATCTGCCCTTAAAGCCGAACTGGGTAGGGTCCAGTGTTTGGAGGTTCCCAATGTCTCTGTTAATGAGTTCCATGATGATGCGCTCCACAGCCTTGCAGACCAAGCTAGTCAGGCTTACAGGGCGATAGTTCCCGGGGTCTGTTGCAGCTCCACCTTTGTGGAGCGGAATAACCGTTGCTGTGCACCACTCTGTGGGTACGTAGCCTGTGGAGAGGCCGAGTATTAACAGTGTGTTTAGGTGAGGGGTTAGTTCGTCTTTGAGCTCATGTAGGACACAGCCTGAGAGACAGTCTGGTCCCACTGATGCTGTGTTTCTGGCTTTGGAGAGGGCTATTTTAACCTGAGTGTCTGTGATTTTAGGGGCTCTACATTCTTCTGGTATGGTTATGGGCCCTTTTGGGGGTGAGAGGGGTGAAGTTTGCACTGAACCTGTCTGCCAGGATGTTGGCAATATTGGTTGGTTTAGTGTATTTTATGCCATTCTGTACCAACTCCGAGCAGATCTGAGCACTGCCACTTAGACTCTTGACATAGCTAAAGAATGCCTTGTGGTTATCTTTGGAGCCCTTAGCAAGTTTTCTTTCAAAGCTCGCCTTGAACGATTTTATGAGGGATCGTAGTTTCTTGCTGATACTTATCAGGAATATCTTCCCTTCTTGGGATTTTACTCTTTTCTGTACTAGTTTCCTCCTTCTATTGTATAGCTTGTTTAAGGCAGGGGTCCACCAGACTGGTTTCCTTTTCTTAGAGGAGTGAGTCTTGGTTTTGCTTGGGATAGCACGATCCATGCATTCTTGTAGGTGCCCGCAGAATGCATTAGCAAAGGATTTTGCAGCTTGGACAGCGTTATCCTTTAGCATGGGGGCCTTTGAAACTTTCCACCTCCATCTTAAGTAATGTGAAGTTTGCTTTTGAAAAGGTTTTCATGGTGGTTTCTTTGTCCGGGGGTGGGGGCGGAATGCGAATATCCAAAGTGATTCGTTTATGATCAGATCTAACCAGCAAGGGGTTGACCACCAGTGTGGAACACCGGTCACCCATGTTGGTGATGACCAGGTCCGATATATTGTCACCACTGGTGGGAGTGTTGACCAGTTGTTCCAGGGCATTTGAGTTTATAAATTCTAGGAAATGTTGTGCAAGGGAGTTAGTACTTGAGTAGTTCTCCCAGTTAATGTTAGGGTAGTTGAAATCACCCAATATTAGGGTGTTTAGTAGGACCTCTATGTTACCCAGTGTTATCAGAAATGCGGAATGGGGGGCCTGGGACATGGTGGGTGATCTGTAGCAAGCTATAATTTGAATGGCAGTTTTGCCCGTTGTTAGTTGCAGGTGGATAATCTCTGAAGCATCGTGCTGTGCCACTAACCTGGGGGTGTGGGTATCCTTGATGAATATGGATACTCCCCTGCCTTTTGTATTTCAGTCCGGGTTCTGTGGCCGAAATGTATGGTATGAGTTTTAGCCTGGTAGTGCTGGGGTGCTCTCTGGAGCCTTAAACCACATTTCTGTTACTGCACATATATTGATTTTCTCCATACTGAGGAGTGTCTCGAGTGTGTGCATTCTGAGGTTTAGACTTCTGGCACCGAGTAGTATTACCCTTAGATGTTTTGTTACTTGTGCTATTTACAGCGGTGGGTTTGTCTTTTGAGCCTTGCCTAAAAAAGGCACTATGGGGGTGGCAAGGGCCTTGGCCAGTATTCGCAAGCCTAAGGGTGACAGGTGCAAGCAGTCTCTAGCGAAGCAGCGTGGCATGTCATCCCAGGCAGACAGACACTGGATCCCCTTTGAATGACACCAGAAACTTAGCCAATTGTTGAAATTGCCAATTGTTTCTTTACACCGTGGTATAATTCTTGGTGAAAGCAGGATGCTACTCAGGGTCAGGGTCAGACAGGCCTCAGCTACGTGATCAGAGAGCTCTTCCATGTCTCTCCATGTAGTCCAGGGAGGTACGGCTCAGGTCATTCACACCAACATGGACAATGAGAGAGTTGTATTTGTACTTGTTCTGGAGTGACACGAGTGCTTGTGTTATGTGGCAGATCCTGGCACCTGACAGGCAGCTAACAGTAGCCTTCTCCTTATTCAGCCTAGTGAGTGGGAAGTCAGTGTGCCTGACTATAGTCACCTATTACTAGTATGCTGGGTAAGTTATTTTGGCTTGAGGGCTGTGACTGCGTGTCACACTGGTTTTGTGAAATGTGTTTCATGGTTTGTGTTGGGGGGTGGAGGTTGCTTGGATGTCTGCTTTGGAGGACTTTGTTGCTTTTGCAGATTTTTATTTAGAGCCTCAAGAGTATGTTTTCGTATATTTGTGTGTGTTTTTTGCCGGTGCTGGTTTAATGGGTCTATGTGAGACTGGTGGTGTGATGCCAGTATTTCCCTTCTCCTCTTGACTGTCTGATCCAGTCTTGGGTTGAGAGAGCTTAGCCTCCAGTTTGGCTGTATAATTGCATCTCTCACATGCATTAGTGTTTGGTGGTACGAGAAGAGGGTTGTCTGTGTACATGAGGCAGTTGTAACATTGCCTCAGAATGCCCAGACTCACCAGTTGGACTGGAGAGTACACCAGAAACTGCCCTTTTGACATGCCTGGATAGGTACAGCAAACTGTTTTACTGAATGGCTGGTAAGGTCGAATAGAGAGCCTTATCCTTCTGTAGTGCTAGGGTTTATAAGTGCTTGCTATGAGTTTTGAACAAGTGCCAGACTGAGAAATGAATGGCTTAAGTGCTTAAGTTGAAAGTTTGTCAAGTTCCAAGGGAAAAATTGAAGAGGAGACTGTGGAACCAGGAATAATTATACCCTAGCTGACCGGTGCTGCCCTGCGCGCAAAACCAGGATAGGAACAATGTTTTATGCTTAAAGCTGGAACCACAAAAAAGAAACAAGGCACCAGCGGGATACAGAAACCAGATTTAATGAGAAAACTTCTTCAGGGATGAAGTCGTCTTTGGATATACTCTGACGAAAGCACTAAGAAGTTTTATCATTAAATCAGGTTTCTGTATCCCGCTAGTGCCTTGTTCCTTTTTTGTGGTTCCTGGTTTGTGGTAATGTCTACGGCTGCTTATGCCAAAAGCTGCAGAGCAGCATCTTTTTTTCATTAAGCTTGAAATAGTTCTCAGTACATCAGGTTAATACATATTCTATGCTCTTACTGAAGTTTAGTATCAGAGGATAAGTAGGTAACAGTGCCCAGCTTAAAGTCATCAGCAAATCTGGTCAACCACACTTCTGGGATACTGTATTGTATTGGATGCCTGCAAAATAAATGCCAAACAGTAGACGGCCCAGCACTGATGCATGGGGTATACCATAGCTGCACTTTGTACAGAATTCTCTTTTTATATTTTTGTTTATTTACACCTACATATATGACATTCTTGGAATGTACTACTACTATTTTGTTTTGTCAGTTTCGGTTTGTTTATAATGCCTTCATGTACTACTCCTAGATTGTGCTTTATTTGCATCTATATTTTTGTTTAGGTTACATGAGACTTTAGTACCCATACAGTAAGGGAATACAGTCACCATCATTCTTGTCCACTCCCCTAGTTATATGTCCTAGCAATAATGACCTATGCCACTGTACCTTCACATTACAAGGAACAGTTAAGCCTAATAGTGATTATGAAGTTAAGCTACAAAATCTGGAAGAAAAGGTAACACCAAATTGCTATTTGATAAAAAAAAGACAAAGTGGAGTCCCAGAAGATAATTCTAATTTCCAAATTCTAAATTCCAGCCCCTACTAAGCCATAGACTTATTGCATTCCTTAGTAGAATCCTTTATGCTAACCAGCCTCACACCATGTAAACAAAAGTGTGTGTTCCTTAAAAATATAAACCACCACACTGAGCTGTTCCATGTACTACACCAACTGTTAATGAGCCAATATTACAAATCCACAGAAGAATTTCAATTCAACTGGAATCTGCTTTTAATGTAGATCACTTTAAGAAAACTGCCAATGTACTTATCTACTGGCAAACATACTAACCAAGATGCAAACATACGGTTAACGTTTTTTCCATATGATAAAGATCCAAAGCAAATGATCTGCAAAATAATGTGCTGCTGAGATGGTGGGAGGTTAGCTTAAAGGTTATCCAACTAGTAAATCATGAAAATGTCAGAGTAGGTACACATTATCCCCACATACACTAGAAAATAAAATACATTTCCATAAACTTACATAGTTGTGAGACGTTGCCGATCCACTGAGATGGTCTGACAAGTAGAATGGAGCTCAACACGTGCCGTTGATTCTGTGGCATCTTTTACCACTCCAATGTAACCTAAAATGCACAAAACACCAATCATGATACAAAGATGACTTTGGGATGTGTTAAACTTTTCAGACTTATCAGGAATATTAAATGTTTTTCTTCAATTCCGAAATTAAAAACCTGTACCTTTATAAGGTCCCTGTGAAATACGTATGGTCTGTCCAATAAGGTCACTGTCTCTGCGGCCTCGACCCCGTCCCATTCCACCACCAAAACCACCTCTTTGCCCTACAAGATAAATTGATGGATGGGTCATAAATACATCTGTCACCCCAGCAAAAAAAGACAAACAAACATCTAAGCATTTTCAAAACATATCAGACTACAAAAGCTCCTCACATAAATTAAATACTCTAAAAGCATATTCTATATTTAAAAAAGTGATAAACAAAAAGTGAAAGCAGTCATGTTCTTACCTCCTCCACTAGGGTGTGAAGGACTGCTAATTCGAGGACTCATGGGAGTAAATCCAAAAGTGAAGTTGGTAACATCTCTAGGCTAAAGATAATACAAATATATATGAATTTCCAGGACCAACATTAAACATGAACCATACGCTATGAAAACAGAGCGAGGAGACAAAACAGATATTAGAATACAACTTGTGCATTGGGTAATCCAGTGGGATTACTTTCCTAAGAACCACCCCCCACAGCAATTATAAAGACATCTAAATCAGCAACCACCCTGCTGCTACATTCATATCAAAGTACCCTTGCACTAAACTAGGTGGACATATCCAGTCCAAGGTCCTCACCTCTGACCAATATAAAACCTATGCAAACCACAACTGAAAGAAAAGATATTCTAAACCTTTAATACTTAAAGAAAAACTCAGCAGGGCAAGTAACACAGTTAAATAATGGGGATGGGAGAAGTGCAAACAAGTACACATATTACAGAGGGTTTACTAGAAGAGTAAACAATAACAGTGAGTAGTCACTTTACCCGTGTGACAAAAGGAGTTAAAGGGGTGATTCTGTCTTTTGACTCTAGTGATATTTTCTGGCGAAATTAAGAACAGCAAGAACCAACAATGCATGCAAATTAGCTTGCTCTTTTTAAGACATTCAACACCATTTCACTTAAAGGAATAACTGACAAATTAAAACCATTCCATATCCAGATATACATAATTAATGGGAAAGTACTGTTTAGACAACAGAGTGAATCAAAATAGGGTGGGGTTGTGTATCCTTCCAAGGGTGTTACCAGTGGCAACTCAAAGGGCTATGCATTGAAGTCTTTTTTTTTTTTAGTCAAACAAGTGGGAATTGGGCTCTCAATAAACCGAAACATGGATACTTTGAAACCAGGTATTTCAATAAATCAGGCAGATTTTCTCAAAGACAGTGTACAAAAACACACACTTAGTGCAGTAGTAATGACCTCACCTTTCATCATATTAATTAGTAGATCATGAAACCTGGATAAAAGAACAAATAACTGCAAAGTAAATGCATTATAAAAAGTTATAAGTTATACAAAGGATGCCGTGTCATACAATGATTGACATTTTAAACCATGAATCAACAGACTGAGGGATTAGACTGATCCAAATCACTTTTTACAGAAAATAATAAAAGTTCTGTACACTTTAGAGTAGAGAAATACTGGGCATATTGCTGTAGAAGGCTGTTACTGATGTGAAATTTGATAAAATGCCTTGATATTATACAATGAAGTACAATTCAAGCATGAATTCTGTAAGTGTAGCTGGTTTATATGGTTTGCCAATTCTCATCACTGGATGGCAAGTCAGCTAACCAACATTGTCCAGTGCACTGTGTAAAGTATACATTTAAAAATTTGTTAAACTGTAGTGATGAGATAAAAATATACAAGCTGTTTTTATAAACACAACGCTTAGGATGGAGCCTGTGTATAATATTGCCTTGTCCTCATTTGGATTAGAGCTAAGAGGACCAGCTGTCCGAGTAAAACAAATTACATTCTCTACTTGTAATTGTGAAGGCTGCCAGCCTAGCCATATAGAATTGTGCACATAATTCTATCATTTGTAAATATGAATGTTGAAATACAAACTTGTTTTCTTAAATGAAAGAATATGCTGTAAAATGTTCAACTTAAAACAATGTAGCAACATTGCCATCTGCTGTAAAGAAAGCTAAGTCAAGCATTTCTAGTCTGCCCTTTGAAATTAAAATTACTTCATGCTGTCCTTTGAAGTTAAAGATTCAGAGTCATTCCGTCTGGGCTAGCATATTCTTTCTATTATTTTAACCAAGAGTTAGATTGCTAGATTTAAATATGCAAATGTATTTTTATTGCCATGGTTTCTGCCTAAGGGTAAAAGAATGTAGATGCAGTTTCTGTTGACCTGGGAACACCAGGAAAGTGAAAGAATGATGTAATGTTTATCAGAACTGCAATTTCAATTTAAACAGAGAGAATCAGAAGGCATTAAGCATTTTTTGTCTTGATCATCCAACTCACAGCACTGCCTGTTGTCTTATGTAAGTTATCTTATACTTGTATTTCCTTTTAGGAATAGCTAGGAACTAGAAAGATTAGACAGTGTTTTTCTGTGATGTCAGAACTGTACTACTGAATTATTTTAAGTATTTCTGTGTGTTCTCTGAACTCTTTTGACTAGCACTGTGTAGTAGAAAGTATTGTCTTGTGGTTTTAATTATTTATTAGGTTCATAGGTTTATACTAGGCTATCTGCCCTAAGGCATTTATAAGCCTAGACCAAAGTTTTGTGGCTTACGCCACCCCTTATGTTAAAAAATACTGTGCCCATTAGTTTGTTGTGCCTCTGTCCAGCAGTGACACAGAGATGATTCCCGGGGTAAACCTATGATCTCCCATCCACCGGTCAAGATTTCTCTTGAACAGAGCCAGCGAGGTGCTCTGCCTCACATGGACCGGGATTTTATTCCACAGCATAGGGAGTCTCTGGGTGACAAATCTATCCCTCCAGCATGTCCTATTTATATCTGTGCTAAGGTTTAAGTCGCTTGCTCTAGTGGATCTGGTAGATTTGGATTTTTTGAGGTGGAGCATGTCCATTAATTCCGGGTTGGACATGGCCTTGTATGTCAGGCATAGGTCACCTCTGAGCAGGCGGTATGCGACTGAATAGAGTTGGAGTTTCTTCAGTCTGGAAGCATATGACAGATTTTGGAGTCCCTTTATCCTTTTGGTGAGGAACTTTTGGGGTCTCTCCAATTGCTGCAGGTGTCGGGTGAGATACATCCCGAATGGGGCATTGTACTCAATCATTGGTCTGATAAGTGAAGAGTACAGGGGAACAATGACCTCACTTGATCTGGATGTGAATCCCTTCATGATCAGGTGGGCAATGTAGAAGGTCTTTCTAACCACTTTAGCAATGTGAGTGTCAAAAGAAAGGCCACTGTCAACCTGGGTCCCCAGGTCCCTGATAACCTCTTCTGTGCTTAATGGATTGCCACCTATATGGTAGCTTGGGGTTACCTTGTTTTTCCCGAAGGGTATGACTATACATTTTTTGGCATTTAACTTCAGGCCATGGCTCTGGCACCAGCTATCAGTTTCCGTGAGACCCCTCTGAAGGATATCTGTGTCCGATGTACTTTCCACTATGGCGCCCAGTTTTTAACTGTGTCTGTTTTGTGTAGAGAGAAGTTAAGTTCTAAGAGTACATTGCATGTATATAAGGGTCCTGTACCAAGTCACTCTAATAAGCCTTGAGACTGTTTAGTCATACTACCAATTGGATAATAATATTGCACAGTAATAATTGGGCACCCTTTAAAGGACCTTTAGGTAGCTGATAAATATTAGCTGGGTGGTGGCAGGATTACTACCGTATAGTCTGGGTAAAAGGGGCACAGCTGGAGAACCTGTGCCAGCTTTTCCCAGGAGTGTCTGTGTGGTTGTACAAACTTATCTCAAAGTGTGTGTGTGTCAGCAACTTGGGCAGGGACACGAATCACTGGTTGGACAGAGAGGGTGCTGGAGATTTTAGCTTGCCCAGCTGGCTGAGATCTGGACCCTATAGCTGTGCCAGTGGGGAGTCTTATTGGGGACCTGGGGAGCAAGGGAGCGACCAGCCCCAGACTGACTGTGATCTCAGTGTGCTCTTAAGGGAAATTGCACTTTACTGTGTGTATTTGTTCTCCTTTCCTCTCACATGAGATGCCCTCTCTGGTGTTGGTGGTGAGGATTGAGGCCCTTTGATTGCTGGGCCAGGGCATGGGCGTCACAGTAATTTTCACTTTTTTCTGTTAAATAAAACCAGATTAATCTCTGACTAATTTACACCTAGCAAAACTGATAAATCATACTTTCTAGTCGAACTTTAAAGGGAACACCTAGACATTCCAGGAAAACTGAATTTACATTACTGTAATCAGACCTATTATTAAATACACAGAATACAATACTGTCTTTTGTAGATTTAGAAAAAGCCACCTGAAACAATTTGAAAATGTACGATTCCTTGCTAGAAAAGTTACAAGGCTGGGAAACAAACTTTTCAGAAAGATTGCGGGACATATTATATTCCATAGGTTACTAAGAGATGACTTCTTCTGGTCTTTAAGACCATCTCACCCAGTACTATGTGAAGGCATATGTCTGGAAAACAATGAGGCACCTAATACCAGGCAAGAAACCTAGTATTAATAAACAATATAAAAAATTTAACCACGTTACATACTGCCTTCTAATATTACAGGGTCATATTACAAATCAGCAGCAGTCTTTCATCTGCCTTCTTTAGAACAACCTTGATGGGGGGAGGGGGGCTGGCCAACATGATGACAGTCTAACAGCTTAGTTTCTCAGCTCTGCTATTTGTGTTACATTTCTGACCGGATTATCAGCAGCCCGAATACAAAATATTTTCCACTTACTCATATACTTTCTTGATGGAAGCTTTTTGAGAAGCTAGAATGATAACTTTGACTGGCAAAAAGAATGTAGACCCTCTGGCAATTACAGGAACTGGAGAAACCATGGGGTTAACTTGAGTAAGTGGAGATCTGAGTTGAGTCCTAGCACAAGGTGAGAGAGGAGGTCTGCTTTGGGTTCCAGTATCGATGGAGAATGTCTAAGGTGAGACCAGAGGAAGGGGAACCAAATATGATGAGGCCAAAACGGGGGCAATGAGGATCACTGTGCTCCTTAACAGTATGGCTTTCTGAAGAAATTTTGGGATCAGTGGAAGATAAGGATAAGCATAAAGGAGACCAGTGGTTAATCGTGGATCACATCATCTGTCAGGGAACTCAATGAAGGAGGGAGCAGAATGAAGTAACTGCTACACTTGTTGTTGTAAGGGGAAGCAAAGAGACTGCAGCAGGGGAGACCCCAATGGTTGAATATTTTGGTCACTACTGACTGAGGGACTGCTAGTGGGGCATCAGAATGGATCTGTTGAGTGTGTCTGCTAATGCGCTGTATTTCCCCTGTACATGTTGCAAGTAGAAAGCAGTTTGAAGAGATCGCCAATTCACAAACCATCATGGCTTCTCTGCAGAGAGGGTAGGAACTGGTTCCTCCTTGCTTGTTGATATACCAGACTACTGACATGTTGTCTGTGCGAATCACCATGGTCCCCAGAGGGAAAGCCTTCTGAAAGGCTTGCAACAGTACGAGGGCAGCTCTCATCTCAAGGACATTGATATGCAATTTGGTCTCTGAGTTCATATGCCTTGGACCATCTACTATCAAAATCCCCCCACCCTAGGTAGTAAGCGTCCGTAGTCACCGTGGCTGTTGGGAGGGGAGAATGGAAGGTCTGCCAACCGTCAGGTCTGAGTGAATCCACCACTGTAGAGGAGTCCTGCAAATGTTGGTCATCCTGAAAGGAACAGATAGGGACTGATGCAGAACTCACCACTGAAAGCACAGTTGTGTACACTTACCATAAATGTAGATGTTCGAGTGTATTCACTGTTGCAGTCATCACATTTGGGTTATCCTGACAGGGGTAGCCCTCAGTCGGCCCTAATACCAGAGGTTTAGTATTACTGTGTCGGTTGCTGTTGCATCAGTTTTTCTTGTCCTAACTGTCAGGAGCCCCCAAATAGGGGAGCTAGGTTATGGTGGAAGAACACCACCAGTAAAAAGTAAACACCAAAAATTCCCTGTAAGGAAAGAGAGAGAGAGAGAGAGAGAGAGACAGACAAGGGTGATGGGGGGACCAGGACTGCAACAGTGAGTACACTCTAACATCTACATTTATGGTAAGTGCACACAACTGTACTATGGTTCTTCATGTTTCACTGTTGCAGTCATCACATTTGGGTTGATTCCCAAAAGCTG
This sequence comes from Protopterus annectens, assembly GCF_019279795.1. Taxonomy (NCBI): domain Eukaryota; kingdom Metazoa; phylum Chordata; order Ceratodontiformes; family Protopteridae; genus Protopterus; species Protopterus annectens. The sequence continues at coordinate 230,642,587 of NC_056733.1, forward strand.
AAGAAAAGGGTGGAGGCAGTCAAGAAGACTGGGGGCTGACTAGGATGCCCTGCAAGACTGCAGTGGCAAAGTCTGCCCTGGATTTGGAGAAGATAGGCAGGTGGTAATGCTTGGTGAAGGTATGAACAGCTGTCCATGTTGCAGCCTCCAGGATGTCCCTGGTGGGGACCCCTCTGAGAAAAGCTGCAGATGTGGAGGTTGCCCTGGTGGAATGTGTCCTGACCCCCTTTGGGGGCGGTTTCCTGTGCTGTTTGTAGCAGAAATGGATGTAGTGTACTATCCATTTAGAGATTGCTTGTTTGAATATGGCCTTGCCCTCTGCTCCTGTTGTGAAGCTGACTAGCAATTGATCAGTTTTTCTAAAAGATTTAGTCCTGTCCAGACAGAATCTGAGCTGTCTGTGCACATCTAGAATGTGCAGAATCCTTTCCCCCTAGTTTTGTGGGTTGGGGAAAAGGTGGGCAAATGAATGGATTGGTTGAGAGCCACAGTGGACACCACTTTAGGCATGAAGAATGGGTTAGTCCTGAGGGAGACCCTGTCAGCCTGGAAAATTATGAAGGGCTCTACAGCCATGAGTGCTTGCAGCCCTGATACTCTTCTAGCTGAAGTGATGGTCAGAAGCAAGGCTGTTTTCCAAGGGAATTTGAGAGAGGAATTTTAACTCTGCTGAAGCTACAGGTTCAAAGGTGGGTAGGGTGAGCATTTCCAGCACAAAGTTAAGGTCCCAAGCTGGGGTAGGGGCTCTTCTGGGTGGCCTTAAGTTGTTAGCCACTCTTAGTAACTTGTTTAATGAGAGGGTGTGAGAAGAGAGGTGGCTCTGTGCTGTAATGAGCAGAGATGGCAGATGCATGAATTTTAATAGAAGAGAAGGACAGACCCCAGTGTACGAGGTCTGCTAGGTAATCCAGGAATGAGAGGTAGGGAGGGCTGTGCTGTTCCATCTCCCTTAGCCTGGATCCAGGTGCAAAACCTTTTCCACTTGTCAGCATAGTATTTTCTAGTGCTGGGGTGTCTGGCCTCATGTAAAACATCTAGGACTTGTTTGCTCAGGCTGGCAGCTTGAGGAAAGGTCAGGAAATAAGCCAGGCTGCGGGTCTGCAATTGGGGATGTATGAATTCTCCATTCCTCTGGGTCAGGAGTGTTGGGATCTGAGGTAGGTGCCATGGTGGCAGGGGTGACAGGCAGCGCAACAGTGGGTACCAGTGCTGGCATGGCCAGTCTGGGGCAATAAGGATTGCCCTCATTTTTTTCCTCTCTTATTTTGAGCAGTACCCTTGAAATGAGTGGTAGAGGGCGGAAATGCATAGACTGGGAGGTTTACCCACTGGAAGGATAGAGCATCCACTTTCCAGACCTTGCTGTGAGGTTCCCTGGTGCAGAATTTGCTGAGCTGATGATTGGAGTGGGAGGCAAATAGGTCCACCTTCGAGGCGCCCCATTTCTGGGTTACAAGTGTAAAGGTTCTGTGGTCTAGCTGCCACTCGTGTGGGTCTGGCAGGTTTCTGCTTAAGTTGTCTGCCAGAGAGTTTAGGGAGCCTGGCAGGAATTGGGTTAGCAGGTATAGTTGCATGGCTAAAGCCGTGTGCCAAAGAGTCATGGCTAGCCTGCAGAGAGGATAAGAGAGAGTCCCTCCCTGCTTGTTGATATACCACATCACTGTGGTGTTGTCTGTTTTGATCAGTAGAGGCCCTGGGGAGAGTAGGGGGGGGTCTAAAAGCTGTCAGGGTATGCTGAACAGCTCGCATCTCTTTTTGAATGATGTACAGATGCATTTCATTTGGGTTCCAATGGCCCTGAATGCACCTGCCGTCCAGGTGTGCACCCCAGGCATAGTCTGATGCATCTGTGGTGAGGGTCTGGGTGACGTGGGGTTGTGAGAAGTGAAGTCCCTTGTTGTGGTTGCATGCTCCTGCCCACCAAAGAAAATCTTTCCTTAGACAAGTTATCATTGGTATGATGGCTTCCAGGTCTTGCGAGTGTTGACACCAAAGGCTTTTTAGGTACCATTGTAGTTTCCTCAAAAGCAGACTGGCATATGGAATGAGTAGAATACAGGAGGCCATGAACCCTAGAGCTTGCAGGATTTTCCTTGCAGATAACTGGGTTCTGGTGGCTAGTTTAGAGAAGTAGCCTGTCAGGTAGTTTTCCTGGGAGCAGGAGGAAGGGTATAAGCAGTCAAACTGGATTCCATAAAAACATCATCCACAACATCCAGGACAGGAAGAATGGACAAAGGTCTGTGCTGTGGTAAATCTAAGAATTCCCGAGTCTCTTTTTTTTGACTAAGGATACTCTTGACATTCCCATTGGAAATGCTCCCTTAAAGTATGAAGGGTTTCCCCAAATAAAAAATCCTGGAGTGGAGAGGCAGAAGGAATGTTTTTCTCTGCATCAGAATCTTCATGAGCAGAGAGGGGTTGCATGTCTTCATATTCAAAAGCATCAGAGTCATCGGAATCCTAAGTCGAAGAAGAGTCTTGCGGCATATCCGACTCCGAAAGGGTCTTGGTAAGTGGCCTGCGAATCCACAGAAGTGGGCATCAGGGGCTGGGAAAGCATCTCACTGGAGACTGGAGAACTGATGACTAGCTTAGCAGAAGCATTGTCGGCAGTTTTGGACCTGTGCGGTCTTTCTCTTTATCCTTACGTTTTTTCAGAAGATCGGTAGTAGATAAATTACCGAAGCCATATCAGAATTCGAGGACTGTGAGCGAAAATATCTAGGTACAATAAGAGCCTGACGACATATAGTTCTGGCATTGAACAGAGCACAAAAGCAACAGCGAGGGACGTCGTGGTCTGGGCCTAAACAGGTGATGTAGTAAGAATGGAAGTCTCGGTGTGGTATTTCTTTCCAAAGACGAGACAATTGTTAACTTTTTCTGACATCGGTTAGAGCAAGAAAAAAGGATCCCCAATGGGGTACTTAGCTTTAGAAGACTTCAACTTCAATTCAGAAATGAAAACTCAGGTAGCGGTCGACCGGCACTCATGCAACCTGCTTTTGCTTCGGGCTCCTCAGCAAGAAAGACTGATGAAATGGGGTCGGCTGCCTGATTTTATACCACTGACAACCTGACACGAGTCCTGGAGTGACAGCAACTGACACAGAAATACTAAGCCTCTGGTATTCGGGCCGACTTGAGGGCTACCCCTGAGAGGATAACCCAAATGTGATGACTGCAACAGTGAAACACGAAGAACATCAGACAGTCCATTGAAGAATGTGCATATAGCCCCTGGCTAGAAGAACCAATACTACAGCAGCTGCCACAGACCCTACGGCTTGTACAATCAATCTGGCAGGAGGAAAGGGATGAGACAGAATGGCTTGGACTTGAAGAGTCAAGGTGTTGATGCGGTGCTGAGGTAAGGAAGCCATCTGCTTAGCTGGGCCCCAATGAATTCCAACGTTTGTACTGGCAATGGTTGTGACTTGTCTGTGTTTATATTGATATCTAGGAAGTAGGATATCTGATAAAGATATTCCCTGGCCTGAGATGGTTGACACTGGGTGGGGGCAGTCAGGAGCCAATTGCCTAGATATGGGAATACCGGCAACCTTTGCAGTTGGAGATGAGCTGCAACCACTGTCATGCACTTGGTGAACACTCAGGGGGCTGTGGTGAGACCAAAGGACAGGGCTCTGAATTGTAAGTGATCAGTTCCTAGGCAGAAGCACAGATAACTTTTGGAGGGCCTGTCTATTTTTATGTGACAGTACGTATCCTTTATGTCCACATAGCACATCCAATTATTTTTCCTTAGTAAGAAAAAGACAGACTCGACAGTTACCATCCGGAACGTCTCTTTCTTTACATATAAATTAGAGTTTACTTAGATCCAAAACAGACTTCAGGTCCCCTGTTTTCTTTGGCACCAAAAAGAAATGGGAGTAAGTTCTGGATCCTCTCTGATTGGTTGGGACTTCTTGGATGACTCTCTCTTGCTAACTCCCTCTGGCTGGTGGAATGTTGGGGAGTTTCTTATGAATTTTTGAAGGGGGTAGAGAAACGAGAATGTAGTAGACTCTGGATATTATGCTTTGCACCCAAACATTTGTTACTTGGGCCCAGGCACTTGGGTGCAGGGAAAAATGGCCCCTGACTGCCTCCAGAGTCCAACAGTTGGACAGTGCTTCAGGAGCGCTGAAAGGGCTTTTTGGAAAAAGGTTCCCTGAAGTCCTGGTTTTGCAGACCCCTTCTGCCTCTGGGGCATCTTCTCCAATTATAGCCGCCTCCTCCTCTGCCTCTAGAGGAGAACTCTCCACTTTGATCAGGAAATGAGCCTTCAGATTTATGGAAGAAAGTCTTCTTAGCCCCTCTGAGTCCTTCAGTAGGTTCGTTGGAGTGAAAACTTGATCTGCACAGCAGACAAGGTCTTACCTTCTTGCTTGTTGTGGGTCAGGCTGTCCTTAACTGATGGTCCAAACAATGAAGAACCATCAAAGGATGATTTGACAAAAGATGCCTTAAAGGGCTCCATGAAATCACAAAGCCTCATCCATGCATGTTGACATACTGCAATGCCAGCACCGGCTGCCCTTGAAGATTCTTCAGCTGAGTGGGAAACCAGCCTCATGGAAGAATTTGCTAGGGTGGCAAGAGTGGTTAGCTTTAGAGAAATCTTATCTAACTCCTCCTCTGACATGCACTCCACTAAAGATTCAGAATTCCCCAACAGGATTCTCTGAAGGAGAATAAAATGTGCCACGTTAATTAAGTACTCTAAGCGAAAAAGTTGCCGAAGCAAAGACGTGCTTCCCAAACCTGTCCACTGCTCTGGCTCTCTGTTTGGTGGATGGACAGTCAAGCTCTGCTGGGCAAGCTCTTTCTTGGTAGCTGCTGCCACCACCATAGTGTTAACTGGGATGCCCTTACTCCAAAAGGTACAGTCCTTGGGGAGAGAAAGGATTTTGTCTGGGTACTTCGGTACAGGCGGTATGGTGTCTGGCTCCTCCCCAGGTCTGACAGGTGACAAGATTTATCAGAACATCCGCTGGATGGACCACCTAAGATGTACATGGTCCTGCCCCAAAGGCCTCCAAGAATACGGATTCCTCCAAAGAGGGTTTTTTGGACGACCAGCCACCTCTTTGCTTTAAAGTTTCTAAGATGTGTAAAAGGAAACATCGTCCGGCGGTGATTTGGGAGACTCCTCTCCCTGATTGTAGTCCATACCCTTGGTAGGGGACTCCACAGGGGAAGTCCAAGTGCCTCCTCTTACAAGTCCTTTTCTGTGGAATCTCCTCCATGGAATATTCAGGAGAGGAGTCAGAAGAGGAAGGGGGTCACCTCAGGTGGGATGATCTGGAGGTCCTTAGAAGCAGGCTGATCCTGCACAGAAATGGAAGGTCCAAGCCCCAGATCGAATGCAGGAACACTGGCTGGAGGAAAAGTCAAAGGGTTTGGTGTTCTGCTTGCAGAGAAAGCCTTTTCTAGAACATGGAAAGCCGAAGATCCTGGGGATACCTCACTGAACTACCTAGGATCCAAAACTCCCAAAGAAGAAGGCAAGAGCTCACTGGGACCTCAACTCCCAGACAAAACCAGACACACACTGTCAAGGGCCGAAGCTCCATGGGGAAGGGGAAGATCCGAAAACACTGAAGCCAAACCCCGCCCCTCGGATCTAGCCACGACATCCCAGATCCAGGACTCTCACTGGTCGAAGTCCTCAGAGCTTAGGTAGTCAAGGTCACAGTAGGAGTTGTGGAAACAAAAGTCCTCTGATCCGACCCCAAATCCCTCAGGAGATTACTGTTCTAAGCTCCGAAACTGAAACATGGATCGGAGAAGGAGAAAAAGTAGTAGGATGAATACCTTCGGATCCACGAGGGGACAGGGCTGGAAGTACCCCCATCTGGATCGGAGCCTTGATGATGGCCCTTACCATCTTGTGCATGACATGCAGGCTTCTAGAGGATCTGGAAGAAGCCAATAAAGGAGGAGGCGAGTGCCTAGGGGTTTGTAAAATTTTTGTTGGAACCATGGCAGAAATGAATTTAATGGATCTCCCAGGAGAAAGAATAGCAGCCTGTGGATACAAGGAGTTGCATAAATACTCGGATCCAAACTCTTGGGATCCAATGAATTAGAAGGGATTGGAGACTTTGAAACAGTAGAAGGCTCACTTAGAACCATCAAATCTATCATATCCGAGGGAGCAGACACTGGTCTTGGCATCGACATCCTAAGTCGGAGGATCCGAAGATGCCCTAGACCTCCTTGTGATGGCATTTCTTTGCTTCAGAGCAGTGATTCCTTAGAGGGGGTTGAGCCCCTGGAGAATACAAAGGAATGGGCATAAGGCCCTTTAGAACAAGTTTGTTCTTCCTCTCTTGAATGGCTCTAGGATTAAACCCCTCACAGATACTACAAGGGGAATCCAGGTAAGCCACTCCTAAGCAGACATCTTTCATGTGCATTCTTTACAGACACCGTCAACAATGCTCATGACTCAGGAAACTTGGTCTCTTCTCAGTTCTTAAATCTACCCAAAGCCTTTGATACTGTCTCCCACCCCCAGCTGTTATCCCAACTATCTCTTCTGGGCTTAACAAAAACATCCAATGGTTCACTAGCTCTCTCTCTCACAGATATCAATCTGTCAAATGGAAGTCTATCTTTTACCTGTTAGCAGTGGGGTACCCCCAAGGCTCAATACTAGGTCCACTTCTCTTCAACATTTTTATTAACCATCTTAATACTGCAGCAAACAAGCCACGCTAATTCAATGTGTTGATGACTCTACATTAATCTGCTCTGCGAGGATTATTTCTCATCTACAGCGTGTAATGCAAGAAGCATTCAATTCCATTAAGTCTTGGCTGACCAACAACCATTTACTACTTTAACCCCCAAAAAACTACACCTACTATTTTTTACCAAAACACTTTTCTCCACATGCCTCTAACTTTGCTATTACTTCTCTGAACAATACTTTAATCAATGTGGTTTCACATACAAAACTGTTAGGTGCAACTATTGACAGCTATCTTATGTTTGACCTAAATATGAGCATCATTATTAAAAAAAAAAATGGGCATGATGTATTACGGCTAAGAAATTCATCTCCAACCCCACAAGAGTAACCCTTGCCACCAATGGTCTCTTACCCTCCCCTTTTTATACACTTCACTAGTCCTAAACAATCTTCACTCTTCCCTCAAAGCAAAACTTGGTCAATGTTATAATAAAGTAGCAAAATTTGCCCCAGGGCAGGCCCACTACTCTCACCATTCATCTTCTCTCAAGTCCCTAAATTGGCTCGACCTACCCCACCTTCTCACCTTTAATCACCTAATATTAACTAACAAATTACCGTACAACTCCTCATTTTTGCAAACATTATCACTTCAACAGTATATTCCACTTCATAACCTACACTCCTGTCACAAGCATCCTCTACTTACAAACCTCAAAGATCTAACTTGGTTAGTCTGTACTCTTACTGTATTGCCAAATCATGGAATAGCATCCCAGAAGCAATCAGATTTACACTCCACTACTATTCCTTCAAGTCTAGGCAGAAAGAACATCTAACCAATAACTGGATCTGCCCATGCTCCTTGCCATCTTTGCACTCGTTTCTATTCCCTTCGACAACACTCTTAACCGACTTTCTCTTGATATATCCTACTTTCTCTTGATATATCCTACTTTCTCTTGATATATCCCACTTTCCTTCCTGCTTTACCTACTTTCTAGCATCACCTCTCTAATTCCTTTAACATTTTAATATCCTTTCTTTAGACTCTTACACTAACCTTTCTCTATCCCAGAATTTGACTGAAATTTACTATCTAGTTCTCCTGCCAGAAAGAGTATATGGCTTTTACGACCAATTACTTATTATGTTATATGCTTTCATACATTGTTATGTAACATGCTCATTAGGAACTCTCTTCTACCTTGTACATAACGTTTGGTCAACTTTATTGCTTGCCTTTATATTTTGCTTATTTTTCTTTTATTGTATTTCACATATTGTACAACTTTGTTAGTGCCTTAATATTTGTAACCATTGTTCAATTTTTTAATTCTATTTAATGTGTACTGTGAAGTTTTTCTCCCCGGGCCTCTGCTGAAAATGGGCTCGTACCCAGTTACATACATGCATACAAATGTTTCAAGCATGGGCATTAAAGCCCTTCAAGCTTGCCAATATGCCAAAACACTTGTTCCCATAATAAATGTCCAGGCTGTTCTTAAAAATATCTAAACTAGTACTTGCTTTAATGTTATTTGATAGCCTGTTCCAAGTATCAGCTACTCTGTCAGAGAACCAATTAGTACAGTTCTACATTCCTATAGAATCTTCTACACAGGTTATATGATGCTTCTCTAGTACTTTTTGATAACCCCAAACATTCCCAGAGGTAGCTGTCCCTAAATGCCCTATATACCTGAATAAGATCTCCTCTTAAATATCTTTAAGAGACACTGTACAAGTTCAGATATTTTAGTCTTTCATAATAACTTAGATTTTCACATCCATGGATGCCATATGTCCAATGTACTCTTGCCAGTTTATTCATGCTTGTCTTCCTATAAGATTACCATATTGTTATTCCATAATTCTATAATACTGTTATTCCAAAAGTTGGACTTTCCCAGTAAACAAATAAATAAATATTAAAAATAAAATAGATCAGATAAAATTAACAGATAAGCCTATTTTAATGTCGGAACTTAAATCTCAAATTAATAAATTAAAGTTAAACAAAGCTCCTGGAATTGACGGTATTATTCCTGAGATGAATAAACTATTACCTAAGAAAGCCCTGGCAATATTAGGCATGATTGCATTAGTTGAAGCTAAAAATATGCCCCCCTCCCCCCAATCTTGGAAATATTCACTAATTTCTCCAAATTTAAAGTTGGATAAAGATGGAAAAGAATGTCATTTTATAGACCAATACCCCTATTAAATGTTGATTATAAGATTTTTAAGGCAATACATACTAACAGAATTAAACAGTTTCTACCTTTGCTGACTGATGAAGCTCGGACTGGTTTCATATTGAACAGAAACTCATATGATAACATTAAAAGAGTACCTACAATGAATATCAATAATACAAACGGAAGTTTGACTCTGCTAAGTGTAGATATCAGTAGTGCCTTTGATTCAGTTCATTGGGATTGATGTTGGCTTTGGAAGAATATGTTTTTTCGCATGATTTTATACGATTAGATTGTTATATGAAAATTCTTTATCTTATATACAGATTGGATCATATACTTCTAGGCCAATTACAATTACTAAAGATATTAAGCAAGGATGTCCATTGTCACCATTATTATTTGCCCTGGTCAAAGAACTATTTGCTAACTATATTAGATCAAATGCCATCATCAAAGATATACAATTTGGTAATCATCTGAATTCTAAAATTCAGTTGTCTGCAGATTATATTTTATTGACTCAATGATTACAGCAGTTAGTTGCAAGTTTTATTTGAGACAATGGAACTCTTCCAAAGGATTTCTGGCCTTAAACTTTATTATAATAAAACTAACATATTAATTATAAATTGTAAAAAATATATGAATAAGACATTTTCCAAATATATAGTTCCAGACAACATAACTGAGTATCTAGGTATTGTTTTCTTCCTCTTTCTTAAGAATGTATACATCAGTTTAATAAACTGTTGAACTTTTTATGGTACCTCAATAAACCTAGAATAACACTAAATCATAATCTAAAAGATTGGATAATAAGTGGAATTGGCCTCCTGGTTACAGAAATGTACGCTTCATCATCCATTAAGACAATAATGTTATGGTTAAATTCTAATAATTCTGCTAGGTGGAAACACATTCAAAAATTAATTTGGTTAAAATCAAATCACTCATTACCAGTTCAACAGAGAATTGTTTCCAATAATTTTTACTGATTGGTAAGAGAATATATTTTGGAGAATATAGACAGACCTATATGTTCTAAATACATAACTAATACATTAAACATAATTAAAATTATATGAATAAAAATCAAGGATTTAGAGCACGGTCATTTCTAATGTATCCTATTGCCTGTACAAAGAATAACTAACACCTTTAATGTCTCAAAAAATGGTTACACTTATGGAAAAATATAGTATATTGGCATCAGTTATTGAATTCTGGAAAATTTCTCTCTATGGATTACGTTATGAGCAACTATGACAAATAGTGAAATGTGGTTAGAAATACAAACTTTAAGGCAATTTATTATTAATAAACTAGAGTTAATGCACACAACTATCAAAGATACTGTCCCCAAATTTATAGAATTTTAATTACCACATGAAACCAAACTGTAGTATCTGAAAATACATAAAGTAGTCAAAAATACAAAATCATATTATAAAGAATTTTTTTGGGGATAATTACAGTCTTCACTTCAGTGAAGATAAAAAGTTAAGGTTAATTTATTCAAAGCTAGCAACTCTTTTGTTGCAAATTAAATTGTTTTCTTGTAAATGTATGCAGAAAAGCTTCATTACTCCTCATAAAATGGAATTAATGTTTAAGCATCTGAGCATTGGTGGTTCAATAGTAGAATTCTTGTCATCCACGCAGGAGGCCCTGGTTTGTTTCCTGGCCAATGCACCTTGGCATTTTTAGCAGCGTCATTCGAAGTAACTATCACACCTGACTCCCCCCCACCCCCAGCAGCAACTAAACTAAAAAACTTCTCCAAAGTAGATTATAACCTCTTATGGGATGGTATAAATAGCTTCACTGCACTTCCCCTCCCTCCTCAGATGGAAATGGCAACTATGCAGATTTCTACACAAATGCTTTATACAAACACCTGTATAACTGTACTGACTCGGCTATATTGTTAGGGCCAAAACAAGCTCCTCAAGGAAGAGCAAACCTGCTTGACAGACAACTGCCATTAACAGGCTTGACAATAAGATGAAGAAATTGCTAAGAGTAAGAGGGAGCAAGCCCTAAACTGGGAACACTTCCTCCTCAGCTTAAATAAGACTTCTTTGTGAAGTCCTCCATAGCTAACTATGAATCCAAATTAGCTTCCTCAACTAAGGACAACCATAAGGCATTCTTTAGTTACATCCGTAACATAAAAGGAAAGGCCCAGATCTGTGCTGATCAGGTAGTTAATGATGTGACATATACTGAGCCTGTGGATACTGCTAACCTGTTAACAGACATGTTCTGTGTAAATTTCACTCCCCTGTCCCCACCCACACATAACCTTGACATCCCTACTACCTGTCCTCTACCTTGCATCTCTAAAGACCATGTCGTGAAAACCCTTCTCTAAGGTGAAAAACACAGTGCCCATGGGACCTGATAACATCCCAGGTTGCTTCCTATATGGGCTCAAACAAAAATTACCAAAACCAATGGGTACTCTTTTCAATCACAGTGTAAGCACTAGCTTCATACCAGCTGAATGGAAAATGGCCACTTTTATCTCCTTGCACAAAGGTGGTGCTTCCGCTAACCTTGGGAACTACAGACTTGTTAGCCTGAATAGCCTCATCTGTAAGGCCATGGAACAAATTCATCATGAACCTTACCAGCAAAGATATAGGTAATCTCCAAACATTTGATCCTACTCAATTTGAATTTGTCAAATGGAGATCATGCCTGTTAAACCTGGTGGACTTTCTCAAGACAGTCACCAAGGCCCTTGACAAGGGGAAATCTGTGCATACAGCCTACCTAGACCTAGCCAAGGCTTTTAACAATATCCCCCACTCAGGCATCAGTGACAAACTCACCCAGCTAGGTATTAACCCTTTTATCATTAGATGAGTTGCTAACTAGCTCAGTGAGAGAACCCATATAGTCAAAATAAGGGAATCCACCTCCAACAGCAGACCTGTAAACCAGTGGTGTTCCACATGGATCAGGCCTGGGATGTCCTTTGTTTGAAATCTATTTATCCGAAGTACAAGTAAAAAAACTAAAGGTCTGTGGCTGACCAACTTTGCTGATGACTGCAAACTGGTAGCAGTCAGACTCTCCAAACAATGTCACCATCCTACAAGAGGGTCTTACACAAACAAATAATTTGTGCCAAAGTCATGGCCTTAAACTCAATGCAAAAAATGTGTTATCCTTTTCGGTAAGAGAGCTGTTCCTGCTAAGAAACACATCAGTAACACCACCCTAAGTATGCATTCAGAGGTGAGAGACCTGGGCACACAGGTTGACTGCAACCTTACCTTTGATGACATACCTCCCAACCATACTGATTTACTCGTTTTTTACCGAGTTTTGGGGTCCAAATAATGGGTTGCCATGATTCCAGTGTGGCACCCCTTCATTTCCGACTTTTTCCCCATCTTTTTTTATTTTTAAATTTTTTCCCCGTTTTTGAGATGACATCATCGCGTGCGTGATGACGTCAGCTCCACCAGGGCTGCCAGCCTGTTGGAATTGAGCTCAAGGGCTCAGTGCACACATTTCTGGCTTGTATGCACCAACAGTAATGCAAGCGGGAAACATTCAAATGGATCTATCTTTGGCTGGCAGTTGCACTTGCGAACGCTGTTCTGTTGGTTTTATTCAAAGGAATTGTGAGCGAGCGAGGAGTGCTGTTCTGTTTTTATGGAGTGCAAGCACGTTATAGATCTCGGCGAGAGCAGGGTGAACAGCAGTAGGAAACATGTTTCTTATTTTATTCTGAGTGAATAAGAAGTGAGTGTGTGAGTGCAGTTCTGTTATGGATCTCGGTGAGAGCAGGGTGAACAGACGGATTGCAGATGCATTTGCTGGGCAGTTTCTTATTTTATTCTGAGAGAAGTATTCTGAGTGAAGAAGAGGGGTGTGTGCCTGTGTGTCAAAAGGAATTGTTCCTTGGACTGTGACTGTTTTATGATTAAATGCTTTTCCTTCAACTCTTGTCTAGCTGTTTTCTCATTGATTGTTTTAGACTGGATATTTACTTAATGGCAGTTTCAGATAGAAAGAATGTTTATGGCAGCTTCACTATTAATGACAGCTTACTTTCATCATCTTAGTCTGGTTTTACTTAACAGGAATAACAGCCACTTGCAGAAGCTTTCCGTACACCATGCAGGCATCATTTTACTCGTTTCCTCGGCAGCTAGCTTAACTGTGTTATTTACTTAACAGCCTTTCTGTGCAGGTATTGCAGCTTCACTATGTAATTACTATGGCTTTTACTTTCAGCTTGTGTATGTGGAAGCTTTGCCGTGCCTTGTCAAAGTCAGAACTTAGCATACGCATCGCATTAATGGCCCCTTGCACAGCACCTCTTTCCCCAGCTCAGTTTTCTAAAGTGAGAGAATCATTCAGGGTAAAACGAGAATCAACAGCAGCTCAATCTTCACGTATATTTTCACTGTTTATTATTTACTACAGCAGCTTGCAGAAGCTTTCCATGCAGGCATCGCTGAATGTGTTAATGACAACTTTAAAGGCAGGCTTGTTTTACGTTTTAATTTTTACTTAATGGTGGTTACAGCAGCTAGGTTTACTTTGGATTTTACTCTGTGTATGTGCCTTGGAGTTTAATTTACTTAAGAGCTTTCACTGACAGCAGCTTGCAGAAGTCTTCCATGCAGGCATCGCTGTGTGTGTTAATGAAAGCTTGCAGAAGCTTTTCATTCGCTGTATGTGTTAATGGCAGTCAGGTTTACTTTGGCAGGTAGCTTTGTTTAATGGCAGCTAGATGTGTGTTTGTTTAATGGCATCTAGGCTGGTATACTTTGGCAGACAGCTTTGTTTAATGGCAGCTAGGTTGGTTTACTTTGGCAAGTAGCTTTGTTTAATGTCAGCTAGATGTGTGTTTGTTTAATGGCAGCTAGGCTGATATACTTTGGCTGGCAGCTTTGTTTAATGGCAGCTAGGTTGGTTTACTTTGGCAGGCAATTTTATGTAATGGCAGCTGTGTTTGTGTGTCTGTGTAAAATGCCCCATTTAGGTATAACTGGTGGTTAGAGACTCAAACCCTGTGCCTTGGGTACCGGTAGCAAGAGCCTAGATTCTCTACCCATACCACCACTTGTGGTTTAAGGAGTTATCCATAGTTATTAACTGTCCAAAGTTTTGCAGAATGCTTGGCTCATACTTTTGGTCTGTTCCTCTTAAAATTTGTGGTTTTCTAGCAAATCAAGGAGAAATGAATTCACTAAATAATGAGTTTCAGTCCTATCTTTCAGGAAATGTATGGTAACACCAAACATTTATTCAAACAACTTTTCTATTATAATACAAGCAATGTTTAAAAATTGTTTTGGGCCTTTGTTCCCTGCCCCCCCCTACCCACCAATAAATGTTGGCTTTTTCCAGATTTCATGTGCTGCATATCCCCTTCAGGGGGAGAGAAGTTTAGTGTTGCTTAAGTTATGGTAAGTTTGCTTGTGTTGTTAGTAGCACAACCAGTAGAATGCTTGTTTTTAATGCAGAAGGCTGTGGGTTCTACTCCCACAATATGCAGATGGATTGCTGATAGTGTACTGTGTTTTACTTTTAAAGGGGTGGATGCTGCAGACCTGAGAATGCCCTTTTTTGGAGGAGATACCTAGCAACTATGAACCTGTTATCAGTTTGTCATCCATTCCCTATTGCAATATTAGTAGCTTATCATTTTTATTTAATGTAACATAGGCAATTTATTCCTCAAGAGCTACAACAGGCACTTTATTTGTAGATGAAACAATGAAATATAAAGTTGTTTGCTAGCAGCAACCTCATTAGTTACAGATATTATATAATGTGTTATTTAGATGACTTTTACTTCTGCAAAGATTGTGCCGGGGCCATATTTTGGTTGTCTGTTCTTCAGTTTGCATTTGAAAGTTGGTATCCCACAATCCCATTGGCGTGGGTGGAGTTACATAGTTATGTATGCAAATTTTATGTTAATCAACGTACATATTTGTACCTATTTTTCATGGGCCTTTGTCCAAATTGTTGATGTTTCCAGGTTGAGAGGTATGTCTGATGACCATATCTGCACAGTGGTAAGAAGGGTGTTCTACATTGTTCATCTGATAGCTAAGGACATTGCCTTCAGAAAAAAAGTTATAACCTCCCTATACTCTTCCCTCACTGGGCCAATAACGGAGCACAATGCCCCTTTTGGAATGTACCTTTCCAAGCACCTGCAGCAATTGGAGACACCACAAAGTTTCCTCACAAGGAAAATTCAAGGCCTTCAGCATGGGTCCTATGAAGATCGCTTGAAATTACTGCCACTTTATTCTCTTTCATACAGACTACTCAGAGGTGATCTCTGACTTGCATATAAGGCAATCTTTGACCCTGCTTTACTGGAAATGCTGCATACCCATAAGTCAAATGGCACACGAGTTACTTGCTCTAAAGGCCTTAACCTGGTATGTGACATTAATAGAACCTGCTGGAGGGACAGATTTGTCTCCCAGAGGTTGCCACACTTTTGGAAAAGACTCCCTCTTCAAGTCAAGCAGAGCACCTGGACGACTGGATGGGTAAACAAATTCACCCTGAGGGTTCCAGCTGTTTCCCTCTTGGACAGGGTGATAGGTACTGATCATGAAAATAAGGGTAAAACTTGTCTAGGCTTGAAAGGGCCCTAGGATTATTAGCCTGGTAATCTCTTATGATCCTGAGATCCTAAACATGATCTTGGGTGTTGGAGATGTAAATTAAAATTAAAAGCAGATTGGGAATATATGTTTTATGACTGTATATTGCTCAAGTCATTTTGGGGAAAACTGAATTTTTTCTTATAAATTGTTTTTAATGACACATTTCAGTTAACTAAATTTCTGATTTTGTTTAATGTTCCAATACTTAAATGTGTTCCCACATCAAAATATTCAGTTTTATGTAGTTTACTAGCTATTGCAAGTAAAGTAATTACTATGAGTTGGGAAAGTGAGACCTCATTTAAAGAATTCAAGAATGTTGCAATTAATGTTTTTCAACTGGAAAATCTACAATCAAGATGAGAACTGACAGTCACTTTGTATCACAACTCCTGGTTAGAAATTATAGATACTTGGGAACATTGATTTAATAAAACATGAAATAGAATTGTAATTTTAGTGATCAATAACTGTTTTTGTTTAAGTAGACATCTAAGTAAAGTTTTACTTTACTTTTAATTTATTGTTACAAAGTTTTTTCACTATTGTAGTTAATTTGTTCTAAAAAGTACAGTTGTGTACACTTACCATAAATGTAGCTGTTCCAGTGTATTCACTGTTGCAGTCATTACATTTGGGTAATCTTGCTGGCAGGTTGCCCTCAGTCGGCCTGAATTCCTAACTCCTGGGTCCTGCGTCGGCCGCTGTCACCCCTTCCCTGACGTCAGGTCGTCAGGGGTATAAAAGATGCGGCCGACACCATTTTCTTTAGTTTTTCTTGCCCCAGATGTCAGGTGCCCCCAAAAAGGGTAGCCAAAGTTTATATACATATAAATACATGCTCCAATATAAACTTTACCTTCATCTACAAGCAAATACACCACATAGGCTGTATAAATCAGAGAAGGAAAGATAGGTTCCATCAGATGAAAAGGGGGGATGGCGGGAGGGTAACCTGGACTGCAACAGTGAATACACTCAAACATCTACATTTATGGTAAGTGTACACAACTATATTATGTTCTTCGTGTTTCACTGTTGCAGTCATTACATTTGGGAAGAGTCCCAAAGCTATGGATGGGAGGCTGAAGCTAAACAGCATTAGGAGTGGCTATGAGGCCCTGCAGAACTGCAGTGGCAAAGCCTGCCCTGAATTTAGAGTAGAGTGGCAGACAATAGTGCTTGGTAAAGGTGTGCACTGAACTCCAAGTAGCAGCCTCTAAAATGTCCTTGGTTGGAACTCCCCTGAGAAAGGCTGCTGTAGGTGGCTGCAGCTCTAGTTGAATGTGGCCTAATGCCCTTAGGTACTGGCTTGCCATGGTCTAAGCAGCAGAAACGAATCCAGTGGCCCATCCACTTTGAAATAGTCTAGTTTGAGATGGCCTTTCCTTGTGATCCTGCAGCATATGCCACTAGTAATTGTTCCCTCTTTTGGAAAACTTTGGTTCTGTTCAAGTAGAATCTAAGCTGTCTGTGTACATCCAAAGAATGCAGAATTCTCCCCCCTTGTTCTGTGGATTTGGATAAAAGGTTGGCAGATGAATAGTTTGGTTAAGAGCCACACTGGACACCACCTTAGGCATAAATGTTGGGTTTGTCCTCAGAGAGACCCTGTCTGGATGAAAAATAAAGGGTTCCACAGCCATGAGTGCCTGAAGCTCTGAAACTAGTCTTGCAGAAATTATTGCTAGGAGCAGAGCTGTTTTCCAAGATAAAAAATTTATATCAACCGTTACGGCTGGCTCAAAAGGTGGCAGGGTGAGTTTTTCCAAAACATAGTTGAGGTCCCATGTAGGCATTGGTGATCTTCTTGGAGGCCTTAAGTTTTTGGCTCCTTTGAGGTACTGGTTTAGTAAGGGATGAGAAAAGATTGGTGGCTCTGTATTCTAATGAGCCGAAATGGCAGAGGCATGAATTTTAATAGATGAAAAAGATAGACCTTTGTCCAGCATCTCAGTTAAGTATTGCAAAATCTGAGGAATATTTGGCACAATGGTATCAGTTCTATGTGCCTGGTTCCAAGCACAAAATCTCTTCCATTTTTCAGCATAAGAGTTTCTAGTACTAGGCCTTCTAGCCTCAAAATGACATACATCACAGCTTTACTGAAAGGTGTGTTTTGTACGACTACATTATCTGCCATGCTGCCAGTTTTAAAGTCCTAAGTTGGCTGTGCAGAATCTGATGGTTTTACTGGGACAGTAGATGAGGTATCTGAGGTAAGGTCCAAGCTGAGCTTGGAGACAAGCTCCTTAGTATTGGATACCAGTACTGGCGGGGCCCAGTCTGGGGCAATTAGTATCATCCTTGGCTTCTCCAGTCTGACCTTTAGGAGTACCTTGGGGAGGAGAGGCAGAGGGGGAAATGCGTATACTGATAGGTTTTTCCAGCTGAAAGATAGGGCGTCCCACTTTCCATGCTTGTCTGTGATAAATCCTTGTGCAGAATCATTTTAGTTGGTAGTTGTGAGGGGAGGCAAATAGATCTATGTCCGGGCATCCCCATTTCCTTATCATCATGCTGAAGACTTGTGGATCCAGGTGCCACTCTTGGGGATCCATGAGGTTTCTGCTTAGGTCGTCGGCCAGAGTATTTTTCCTTCCTGGCAGGAATTGTGCCTGCAGGTGATCTTGAAGTCAATGCTGTGTCCCACAAAGTCATGGCTACTCTGCAAAGAGGGTAAGAATGAATACCCCCCTGCTTGTTTATATACCGCATTACCGTGGTGTCTGTCTATCAGTAGTTGTCCTGGATGCAGTAGGTCCTTGAAGGCTGTCAGGGCATTCTGAACTGCTAGCACCTCTTTTTGATTGATATGTAGATGCATTTGGTTTGAGGTCCACGCGCCCTGAATGCATCTTCCTGCCATGTGGGCCCCACAGGCATAATCTGATGCATCCGTTGCTAGTGTTTGCCTGGCTGGGGGAAATGTGAATGGCTGTCCCTTGTTTTGGCGACAAGCCTGTGTCCACCATCGAAACTCCTGTTGCAGGCAGGGAATGAGAGTAATCACAGTTTCCAGCCTGTGGCAATGTTGAGTCCAAACACTTTTTAGGTACCATTGAAGTTTCCTCATATGCAGTCTTGCATATGGAATTAGTAGGATGCAGGATGCCATGAAGCCCAAAGCCTGCAGAATTTTTTTTGCAGATAACTGGGCCTTTGTTGCCAGCATTTTGAAATAGGTAGTCAGTTCCCTTTGTTTGTCTGGCGTGAGATAAGCCATTTGGGCAGTTGTATTTAAGCTTGCACCCAGGAATATTATCTCTTGAGAGGGTACTAGTTTTGATTTATTTTCGTTGACTGTGTACCCTAGGCATGTTAGAAGTCTTTTCACAAATGCCAGATGCTGTAGAAGAATGTCCTTGTTCTCTGCTTGAATTAGACAGTCGTCCCAGTAAGGATATATTTGTATTCCTCTGTCTGCAGAATGCAATTACTGGTGCCAGGCACTTTGTAAAGACCCTGGGCACAGTAGATATGCCAAAGGGCAGTGCAGAGAATTGGTAATGCATTGAACCAGCCTTGAATCTGAGGTATCTCCTGCATATTTGTCCGATTGGGACATGCAGGTATGCCTCTTTTTGGTCTAAAGTCACAAGCCAAGCGTTCTTCCCAAGCATGGGCAGAAGCTGCTGCAAAGTCAACATCTTAAATTTTGGAATATCCAGGAATGTGTTCAAAATAGATAGGCCCAGTATTGGCCTCCAGGCCTTGTCCTTTCTGGGTACCAAGAACAGTCTAGTAAAATCCTTGTCCCTGCTCTTGAACTGGTACTAGTTGAATGGCCCCCATTGTCCATGAGGGATGAGACTTGTTTTGTGCCTCTGCCCATTGATTTTTCTGGCCAGCCGTTTGTTTTTGGCAGGGTATGGAAATGGAACTTGTAGCCTTGTGACACGATATCCAAGTCCTACTTGTCCTGGGTTATAATGTGCCAATTTTGTGAAAAAAAGTGCTAATTTTCCCCCTAAGGGGGCTGCCAGGAGATAAGTGCTCGGTGCAGGCAGGGAGAAGTCATTGGGACTGTTTCCTGAATGGTTGTGATTTGTCTTCTCCAACTTTGGAGGTAGAAGCCCCCCATTGTTTTGAGCGGAATGAACCTTGTGCCTGGGATCTGCCTCTAGGGCGTCTGGGTCTGCCCCATTGAGGTATGTCTGACACAGGAAAGGACCAATTCTTTGTTGGCCAGTGTCTACTAAACCTAGGTGGCTGTACTTGTAAAAAATATTTGACCATTTGTATAGATTTAGCTCTGTCTTTAAATTATTAGATGCACCTTACAGCATTTTCTTTAACACCTCTTCTGCCTTAACACCAAACAAAATATCATGCTGTAAAGGTGCATCTAATAATTTAACTTTAACATGATCAGGCAGATTTTGTTCCTTTAACCAAGCATGCCTCCTAATTACAGAGCCGATAACTACGGCCCTGCAGGAGGCCTCTAAAGAATCAAAACCGCATTGCAAAGTATGCTTTCCAACTTGTTCAGCTGCATGCAATAAATCCTGCATTTCCTTGTTTTCTGCACATTCAGAGTTTAACAACATTTTCTGTTTAAGCAATGCCATGACATGTTGCTGATATTTGAGCATATGAAACTGACAGTTTAAGGCCCTTATAGCCAAGGTAGCAGATGTGTAAACTTTTTTCCCCATCTATCCAGTGCCCTAGAATCCCTGTCAGAGGGGGTAGGGTTTTTTGCAGCGGAAGCCTTAACTCCTTTGGGACCCTGAGAAATAGTTTCTGGGTCTGCAGCAGGTTTTTAAAAAGGAATTTATATGAGTCAGGAACCCTGTAATATCTGTCAGGCTTAACAGGAGCTGGAAGTAAGGAGTCAGGGGTAAGACTAGACTCCGAAAAGACATAATCTACAATGTCTAGCACAGGAGGGATGGCTAGTGGCTTGTGTTGAGGTAGTAACAGGAAATCCCTGAGCCTCTTTTTCGATTCTGAAAAATCTTGGCTCTCCCAGTGGAAATGCTCCCTCATGGTATGTAAGGTTTCCCCAAAAGAACAGTCTTCAGGAAGAGAAGCTGAAGGTATAGATTCTTCAGCATCAGAATCCTCATGGGGGGAAGAGAATATTCCTGATCAGAAAAGGAATAAGAAGAAATGGAAACCTGATCTGAAGATTCATAGTCAGTCTCTTGCCTAGGCCTCTTATCAGTTAGGGGATGGGAACCCCTGATCAAGGTAATCAAGTCTTCAGCCATTTTGAGCATCTGCTTTTTGGGCATGGAGGCCTGTCCACGTGGCTCTTGAGTTTGCTTCTTTGCCTTTGAAGTCGGTTTAATGTATAGATGTTTAGGTCCGAATACACCCTCAGAAGCCATTGCCTGCTCAGCGGCTCCGGACCCATCTCAAAGAATAGCATTCGAGGCTCCAATACTTTGAGTTTCCAGCAGTATAGCTGACTCCACGTGGGAGTCTGTAGCGGTCTGCGACTCAAGTAGCGGGCGTCAGGGGCTGCGAAAAGCGCCTCACTGAGAACCGGCGACTGGCTTAGGAGAAGCTTCGTTGGTTTTGGGCCTCAGTTGTCTATCTTTTTGTTTTTCTTTGCGTTTTTTATTAACTCCGGTAGTCGGATGGCTTTCCGATGACATTTCTGGATAATTAAACCTGCGTCCAAAATAGTTTAATGCAAAATCATACAGACGCTTAACAGTGCGTTGGTTAAATCTAGCACAAAACAGACAACCTGAAAAGTTATGGTCAGGGCCTAGGCAAGGAACACATTAAGAATGAAAGTCCTTATGAGGTATTTGCTTCCCACAAGAAATGCAATTAACTTTTTCTGACATCGGTCTGGAGCAAGAAAAAAGTTCCCCCAACGGGGTACTTAGCTTTATAGAAGACTTCAGATCTGAAATGAACTCGAAAATCTCAGGAGTCGGCCGACCGGCACTTGCAAACTGCTTCGGGCACCGCGCGGCAAGAAAGACTAAAGAAAATGGTGTCAGTCGCATCTTTTATACCCCTAACGACCTGACAGGGAAGGGGCAACAGCGGCCGACACAGGACCCAGGACTTTGGAATTCAGGCCGACTGAGGGCAACCTGCCAGCAGGATTATCCAAATGTAATGACTGCAACAGTGAAACACGAAGAACATCTGTTTTGTAATGCTCTTTAAACCTTAATAAAAATATTTCAACAAACAATCTTGACATACATATAAAAACGTCAGTAAGAGGTAAATTAAGTAAATCTTCCAGAAGGCAAGCAGGCTGCAAGCTTTACAACTGAACATATAACCTATATTTATGACATCCCTTAAAAGGGCCTAATGCAGTAGTCAAGAAATGGCAAGAATTCCAAGCTGCATCCATAAACTTCAAGGGGGAAGACAAGGGCCTGGAAATCTGATGAAAAAAATGAATACAGAAATCAAGTCCAAATGCACTAAGATGTCATTATTTTGTTGCAGTTGCTCTTATGGAATACAAACTTGTCTACTGTTTCAGTCTTTAAGCTACAGGAACTCAGAAAGCAATGGTATTACCCAAACGTTTGGACAATGTCTACAAAGAAACTACTGACCCTTGTATCTGGCATAAAAAAGACAGAACTGGTTACTTTTTCTGATGCCCCCCCCACTTTTTTTTTTTTTTGACTAACATTACTGAATTATCACTTGTGATACAGGGAAATTTACATTTATAGAAAAGTACTCAAACTGTATTTACAAGTTCACGTTTACAAACATATTTCACATATACTGCTATATATATACTGCTATATATATATATATATATATATATATATTATAACTTAAACAACAAGACATAAATTATTCAATTCTGCTTTTTTTTTTTTAAACAAGAAGCATCTTTATTAAACCATCCACTTAGGACATAGACAATCATACATTTATACAAAGGTAAACAAACTACACAGACACAATCTTAGTTGCAAGCATTATATCACAAACTATACCGACACACTTCCAGTTGTAAACTTTATACATTACTTACAATCTACCCAACCATTTTCAGCCAAACATTACATAGTTCATTTAAGCCCTGCCTTCTTTTAAACCTCATTCTTCCCCTGTATGTATTGTTCCCACAATTCTCTTTCTGAAGTTCTAGATCCTAGTAGTGTAATATCTCAGCTGCCAATGGATATATATAGCAAATGCAGGATCATTTCCCTTTGTTTTGAACATTAGGAAAATGGCTGGTACCCAGAAAGTCTGACAAAGAGTTACCCTCAGACACTTTAAGCATGAGGATAGGGTTCATTTTAAGAATGACTTGTGGAGGATTGTGTAAGGTCAGGTACTTGCTCACAAGGGCCTGAGGCTCAGATACCCCTCTGGTTGAGGTAAAAGCCAACAGGAACAAGGGTTCGAGGAAAGCAATTTGATAGTGCAGTTGCATCAGGTTGAAAGGAGAATGTAACAGGCTTTGAAGCACAAATTCAAATTTCAACGAGGGAACTGCATACAAGAAGGTTTATATGAAAGACTCACAAACTGTTTAATGCTGCTGTGTGAGGATGGGGGATGGTGATCGCCCATTGGCTAGCAAAGTGTAATAGCTGAAAGGTGTCCTTCAATGGAAGTAGGAAAGGTCTTTGACTAGCAAATTTAGCCAGGTGTTGCCAGATCTGTGGATTAGACACTACACCACAAAGAGAAGCTTGACCATTAGGCTTGACACAATTTGTATGTCTTCTAGCCTCTTGTTCACTGTTCACTACTACTTCTGTTAAATTGTCCTTAAATTGAATCAGGTTGAGAAGATTTACACTGCCGGCTTTGGACTTTGTCTTCACCAGAGAACCTTACTTCTGGGTCAAGAAGATGATGTACTAGGGTAGCAAGAGGTCCCCTAGTGGAAAACCTGAATTATCTACATTAGACCAAAGTGGATCAAATGATACTACACCCCTCCATCTATACCTTTTGAAGTCCCAGGGGTTGATGGAAGGTATATAGTATGCCCCCCATCCATATTATGCTGTAGGCACCGATGGCCAATGCCTTGGGGTTGGGGAACATGGAGCAGAAGGTTTGGTGCTGATGATTCTCCTCCAAGGAAAGCAAGGACTTCCTACAATAATGAAATGTTCATGAAGACACCAGAGTCCAATTTCCATTCATAGGTGTTGATGTAGGACCTGCTCAGTTTATTTATTAATGTGTTTTGGTCTGATGGAAAGGAAAAAGCCTGTAGATGTGAGCCAGACAGGTCACAGCCTCCTACACCATCAGTGCAAGTCTCCAAGATAGCAAAAAATTTAGAGGTAGCATGAATATAAACAAAATTATAAAAATACAAAACTACTGCACCAACTTATACAAAGATAGGTAGCTGGTTCAAAACAAAGACATGAAATGTGTTTAAGGACAGTTCAACAAAAAAGTCCTGTAACTCACATTTTATCAAGGTGTTAGTTCAATAAAGTATTAGTTTGCATGCTTGTTTGGCTAAGAAAATCACTTTGCGCCTTATACAATTGGCTAAGTTTCTAGTGTCATTCTAAGGGGATCCAGCATATGTCTGCCTGGGATGACATGATTGACAGACATCGATGCTTTGCCAGAGATGGCCTGCATCTGTCACCCCTGGGATTTCGGATACTGGCCAAGGCTCTTGCCACCCCATAGTGCCTTTTTTACATGGTTTTCCAAAGACCAAATTACCACCATAACAGCTACAAACAAATGCAATCTGATGGTTATGCTGCTCAATGCTAGATATCTAAATCTCAAAATGCACTTGCTTGAAGCACTCCCTAAAATGGAGAACATCGACATTTGTGCTGTAACAGAGACCTGGCAGCTGAAAGCACCCCTGCACTACCAGGCTATAACTCATTCTACACCTTTCGGCCCCAGAACTTGGACTGAAGCTCCAAAGATAGTGGTGTTTCCATATTCATAAAGGATGCACGTACCTCCAGACTGGTAGCCCAACATAGCACATCAGAGATACTTCGGATGCAGCTAACATTGGTTTAGACAGCGATTCAGGTCGTAGCCTGTTATAGGTCCCCAGCCATGTCCCAAGACGCTCATTCCATATTCCTAAGCACCCTGGAGAATATTAGGGTCCAGCCTGACACACTCATACTGGACCACTTCAACTATCCCTCCATTAATTGGGAAAACTACTCATGTACCAATATACTTGCCTAACATTTCCTGGAATTCATTAATTTCAATGCCCTGGACCAGCTCGTTCTTAACCCCACTAGAGGTAGCAACATCCTTGACCTGGTCATTACTAACATGGGCGACCATTTCTCTACACCAATAGTCAACTCCTCCCTGGTTAGATCGGACCACAAACTAATCATCTTGGAAATCCACATCCACCCACCCCCCACCCCCCGCAAAGGTAACCATCATGAAAAACTTCTCCAAAGCTAACTTTAGAGTCCTAAGAACAGAGATAGCTAACTTCACGGTGCCCATGCAAATGGAAAATAGTTGCATAACCGCCAAGTCATACACCATTGCACTGTA
This sequence comes from Protopterus annectens, assembly GCF_019279795.1. Taxonomy (NCBI): domain Eukaryota; kingdom Metazoa; phylum Chordata; order Ceratodontiformes; family Protopteridae; genus Protopterus; species Protopterus annectens. The sequence goes on from NC_056733.1 coordinate 230,667,639, forward strand.
CAAACACATACACAAATGCATGGATCTCACCATATCCAACAGAACCAAGATGCTCTCCTCCCCAAAAAAAAGCTAATCTGGTGGTCCTCTGCCATAAACAAATTCTACAACAGAAGGAGGAAACTGATGCGTAATAAGGTGAAGTCCCAAGAATGGAAAAAACTCCCTTATCAGCCTCAACAAAAAGTTGAGATCCCTCATCAAATCTAAAGCTAGCTATGAAAACAAAATTGCAGCAGATAGTAAAGACAGCCACAAGGCCTTCTACAGTTATGTAAATAACCTCCACAGCAATACCCAGATTTGCTCTGAGCTACTGCACAATGGTACCTCCTATACAGAGCCAACAGATATTGCCAATATACTGGCAGACAGATTCAGTGCCAACTTTACCCCTCTCCTCCCCCAAAGGACCAATCACAATACCAGTGGATCGCCAGGCACCCAGCATTACTGCTGCAAAGGTTACAACAGCACTGTCCAAGGCCAAGAATACAGCTTCTATGGGACCTGAAAATATCCCTGGCTGTGTTCTACATGAACTACAGACTGAACTGGCACCTCACCTGTGTGCCCTGTTCAATCACAGCCTCACCTCCGGCTTTGTCCCTACCGAATGGCACACTGCTATAGTCATCCCTCTCCACAGAAGGAGGAGCAACTACAGAGCCTGGGAACTATCGCACCATTAGCCTGACAAGACTGATATGCAAAGCTATGGAATGCATCATCATGGATCTAATAAACAAGGATTTAGGGAATCTCCAAACTCTGGATCTCACACAGTTTGGTTTTGTGATGGGTAGATCATGCCTGCTCAACTTGGTCGACTTTTTGGAGTCAGTCACCAGAGCTGTGGATGAAGGCAAGGTGCCTCATACAGCCTACCTTGATCTGGCCAAAGCCTTTGATACAATTTTCCACCCACGAATCATGGAAAAACTCACTAAGCTAGACATCAACCTCTACCTCACTAGATGGGTTGCAAACTGGCTCACAGATAGAACCCACAGTGTGAAAGTAGCTGACTCCAAGTCAGACTGCCAAGTCACGACTGGAGTCCCCCAGGGATCGGTCCTGGGTCCTCTCCTGTTTGGTATCTACTTCTCAGAAGTCCAGTCCAACAAAAAGGGACTCTGGCTGACTAAGTTCACAGACGATTGCAAGTTGGAAGCCATTAACTCAAGTGATGTTGACATCCTACAGAAAGGCTTCACTAAGACCAACGACTGGTGTCAGAATCATGGCCTTAAGATCAATACCAAACAATGTGTTGTCATCCCCTCTGGGAAAAATCCAGTTCCCATGAACTACCACATCGATGGTAGTCCACTGAACACAGAAGGCGTCATAAGGGATCTGGGAACACAGGCTGACAGCAACCTCTCTTTTGACCACCACACTGTCACTGTGGTCAGAAAGACCTTCTATATGGCACATCTCATTACTAAGGGTTTTGCATCCAGGAAGAAAGAGGTCATGTCTCCCTCTACTCTTCCCTCATTAGGCCAATCATTGAGTACAATGTCCCATTTGGCATGTACCTCACTAGACACCTGCAACAACTGGAGAGGCTGCAAAAGTACCTCATGAGGAGGATCCTAGGCCTTAAACACTTGTCCTATATGGACAGACTCAAAAAAACTCCATCTATTCTGTCTCATATCATCTACTTAGATGCGATCTCTGCTTGGCTTAGAAAGCCATGTCTGACCCAGCTCTGTTAGAAATGCTACATCTAAATAAATCTCAATCCCTCCACACAACACGCTCCAGAGACCTCAACCTCATTACCACAATCAACAAAACGTGCTGGAGGAACAGGTTCATAACACAGAAACTGCCCATGCTATGGAATAGACTTTCCATACATGCCAAACAGAGCATCTCACTGGCTGTCTTCAAGAGAAATCTTGATGAGTGGATGGGAAATAGAAATTTCACCTCAAGGATCACTCCAGTGGCTCTGCGCGACAGAAGCACTGGAAACTAAGGTTAGGTGGTACAATGCCAGGGTAATCTCATGAGCTAGGCTTGTAAAGGTTCCAGGGCCATTAGCCTAGTACACACCTATGAACGCTTGTTTAGTTATAAAAAAAAAAAAAAATCACTTTGTCCCATATGCAACAGTAGTGTAATAAACAGTGTCTTAATGAATCAGCCTTTCTGTAGGATGTGAGGAGTATTAGACATTAGTACTTTGAGATTAGAAAATAGTACTTAGATACTGGAAACAAGAGCAAAACTGTGACTGGGGAGGGATGAGGTGAGTGGTCATCCAGGGGAAGAGCAGGAGCACAGCCAGTTGTTGTTTAGGTAGTTTTTGAGGAGTGTTGTGAAATGTATTAGTGGTGTTTACTGGGTGGCCACAGTGGTGCAGCGGTTAGCGTTGCCACCTCACAGCAAGAGGTTCTCTGGTTCGATTCTCGGCTGGGGTGCTATCTGTGCGGAGTCTGCATGTCCTCCCTGTGGTTGTGTGCATTTCCTCCAGGTGCTCCGGTTTCCTCCCACATCACAAAGACATGCAGTAGATGGATTGGACACTCTAAATTGGCCCTAGGTGTGTGCGTGTGTGTGCCTTCTTTGGAAGGTTGGGCAACTCAACACCGTAAAACTCCACTGCCAGTCATGAGCGGACAGATTATCTGCTGTGGTGACCCCCTGGCCAGAAAAAGCCGAAAGAAGAAGTATTAGTGGTGTTTACAATTAGTTGTGGGATGGAGCTCCAGATTTTGGACCAAGGATTTGTTGAAGACAGCCTGTAGGGGGCAAAGTAAACTGGAACTCTAACCTGTGGAATGTCTTTGATACTGATGGACTGGAAAATGCAGACAGACATCTTTTATATCTGGAATGGCAAGCTGGGTGCCAACGCACAGCAAGTTAAGACCACCCCAGCTGATTAATATTCTGAATTTCTTTATATCCAATCTATTCAGCTTGGAAAGATCACAGATCAGTCTACATGAACCATTCATTCTATGATACTACGAAGTAGTGAGACTAGGACCTTTTCCACCCCCACCCCCCCAACCTACCAGAATGTGCTCCACCTACTCCCCTTACCTACTGGAATGTGCTCCATTGCTCTGTAATCTAACAGTTACTTCACTACTTCTAAACTGAAAATGATCTAAAGAAAGTGGAGGTCTCCCCTAAAAGCAGGTACCAATACAATTTTAAACTTGCCCTCCTGAACTACTTTGGCGTTTAAAAACTGTTCAGAAGCCAGGTGGAACCAGGCATCATTGTGCAGAGACAACATTCTGTCCAAACAAGAGGAAGAAAGACATGAAGGGGAAAGAAAGTCAGTACTGCTTGAGAGTTTCTTAGTAGGTGAGGGGTATTTCTCTCCTTCCTATCTCCACTGCTGCCATGCCAAGGTTGTATTTTTGAAAAACATTTCTAGCTGTACTGTGGCATCCTGTTTTTTCTTCTTCTATAGAAAGGCTGCAACTTTGCTTAGATAATTCCTGCTGTAATTAGGAAATGGCAGAGCAAAACACCAGCTTACCAACTCCATAGTCTTCCCTGTAGATTACTTATGAAGGTGAGTTATGAAATCTTTATCCAGGGAAGTATCAAGCAGCTGCACCTTAACATCCTCAGCCAAGGGATGATCCATGCTCGTCTCCCCAGTACCATCCCAGAAATCACAACCCTGCCACAGGCTTCCTGTGTCATAACTACTCTGCTTTTATTGTGAGTTAGCATGCAGTCAATCAGAGTTGGCATGATTAATTTTCTTTTAAATTCTCACTCAGGATACATACATCTATGTCCTCTTTATAGTTAGGAATTTCAATCTGATATTTTATCATGGTTGTTTAAAATTGTTTAGCTGAAAATACTAAGGTGGCTCAGGTAATTGGTTTTATTTAATATCTGTCTAGGATGCTACTGTCCTTATCACTGGAGAATGCATTTAATATTGGCATTAAGTTGGAACCTTTAGAAGCTCCAAAGTAGCTACTCCAAGGTTCACTACAGGATTTCTGTATATAGCTATTAAATTTCTCCTCTATCCTTTCATACTATTCCGACTTTTTGGAGGCAGGCAGCTGCAAGTCAGGACTTAAGGAAGTCAAACTGAACATGAACTCAAGGAGTATGAGGATTGGTGGTAACATCAAAGGGCTGGGTTCACTATTTCTAAGTACCCCTTCTAAGAGGTTGCAATCTCTTTTACCCCCACCTACTTATTGTTGGATTTTGCCTCAATATATTCCCAAAAGAGAAAACCTCTGGTAGGCAGACAGGCAAGACCGTCTGTCAACAGCCATGCAAATCCCAGGGATTTAAATCAGCAATGTGCAAGCCAAGCTCTCTTCTTTGAGATACAACTTCCATGAGTATGTGTGTAAGAGTGTGTGAGGATATATGTCTTCCTCCTCTCGAGGGAGGAAGAACACCTTGAACAGAGGAACTACACTGGCTGGCTGAAGAACTGGCATCACGCCAGGAGCTGGGGAGCCCTTCATAGGCTTCTGTGAATTAGTATTAGGCAAGAAGGTTAACAGTCTCCTTCAAGGTCTGTGAAAAAAGAGCAAGTGTCCACAGATAGGATCCCTCTACCTGGATATAAAATAGACAAGAAAGGAGAGGACTCCTTTTTAGATCCTTCCTAGACTGAAGCAGTTCACTTATATTCAGCAAGACCATTAAGCGTAGGCATCTGAGGGTCTTGCTAGGGTTTCAATATCTCTGCCCAGAGTCTCTTTAAGGCAATGAACTTCCTCATTTTCTTCTGACAGAGGCTAGTAGAGGAAGATTCACTTGAAGAAGAGCAAGGTTGCACTGAGATTTCTTGTACGTTCTACGGCAGGGGGGGCTTAAGATTGCAGGTTGAGCTTGTCGATTTTTTTTTTTTTTTTGCACAAAATATGTAGTGGTTGCAGGAATAAACATTGTGGGTTTCTACAAAAAGTAAAAGGCACTGCTAGCTGAACTCTTTGGGAAGAACCCTGCCCTTTATATGCATTCTCATAAGAGAGCTTTTCCTGATCATGGAATAAATGGAGCACAAGCAATGTATGTGTGTATGACAGGTCAAGACAACCATAAGCAGCTCAAGTTGGCAAAGATCAAGTTCTGTCTAAATGGAGACCTACGTCCACTTAGAGACATAAGCCTACTAAGCACCAGTGGCTTTTTGGCGGTTTTGGTTAGTTCCAAACACCCTGCCAGAGTGGACAGTGGAGTGAGATTAGGGGATCTACATAATGAGCCATATATTGCCCCATCTGTGGGGAAAAATTCTTGGCCTAATAACAGACTCCTAGAACTCCAGTGATCACTTTGGCAGTTATGCTCTCTGCCAGCACTAGACTGCTACTAGCTCTTAAGATGTAGCTGAAAACGATGTGTTTCAGCACTTATCAGGTACCTCATGTCACTTGAATTTCTGCCCATGGTGGCGTGATAAAGGAAATGTTCCACCTTGGCCTGCATTAGGAACTCCCTACAGGCTTTCCTTTCTATAGGTTCATAGGTAAAAACTAGGAACTACGTCTACAGACCATTTACAAATCCACCAAAACTCCACATGCAAAAGTTCCCTCCAGCCTCAATGAAAGCAAAACAGACAAAGGGAGAATTTCAGGCTGTCATCCAGTTTCCAACTTTATCATGAAAGCAGCAAGGGTACTGCTTGACAAAAAGAAAAAGTTTGTTCTGGAAGTGATGGATATGTTGGCATATGAATCCATCAGGCCATTATATTTTAGTTATATGTTGATGAAGGTTAATTTCCTTTAACTGTGTATTTTAGGCACCATCTGTTCTGTGAAGGAAGAATGTTGGATCTTTCACAGCTCAAAAGGCTAGACATAGATCTTCACAGAGGAGTCTATAAGAGACAGAGTAGTGAGAGAGGGCTGCCAGTCTGTCCTGATAAACATTTGTAAGGCCACTGATCTTTTTAGTTATGAATCTCCTAAATCTCTCAAGTTGAGTGACATGTTTGGACAACTGCATGCCAAAAGGTGCAGTATATTCAGCAATGCGTCTGACAAGAGACAAGTACTTAAGACTTTTTTAGATCTAGTACTGATGTCTTTGGAAATTGGATAAGCCACAGAATAAGCTTTCCGAATTACTGTGGAGACATGATAATCAACAGATAAGGAATTAGTGACAAGAATGACTAGATCTCTTACGACACTGTCTAACTGTAGGAGTATGTCACCTATATCCTAAGAGAAAATGTTCTGTTTACCAAAATGAACTATAATTTGAGACCATTGTCCCTGCATAAATTGTTAACGTGATCTAATCCATGCTGGAGGAATTATGAGCTAGTGGAAGACCAAGTAACACCACATAATTTCCAGCAGTCTGCAAACTTAAGATAACCATAGGCCAGGAGTGTTAGTCTGAGAAACAGATACCAAATAGGAGAGGGCTCAGTTGAGCCCTGAAGTTTAACCACTGGCAACATTTTTGCTTTCAGGAGTGGCATCTGCAACCCCTAACTAGACAAGTTCTGTCAGACAACAAGTTAGCCATTCAGCTAAAGATTTACAAATCTGTCAATAATACCTGTGGGGAAAGGGGGTACAGTGTCAAGCCCTTGGTGGTTCAGATATACTTATGGACTGCACAACCACTATTCACAGCTTCAGTTACTTTTCTCTGAAAAAAGGCAAGACCTACCTTCGCCAAAACCAACTTAACATTTAAAATTTATTTACGTTAAAGAAGTTGTTTAATCTGGAAAGGTCCAACAGGTCTCCATCGTCCATCTTACGAGAGGACAGGGAACAGTCTTGAAAAGAATCTTGCTCCTTCTTCTGAGAAGAGTTTTATATGTCAGCAAGTGAGTCTGGTGGTTTAAGGCCCTGAAGCCACAGGTAGCACAGGCATATGTAGTTTTATATGTCAGCAAGTGAGTCTGGTGGTTTAAGGCCCTGAAGCCACAGGTAGCACAGGCATATGTAGTTTTATATGTCAGCAAGCGAGTCTGGTGGTTTAAGGCCCTGAAGCCACAGGTAGCACAGGCATATGTAGTTTTATATGTCAGCAAGCGAGTCTGGTGGTTTAAGGCCCTGAAGCCACAGGTAGCACAGGCATATGTAGTTTTAAATGTCAGCAAGCGAGTCTGGTGGTTTAAGGCCCTGAAGCCACAGGTAGCACAGGCATATGTAGTTTTATACGTCAGCAAGCGAGTCTGGTGGTTTAAGGCCCTGAAGCCACAGGTAGCACAGGCATATGTAGTTTTATACGTCAGCAAGCGAGTCTGGTGGTTTAAGGCCCTGAAGCCACAGGTAGCACAGGCATATGTAGTTTTATACATCAGCAAGTGAGTCTGGTGGTTTAAGGCCCTGAAGCAACAGGTGGCACAGGCATATGTAGTTTTATACGTCAGCAAGTGAGTCTGGTGGTTTAAGGCCCTGAAGCCACAAGTAGCACAGGCATATGTAGTTTTATACGTCAGCAAGTGAGTCTGGTGGTTTAAGGCCCTGAAGCCACAGGTAGCACAGGCATATGTAGTTTTATACGTCAGCAAGTGAGTCTGGTGGTTTAAGGCCCTGAAGCCACAGGTAGCACAGGCATATGTAGTTTTATACGTCAGCAAGTGAGTCTGGTGGTTTAAGGCCCTGAAGCCACAGGTAGCACAGGCATATGTAGTTTTATACGTCAGCAAGCGAGTCTGGTGGTTTAAGGCCCTGAAGCCACAGGAAGCACAGGCATATGTAGTTTTATACGTCAGCAAGCGAGTCTGGTGGTTTAAGGCCCTGAAGCCACAGGTAGCACAGGCATATGTAGTTTTATATGTCAGCAAGTGAGTCTGGTGGTTTAAGGCCCTGAAGCCACAGGTAGCACAGGCATATGTAGTTTTATATGTCAGCAAGTGAGTCTGGTGGTTTAAGGCCCTGAAGCCACAGGGTAGCACAGGCATATGTAGTTTTATATGTCAGCAAGCGAGTCTTGTGGTTTAAGGCCCTGAAGCCACAGGTAGCACAGGCATATGTAGTTTTATACGTCAGCAAGTGAGTCTGGTGGTTTAAGGCCCTGAAGCCACAGGTAGCACAGGCATATGTAGTTTTATACGTCAGCAAGCGAGTCTGGTGGTTTAAGGCCCTGAAGCCACAGGTAGCACAGGCATATGTAGTATTATATGTCAGCAAGTGAGTCTGGTGGTTTAAGGCCCTGAAGCCACAGGTAGCACAGGCATATGTAGTTTTATATGTCAGCAAGCGAGTCTGGTGGTTTAAGGCCCTGAAGCCACAGGTAGTACAGGCATATGTAGTTTTATATGTCAGCAAGCGAGTCTGGTGGTTTAAGGCCCTGAAGCCACAGGTAGCACAGGCATATGTAGTTTTAAATGTCAGCAAGCGAGTCTGGTGGTTTAAGGCCCTGAAGCCACAGGTAGCACAGGCATATGTAGTTTTATACGTCAGCAAGCGAGTCTGGTGGTTTAAGGCCCTGAAGCCACAGGTAGCACAGGCATATGTAGTTTTATACATCAGCAAGTGAGTCTGGTGGTTTAAGGCCCTGAAGCAACAGGTGGCACAGGCATATGTAGTTTTATACGTCAGCAAGTGAGTCTGGTGGTTTAAGGCCCTGAAGCCACAGGTAGCACAGGCATATGTAGTTTTATACGTCAGCAAGTGAGTCTGGTGGTTTAAGGCCCTGAAGCCACAGGTAGCACAGGCATATGTAGTTTTATACGTCAGCAAGTGAGTCTGGTGGTTTAAGGCCCTGAAGCCACAGGTAGCACAGGCATATGTAGTTTTATACGTCAGCAAGTGAGTCTGGTGGTTTAAGGCCCTGAAGCCACAGGTAGCACAGGCATATGTAGTTTTATATGTCAGCAAAAGAGTCTGGTGGTTTAAGGCCCTTGAAGCCACAGGTAGCACAGTCATATGTAGTTTTATATGTCAGCAAGTGAGTCTGGTGGTTTAAGGTCCTGAAGCCACAGGTAGCACAGGCATATGTAGTTTTATATGTCAGCAAGTGAGTCTGGTGGTTTAAGGCCCTGAAGCCACAGGTAGCACAGGCATATGTAGTTTTATATGTCAGCAAGTGAGTCTGGTGGTTTAAGGCCCTGAAGCCACAGGTAGCATAGGCATATGTAGTTTTATATATCAGCAAGTGAGTCTGGTGGTTTAAGGCCCTGAAGCCACAGGTAGCACAGGCATATGTAGTTTTATATGTCAGCAAGTGAGTCTGGTGGTTTAAGGCCCTGAAGCCACAGGTAGCACAGGCATATGTAGTTTTATATGTCAGCAAGTGAGTCTGGTGGTTTAAGGCCCTGAAGCCACAGGTAGCACAGGCATATGTCTTTTTCTCATTCTGTCCAGTCTTGTTTTTCTCTCAAGGGAAACACTATCCCTTGCTGCAGCCACAATGTTTCCTTGTTGACATCCACAGAAACTGCAGATGGATCTGCAGTGGGGCTCCTACAGAATTACTTAATCTTCCACCTTGCAGAAATGGTCAGGTTCCCTGGAGCATGGGGTTGCAAAGCTGGCTCGAAAGATGCCACAGAAAATGCATCAGTTAAGGCTTCAATAACTTAATGAACAGCCAAGGAATTAATCTGAGTTACGTCTGGGAGATTTCCATGGCCTATTTCTTTGTCAGGTAAACCTACGGTGAATTACTTGATACTCCCTCATGGAATGAAGGGCCAATTCAAATGGGATATCGCCAAATAAGAAAAGTGTTGAGGCAAAGAATGAAGTATCCTTAGAGTCAGAATCAGAAGAGAAAGACATCTAGTCCACATGGTCTATTTCATCAACTTTTGACTTGGATTAAGTCGGAGTCCTCAGAAGGGGAAAAGTCTCTTCTTTTGGAGGGGGAAGCCCATTCCTCTTCAATGAGTGGATGGATGTTCTTGAAGAAAAGGAGCCTGGTATAGGGTTTATGCTGAAGAACTGCCAACCAACATGTAAGGCAAAATGGCAGGCATCTGTTTTAAGCTTTGACAACTTTGGCCTGTAATTAGGGAATAAGACACACGTGGATTCTTCTGTATACAGGCAGGAACTTGAGAGCTCCATTTAAAAGCCAATGACCTCCTTACAAATAAGTGAATGCTGTCTGGTCCAATGGTTATCATATTACGGGTGTCAGAACCAGATGTCCACAGAGAGACATTGCAACAAATGACTTATCAAGGGCTTTGGCCTGGGAGGATTTGCCATCATCTGACTGCATGGCAGTGTCAGGAAGGGCCAAAGCAGAGGGTCCTACAAGAAACAGAAACAAGAGTCAAGTGATGCAAAACTGCCTCATTAAATATAGTGCCACTGGATCAAGGGACAACTTAAGTCTTAACAGGATGTCTCTGGTCTTGAAACAGTTCTCTTTAGGGTGCTTCTTTAAAAGTTACTTTGTACTGGGAGGGACAATAGAGACAACCTTGGACAAGGTGTGCAATTTTTTTCTGAGTGAGGTAATCATGGTGAGATTTATCTTTACGCTAGAATGTCTTCATGTTAAATCTTGAACAGTGAGGACAGCTGACTATGTCTTACTTGGGTCCCAAGCAAAATAGATACCTCACATGCAACTCTTTGCAGGGAATCCATTTCCCATAGTTGATATAATTAATTTTTCCAGAAATCAAACCTGACATCTAGCAAAAACTGGATGCCCACTTAAGTATACAATAACTGAAATAATGAAAAAAAGGCTCCACTATGAGATGCAGAGGGATTATTTTATTCAGTGACATCATAGCCACACTTGTTACTTCAACGAACAGACTTCCTGCAAATCTGAACTTTACTGTTAGGTCTTTATGTACGATATTTAAAATAAATGAATACTGTGGCAACACATACCTACCCTCACAGTCTGTCTGCCTGGCACCTAAATGCCCTGCAAGGGAATGACTTTTAACACTCTGCTCATAAAAATACATATAATTTGTACCTTCTACAGCAGTAAGTTAAGGCTTTTAATACATTAGCATTTATTCACAAAATGCAAAAAGGATAGAAATCCATTAGTGCTACTGTACATTCTGTCTCACAGGTCTGGGAAGTGTTAGGATGCTGGATTATATTAACAGAACTGACATCCCCATAACTCAGTCTTTTGGAACAAATACAGTCAAGCCAGCGCAAAGGTGATGAATAACCCAATAATATAGACTGTGAAGAAAACGACAACGAAAATAAACTTCTTGTATATTACTACTCGTAATTCCATCAACATCAGCCTGTGGTTCTGTTGTCAAGTAAAAAGAAACAGCTTTACTTTACAGCTGACTCAATAAGAAAACAAAATGTAAAAATATTGTGCTAAACATGAAGAATTATTAAATATACCAAACAGATAAATTACCTTTGATCCACCTGCAAGAACCAGATGCCGAGTCTTACAAACAAACATTCCTCCATTTTCAACCAGCTTTTTACAATGTAGGAAGGCAAAACCTCTGAACAAATGCCTGATTTCTCCTTCACGACCCTGTTTGGAAAAGAGGAATGAAATCAAAGCAAAAAAATTGAAAATTTATTTACATCATACAAATTCACTTTTCAAAGCTTCAGTTACAACATATAAGAAAGCAGAACAAACATTAAAACAGAACAGTAAGGGAAACATTTGCAGGTCTTAATATTCTCAAATGCCTTCTGAAACCCTATAATTTCTTTACCACATTTACAGTAATGAAAATAAAAATAATTCTGCATGACTACACCTAACAACTAAATATCAATTTAAGTACACGTCACATAATCCAACAAAAAGAAATATAGCAATTTAAAAGGGATCAAATCATCCTCAAAAAGAAAACTGCTACTCAAAACAGATTAACTTTAAGAACAAAGAAGGACATGCTGACTACAGTTTTACTAGTTGTTTAGTCTGAAGGTTAATTTCTCCTTCACGTTCAGTCGAAACAAAAAGGAACCATCAAAATGGATGTCAGTACAGGCTGCCTTGAAGTTTTCTGCAAATCCTGTCCGATACTGCTGCCTTACTATTTCATTGCGCACATTATGCAGAAGCCTTAAGGACAACACAGCAACAGTGTTAATAGTTACCACCTGTGACTCAATTCAAGAGTTTCACAACAAGGCATTTTTTAAGGGGATCTTGAGTCTTGTCTGACAGATGGGGAGGGGCTTACTTTTGGTAAGAAAAATATTGGCAGATGAAGTAATGAGTGAATGCATTTCAAAGTTCTGTGACAGTTTCACTGACGTATGGTTTCCAATCATGACTCATCGACAAAAATGCTCGACTTCTTTGCCCACATGCATGACATAATGCCAGCCAGCATCACTGCATGTAATATACATTCAAAATAATTTCTATTGTAAGAAGAACTCCACTATGTTATTTGGAAACTACAAACATTCAATAAGAAATAATACCCTCATATTTCTTGGTGTACATTAACACAAGGATTTCTGCAATTTCTCTTGAAAGTCTCTGAACAGTTACAGGCAATGGGTTTGTATCATAACAGCGAATCGCACGAATTGCGAACACTGGTATTGAACGTACCGGATCTTGAACTTCCTACTGTGGGGGTGCCCCTCGCACCCCCCCCCCCGCTAAATATATATTCCAACTCCGAGATCGCACTACAGTGAAGAAAGGGCAAATATCCCATTTTTCACTGTACTGCGATCTCATAAGCACTTCAAGGTCCAGTACGTTCGATATTATGAGCGTTCGCAATTTGTGCGATTCGCTCATATTATGTAGACCCATATTCAACAGTATAAATGCAGCTCAAGTCTCTAAAAATGTATACACAACACAGTAGTGAGTGAGGCTTTGACACAAGATTAGCAATGTTGAACTCTAGTATTTTGGTTTCAGGAACACTTCAGAAAAACAGAGGCTAAATTGGAAACGGCATAAAAATGATTTACAAAACTATATAAACATACCAGAAACAATATTTTCTTTCAATACTGCCACAGAAATGAAGACATAACTCAAGATGCAAGGGCAGCTCCTACCTTTAAAGGGATATCTCTGCTGAAGAATGGAATGATAGCTTTTCCAAAGGATAATTTGTACATTAAGCATATAAGCTCAGTATGGCCTGGCAACAACCTATCTTGAAAATAGACTCAAAAGGCAGAGATCACAGGCATATTCCATGCTCGTTTTAGCAGAAAAAATATTCCCTTAAGCAGCATTCAGAATTCTAGAGGTAAACATTTAAATTAGGAAAATGCACACCTACCGAATGCGGTCCATCAATCACTTTGACTATGTCTTTAACATGAACGCTATTCTGCTCTGAATCCAAGGCCACAGCAAAACGATTATCTTTCTTCCGGTTAACTGCCTGATGTCGAACAGTTACAATCTTGCCATACATATTTAACACCTGATTAAAACAGAAATAAAACAATGTAAAGCATATGACAGTTGCATTCTAGAGTGATTTTAAGTGTCAAACTATGTTGTAGTGCTAATTACAATACATGTAAAACAGATAGGTGGCTATAGAACAGCAGGCAGAACAGCAAACAATCAGAAAGAGATAAAACACATCAGAAACAGAAGTCTAACCAAGAAAATAGTGGGTCACGTTAACTAGTCAGAAAGAAAGGTGAGCACAGAAAGATGCTTCCTAATAAACTGTTCTGACCTCACCCAGGTAACTTTAAGGTACTATTCAAAAATGTACCATAAATCTATTCTGTTCCAGAATTCAAGCACTAAATAACCTAAAATTACAGCAAAATGAATAAAATGCTAAATGCGTTAAAAGCACTTAACTCTCTCCCATCTCAAATACTTCTAGAAACAAATTTCAAGGTCAATTTTTGAAGCCTCTGCAGTGGTTATGTCAAACCTCGGTCTCCTCAGAAAAATTCTTTCAGCCTCTGTCTTGTGGCACGTGGGAGTTGCACAGCATGGCATTACAAAGTAAGGTCTACAAATGCACACTTAGCCCTATTTTCCCCAGTTCTGTCATTCATAAACTGAAGTTGATTACAACAAAACAAATAATATATAACAATATATTTTAGATATTTTCAAGACTGTTGATCTGCAAGACAGGTGAAGGGCTATCCAAACACAGGTGAAAAGTAGTAGGATGGTAACTATACATTGCAGGTGATTCAAAGATTAAACATGTTTAGTACTCACTACTTTGGGAAACTATCTATGGTGGATAACAGTTGGAAAGAATGTGAGACACTGTCAAAGTAACCTCTCAGGGAGGCAGGAGAAAAAGCTCAAGACAACAGAAAATGAGATCAGAACGACAATCCTGAATCACCAAAGTGCTAAGGGGGTCTTTCTCACAGAATCATAGTCCAAACAACCTTGCCTCTAAAAAATGAAAACCAAAACCAGTCAGTCATTACACAAATGTCTGCAGTGGACCAATTCATGAAACAGACACTACAAATATCTGTATTTTACGTTGTGGCCTTTCACTCCTCTGGATGTGGGGATGAGGTGGGGCTTAACTTAGCTGCACAAACACTAAATATAATGCAGGCAGGAATACATCTACATAAAGTTTACTAAGAACCTCTTTATCTGAGCAAAGGAGACGAAAACAGTAGGCCCATCCTAAACACATGCACTACCATTATGTAAAAAACATGAAGTGGTAATATACATTAACACTAGGAAGCCCCTTCTTTACACAATTTGCTTCTGGAAAGAAAACAGGAGGTAATTGGAGTTGTTTCAAAAAAGCTCCAAATTAACTTTCAAAAAAATGCTGACCAAATCCTGATAGAGGGAAGATCCTGCGAAAAAAATAAGTAGGATTCATTGCAAATCAGAACTTGCAGTTTTCAGATCATGTGACTAAAAGAAATTATCAGCAAACCACAATCAAGAAATAATGTAACAGAAATGTGCACTTCAAGGCAGGTGTCTAAGCACAGACTCTGCTGTGTGGACCTGCTAGTTTCCCCCCCAGTAATGACACACTGGCTCTAATGCACAGCAACTCTGAACTGTTTCTACTAGCCTTTATTAAACTGGCAGACTTGTCAGTGGGTTTTAGCTTATATGGCTGTTCTACACTGCCCTTTAGTGGCACCTATTAAGAGCATCTCCTACAACTTTGCTGTGCACCTGTTTCTTTTGTTAGTTGAAGGTTTTGTTCTGTGGGTTCCAAAACAGGAAACAACATCTTTATTCCTAGCTTTGCTTCCAGTATCTGGGCCTGAAACCACTGTGAATGTGCTAGCTGATAAACTCCCAGTCTCCCACTAATGGAAGGGTGTGGCCCACTTCACTTCCCTCCCATCTCCCCAGACTCGCTCTCTTCATTAACAAGCTACCACTTCATACACAAATTAATCTCACAGGTCCAAAAGCCACGCATTCTGCTCAAGCATACTACTTACTAAATTACCACTACACTGTTAGGGTTGCCACCTTTTGTTGTGGCCAAGACTGGACCAAGGCCACACCTCTCGCACCTCCCATAACCCGACCTATCTCCTCCCCTCTCCCGGCTTGCTTTCCACCCATTTCATTACATCATGTTCACATCAGGTGAGAAGGAATACTCTTTTCCGTTTGCGATGCTTGCTTTCTGCTGATTTACAATGCTTTATATATATATATATATATATATATATATATATATATATATATATATATATATATATATATATATATATATATATATGGCCCCTGAGCCAGAGGAAACCACAACCCAAGCTGCGGAAGCCCTTACAAATGTCTTCTATGAACACCTCCAGGACTGCATGGATCAGGCAATCCCAAATAAAACCAAGACTCTTTCCACAAAGGGCAAACGTCCAGTCTGGTGGACCCCAGCCATTAACAAACTTTACAATAAGAGGAGAAAGCTATTACATGATAGAACAAAATCCATAAAAGGGAAGTCACCCCTGATCATTATTAGTAAAAAATACGAGCACTCATAAAATCAACTAAGGCCAATTTTGAGAGAAAAATTGCCATGGATTCAAAGGACAATCATAAGGCCTTTTTCAGCTATGTTAGGAACCTGGGTGGAAACTCCCAGATATGCTCAGAATTAGTCCAAAATGATACAAAAATCACTGAACCCACAGACATTGCCAACATACTGGCAGACAGGTTCAGTGCAAACTTCACCCCTCTCCCCTAAAGGAGAGATAACTATCCCAGCCGAGTGTAGCCTCCCGGACATCTCAAATGCGCAGGTGAAAGCTGCTCTCTAAAGCTAAAAACACAGCATCAATGGGACCGGATGGTGTCCCGGCTGTGTGCTACACGAGCTAAATGAGGAATTAAACCCGCACATAAGGCAGCTGTTTAATCTCAGCCTTACCACAGGATACGTGCCCAAGGAGTGGCGACGGCAACTGTGGTCCCACTCCACAAAGGCGGTGCCTCACGGACCCTGGTAATTACCGCCCATAAGCTTAACAAGTCTAGTCTGCAAAGCTATGGAGAGGATCATAATGGAGCTCATAAACAAAGATATAGGGGACTTGCAGACATTGGACCCGACCCAGTTTGGCTTTGTCAAGGGAAGATCATGCCTTTTGAACTTGGTTGACTTCTTGAAACAGTCACCAAGGCCATTGATGAGGGAAAGGCAGTCCATACAGCCTACCTTGACCTTGCAAAGGCTTTCGACACAATACCCCACTCGGTATTGTAGAAAAACTTACCAGCTTAAATGTAAACCCATATGTCACAAGATGGGTTGCAAACTGGCTTAAGGACAGAACCCACAGGGTTAGAGTTGCTGGCGCTGTGTCAGACTCCAAGCCGGTCACAAGTGGTGTCCCACAGGGCTCGGTCCTTGGCCCCTATTGTTTGGCATCTACTTCTCAGAAGTACAGGCCAACATGGGAGGACTTTGGCTGACAAAGTTTGCAGACGACTGCAAACTGGGCGCCATAGTGGAAAGTGCATCGGACACGGATATCCTTCAGAAGGGACTCACGGAAACAGATAGCTGGTGCCAGAGCCATGGCCTGAAGTTAAACGCCAAAAATGTATAGTCATACCCTTTGGGAAAAACAAGGTAACCCCAAGCTACCATATAGGTGGCAATCCACTAAGCACAGAAGAGGTTATCAGGGACCTGGGGACCCAGGTTGACAGTGGCCTTTCTTTTGACACTCACATTGCTAAAGTGGTTAGAAAGACCTTCTACATTGCCCACCTGATCATGAAGGGATTCACATCCAGATCTAGTGAGGTCATTGTTCCCCTGTACTCTTCACTTATCAGACCAATGATCGAGTACAATGCCCCATTCGGGATGTATCTCACCCGACATCTGCAGCAATTGGAGAGACCCCAAAAGTTCCTCACCAAAAGGATAAAGGGACTCCAAAATCTGTCATATGCTGCCAGATTGAAGAAACTCCAGCTCTATTCAGTCGCATACCGTCTGCTCAGAGGTGACATGTGCCTGACATACAAGGCCATGTCCAACCCGGAATTAATGGACATGCTCCACCTCAAAAATCCAAATCCACCAAAACCACTAGAGCAAGCGACTTAAACCTTAGCACGGATATAAATAGGACGTGCTGGAGGGATAGATTTATCACTCAGAGACTCCCTATGCTGTGGAATTAAATCCCGGTCCATGTGAGGCAGAGCACCTTGCTGACTCTGTTCAAGAGAAATCTAGACCTGTGGATGGGAGATCGTAGGTTTACCCCAGGAATCAACTCTGTGTCACTGCTGGACAGAGGCACAACAAACTAATGGGCACAGTATTTTTTCATATAAGGGGTGGCGTAAGCCACAATAATTTGGGCTAGGCTTATAAATGCCTTAGGGCAGATAGCCTAGTATAAACCTATGAACCTATGAACCTATATATATATATATATATATATATTTATACACACACGCACATACATATATTTTTTATATATATATATATATATATATATATATATATATATATATATATATATGTGTGTGTGTATAAAAATAGTAAATCTGCCAATTTAACGAAGTCTGACAGTCCATTTCCCTTTTTTTTTTTTTTGGAAACAGAATACTGGATTTTGTAGTGCGTTTCCTGGACTACCAGACAATTGGGTTAATTTCTGGATAATCTGGAAAAAACAGATAGATGAAAACGCTATTATACTCAGAATACATGAAAATGGTCATAAACCTCACAAAATGCTTTCAGTTTAAAATTTGTCTGTTTCTACTTAATTGCACTACTGAACCACATAATATCCTGAATGATGGGTACCTTGCAAAATTCTTTGCAGTCCTCCTTACATATAAATTCTATATACAGGCATTCAAACTGGTTTAAAATTACACTTGCACAAAACATATTTAAATAACAAAAACAGCAATAGCCTTTTATCAGGTAATGTGAACATATATATTCTGATCAGACAAATTTAAGCAACTCCCATCAAAACTTAATGGGTTATCCAAACTTATGCAGTATCAACAATATAAAGCCTGGATATATCAAAACCCACAAATCACTGTGTTTAAGATTCTTGGTTTAAAGATAGTGCCTAGTTTTCAACTCACTTCATTACAAATTATAGCTCATTCACTTACAATAAACCTAACCCTAGATAACAGGCGATATGTTAGTTCTTGTTAAAATTTACTGTAAATGTACCTCCTACTTAAGTTGTAATACCTCATGTTACTCTAACCCAAGCCGTACATTCGTATAAACACTTCGGGGTGGGAGCATAAAAA
Organism: Protopterus annectens; assembly: GCF_019279795.1. Taxonomy (NCBI): domain Eukaryota; kingdom Metazoa; phylum Chordata; order Ceratodontiformes; family Protopteridae; genus Protopterus; species Protopterus annectens. The sequence goes on from NC_056733.1 coordinate 230,686,263, forward strand.
AACACTGCTAGAGTTTATATGCTGCCAATCTCTACAATTTCTATTTTGGAACTTACTTTACAACAATTACTGGACATATCCAAATATTAAGTTAATAATTATGCGGTTGAACTAAACATAAACTGAAATGGTTTACTTAGAAGTATATAAAAAAACAACTTGTCCCAAATGTTTAGAAATGGTGCCAGAATAAATACAGTTGCCAGAATATTCCCTTACTGATGTCATCACAAACAATCCTAACACATATACCTAACAATTCTCTCAAATGAGTGACCACTGCTCTGTTCTTTCACAATGGCCTCTCAAATCAAACAACTTTCCAACTCTTATCAAAACCATCTGTTATGTAACAAATAACTTAGAAAGCACACTTTTAACTGTATTTCAACCCATAAACTGGGCAGACATTTACAACCAAATAAATTCCACATCTTCTATTTTGATTCTGTAATTCACCACGTCTAATTCAAGACAGCTACTCCCACTTAAATAGAAAAGTTAAAGGCAGCTATGTTTCTTGGATAACAGCAGACCTAACAGCACTCTTAAGGAACAGGAAAAATGCTTGGAAAGTGGAAAAGAGACGAATCACCTTCTTTCGGCTGTTCCCGTTGGGGGTCACCACAGCAGATCATCCGTTTCCATTTCTTCCTGTCCTCTGCATCTTGCTCTGTCACACCAACCACCTGCATGTCCTCTCGCACCACATCCATAAACCTTATCTTAGGCCTTCCTCTTTTCCTGTTACCAGATAGCTTCATCCTTAGCATCTTTTTCCCAAAATACTCAGCATCCTTCCTCAGCACATGTTCAAACCAACATAATCTTGCCGCTCTGACTTTGTCTCCAAATCTTCCAACCTGGGCTAACCCTCTAATATACTTATTCCTAATCCTGTCCACCCTCGTCACACCCAGTGCAAATCTTAACATCTTTAACTCTACCACATCCAGCTCTAACCCTGCCTTTTTGTCAATGCCATTGTCTCCAACCCATGTAACATAGCTAGTCTCACTACCCTCTTGTAGACCTTCTCTTTCACTCTTACTGGTACTAGTCTGTCACAAATCACTCCTGACACGCTTCTCCACCCACTCTATCCTGCCTGTACTCTCTTCTTCACCTCTCTTCCACACTCACCATTACTTTGAACTATTGAGCCCAAGTATTTAAACTCATCCACCTTCGCCACCTCTACTCCCTGCATCCTCACCATTCCTCTATCCTCCCTCTCATTCACACACATGTATTCTGTCTTAGTTCTGCTGACCTTCATTCCTCTTCTCTCTAGAACATATCTCCAACCTTCTCCAGGGTCTCCTCCATCTGTTCCCTACTCTCACTACAGATCACAATGTCATCTGCAAACATCATAGTCCACGGGGACTCCTGTCTGATCTCATCTGTCAACCTGTCCATCACCATTGCAAATAAGAAAGGGCTCAGAGATGATCCTTGATGCAATCCCACCTCCACCTTAAACGCATCCCTCACTCCCACTGCAGACCTCACCTCTGTCACACTACCCTCGTACATAACCTGCACCACCCTTACATACTTCTCTAACACTCCCGACTTCCTCATACCAGTACCACAACTCCTGTCTAGGCACCCTGTCATATGCTTTCTCTAAGTCTACAAAACACAATGCAACTCCTTCTGACCTTCTCTGTACTTCTCCATCAATACTTTCAGAGCAAACATCGCATCTGTAGTGCTCTTTTCCGGCATGAAACCATACTGCTGATTACTAATCATCACGTCCCTTCTTAACCTAGCTTCCACTACTCTTTCCCATAACATCATGCTGTGACTGATCAATTTAATCCCTCTGTAGTTATTACAGCTCTGCACATCACCCTTATTCTTAAAAATCGGTACCAAAACACTTTCTCCATTCCTCAGGCATCCTCTCACTTTCCAAGATTTCATTAAACAATCTGGTTAAAAACTCAACTGCCATTTCACCTAAACACCTCCATGCTTCCACAGGTATGTCATCTGGACCAACAGCCTTTCCATTCTTCATCCTCTTCATAGCTATCCTTACTTCCTCCTTGCTAATCCATTGCATTTCATGATTCATTATCCCCACATCATCCAGCCTTCTCTCCCTCTCATTCTCTTCATTCATCAACCCCTCAAAGTACTCTTTCCATCAGCTCAACACACTCTCCTCACTTGTGAGCATGTTTCCCTCATTATCCTTTATCACCTTTACCTGCTGCACATCTTTCCTAGCTCGGTCCCTCTGTCTAGCCAATTGGTACAGGTCCTTTTCTCCCTCCTTAGTGTCCAACCTTTCATACAACTCTTCATATGCCCTATCCTTAGCCTTCGCCACCTCTCTCTTTGCCATGCACCTCATCTCCTCATACTCCTGTCTACTTTCTTCATCTCTCTTGACAATCCCACTTTATCTTTGCCAACCTCTTTCTCTATATACACTCCTGTACTTCCTCATTCCACCACCATGTCTCCTTGTCATCCTTCCTCTGTCCAGATATCACACCAAACACCTTTCTAGCGGTCTCCTTACTAGCTCTGCTGTAGTTGCCCAGCATTTGGTAATGCTTCACTGCCACCCAGTGCCTATTTTAACTGTTCCCTGAACTCCCCCTCACAATTACCTTTTTTCAATTTCCACCATTTGATCCTTGGTGCTGCCCTCATACTCCTCCTCCTCTTCTTGATCACAGACGTCATCCTACAAACCACCATCCTATGCTGCCTAACTACACTTTCCCCGGTCACCACTTTACAGTCTCCAAACTCCTTCAAACTGGCCCTCCTACATACGATATACTCCATCTGTGTGCATCTTTGTCCACTCTTGTATGTCACCCTATGCTCCTCCCTCTTGTTAAAATACGTATTCACCACAGCCATGTCCAACCTTTTTGCAAAATCCACTACCATCTGACCTTCTGCATTCCTTTGCTTAACACCATACCTACCCCATCAGTTCCTCACCCTCTCTGTTCCCTTCACCAACATGCCCATTGAAATCTGCTCCAATCACCACTCTCTCACTCTTGGGTAAAGTCATCACCACTTCAACTCACTCCAAAATTTTTCTTTCTCATCCATCACACACCCAACTTGTGGAGCATATGCACTAACATTCATCGTTACACCATCAATTTCCAGCTTCATAAACATCACTCTATCCAACACTGTTTTCACCTCCAAAACACTCTTAGCATACTGTTCCTTCAGGATAACTCCTACGGCATCCCTCACATGGATCTAAACTTTCAAACAAAACTATCAGTAAGAATATAATCCAGTTTTTAAGCATGGTTTCATCATTTCTCTGCCTAAAGTCCCGTTATCACCCTCCAATGCCACAGATTACAGATCAACTTACAACTCCTGCACTTTCGCTTAAACACTAGCAAAGCTTACCTATTAAACATCAAAATACATTAAAAAATGCAACCTCTTCTTGGATAAACAACACAGACTGTGCCCCTCGCTACAGTATACAGCCAGCAATTTTTAATTTACCTTCACACACACATTCCACTATGGACAATGGCGGACCCTAGTTTCACATACCTTTTTAAATTCAGAATTATCGACAACAGTTTAACAAAATGACTGATTATGTTTTTTTTTCTTTTTATGCCTTAACTGGCCTTGATTCAAAAATTATCTATCTAATAGGCTAGTAACAGTTGCAGGGCAATCTCTCTATACTTTGAGTCATTCTTTCTCTTGCTAATTGACTTTCACTTTTGTTTCTGTTTGCTTCTTGTCAAAACTTTTTCCTACAGTGATACAGGTTTCTTTACTCAATGTATTCCACATGGCTTGGTTTTAGGAATGCTTCTCTGTTAAAAAAAAAACAAAAAAAACATACTTAACTATCAAACTACTGAGATAGATTCCATAAGCACTGTATATACAACATGACTACTACATGGTTTGTCTTGAAACTGACAATGACACTAATGTCGCTACAACACTAGAAAATAAAGACTACTTCAGATAAATTGGGATGCAGTACATTTTACACTAAAATTATGAATTAACATGATGAAATGACTGTAAATGGTCTTCCAAGTCTTAAATATTTAACATTTTGAAACAGTCACTTCAGAGGTAGAACAGTAATGCAGAAATAAGTAAAACAGAGTATTATAGAGCTCAAGGACAGGTCAAGAAGAGAGAACATTTAATGTTCTCTCTTCTTGACATCTGTCTCAAAGCATGTGGAAGAGACAGACTCTGTGGGATTTCATGAAAAGTTGCCTGTGTGAATGGCCAAATATCCCGACAATCCATTCAGACAGGGATCATTGAGTGGACTTTCCAAGAAGAGACCTCCAAAACCCAACTAAGACCAGTCCTTTTTTTTACATGAAAAATCTTTATTAAATTATCATGTATGACATAGGCAATCACACGTCTATATAAATGAAAACAAACCATACTGACAATTTCAGTTGCAAATATTATACATCACTTATAATCTATCCAGTCACTGTTACTCAAACATGACATAACTCATTCAAATCCTACCTTTTAAAACTGTTCCTCTGCAAGTATTGTTTTTCCTACATACTTTGCTCCTACTCTTTTCTAATGATCTCAGTTCCTGCAGTCCAGATAAATTCTTGGCCTCTTCCCATTTTATTACCTTTTCTTCTCTAATTATTTGTTCCCAACACCTTGTTTCTTTTGACAGTTTTTCTCCAATAAATTCCAGCCCCTCTTGCCTATTGTCTGTATCCCTAATTGCATTAATCCCTTTTGGCAGAAAATCCTTTCTCCATTTCTGTGTTGGCTTAGTTCTTAGAAAACCTTCTGCTACTTTAAGATTATAATATTCTGTACGGTTATTGTTATTCTCTTTAAGGATCTGCATCCAAAATCCCAAACTCTCCTTGTTTCTTGAGACCACCCCCTCCCCGCCCAGTTTCATCATCCCTTTCCACTTTGAATTATTGGTTTCGGCTTGTGCATGTAAATGTACCTTAACTGTGGAGCTCTGAAATATCCCTTCAAATTGGGTAATCCCAAACCACCTTGTTCAATTGGATCAATCAGCTTATCCCACTTGACTCTTGCTGTCTCCCCTTCCCAGATAAAATCCTTCAACTCTATTAATTGCTATCCACAACTTCTCCTCTGGTTGATAAAAATATGTCTGACCTGTATCCTCTAAAGGGACTAAAAACATTTTAACTGCTTCTGCCTTGCTACCCATATCAATATAACAGAGCGATTTCTCAGTTTTTGTATTATCTTTTTTGCTTATTCTCTTCCCACATACCCTTAGCTGATACACTAGAATCCTTTTTAATCCATACTCCCAAGTACTTCCTTTTATCACATCCCCATAAATATGGATATTGCTGAACCATTTTGTGTATTGATACTTAATTAATGCTACTGTCTTTGTTTTAGCTGCATTCATTTTGTATGTCAAAAAGATTTAACTGCCCCAAAATGTTCCACAACACTGAAATGACCTTTTCTGGTTTTATTGCGTATAAAATAATATCATCTGCAAATAAAACCAGCTTTTCTTGACTACCATACCTATTATATCCTTGAATTTCAGTGTCTCTTCTTTTCTTTGCCAATGGTTCTACATATAATGCAAATAAAAGGGAAAGAGGACACCCCTGCCTGGTACCTCTGTTTAAACAGAAATTATCTGACAGAAACCCACCCACTTTAATTTTCAACTGCAATCTTTCATATATCCTCCTAATCGATCTTATAATTTTATCAGGGAATGCAAATGCATCCATTGCCCTGCTCAAAGTCCCAGCTTACTCTGTCAAATGCTTTCTCTGCATCAAGATCTACCAACAGTGGTATTTTCTTACATTCAGCTTCCCTCTGGATCATCAATGTTCTATTAATGTTGTCAAATGTTTGCCTCCCTTCCATAAAACCAAACTGATTCATACCTATCAATTTTGGCATCACCTTTGCCATCCTTTTAGCCATTATAGGCAAACACTTCATAACCATGGTTTAGGACTGAAATGAACCTGCATGAAGCTGGATCTGATGGGTCTTTACCCTGTTTAGGTGTTATAATCAGCAATGCTTTCTTCCAGGATGTGGTTATACATCCCCGCAATATATAGAGCAAATATTTTAATATGGAAGAATGGTACTGTATACAAGATCAAGGAAGCTAACACATATGTGGACAGTGATTACCCTCTGCCAACAAGAGTCAAGAGGAATGCTTTCATTGCAGCAATCAATGTATGACATTACCAGGAATATTTAAGCTATTGTACCTGGCCTCTCAATTATCTTCTATCCAATGGCATCAAGTTATTCACAGATACTGAGCAAGCCCTCGTGGATTTACAAGGATGGGAAGTCGAGCAGTCTAACTCATAGGGATCAGAGGATGGGAATGCACTGGCTATATCATCTGATAAGTAAAAAGCCAGAATATGGATAGAAATAATGCCTGAAAAGCTTTACTCCCTATCCTATCTCAAAGAAAGATGATTGAAAAGATACCAGAACTCTAGAATTACACAAGCAAGAGATCGGCTCCCAGGGCTGGAAGGACTAAATGACATGGTAGGCAGTTCAGCATAATGGTACTTGAAGGATATTCACCCTTTTGGATCTGCAGTGACTGATAGCATGCCATCTAGTCTCATTTGCTGTAGAGCTACAGGACAGCCCCAGAAGAGTGAACATTAGGTTTATCCCTGTCCCAGAACAAGTGGAAGAAACACTGTGTGGGGTTTTCATGAAAAGGTGCCTGAGTGAATGACTGATAAAAAGCAAAATTTACACTCTTGGACTGTGCCATATCCATAAGTCCTGGTACCACACTAAAGTAGATGATGCATTTCCATCCTCTGATCCCTATGGGTTATGTATGTATGTATGTAGGAGGATTAAATAAGCATCATTCTGTCTGGTTAAGAAGGGGAGGCAGAGGACCGGCTTGGGCAGTTATGAGGGCTGTGTGTACAACGATCTGTAGAAGAACAAAACACACAAAGGATTTCAAAATGCCCTAGACAAGACTATTTGATTAGCAGAAGAATATTTCAGGTATTTTTTTTTATCTTACATACACTTTAGTCACTGGGAACAGATAAAGTTTGAAGAGTTTCCTGCAATGGAGTCATCATGTACTTTAGTGTGATACCAGGACTTATAGCTATGGTACAGTCCAAAATGAGTGTAATGTAAGGGATGGCAGACAGGCGTACAAACTATGGGCTGCATGAATCATGAAGAGAGTAACTTTATGTCCTGGCAGAACCCTACCTCTCATGACGTCCGGGATGGAAAAAGTAGTAATAACCAGCAGGATGATCTATGCCTGCTCATTCTCCATGGGGACTTTAGCAGAACACAGACAAGCGGGTCATATTACACGGCACAAGGTAAAACCAACCCCAAAAAGACCAAGGGGAGGGGTGTTTATGAGCTCAATGTGGCAATGGAATGAAGCAGAGACATGTATGCAGCCTAGACTTTCAATTACAATACCTTCTTGTACATCAGAAATGGAGTAAACAATTTCATCAGAACAACTACACTTTTAAAGCAGGAGTGGGGGACATATGCAAGGGCTAGTGAAGGAACCAGAGAGGACATTTGAGAGGGGTTTCAATTGTGATTTGCAGACCAGTGCACCTCAATAAACAGTATAACTGGTAGATAAAAGCAGATGCCAACAAAAGGAGACAGGAAAGCAGATGTAAAAGCACAAGTGTGCTGACTGCTAATCCACTAAAGCTAAACGGTTATAAAGGCAAGTAGGAAGAGATCAGGATTACACAGTGAACTGGAATTTACTGGAGAAAACTGGCAAAGGAATCAAGTTATTGGCAGCAAATAACTAGAGAGGGACATATGATAGAATGGGAAGATCCCAAGAATTTATATGGCCTGCAGGTTAGAGATTGCCTTCCTAACCATGGATTAATATTGGAGTATAGGCAGAGAGAAAGAAATAAGGGGATCCTAAACAAAAGACCAACACTGGTAGAGGTTTTAGTAGAATGTAGAACAGAGGCTCCCATTAAAAAAAGGAATAATTTGTAGAGCATATAAAATATTGAATGATAACTATAAGAATCAGAGGAGTTTAGAAAAGATTGGGAAGAGATACTTGATAAACAATTCACAAAGAAACAATGGAAATAAACATATTTTTCATACCCAAAGCAGACTCCAGACAATTTTTCCTTACGTAGATAGCAAATATTGGAGGTGTGACTGGGAAGAAAAAGGTAATTGGGAACGTATTTTCTGGGAGTGCAGTGAGTTGGCGTACTTTAAGGATTCCCTGCAAGATGCACTGTCAGAGATGCTGAGTGAGCAGACTGATGTGACTAGGGAGATGATTTTTCTGGGCTACGATACAGAATCGGAATTGCCTTGACATAGCAAGGTCTTATGTCTAATTATGGTGGCTGCCAAAATAGCAATTACTAGAAAATAGAAATCAAAATCTAAACCAACTATATTACATGAATATAGTAACACAAACTGGGGACTGAGATCTTTAGAAAAAGGTAGGAGAAAACTACATAGGAAAACATGGGAATTGTGGGAACAGTACATACAGGGGAGGAATGATGTTTAAAAGAAGGTAGGACTTAAATGAGCTATGCAATGTTGGACTGAAAACGATTGTGTACATTATAAGTAATGTATAATGTTTGCAAATAGGAGTTTATCAGTATGGTTTGTGAAGTAAAATGCTTGCAACCATGATTGTGTCGGTGTGGTTTGTTTTCATTAATATAAATGTATGATTGCTTAAGTTGTAAGTGATGGTTTACTAAAGATGTTTCTTATTTAAATAAAAAGTGTCAAGAATTGAGTAATTTATAGATTACACAGTGCACAAGAAGGCCTAGATAAAATGATAATATAAGGTAATGTTTGAGAGGGAAATATAGACTGATGTAAAGATAGGCATCTAGAATCTCAAAGAGAAGTCATATTAGGGTGAAAGCAAGCTGAAGTTATTTTGTACACAGCAAGGGGGGGGGGGGGGTTGAGATATCAAGTAATCTGTTCCTTTAAATCCTTTGTTGCTGAAGACGGTCACGCATGGACATTTGTTCCCTATAAACAAGTACATCAGCTAAAGTGCGGGATGAAAAGGGAAAAATTAAACAGAAAATGCTGAGAACGGTATCAGGGAATATCACTGGTCTGAAAAGTAACACTAAGTGTTGGGCAGACATGATCAAGCAGCAAGACACACTTGAATCCAGGGGAATATACACAATTGATAAACAAAACCAAGATGACTGGCTAATATTTGGCATGGAAGGGGAAAAGAAAAGGAAAATATTTTTGCTCATCAAAAAAAAAACTCTGGGATATGAACAAAAGTAAGGCCGGCAATAGAAGGATTAACCTAGCAACAGTGTATTTGCAGCCAAAAAATGAATACTCAGGATAACGGATGTTAGGTTAAAATATAGCCTTCCATCAAGGTATGACATTGATGGCGTGAGACTGAAATATCATAACCAGTAAAGAGGAAGAGTCAGGTGGGTGGGGAGGCCAAGACAGAGAAGAGTATCCACTGAAGGGAGTTACTTAGATAAATATCCAAAACTCTTCATCTTCATGGATGAAATGATGATGGTGCATGAGCAGGACAAATACATATTTTACTCCAAGAAACATTAAGACATGGGTATGATTATATAGACCCTATATAAACATTTGTACTCAATATAGTAAGGCATTACCCATCCAATATAAGCATTGAATTATGCCCCTGTTATAAACGGGTTAAAAAAACAGGACGTGCAGAATAGCGTTGATAAACGCTAGCAGTTTCTGGCATGGCTGATGAGGGCAGCACAGTTTGCAGCTTGGTTAAATGGTAAACTAGATATGGAATCAAGGGAGCTAGAGAAAGTACAGTTGTGTACACTTACCATAAATGTAGATGTTTGAGTGCATTCACTGTTGCAGTCATTACATTCAGGTCATCTGCCTGCAAGAAGCCCTCAGCCGGCCTGAATACCAGAGTCTTGGATTTCTGCGGATGCGGTCTCTTCTTCCATGACGTCAGGGGTATAAAACATGCAGCCGATGCCATTACATCAGTTTTTCTTGTCCCAGATGTCAGGTGCCCCCATAATGGGAAGCAATTATATGTTGTTACACCTCCATCAAAAAGGAAATACACCAGAAAGCTTAATATACACCAAACAAGAAGGAAAGGTATAGCCAAGAGAAGTCAGGGGGCTGGAGGGAGGGTAACCAGGACTGCAACAGTGAATACACTCGAACATCTACATTTATGGTAAGTGTACACAACTGTACTATGTTCTTCAGGTTTCACTGTTGCAGTCATTACATTTGGGTTGATTCCCAAAGCAAAGGAAGGGAGGAGGAGGAAGTCAGAAAGCATTAGGACCAGCTAATAAGCCTTGCAAGACTGCAGTGGCAAAACCAGCTCTGGATTTAGAAAAAAATAGGCATGTGGTAATGCTTGATGAAGGCATGTACAGAGCTCCAGGTAGCAGCTTCTAGGATGTCCCTGATAGGGGCTCCTCTGATGAAGGCTGTAGAGATAGATACAGCACTGGCGGAATGTGATCTTATCCCCCTGTGGGGTAGGTTTTCCATGGTGCTTATAGCAGAAATGAATGCAATGGGCTATCCATTTAGAAATGGTTTGCTTTGAAATAGCCTTCCCCTCTGCCCTTGCAGCAAAGCCAGCTAGCAGCTGTTCAGATTTTCTGAGAGGCTTAGTCCTGTCCAAATAAAGTCTAAGTTGTCTGTGCACGTCCAAAGAGTGCAGTATTCAATTCCCCTTTGTTTTGTGGATTTAGGAAAAAGGTAGGCAAATGAATGGACTGCTTTAGGGCCACACTAGACACCACCTTGGGCATAAAGGAATGATTGGTCCTGAGGGAAACCCTGTCTGCATGGAAGATAATGAAGGGCTCCACTGCCATGAGGGCCTGCAAGTCAGACACTCTTCTAGCTGAAGTGATGGCTAGAAGGAAGGCTGTTTTCCAAAAAAGGAATTTTAACTCTGCAGTTGCAGCTGATTCAAAAGGAGGAAGAGTGAGCTTTTCCAATACAAAGTTAAGGTCCCAGGCTGGAGTAGGGACTCACCTGGGGGGGGGGGTCCATAAATTTTTGGCCCCTCTGAGGAATAGCTTTAGCAGGGGGTGAGGGAAGAGGGGTGGGTTCAATATTATAATGTGCTGAAATTGTAGAGGCATGAATTTTAATTGCAGAGAAAGACAGGCCCTTGTGGAGCATGTCTGTTAAGTACTGAAGAATATGAGGTAAGCTGGGCACCGTTGTGATCATCCCCAGAGTCTGGTTCCAGGAACAGTATCCTTTCCACTTTTCAGCATATGATTTTCTAGTACTAGGCCTCCTTGCTTCCAGAATGACATCTAGCACCTGCTTACTGAGGGATGCTATAGGAGAGCTCAAGGAATTTAGCCAAGCTGCAAGGTTCAGGGTTTGAAGCTGAGGGTGCAGAATCTGGCCAGCCTGCTGGGACAGCAGGGAAGGTGTCTGAGGTGGTGCCATGGTTCCAGCAGTAAAATACTGCGCAAGAGGGGGTACCAATGCTGGCGTGGCCAGTCTGGTGCAATCAGTATTGTCCTTGGCTTGTCCTGTTTGATCTTTAGCAGGACCTTTGAGAGGAGAGGCAGAGGGGGAAAGGCATAAACCGAGAGGCTTTCCCAGGTAAAGGATAGGGCATCCACTTTCCATGCTTGACTGTGGGGAGTCCTTGTGCAGAATTTGCCCAATTGGTAGTTTTGAGGGGAGGCAAACAGGTCTGTCTCTGGAGTCCCCCATTTGCTCAAGAGGTTGAATATTTTTGGTTCCAGTTTCCATTCGTGTGGGTCCATGAGATTTCCGCTTAGGTCGTCTGCCAGTGAATTTAGCTTGCCTGGCAGGAATGGAGCTTGCAGGTGCACTTGGTAGCTCAAGGCTGTATTCCACAGAGCCATGGCTAGTCTGCAGACAGGGTAAGAGTGGGTACCCCCCTGCTTGTTTATGTACCACATAACTGTGGTGTTGTCTGTCTTTACCAATAATTGTCCTGGAAGGATGTGGTCTTTGAAGGCTGTCAGGGAATTATGTACAGCTAACATTTCTTTTTGGTTGCTATGCAGGTGCATCTGACTCAGGTTCCATTTGCCCTGAATGCACTGCCCTGCCAAGTGAGCCCCCCATGCATAGTCTGATGCGTCTGTTGTTAGGGTTTGGGCGGTAGGGGGGTAGAGTGAAAGGGAGCCTCTTGTTATGGTAGCAGGCTTCTGCCCACTAAAGGAACTATGTCTTTATACAAGGAATGATAGTAGTCATTGTTTCCAGGTCCTGAGAATGTTGGCACCATAGGCTTTTTAGATACCATTGTAGTTTCCTCATATGCAGTCTTGCATATGGAATTAGTAGAATGCAAGAGGTCATGAACCCCAGGGCTTGCAGATAGCTGGATCTTTGCGGCCAGTAGTTTGAAGTAGGCTGTCAAACAAACTTGTTTCTCTGGAGTGAGGAAAACCATCTGGGAAGTTGTGTTCAAGCTTGCTCCCAGGAATACAATCTGTTGGCAGGGTACTAGGTGAGATTTCTTTTCATTTATGGTGTACCCCAGTGAGGTTAGAAGCTTCTTTATGAATGCCAGATGTTTTAATAGCAAGTCCTGGCTTTCTGCCTGAATCAGACAATCGTCTAGGTATGGGTATATTTGAATATTTCTCTGCCTGCAAAATACAATGGCTGGACCTAGACACTTTGTGAATACCCTGGGCGCAGTAGATAAACCAAAGGGAAGTGCGGAGAACTGATAGTGCATGGAGCCTGCCCTGAAGCGTAGCTATTTTCCTGCAAGATTCCCTTACTGGAATGTGCAGGTAAGCTTCCTTTAAGTCTAAGGTTGCCAACCAGGCATCTTTGCCTAGCATACGAAGCAGCTGTTGAAGTGTTAGCATTTTGAATTTTAGGATTACCAAAAAGGTGTTTAGAATAGAGAGATCCAGGATAGGACGCCAGGAGCTGACTTTTCTGGGTACCAGGAAAAGTCTTGAATAAAAACCTTGTCTCCTTTCTTCTGCTGGGACAGGTTGAATAGCCCTGACACTTAGAAGAGAGAGAACCTGTTGTTGAGCCTCTGTCCACTAATTTGGTGGTAGGTCTGGCCAACCATTTGGGTCTGGTAGGGTTTGGAAGTGGAATCTACATCCTTGGAAAACTATATTTAAAACCCATTTCTCCTGGGTAATGAGTTCCCAGTTTTTTGCATGCAGGGCGAGCTTTCCTCCTAAGGGAGCAGGCAGCTGAGCAGGGCTTGGAAGGGTTAAGGTTAAGTCAGTGTGACATTTTCCCGTAAGGGGGTGTCTTACTCCTTCCAGCTTTGGAAGTGGGATCCCCCCACTGCTTAGGCCTGTGTGTAACCTGAGACTGTAACCTAGGTGGGTCTGCTGTTCCTGGGTTTGGGCTGAGAAGGCCTGGAAGAGACTGGAAAGGACCAATTATTTGAGGGCCAATGCCTACTAAATCGGGGGGGGGGGGGGGGGCTGTACTTGCAAGAAATCTTTAACAGTTTGCATAGATTTAAGCTTTTTCCTCCATCTTTTTTGGGGACTTCTGCTTTATTGCCAAACAGGCGGTCTTGGTTTAAGGGAGAATCCAGTAATTTAGCTTTAACATGATCTGGCAAGTTTTGCTCCTTAAGCCAAGCATGCCTTCTAAGTACAGATACAGTGACAGCAGCCCTGCAAAATGCTTTTAAAGAATCAAAACCACATTGCAAAGTATGTTTACCAACTTGTTCAGCAGAATGTATTAAATCCTGTAATTCTTTGTGTTCAGCACAGTCAGGAATCATCATTTTCTGTTTAAGTAGTCCCATAATATGCTGCTGGTACTTAACGTATGAAACTAACAATTTGAAGCCCTAATGGCCAAAGTAGCAGAAGTGTATATCTTCTTACCCCATCTGTCCAAGGCTCTAGAATCTCTATCAGAAGGGGTAGGATTTTTGGCAGCAGTAGCCTTAATGCCCTTTGGACCTTGGGAAATGGTCTCTGGATCAGCCGTAGGATTCTTGAAGAGGAACTTGTGAGAGTCAGGTACTCTCTAATACCCATCAGGTTTTCTGGGAGCTGGAGGTAAAGTGTCTGGGGACAAGCTAGATTCCAAGAAGGCATCACCGACAATGTCCAGAACAGGAGGGATAGCTAAAGGCCTGTGTTGAGGAAGGAGTAAGAATTTCCTAAGCCTCTTTTTGGAGTCAGAGTAATCCTGGCTTTCCCAGCAGAAATGCTCCCCAAGAGTGTGCAAGGTTTCACCAAAGAAAAAAAATTTCTGGAGGGGAAGCAGAGGGAATGGAATCCTCTGCATCAGAATCCACATAGGTAGATAAGGGCAAATCCTAGTAATCAGAAGAAACAGAAATATCAGAATCCTGATCAGAAGAATCAAAAGGAAAATCAGTTCTAGGTCTCTTAGACTGGGAAGGCTGGCTTCACCTAATTACAGTAATAAGGTCTTCAGCCATTCTAAGCATTTGTTTTTTTAGGTATATGGGCTTGACCATGCAGTTTGGACATCAGTTTTCTAGGCGTGGGTCGAGTTTTAGGCCGGGATGGAGAAGATGGCATTGGTTTAAAATGCAAGTCTGTAGGCCTGAATACACCCTCAGAACCCGGTACCTGCACAGCGGCTCCGGACCCATCCAAGGTAGCGACATCCGCAGGTTCCATAGTCGAAGAAGCATCTCGAGGCATACTGGACTCCAAATGGGTCTCAGTAGAGGCGTACAAATCTGAAGTAGTGGGTATCAGGGGCTGCGAAAGTGCCTCCCTGAGTACCGGCCGACTGGCGACTAGCTTAACGGAAGCATCATCGGCAGTTTTGGACCTATGCGGTCTGTCTCTGTCTTTATTCTTACCTTTTTCGGAAAATCTGTAGTCGGACGGGTTATCAAAGCCATTTCTGGATAGTTATGCCAAGTACCAAAATAATTTGCTGCAAAAATAGACCGATGACGAACAGTTTGGGGGTTGAATAAGGCAGAAAACTGACAGCAAGGGACGTCATGGCCTAAGCAAGGAATGCAGTACGAATTATTACATTAGGAAGGTTTGTGGCAAGCACTGTGGTGGCAGGACAGGTAGCTTTCATCCTTCTAAGTTGGGAACTGCTGATTGAGAGCCCAGTGTCCAAGTGTATTAGTTCTGGTTTAAGCACTTGGGCTTCAGGCAGTTATTTTACATTAAGAAGGTTCGTGGTCTGCACTCTTGTGGGAGAAGAGGCTGGACTCTGCCCTTCTGAGCTGGGAATTTCTGGTTAGAGGTTTATAGTGCCTGAATATTTGAACTGTATCTTACTGAAATTGGTACACCTTGTTTGCTGTAGCATAGACTAGATCCAGGCCTGCTGAATCTAGCTTTGTTTATATGCTTGTTGTTTGTTTGCTTGTTATTTCCCTGGAACGCTAATTCCACCTAATACACGGCTTCTCAGCGCTTCTGTGGATCACTAGTGATATCTGCATTGCTTACTGTACTTTTTTCCTTGTTTCACTTGAAAGAAAGTTACTGTTTGTCGTTTTTGCATTTAGTAACTTGTAACACATTGCACTCAAGTTACCTGGCACTTGCTCACTAAAGCAATTATATAAGTCAGCACTAAAAATTAAAAGCACTACACCTTCACTCCCCACTGGCCCTTGTTTTCAATTATTAAGGAATTCTCAATATTATTCTAGCATGTCCAAAGGTCAGTTGTCAATCTCCTCTCCGGTCCAGCTGGTGAATCTGGGAATCTTGAGGCAATGTTATAACTACCTCATGTACACAGACAACCCTCTCCTCCTCCCACATAACACAAATACTTGCGAGAGATGCAGCTATTTAGCCAAACTGGAGGCTGAGCTCTCTCAACTCAGGACTGGCAAGACCAGACAGGAGGAGAAGGCAACCACACACCACAAAATCAGCCTCACATAATGCTACCACACCACTGAATCAAACACATAAACACACAAAGACATACTCGGAGGCTCTGAGTAAAAATTTACCTAAACAGCAGAGGCCTCCAAAGCAGACACCCAAACAACTGCTATCTCAAGTCACCCCACAAGCAACACATAAACCACAAAATCAGTGTGCAAAGCAGTCACAGTCCTTAAGGCCAAATACAACACCAAACATACTTGTCATAGGTGACTCCATAGTCAGACACACTGACGTCCCACTCACCAGGCTGAAAAAGGAGAGGGTCACAGTAATCTGCCTATCGGGCGCTAGAATCCGCCACATAACACAAGCACTCTGGTCACTCCACGGCAAGTACAAATATGACACAGTCATTGTCCATGCTGGTGTGAACGACCTGAGACGTACCTCCCTGGACTACATGAAAAGATACATAGAGGAGCTCTCTGATTATGTAGCCCA
Source organism: Protopterus annectens (assembly GCF_019279795.1). NCBI lineage: Eukaryota > Metazoa > Chordata > Ceratodontiformes > Protopteridae > Protopterus > Protopterus annectens. Next base: position 230,702,684 of record NC_056733.1, read on the forward strand.
GGCAGGTATGACCCTGACCCTGAGCAGTATCCTTCCTTCACCAAGAATGATGCCACAATATAGAGACAAGATGATCAGCTTTAACAATTGGCTTAATGTCTGGTGTCATTCAAAGTGGATCCAGTGTCTGTCTGCCTGGGATGACATGCTTGACAAGCCATGCTGCTTCACAAGGGACGGCTTGCACCTGTCACCCCTGGGATTCCGGATATTGGCTAAGGCACTTGCCACCCCCATAGTGCCTTTTTTAGGCAAGGCTCAAATTCTAAACCTACCACCCTAGAAAACAAAAATGGGAAGAAACTGAGGGTAATGCTGCTCAATGCCAAAAGTCTAAATCTCAAAATGCACGCACTCGAGGCCCTTCTCAGTATGGAGAACATCGATGTCTGTGCTGTAACTGAAACCTGGTTCAAGGCTCCTGAGAGAACCCGGCACTATTAGGTTTTACCTCATATCATGCGTTCCGCCCCAAAACCCGGACCACACCACAAAAGGAGGGGTGTATCCATATTCATAAAGGATACCCACACCTCCAGGTTGGTGGCAACGCATAAGCTCGGAAACCATTCAGGTGCAACTAAGCATAGGCAAAACTGCTCTACAAATTGTAGCATGCTACAGGCCACCCTCTCAAACTCAGGAACCCCACACAGCCTTCCTGAAGACACTGGAGGGTATAAATGTATCTCCAAACACCATCATATTGGGCGACTTCAACTACCCGAATATAGACTGGGAACATTACTCAAGCCCTAACTTTCTAGCCCAACGGTTCCTGGAGTTCATAAATTCAAATGCCATGGAACAGCTAGTCACTGTTCCCACGAGAGGAGAAAATATACTAGATCTCATTATCACAAACATGGGGACAAAATGCTCCACACCGCAAGTATATCCCTCATTGGTGAGATCTGATCATAAACTAATCTCACTGGAAATCCACATCCCGCCCCCACCCCAAACAAAAAAGACCACAGTGAAGAACTTCTCTAAAGCAAACTTCACACTACTCAAGACTGGTGTGGTATCCTTCAAGGCCCCTGAGCCAGTGGAAACCACAACCCAAGCTGCGGAAGCCCTTACAAATGCCTTCTATGAACACCTCCAGGACTGCATGGATCAGGCAAAACCAAGACTCTTTCCACAAAGGGCAAACGTCCAGTCTGGTGGACCCCAGCCATTAACAAACTTTACAATAAGAGGAGAAAGCTATTACATGATAGAACAAAATCCATAAAAGGGAAGTCATCCCTGATCATTATTAGTAAAAAAATACGAGCACTCATAAAATCAACTAAGGCCAATTTTGAGAGAAAAATTGCCATGGATTCAAAGGACAATCATAAGGCCTTTTTCAGCTATGTTAGGAACCTGGGTGGAAACTCCCAGATATGCTCAGAATTAGTCCAAAATGATACAAAAATCACTGAACCCACAGACATTGCCAACATACTGGCAGACAGGTTCAGTGCAAACTTCACCCCCCCCCCCTAAAGGAGAGATAACTATCCCAGCGGAGTGTAGCCTCCCAGACATCTCAAATGCGCAGATGAAAGCTGCTCTCTCTAAAGCTAAAAACACAGCATCAATGGGACCGGATGGTGTCCCCGGCTGTGTGCTACACGAGCTAAATGAGGAATTAAACCCGCACATAAGGCAGCTGTTTAATCTCAGCCTTACCACAGGATACGTGCCCAAGGAGTGGCGTACGGCAACTGTGGTCCCACTCCACAAAGGCGGTGCCTCTACGGACCCTGGTAATTACCGCCCTGTCTAGTCTGCAAAGCTATGGAGAGAATCATAATGGAGCTCATAAACAAAGATATAGGGGACTTGCAGACATTGGACCCGACCCAGTTTGGCTTCGTCAAGGGCAGATCATGCCTTTTGAACTTGGTCGACTTCTTCGAAACAGTCACCAAGGCCATTGATGAGGGAAAGGCAGTCCATACAGCCTACCTTGACCTTGCAAAGGCTTTCGACACAATACCCCACTCGGGTATTGTAGAAAAACTTACCAGCTTAAATGTAAACCCATATGTCACAAGATGGGTTGCAAACTGGCTTAAGGACAGAACCCACAGGGTTAGAGTTGTTGGCGCTATGTCAGACTCCAAGCCGGTCACAAGTGGTGTCCCACAGGGCTCGGTCCTTGGCCCCTATTGTTCGGCATCTACTTCTCAGAAGTACAGGCCAACATGGGAGGACTTTGGCTGACAAAGTTTGCAGACGACTGCAAACTGGGCCATAGTGGAAAGTGCATCGGACACGGATATCCTTCAGAAGGGACTCACGGAAACAGATAGCTGGTGCCAGAGCCATGGCCTGAAATTAAACGCCAAAAATGTATAGTCATACCCTTCGGGAAAAACAAGGTAACCCCAAGCTACCATATAGGTGGCAATCCACTAAGCACAGAAGAGGTTATCAGGGACCTGGGGACCCAGGTTGACAGTGGCCTTTCTTTTGACACTCACGTTGCTAAAGTGGTTAGAAAGACCTTCTACATTGCCCACCTGATCATGAAGGGATTCACATCCAGATCTAGTGAGGTCATTGTTCCCTGTACTCTTCACTTATCAGACCAATGATCGAGTACAATGCCCCATTCGGGATGTATCTCACCCGACATCTGCAGCAATTGAAGAGACCCCAAAAGTTCCTCACCAAAAGGATAAAGGGACTCCAAAATCTGTCATATGCTGCCAGATTGAAGAAACTCCAGCTCTATTCAGTCACATACCGTCTGCTCAGAGGTGACATGTGCCTGACATACAAGGCCATGTTCAACCCTGAATTAATGGACATGCTCCACCTCAAAAAATCCAAATCCAACAAAACCACTAGAGCAAGCGACTTAAACCTTAGCACGGATATAAATAGGACGTGCTGGAGGGATAGATTTATCACTCGGAGACTCCCTATGCTGTGGAATAAAATCCCGGTCCATGTGAGGCAGAGCACCTCGCTGGCTCTGTTCAAGAGAAATCTTGACCTGTGGATGGGAGATTGTAGGTTTACCCCGGGAATCATCTCTGTGTCACTGCTGGACAGAGGCACAACAAACTAATGGGTACAGTATTTTTTCATATAAGGGGTGGCGTAAGCCACAAAACTTTGGCCTAGGCTTATAAATGCCTTAGGGCAGATAGCCTAGTATAAACCTATGAACCTATGAATGAAAATCTTTTTGAGGTATTTGCTTTCCACAGGTAAGACAATTGTTAAAGAAGTCAAACAATAAATAAAGCTTAGGAACAAACCCTGTGCATATGGCAGTTGTCAGTATTCAAAGCGTCTATTCAGACCAAGTATAAATGATGTTTCCAGTTTAAAAAGTGTAGTCAGATGCCACAAAGTCTTAATTAAATCCAGTCTTATTTTAAACACAAATTAACAGGTAAGCGCTTTCGCCAGAGAGGCTTCCTCAGACCATATGAATACAAATTATTTCAGCACGCTCCATCTATATATATATATATATATATATATATATATATATATATATATATATATATATATATATATATATATATATATATATATATATATATATATATGCACCTTCAATTAAAAGATGACATCATAACTGATTGATATATAGGCTGAATTAATAGTTAGAAATACTGCGTAGTTAAATAAAAACATTTCATAGGTCCATATTTTTAAATACAAATACACAGACATAAAAACAATACATCTAAAACAAATCTGGAACATATATATATATAAAAATATAAAAACATTTAAAAACTACTTAACAAGCAATCTCCTATTCTTGAGGGCTGGTTTAAGGGGAATTTTTTCATTTAGACCAGGATTAATATGTGCCTGAAGTCTAATGATCCAGTTGGTTTAATTTCTTTCTGTGAAATTCCTAACACCCCCCCCCCCCTTAAACTGGGAGAGTTAATATACAAAACCATAAACTTAAATGTATGCATATTATTGGTCTCTAAAACATGTTTAATTAGAGCACTGGTGTTAGATTTGATACGTATCTGATACAAATGTTCCCTCACCCTGTCCCTAAGCCTTCTACTGGTTTTACCGACATAAAAGGCGGGACAGGATGAACATAAAGCAAGATATACAACATGTTCAGTGTTACAATTAGCAACAACATCAAATACATAAAACTGAGATGTAATAGGATGGACAAACATGCTGGAATCACATATATAGGAACAAAAATTACACTTATTGCAAGGACTCGCACCTAGATCTTGACAAATATTATGATCATCAGAAATAGTAGTAGCTGGATAGCAAAGGAGTCTGTGAAGATTTTTCTTATTCTTGAATAAAAACTGTGGATATTCACCCACAACTTCTCTAATATGGGGATCAACAGTCAAGACTTTCCAGTGCTTACATATAATACCTCTAATTTGATCAAAATCATGTGTATAAAATAAGGAAAATTTCTGTGGTCATGTATTTACACCAACAGAATTAGATCTATTCATGTACTTATTCCCTTTCTCTGAAAAATAAGGACACGCTTTGTCAACCCTAAGATGCTCTATACTCCGAAAACCAGTGGGAATCTCATCGCATTATATGTCCCAAATAATAGCCTATCCTTTAAACCAGCTAGTTCCCTCTCAAAGCCATCTTGTGTTGGATTTCATCTGGAAGCTCGGATTGCTTGACCTTTGATAATGTTATTGAAAACATATCTGGGGTGCATACTTTCTTTATGTAGTAGTGTGTTTCTGTAACAAGGTTTTCTATAAACACCTGTGCTGAGTTTACCATTACGTAACCATTCTATAAAGACATCCAAAATAGTGATACTACTAAACGATTCTGTTTTAGTAAATTTCAAATAATCAGCAAGGGAATTAATTTCTTCAAAAAAATGTTTAACTCACTCTCATTGCCTGTCCATAGAAAAAACAAATCTACAAAACGTCTATAGAAAATAACATACTTCTTATATCTCGGTAATAGGAACAGCTGCTTCTTTTTCCACATAGCCATCACTACGTTGGCATAGCTATTGGCACAAGATGTGCCCATAGCCACGCCATCCCTTTGCATGAACAAATCATTATTGAAAAGATGTTATTTTCAAGCACTGTTTCCAACAACAGACACAAAAAATCTACCTTAGTAACAAGGGTGTCAGTAAAACATGTTAAATACTGATGAATACTATCTACACCTTGTTGGTTAAGAATAACAGTAAAAAGGGACTTGACATCCATTGTAACTAGGAAATAGGTAAGGTTATCTTGTATGGTTGCCGTTTCCTTATAAAAATCTAACGAGAACTGTTTAGTATCTCTGAGGATGAATGGATTCAAATCAACCACTGGTCTCAACATTTTCTCTATATATACTGACAAGGGCTCAGTTACCCATCCCCTACCTGCCACAATGGATCTCATTGGTGGATGTGTGGGGTCTTTACGTATTTTTGGTGGGCCTTGGATAGTGGGTATTAAAGGATTTTCAACCCACAAAAAAATCAAACAATTCCATACTAATAATCCCACTTTTATTTAAATCATCTAATGCATTGTACACCCCTTGTGACATGTTCCTGTACCTCTTGTGCAGATATAAGTGTATGTTGTTTCTAATTGTAACACTGAACATGTTGTATATCTTGCTTTATGTTCATCCTGTCCCGCCTTTTATGTCGGTAAAACCGATAGAAGGCTTAGGGACAGGGTGAGGGAACATTTGTATCAGATACGTATCAAATCTAACACCAGTTCTCTATCTAAACATGTTTTAGAGACCAATAATATGCATACATTTAAGTTTATGGTTTTGTATATTAACTCACCCAGTTTAAGGGGGGGGGGGGTGTTAGGAATTTCACAGAAAGAAATGAAACCAACTGGATCATTAGACTTCAGGCACATATTAATCCTGGTCTAAATGAAAAAATTCCCCTTAAACCAGCCCTCAAGAATAGGAGATTGCTTGTTAAGTAGTTTTTAAATGTTTTTATATTTTTATATATTTATATATGTTCCAGATTTGTTTTACATATATTGTTTTTATGCCTGTGTATTTGTTTTTAAAAGTATGGACCTATGAAATGTTTTTATTTAACTACGCAGTATTTCTAACTATTAATTCAGCCTATACATCAATCAATTATGATGTCATCTTTTAATTGAAGTTGCATATATATAGATGGAGTGTGCTGAAATAATTTGTATTCATATGGTCTGAGGAAGCCTCTCTGGTGAAAGCGCTTACCACCTGTTATTTGTGTTTAAAATAAAAGACTGGATTTAATTAAGACTTTGTGGCATCTGACTACACTTTTTGAAATGGAAACATCTTTTATCCTTGGTCTAAACAGACGCTTTGAATGCTGACAACTGCCATCTGCACAGGGTTGTTCCTAAGCTTTATTTATTATTTGACTTATTCATTTCTTTATTTTTTGCTCAGGAACATTAACTTCGCTGTGGTGCCATTTGTTATTGCTCTTATATAAGACCATTAACTTTTACTGACATCGGTTAAGAGCAAGAAAAAGGATCCCCAAGGGGTACTTAGCTTTTTTGAAGACTTTGGTTCTGAAACTCGAAAACGAAAATTTCAGGAGTTGGCCAATCAGCACTTGTGAACTGCTTTGGCACCGCACGGCATGAAAGAAGGATGTAATGGCGCCAGCTGCATGTTTTATACCCCTGACGACCTGACTTCATAGAAGAAAAGACAGCATCTGACGCAGGAATCCAAGACTCTGGTATTCAGGCCGGTTGAGAGCTACCTGCAGGCAGATGATCCGAATGTAATGACTGCAACAGTGAAACACGAAGAACATCACGGGAGAAGAAGCAGCATACAGTGGGATACAGTCAAGGAAAGTTTAAAAAAGTGGATTAATTTATGGCAAGGGAAATCTGGAATACAAGAAAATGAAAACACCTAAAGGCTCTAGAGAAGATAAAAAAATTAGAAGACTTAGTAGATAAGAAGTATACACAATCTAGGTTGGAAAACCTGCACAAAGCCAAGGAAGATCTGGTGGACTACATAAACAATGGAAATAAATTTAAAGCCAAAGCAGTGAAACATCAACACTTTTAAACGAGCAAAGATGAACAAATATTTGTCGCAGAGAATTGGGGAACAAAAACTCTAGTATTTCACTATTGCGAGACCCAGAAACAGGCTAGCTTAAGAATGAACCAAAGGAAATCTAAGATATCAAGGTCAAGTACTACATAAAATTATACAGTTTTGCTCAAAGGTTGGATATTAGCATCAGATAAAGAAGTCATTATTTTATAAATAACTTTCTTGGGTGGTGTAACCCAGGGAACCTTTTTGGCTAGGCTTACGTAGGCCCTTGGGCAGATAGCCTAGTACCTACCTATGAACCTATATGACATTCGTTTACTGGGAAAGGCTGATCAAGTTGCTGTCCATTTTCAGCACAGACCCACAGAGAAAAGCTCCAAGTAATAATACCAGAGAAACATATAAGTAGATATCAGTGCAATTTAACATTGGCTAAGAAATACAGCTTTGGTAATTACAGTAATAGAAGGTCTAAAAAGGTTAAAATTCGCCATTTAATGAAAAATCCGTTCATAAAAACACCAATATTGAGCGCTTTCATCACTAAAAAGCGGAGACTTCATCAGAATACAATATACCACCTTTTAAATTTCATTTAAATACAAAACCAACAAACACCATTGGTAGATAACAAGTTAACTCTATAAATACCAGAAGGTAATTTTCTGCAAGTGTTTCAAAAACTCATCCTTTTGCAGTGTTAGCGGACAGGTGGGTGAACTATGGTAGATCATACACCCCCACTTGGTTATTAAGATTTATGGGGATTTTTAGGGCACCTTAAAAAGGATATATGGTGTAAAGCTCTTTTTGTGGCAGTGGACATTAAGGATCTTTTTTTCTGTAATTCCTAAAGATGCAAGTTTAGAATTTTTTGAAGAAATTTTATTTTCTTGTTCATCACTTAGTCATGGTCAAATAACATTAGTTACTGAACTTATGGCTTTACTATTGGAAAAAATGTTTGTGATTTTTGAAGGAGAGTACTTTCAACAGATAAAAGATGTATCTATGGGTGCGGCATGTGACCCGGTATATGCTAACCTAGTACTATTTGGTTGGGAAAGTAAATATGTGTTTAACTGTGAATTCTGGAAAAAATAATCACTTATATTTATGTTTCCTGGATGACACTTATTCGGTGGAAAAGTACTAGTCAGGAAGTTAGTAATTTTGTAAAATATTTAAATACTACGGATTATTTGAAGTTTACTTACGAATGTAACCCGACAAGGATTATTTATTTAGATGCATGCAGTTCTCATTCTGTGGAAGGTTTTAAATCAAATATTTATCGTAAGGATACTTTTTGTAGTGTTTGCATTTTTGAGTAGTTTTTGCATTTTTGAGTAGTCATCCTATCTCACAGGAAAAAGTTTGGTTAAGGGACAGGCAATTCAAATGACAAAGATGACCTCCCACTATGGCGATGTTAGAGATGAGTTAGTAAAAATAGGAAACATGTTTAAGTGCTAAAAGCTAGCCTGGAAATATGGTGGAAGGTATTACTGAGAAAGTGTATAAAGAGTGTGTGTGTTGGGGGGGGGGCAAATATAAGCCACGTTTAGCGACTGGTTTAGATTGTAAAACAGATCCCACTAAGACAACACAATATGAAAAAGCGTACATTATTCAATACAATCAATATTCCAAAGAGATTAGAAATGTTATTAAAAAGAATTGGAATATATATTTTTTTAAGGTAAATCCAGAAATTTGCAAGTTATTAGGAAGTGAGGCATTGTTAATTACAAAAACTGCTGCAAACTTCTTTAAGAAGCTTTTGGAGAATAAATCTATTCGTTATAATTAGATTAAGAGGGTATGTCTGCCTGTGGCTGTTGTAGCCAATGTCCATATATTATTAAGGAGACAAACTATTTTAGATAATGTAATGAAAAGCAGAACAGTTTTTCAGAAAGGTAACTGTACCACCTGCAGAATAGTTTATTTGGCAAAATGAGAACGCTGTACATATTATATTGGCAAAACTGAACGTGCCTTAAAAACTCGGATTTACAAACACCTTTATAATATTAACAACAAAAGGTAAAATAATGCACTATGTAAACATTTTATTGAATGCGGACATTTTAGAGTTAACTAGCTCATTTAATTTATAAGTGGTTTTGTGTTTTAGCCAATGGTGTTTGCTGGTTTTGTATTTAAACAAAATTTAAAAGGTGGCATATATTGTATTCTGATTAAGTCCCTACTTTTTAGGGATGAAAGCGCTCAGTACTGGTGTTTTTCAGACCGGATTTAAGTAATTCAGTTTAAACACTGTCTAGGAATAAAGAATACATAGTGCAGGACTATTTTGATACATACAGTAGATGTATGACATGTTAGAATAAAGTATGCTAGATCAGACAAGGGAAAAATAAAAACATAACCAAAAGAGGGAAATTAAGAGACAGCAATAAAGGTGGAGGATACGGAAAGAGTAAATAGAGAACAGAGGATGATAAGGGATGACAAATGGGGAGTAGAGTATAAAATCAGAATAAGGGAAGAACGGGTGATAATGGCGGACAGAGTGTAGTTAGCATAAGGGAGGGTTGAGTAGTGAGAAGGGTGAGTGAGAATGGGGGTAGAGTCTAGTTAGGAGAAGATGATTCTTATTATAATGGTGCTTGTGCTAGCCTTTTGTAGAGCAGGAACAGAGCCATGTATTACACAAGAAGTCTTTTACAGTGGCTTTGAATGACTTCAGGGAAGGAGCAGACGTAATAAATATGGATAGAGTGTCCCAGGACTTGGCAACAGAGTAGAATTACATCCTGTATCTAGCAGACTTGGCAAGTTTATGTACAGTAAGAAGTTTTTGGTCATTGGATTCTACTCGATTAGGGGCAAAGTTATGTACAGTTGTATTGAATGCAGGACAAGTGAAGGGGTAATGTATGATCTTGTAAGCAGAAAATAACTGTATGCAAGTTCGATGGTGGGTTCAGTAATGGGTAATTACTGCAAATGTAGCAACTTTATTTTAACACTGCTCAACTTTTGCTTCTGGTGAAGTCTTGAGGTTTGGGAGGATGGAAGTTACAGAAAGTGATAGGAAGGTAGGAAGAGGATAATATATGTATAGCTGTAGTTAGTGAGGACATTTTTGGCTCTGTATAGCATGCCTAGATTTTTTATGGAGTTATGTATATGCAAGTCAAATTTAAGGTTGTCACTATCATTCGTAATAGTTTTACGTGACAGTGGACTTTGATAGAGTATGTTGAAGTTAGGTCTTTCATGTGTGTGATGGGGAGAAAAGTAATTGGGTTTTTGGGGGGGGGGGTTGAGAATGAGTCGTGAGTTACAGTGCCATTTTTCAATAGCTGTGAAAGTTTCTTGAGTGACTTGCTAGAGATGTGCTAAACTGCCAGATGAAAATGAGTTGGGAGTCTATGTACTGTATTTGTCAAGCATGCTGGTGGATGTTTGCAACATAATGATGAGAATATTAGTAAGAGTGGGCCCTATGGAATGCCAGTGATAACTGGAAGGTAGGGGGAAGAGTATGGGGAGTCACTTCACTGACTGACATCTACTGCTCAAGGATAGATAGCAACAATCCCAGTGAGGACACCTGATGTAGCAGTTTGCTATGACAAATATTTTTGCAGCTTCTATAGGATAACATGGATGACATGATCTGCATTGGTCCAGTATTAAAATTAAAGTCACTTAAAAGGAAAACAACCTTGTATAAATGAATGAATGATGTGATTCTTGCATTCAACAATACTGCATAATTTAACAATGTTGCATTATGAGTGTTTTGTTTTTAATACATATATATATATATATATATATACATATATATACATATATATATATATATATATATATATATATATATACACATATACACACACACACATTTTTCGGACTAAAAAATCTCGTCTAGGAGCTGAAACCTTGCATTAGCGGATGTGGACAACTTAATCCAAGCAAATATATTTTATCATTTGGTTCTTAATTGTAAATATTTGTAATGCTTTATGAAGGAATGTATTTTTACACTAGCTTCATTAGCAACTGGCTTGGTTTGATTTATTTAGGGGGAATGTTCTTTAAATCATGACGACTTAATAGGGGTTGGGTGTGCTTTCAATGTAATATTTAAACAGTTACTTGAGCATTTCTTTTGGTAGCTGAAGTTTTATGGTTTAAAACGAAAGCGCTTATACATTATTTCTGTCAAGGATTAAAAAAAACTAAGTATTCGTGAAGCTTCTTTTTCCTGTGATGTGGATTACAATTATTCATTTTTTTTCCCTGGTTTGTCTTCATTTTTGGTCTGCACTGTTTACCATGGCCACGAGAAGAGATGCTTCTTCACAGTCATTGTTCTCTGGTTCTTCTGAAACTAACTTTGCAAATTAAATTTCAACGTTACAGCAAATGGTGGGCAACTTAACCCTATTGGTACAGCAATTAACACAACGTGTGGAGGGTATTTTGGCCTTGGAACCAAAATGCTTAGCTACTAATTTGGTGGACAACTCTTCTCAGTCTAGTGTCTCAACTAGCAGACATGAAAACAGTCTAAAGCGGGCACAAGTAAACAACCAACTGACTACCCAAATCATCTTGAATGGAGGTTTGGCAGGTACTCAAGTCCCTAATCTGTGGAATAAAATCCCGGTATATGTGAGGCAGAGCACCTCGCTGGCCTTGTTCAAGAGAAATCTTGACCAATGGATGGGAGATCGCAGATATACCCCAGGGATTACCTCAGTGTCACTGCTCAACAGAGGCACAGCAAAATAATGGGTATAGTTCCCCATACTAAAGGGGTGGCGTAAGCCACAAAACTATGGGCTAGGCTTGTAAATGCCCTCGGGCAGATAGCCTAGTATGAACCTATGAACCTATGAACCTATAATCTTTCCGAGTGGTTAGGGACTAATGTCAACTTTGAACACATTCAACCCTCAGGAGAGGACACAAACTTGTGTTCTTTCCTAGACTCGCTTGACCACAAGCTTTTCAAACTGAAGAAATACAATTGGAGAACTTTTATTTTATGGAAAGTATTAGGATGAAACATGTCCCAAAAGGTTTTCTTCAGTGGAGGTATCCCACAGGCTTGGCTAGGGATTCCCAACTACATAAGGAACTCCTTGAATTATTCGATCATCAGGGCTGTCAATACATAGAACTTTTGGTTAAGCATAATTCACATTCCATTGATAAATTAACATCTGAAGTTGCAGAGCTCAATGATAAGACACTGCAACATGTACAATATGCACAATTTAAGTTTGAGCACACTTGTATTTGCATGAGCATTGAACAAAGCATTATTAAATCAAAATGTTACAAATTAAAGAAGTTTGAGAGGGATAGAAGGGACTATTCAAATGGTTCTGCTTACCCGTTGTTCCCAGTCTCAAGTATGGGGTCAATTGAATACTACCAGTAATATTAAGACTTGGTTAACTGAGAATAATATCCAAGGAAGTAACCAGAGTATGTTTGAACCAATGAATAATGATAATAGCTCAGCCCATGACTTCCAGACCAGTGATGACCAACAACAGGGTTTTTCCGAGTTGAGGAGGTCAGAACGAATTCGCGAACAGCAAGGAACTCAACTGCCCAACCACAATCCCTGGAGGAAGCCACAGAGGACGAATCAGAACAATCATCACTGCAACAATGCCCCGCCGTACAGGGAAACGAGGAGGACATGACAATAGAGGCAGTCAGTGCTCTAGCAAGACTTTATTCGCCCATTGGGACCCATGAAAGGGTTAAAGGAATTGTAAAAAATTGTTTATAATCAGGAAAAGGATTTTAAACTTTATAATTATGCTGACATTGAGTTTGGAACTGCTGTGGTGGACATTTTTTCAGGCGCCTTAACTTTGTACCAGCTAAAGAAGCAGACTTGGTAAAGACAATTTTGGACTTAAAAGTACATGTTCGCAAACTTAATTTTAACATCTTGTTTAATGACAGACAGTTAACCTAGTGACATATTACGAGTTAGCAGCCTGTACAATCCCCCATTACACCATCTATTATCACAGTTTGAAAAGTTTTGTGAAACTGGATTTACGAACTATGCTTGGTAAATACATTAAAAAGAATGAGGAAACAGAAGGGGAAATCAAAAGCATGTTCAATTTATTGCATGAGGGTGGATTAAGAGCTATGCAACCGGATAAAGGTGGGGGATTGTAATGTCTGTTCTTGAATACAATGCACGCATATTTAACATACTGGCAGGTGATGCATATGAATCTTCAAGCCTATCCGAACTCAAAAGAGCAAACTATAAGACTAACAACTAGCTTAGAGATATGCATATAGAACAACATATCAGTATGGAAGAATTTAAATATCTGACAGTGTTGGCTCCTAGGACACCCACTATACTTTGAGTGCCCAAGGTACACAAGTTGATTGAAAATCCACCACTAAGACCCATAGTAAACGGTAGGGATTCAATCACAATTACATACGCCCAATTCATAGACCATAGGTTTAAGAACTTATTAGAAGATGAACATTTATGTAAGGATTCGTGGGATTTTTTTTTGACTAAAATGAATAATGTAGAATTTTCTATGAATGACATATTATTTACGGCAGATGTACGGGACTTGTACATGGTGATACCCCACAAAATCGCCTTAGACTCAACACAGGATTATCTAGCTAAGAATTAACACATCTAGAAATGCTAGAAATTATATTGGATAACAAGTTTATTACATCTGAAGGCAAAATTTATAAACAAAAGGAAGGGGTAGCCATGGGTTCACCAGTTGGATTTCTGATAGCTAACCTAGTTATGTTACAATGGGAACACCATTATGTCCTAGGTCAGCAGTACAGGAACAGTATCAGGATGTATTTACGTTATCTCGATGATTTATTCATCATCTGTAAGGATGACAAAACTCAACTACAACAATTTTTACATTATATTAATAGCAGTACTGATTTCCTGGATTTTAACAGGGAGAGAATGGCCTACCTTGATGTGATGATAGAGAAGAATACTGCTATAGACAGTTATGTGGCTAGCATTTATCGCAAACCTACATATTCTAACACTTACCTGCATTTTCTTAGTTCCCACCCATATAAGCAAAATAAAGCTGTGGTAAAGGGAAAAATGGTCAGGGCAGCATGTATGAGTACTAAGGAAACAGATTTTAAAAAGGAATTAACATGTTTACCAGGAGGGGATATCCCAGGGATTTATTGTATGAAACATGGGCAGAAGTATCAACTAAAAGAGTAAGGGGTATATACAAACCGATCTTGACTAAGGATAACCCTGAGGGATATATACCAACAATAGGGAAACAAACAGAATGGCTATACAGCAGCCATGATAACATTCAATACGGAAAGCAGTAAAATCAACTGGAATGTTTTCAGAGAAAACCATATAATTTTGCAAGCCCTGGGCCAGGATCCAACCATAATTTATAGGAGGGGATGTAAATTTAAGGACAAGATGGAGAGGAAAATTGTTAAAACTGTACCTCAGTCTAGGATGACCATGTGTGGGAGATGCAGCACATGTAGATATGTATTGGAGGGTGACATGATAAATTTGAGTAGCAAAAATTTTCTCATAAAAGGGAAATGTAATTTTGACACCATAGGGGTCATTTATGGTGCTCGGTGTCAGTCCTGTGAAGCCTTTTATATACATAAAATGGAGCGGAAGCTACATAACTCTATATACAAGCATATGTATGAAACCAAGATGAAGAGAACTACAAATGCTTTATATAAGCATGTGTTGCTATATGAAGGACACGAGTTCAAATTTAGTATAGTTGAGAAGATTGAAAATAATTCAGGGGGGGGGGGGGGCACGGTCTACTTTACTTGAAAAACAGGAATTAATTTGGCAGATAAAACTAGAAGCTTACAGGTTTCCAGGCCTTAATGACATGGTTAGCACTGGTCCAGTATTAAAGTTAAAATCACTTGAACGGTAAAACAACCTTGTATAAATGAATAAATGATGCGACTCTTGCATTCAACAATACTGCATAATACTGCATAGTTTAACAATGTTGCATTATTTGGATGTTTTGTTTTTAATCTATACATACATATACATTTTCCTTACAAAGAAATCTCTTCTAGGATATGAAACCTTGCATTACTGGATGTGAACCATTTAATCCAAGCTAATATATTTTATCATTTGGTTCTTAATTGTAAATATTTGTATTGTTTTATGAGGAAATATATTTTATACTAGCTTCACTAGGAACTGGCTTGGTTTGATTTACTTAGGGGAATGTGTCTTTAAATCATAATGACTTAATAGGGGCTGGGTGAGCTTTCAATGTAATAGAGGGATATTTAAACATTATTTGAGCATTTGTTTTTGTATCTGAAGAAGTTTTATGGTTTAAAACGAAAGCACTTATACATTCGTTCTGTCAAGGATTAAAATAATTTTTTTAAGTATTCGTGAAGCTTCGTTTTCCTGTGGTGTGGATTACAATTAATCAGTTTGTTTTTTCCTGGTTTGTCTTTATTTTTAGATTCTACAGGATGTCATTGTGTAACCCTGGCATTACGTCAGAAGATACTAAAACCTATTTCCAATGGGTAATAAAGGGGAAAGGAGAAATCTGAAATCCTTGGAGTACTGTGGTTATAACCAGCATATCCCTGTTTCTGAAAGCTGTGCTCTCCTCAGCACTAACACTGGAAGCAGACATATTAACTTTCACTTCTGTTTACTTCTTGTCAGACTTATCTTCAACTCTCGAAGGAAAGCAAATCATTTCATTTTCTATGTTAAAAAACACAAAGGCTAGTAACCACAACCACACATCAACAGTATTAATTTTTTTCTGCAAAATCCTTCAAAAACAGCTATCAGTAGAGAAGGGTGAGCCACTGCCCACACAAAAAGACTCCAGTATTACAGCAAACCTGCAGTACCTAAAGTGCTAACTTAGCAGTTCCGGCTACGTGTCACGTACCAACCAAGCATCATCAGAAAGTTGGGGCAAGAGTAATGTTCGTCTTCATAGGGAATAAGTACAAAGCTGAGGAAAACTCTAGCCAGGAAAATAGAAAGGAAGGTAGAAAAACATGAATGTTGCTGAAGAAACAAACTCTCAAGAGACCTTCATTTTACTCAAAGATCTTTCCAACAGTAAACTTGCCAAGTACCATGTTTTAGACACGTACTCCACGAACGTAGTGACCTTGATGAAAGCCAGAGGAGACCAACTCTTGACTGCTGTACATTTTACTCAGATAAGGCAAACTTGCATTAAAAACTAGTTTTACAAGGGGGTTACGCCTCACCCCCGCTACTTAATTACATAAACTCAAGACTTCATAAACACAGGAAAAAAAGGAAAAATTCCCAGCTTGGTACATAGGTCTGCTTGCTCTCTATCTATGCATCACATTCCCATTTCAAAACGTGATACAGCAACATGAAGTAACTAGTGAGTTCTCACACTGCTGTCCCATGATTAGATGTACTGCTTAACATATCTGCTACATACAGATGGATTTCTTGGTTGAAAAGTAATTTACAGACAATATACTTGCAAATCTAACAACATACTTTTCAACCTGGCAGAACTCGATCTGTAATGCTTTAGCATCACACTCCCACAAACTTCTTTGCAATGAACTCACCAATGAAACTTTTCACAACTGTAAGTAATCTACATGTATTGTTCCAAGATATCAATAATACTATGAGAAACCATATGCAACATAGGTATCACTGTAAAAATCAATGCCGTTAATGCTATCAAATCTGATGCTGTTAATTTTCACTCATTCCTCAACATATGGGTTCAGATCTCGTCCTCAGACTTGACTAGGTTGCTGTTTCACAGCTTGTGGATACAACAAGCTCTCGAGCTCCTCCCTTACCCATAATGCAGCAGTCCCTCATTCCCCAGATGCTGTTTGCTGCTGTTGTGTACTGACATGATCAATACAGCTCTCGGGCATTAGTTTGAGAAGATAAGTTATTTTTTTGTGTATATCTACTTCCTTTTCACTAAAGAGTAATCTTTATTCGCCCTTTCCTTCTTGATGTAAACACTGTCTTTTCTTCTTACAGTTTAGTATTTCTTGATTATGACTGTTGGTAACCTCTCTCTTACCACTTTTCAGTTATTCTTTCATACCATTGTTGGTATTGTATTCTCCTTTTTCTGTACAAATATAAAATTTATATATGCACACACACACACACACACACACACACACACACATATATATATATATATATATATATATATATATATATATACACACACACACACACATATATATATATACATATATATATATATATATATATATATATATACACACACACACACACATATATATATATACACACACACATATATATATATATATATATCAACCCCTTTTCTACTTCAACTTCCTTTTTTTCCCCCTAAAAGTTGGATTGTTTCCTCCTTTTTTTGGGTGTTGTAAAATGGCAGTTAAACAGTCAGGTTTTAAAAAGTGTAGCAAATGTGGGCATAAAATTCCACTGTCAGGAAGAACAAACTTATTCTCAAGGGCCTTCTTACTTCGGCCTTTGGAGGATCACTTACTGAAGTTCAATCATCCAAGTGTGAGAAAAAAAAAAGTCTGAAAAAGACCTTCAGGCAACCCAGTTCCTCTCAAAACGCTTTGGACACGACCTCAGAACCGCGCAAGAAAATTTGAAAAACTTTGGATCCTAAAGGCAAGTCTTCGGATCTGACCACGTCAGGTACCAGATCCATATCTTCAGATCTAGCTCAGCATGAACCAAAGCAGTTGCCTAGAACTAGATACAAGTCTTTCTTGGATCCTGTACCCTCTCAGCTCCCATCCCCATTCTTGGAAAAACACCATCATTCAAGATCACCTTCCATAGCCTCTTCCTGTTTATCCAGGAGTCTCATAGAAGCCAACGTTGAATGATGAAGTTTTTTGTGACAAATTCAGATGTGAGTTCTCTTGGGGTCCTACCCTCATGGGTATGTCTGGAGACCTTCACTAGTATAAAACCCCATCAGTTTTGGCTACTTCTCCAATCTGTCCTTCAGTTTCAGAGCCCTTGGATCCAAGACACCCAGCACTGTCTTTGGATGAGATACCTTCTCTGACTGCTCTGGCTCCAAGTGTGTCGGAGCTGGATGACTCTCGGATCAGAAGCTCTGCTGTCAAATCCGATGGGTTGGAGTCCATTCTGAAGTTGTTGGAGCCATCTCTACACCTTGGAGCCTCGGCATGTGATAGCTTCTTTCCATCTCCTGCCTTGGGTTGTGTGCCTTCTAGTCAGAGGGATCCTGCCTGTCCAGACGCATGTATTCTCGGGTCCTATGGTTTCCTACTCCCAGCGGCATTCTGCCTTCGAGGTAGTAGAGACAGTATTCTCTTCTAGAGGCCAGATGGCTCCTCCCCCCTCGGATCTTCCCTCTGGATCTCAGATATCTGTGTCGTGAGCCTCAACATTTTACTCCACAGGGACAGCCAACCCAAAGTCTCCAGGCTACCCAGCAAGATATAATTATTTCTTCAAATACTTCTCCAGAACATCCCACTGATGAAGTCCATAG
The DNA here is from genome assembly GCF_019279795.1 of Protopterus annectens. Classification (NCBI taxonomy): domain Eukaryota; kingdom Metazoa; phylum Chordata; order Ceratodontiformes; family Protopteridae; genus Protopterus; species Protopterus annectens. The sequence continues at coordinate 230,721,334 of NC_056733.1, forward strand.
GAAGAGGAAGTGCAAGAGGAGGCACTTGGACTCCCCTCAGGAGTCAGCCACACAGGATACAGACTTTGATGAAGAGAAGGGCCCTAAGATCACCACCTGATGACGTCGCATTGAGACATTTTAGAGATCCTTAAACAAAGGGGTGGTTGGTCTACCAATAACCCATCTCAAGAGGAATCGATATTCCTGGAGGCATTTACTACTAGCCCATCTACTTCCTAGCTAACTCTACCCATTGATGAGTTCACTGATTTGATCTCTCAGCGGGCATGGAAGGAGCCTGATTCTGTTGAGCCGATCCAAAGGGAAGGGACTTCTGGAACAAAGGAGTACCACTGGATGCTATGGTCTTAGCGGCAGCCACCAATTCCTCCTAACGGGAGTCTAGGGCACTGGACAGATTTAGGGAAGTGTGTGCATGTGCCAGTGACCTTTGCGCTCAGTTATTTGAATTACTTGGCATACTTCACCAAATTACATAGGGATTTGATAAAATAGCTTTCAAAATCTCTCTTAGGGACCAGTACTTCTGAGGCAGAGGAGTCTTCTACTGCTTCACAGATGGCAACCTTTCAATCTACTTCCAACTCATCCATGAGTCTCATATCACATGCAGTTGAAGGAGCCTCACGGGCAGTGGGTTCAGGCATTTACACCAGGAGGTATGCCTGGATGTGCCTGTGTAATTTTGCAGAGCCCTTCAAGTCATCCTTCATCAATGCTCTCATTGACAGAAGTCCATTGTTAGGCCCCAAGATGAAAGAAGCACACTCCAGGTGCGAGCAAGATGGTAAGACCCAGTTTGCAGTGAGCGTATATTTTTCGACTCCACTAACAACCTTTTCCAGGAATCAACGAGTCTGGTCTTGCCAAAGCTTTTAAAAGCACATTCAACTAGGTCCATGGCAACTTCATCAACTTTCTTATGCAGGTTTTCAATGGACAGTATTTGTGCGTCTGTAACTTGGGCTAACCCTCTTACTTTTACTACTCACTGCAAGTTGGATCCAGTCTCTAGGGGAAGAGCAGCAGCCTTTGGCTCAACAGTACTCAGGAATATCCTTCCTTAAAGTCCACCTGGGATTCAAGTAGCTAGGGACTATGTCCTATATGTTGAGGAATGAGTGAAAATTGACATCAGATAAAGAAGTTATGTACTCACCATAACATTCCATCTGTGTATTCCATTTTCATTCTTCCTCAACCCCCTTCCCTCTAGCCCCTTCCCTGTTTCTCTACATGACTTCTGGAAGCATGCAAGACTATTATAGGAACCAAAGTTCTTTCTACTTGAGATCCAGAAAGCGACTTTCCATCTTAAAGCTATAAATTAATTATGTTATACAATGACAGTGTGCAAACAAGATCTGGGGAATAAGAGGGATTGCTGCATTATGGGTAAGGGAGGATCTTGAGAGCTTGTAGCATCCACAAGCTATGAAACAGTGGCAGAGTCGGAATCCAGGGATCAGATCCAAACCCATATGTTGAGGAAGAATGAAAATGGGCAACACAGATGGAATGTTATGGTAAGTACATAACTTCTTTATAATATGACAGGCTAATTTGATCAATAAACTTTAATGGAGACATTGCTGACAAAGGAAATGAGCAATTCAAACAACTTCTCCTGTTGTCTGTCCCAAGTTCAACCCGTATCATTTAAGCATCTTTCTTAGTGGTGGACTAACATCTGACGACTTGAGAATGAACTAAAGAAAAGTACTTTGTTTGACATGGGTAATGCATTTATTACACAGGACCAGTTATGGACACATATCAAGTACAGAACACAGGACTATAGAAACCAACATATACTGCAAAATTATAAGTTTAAAAAAAAAAACATACAAGAAATTTATAGATATGTAATAGACAAACAAAATACATGAATGTTCCCCAAATCTTATCAACTGCCACTTACCTTCTGGTGGTAGTAACAGTACATCACTAAAGATGTAACCTTATTAAGTTTTAGGCCTTCTGAACTTAAGATTAAAAGTACTCAATTGTATTTATTACTGCTTGGTGTAACTCATTCTAAGCCTTTTAGTTTAAGCACTTGGGCTTCAGACCAGTTGTTTTGCATATTTGAACTGCTTCTTACTGAAATTGGTACACCTTGTTTGCTGTAGCATAGACTAGATCCAGGCCTGCTGAGTCTAGCTTTGTTTGGATAACTTGAGCACTAATCCAGGCATTCTTTAAAGTATTAAATTGTATTTATTACTGCTTGGCAGTAACTTGATTAAAGTGTAGCTATCATTCTAAGTCTTTTGGATTAAGCACTTGGGCTTCAGACCAGTTGTTTTACATTAGGAAGGTTTGTGGCCTGCACTGTGGTGGCAGGACAGGTAGCTTACATCCTTCTAAGTTGGGAACTGCTGATTGAGGGCTCAGTGTCTGTTATTCTAAAAATGTATTAATTCTGGTTTAAGCACTTGGGCTTCAGGCCAGTTGTTTTACATTAAGAAGGTTTGTGGTCTGCACTGTAGTGGCAGAACAGGTAGCTTACATCCTTCTAAGTTAGGAACTGCTGATTGAGGGCTCAGTGTCTGTTATTCTAAAAGTGTATTAATTCTGGTTTAAGCACTTGGGCTTCAGGCCAGTTATTTTACATTAAAATGGTTCGTGGTCTGCACTCTTGTGGGAGGAGAGGCTGGGCTCTGTCCTTCTGAGCTGGGAATTTCTGGTTAAAGGCTTATAGTGCCTGCATATTTGAACTGTTTCTTACTGAAATTGGTACACCTTGTTTGCTGTAGCATAGACTAGATCCAGGCCTGCTGAATCTAGCTTTGTTTGTATGCTTGTTTGTTTGCTTGCTTGTTATTTCCCTGAAACGCTAATTTCACCTAAAATGTGGCTTTTCAGCGCTTCTGTGGATCCCTAGTGATATCTGCATTGCTTACTGTACTTATTTTCCTTGTTTCACTTGAAAGAAAGTTACTGTTTGTTGTTTTTGCATTTAAGTTACCTGTAACACATTACATTTAAGTTACCTGGCACTTGCTCACTAAAGCAATTATATAAGTCAGCACTAAAAAATTAAAAGCACTACAACCTCACAAACTCCATTTGAGTACCTTGTTCCCCATTGGCCCTTTTTTTCTATTATAAAGGAATTCCCAATACTATTCTAGCATGTCCAAAAGTCAGTTGTCAAATCTCCTCTCCGGTCCAGCTGGTGAATCTGGGAATCTTGAGGTAATGTTACAACTGCCTCATGTACACAGACAACCCTCTCCTCCTCCCAACAAATTCAAACACATGTGAGAGATGCAACCATATAGCAATACTGGAAGCTAAGCTCTCTCAACTCAGTCCTGGCAAAACCAGTCAGGAGGAGAAGGAAACCACACTCACTACAATTCCAGTCTCACATAGACCTACCACGACAGCAAACCAAACACAAACACATAAAAACATACTCAGAGGCTCTAAATAAAAATCTGCCTAAGCAGCAGAGACCTCCAAAGCAGACACCCAAGCAACCGCTACCCCAAAACAAAACACGTGCAACACATAGCTCACAAAGCCAGTGTGCCGAACAGTCACAGACCTTAAGGCTAAACAACACACCTGATACACTTGTAATAGGTGACTATCATCAGGCACACTGACGTCCCGCTCACCACGCTGAACAAGAAGGTCACGGTGAGCTGCCTGTCGGGCGCTAGGATCCGCCACATAACACAAGCACTCAGGTCACTCCAAGGCAAGTAAAAATATGACTCTGTCATTGTCCATGCTGGTGTGAATGACCTAAGCCGTATCTCCCTGGACTACATGAAAAGAGACACAGAGGAGCTCTCTGAGCATGTAAGCCCAGGCCGGTATGACCCTGACCTTGAGTAGCATCTTACCCTCACCAAGAATGATGCCACAATATAAAGACAAGATGATCAATTTCAACAATTGGCTTAAGTATTGGTGTCATTCAAAGGGGATCCAATGCCCGTCAGCATGGGATGACATGCTCGACAAGCCACGATGCTTCGCTAGGGACGGCTTGCACCTGTCACCCCTGGGCTTTCGGATATTGGCAAAGTATCTTGCTACCCCCATAGTGCCTTTTTTAGGCAAGGCTCAAAAGACAAACCCATCTCCATATGTATCACAAGGGATAAGAAACTAAGAGTAATGCTACTCAATTCCAGAAGTCTAAACCTCAAGATGCATGCACTCGAAACTCTCCTTAGCATGGAGAACATAGACATCTGTGCAGTAACAGAAACCTGGTTCAAGGCTCCTGAGAGCACCCCAGCACTACCAGGTTATACCTCATACCATGCTTTTCAGCCCCAAAACTTGGACCGAACCACAAAAGGAGGGGGAGTATCAATATTCGTCAAAGATACCCACACTTCCAGGTTGGTGGCACAGCATGAAGCATCAGAGACTATCCATGTGCAACTAACAGTGGGTAAAACTGCCTTCCAGTTTATAGCCTGCTACAGACCACCCTCCCAAACCCAGGAACCCCACTCGGCCTTCCTGAGAACACTGGAAAATATGAAGGTCTCTCCAAACACCATTACATTGGGTGACTTCAACTACCCAAACATAGACTGGGAGCATTACTCTAGCTCCAACACCCTAGCCCAAAGGTTCCTAGAATTTATAAACTCAAATGCTATGGAAGAACTCGTTACCACTCCCACAAGAGGGGAAAACATACTGGACCTGATCATCACCAACATGGGGACTCTATGCTCCAGACCAGAAGTGTATCCCTCACTGGTAAGATCAGACCATAAACTAATCTCACTGGATATTCACATCCCGACTCCACCTCCTGCCCTGAAAACCACAGTGAAATACTTCTCTAAAGCAAATTTCATACTCCTCAAAACTGAGGTGGAATCCTTCAAAGCCCCCGGGCCTGTGGAAAATACGGCCCAGACCGCAGAATCCTTTATAAACACATTCTATGAACACCTTTAGGAATGCATGGATCATGCAATCCCAAATAAAACCAAGACCCAATCCTCCAAAGGCAGACGTCCTGTCTGGTGGACCCCAGCCATAAACAAACTATACAATAGGAGGAGGAAGCTACTACATGATAGAGCAAAATCCCAAAAAGGGAAGGCATCTCTGACCAGTATTAGCAAAAAATTACTGGCACTCATAAAATCGTCTAAGGCCAGCTTCGAGAGAAAAATTGCACAGGACACTAAGGATAATCACAAGGCTTTCTTTAGTTAGGTTAGGAACCTGAGTGGGAATTCCCAGATATGCTCAGAATTAGTCCAAAATGACAAAAAATACACCGAACCCACAGACATTACCAACATCCTAGCTGACAGGTTCAGCGCAAACGTCTCCCCCCCCCTCCCCACCAAAACGGCAAATATCTATCCCAGCAGAGTGCTGCCCCCTGACATCTCAGATGCTCAGGTGATCAGACAGTGTCCCGGGCTCCGTCCTACATGAACTCCAAGAAGAGCTAAACCCAAACATAAAACTAGTGTTCAAGCTCAGCCTTACTACAGGATATGTACCCAAAGAGTAGCGTACAGCAACAGTGGTCCCTCTCCACAAAGGTGGTGCCTCAACAGATCCTGGAAACTATCGCCCCATAAGCCTGACTAGCTTGGTCTGCAAAGCTATGGAAAGGATCATCATGGACCTCATAAATAAAGATATTGGGGACCTACAGACACTGGATCCTACCCAGTTCGGCTTTGTTAAGGGCAGATCCTGCCTCTTAAACCTGGTTGATTTCTTTGAAACAGTCACCAAGGCCATTGACGAGGGGAAGGTGGTCCACACAGCCTACCTGGACCTCGCAAAAGCCTTCGATACAATACCCCACTCGGGCATTATAGATAAGCTCACCAGCTTAAATATAAACCCCTATGTCACTAGATGGGTTGCAAACTGGCTCAAGGACAGAACCCACATTGTTAGAATTGCTGGAGCCATGTCAGACTCCAAACCAGTTACAAGTGGCGTCCCACAAGGCTCAGTCCTGGGACCTCTCTTGTTCGGTATATATTTGTCAGAGGTACAGGCCAACACGGAAGGACTATGGCTGACCAAGTTCGCAGATGACTGCAAACTGGGCGCCATAATCGACTCTCCAGCCGACACAAGCATCCTACAAAAGGGCCTCATAGAAACAGACAACTGGTGCCAGAGCCATGGCTTCAAGCTAAACGCCAAAAAGTGTATAGTCATCCCCTTTGGCAAAAACAAAGTGCCCACAAATTACCACATAGGTGGTAATCCATTAAGTACAGAAGAAGTAATTAGGGACCTGGGGACCCAAGTTGATAGCAATCTCTCATTTGACAACCACGTGGCCAAAGTGGTTAGAAAAACATTTTATATAGCCCACCTAATCATGAAGGGATTCACATCTAGATCAGGGGAGGTCATTGTGCCTCTTTACTCATCCCTCATTAGGCCCATAATTGAGTACAATGCCCCTTTTGGGATGTACCTTACCAGACACCTGCAGTAACTGGAAAGACCCCAAAAGTACCTCACCAGGAGGATCAAAGGGTTCAAACAGATGCCATATGCTGCCCGGTTAAAGAAACTCCAGCTCTACTCAGTGGCATACCACCTGCTCAGAGGCGATCTGTGCCTGACGTATAAAGCCATGTCCAACCCGGAATTAATGGACATGCTGCACCTCAGAAAATCCAAATCCCATCGAGCTACGCGCTCAAGAGACTTGAACCTCAGCACTGAAATAAATAGGACATGCTGGAGGGACAGATTCATAACCCAGAGGTTCCCTTCACTCTGGAATAAAATCCCAGTCCAGGTTAGGCAGAGTCCCTCATTGACTCTCTTCAAGAGGAATCTTGATGAGTGGATGGGAGATCGTAGGTTTACCCCTGGTATCACTTCTGTCTCACTGTTAGACAGAGGCACAGTATACTAACCTCGAAAAAAGGGCATAGCAAAATTAATTTAAAATGGGTGGCGAAAGCCAAACACACTCTGGCTAGGCTTATAAATGCCCTAGGGCAGATAGCCTAGTATGAACCTATGAACCTAAGATACTGTCCATATAACTTAACTATGCAGATCAGGCCTTGCATTGTTTTTATATAGGTTATACTGTATTGTTCTGCTCAATAACAGAATTTGTGATTATGCTGTTCTATAGCAGCACTCTGTCAAAGACCATCTTATATGATTTTAGCTATACAATCAAGCCCTTCAAACACCTAACCTATAGCTTCTCTAAACATTCCTAGGAAAAAGAAATGCCAAACAGCAATCAAAGAAACCGCAACTTTCACACAGCATATTAAGTGCACATATGTTAGAACACTGTTTAAATTAACTTGGCAAAACCCTCAATTAGTATCTAGCATACAGGGAAAAAAAAACTGTTGTGACAGTCACATGTACTACAGCACAAAGAGAATAATGCCCCCTTCTTTGATGCTTTGTTACCATCTTGATTATTTATGGATCTACGGAACTTACTACATTTAACTACACTATTCACTCAGCTAATTGGTTCAGGTTATTTTAGCAATCACCACTATACTCGTTAGTCTGTACAATTTCCTCATAATTCTATCCTTTAAAGTTATGAGGACATTTCTGGGAGCAAGCATGACAGGTAACAACAGGATCGATCTGCATGTGACAAACATGCCATACAAGCAAGGAAAGCTTCAAAAGTAAGCAGCAGGTGTCTCTGCCTTTCACATGTACAGTGGGAATTCTCCATCACTATACCAAGTGGCTGAAAAGTCAGATAATAATGGAGCTGCTACTCCAAGTCCTTGAAACTGAAGCTTGTACATCTTATTCAAGTAATGCAAGTAATTTCTGACCCATTAGTAACAAATGATGACATGAACAAGTAAGCAACTTGCACGTGAGTGAATGAATGAATCTGACTCATCTTTCATCTTTACTGATTGAAGAGTTTGAACTAATATCACACTACACATTGTTCTAACTTAAGTGAAGATTATTATTTAGCTTCAGTCACTGTCCAGATCTTGTACGACTCCCTTTGACCGATTACATTCTTCAGTTCACAGTTTTCCACAATACGCACTCTCCTTACAACCAACATACCAATAATTCTCCTGGTTCTCTTCAGCCACGTGCATCTGCTTTGACAGTGACTTGCATTTTCTGCATTTTACATGTCTAGTTAAACAATTCATTTTACTTCAGAGCTAAAATAGCTGGCAAATTCAGAAAGTTATGCTTACAACTACTGTTAGACTTCGTAGCTACCTGCTTCTTGTGATCTCATTTCTTTGCAGTCTGGCCAGACTACTTTCAAATTTTTATTCGTGTGTAGTTTTACACACATGTACGTGTTCTGTCAATTGCTTTTCTTGATCCAGTTATTTATCTGGATCTATATACATACATATGTAGCTTTCATCAATGTTACTCAGGTTAGCTTCTTTCATCAGTCTGGTTCTTACCCAATTTTGATTATCACAAACTATTCCAGCTATTACACAACTCAATAGATTTGCAATTGCCGTCATACTTTGATTCATAAAATACACATTGATAATTTCCATGGGACGTTACGCGACAATGAAGAACAAAATGTGGTTAAAGAAAAGAGAGTTTACTTGGGCTCACAGCAGTCCTACGACGACTATCATTTCTGCAACACTATGCTTCTTGAAGCTCAAAAAAGCTACAAATCTTCCTGCACAGCAACATGAAGAAATGTGGCCTGCTTTACCTTCGGAGACTTCTCAACTATTAAACTCGGTCATTACCAAAGCAGACTTCTGGATCCACAACTTCCAGTTTACCAACAGCCAGCTTTCAGCCTTCCAAACACAATCACAGCTAACTGTACTTTTGACACTAGGTTTCTGCACAAAGTAATATCAATGCATGACCATGAGATGACTGGCAGCCAGACCAATGACTTACCCTTTACATACGCAACACACAGGAGGAAGTGGACCACATGACATGCACCACATACATATTATAGTAATTTTTACCTGAAAAAGTGCCACAAATGTAAAAGAAATCAGAAAAAGAGTCCACAATCTCTGGTGGTATTTAGGTTAACTGGAGAGAATACAATAATGGTACAAGAAGAGATAGCTGCTGCAATAAAACAGCAGGGATATCTGAGGTAATGCCTTCACCCCTAGGTCTGTGCCATGGCGCTGATCAACAGCAGAAGCTCAGCAGCCTGTATCAGGCTGTGATGTAGCAGTAAGTTCTGGTGTGAGACTGCAAGAAAAATCCAGCTGTTTGTTTCCAAAGGGGCAACACTAGATGTATATGCCAAGACAGCAAGAGCCAGGGGCCTACACAGAGTTGCCTCCTTAGATCAGGCATACTCTTACCCACTGTGGGACTCGCAGGGTAAATTCATACACAGTTGCATCTTTTGATAGCAATTTCCTAGTCTTACTTTATAAGAGCAATTTATTCCATGCTTTTTGGGCACTATTAGGGAAAATGTCCCTGTTGCAAAAATAAAAAGGAGAGGCCTCTTTTGGCTCAGTGGTAAGTGTTTTTGACACCTCCAAAAAGGCCTTGAGTTCTGTGGTCCTATTTTCTAGGGTTTTCTTTTTAAAATGGAAAGTGGTGATCATCTCAGAGGCAGTGAAGTCCTTCTGCAGTCTTCTATGCGCAAAAACCTCCTCCATAGCCACAAAACGACCACAACCAGAATTACCGGAATTACAGACTTAAACCTTGCCTGCGAGATAAATAGGACCTGCTGGAGAGAGACGCATGCATCCCAGAGACTACATCTTCTCTGGAACAAGCTCCCCCCATCCACGTAAATCAGAGTTCATCCCTAACCAAATTCAAGTGTAACTTGGACAAATGGATGGGGAACAAGAAATTCATCCCTTGACTGGCAATTAAGTCTCTAATGGACACAGGCAGCCTGTAAACGATTCATCTCCCAAGCCCCTACTTGTAAATATTTCACCTCCCAAGCCCCTGCATACACTTATCGAGGGGTACCAGAACTTGTCAGATTTGGGATGCAAGGCTAGGCTTAAAAAGGCCCTTGTGGTCATTAGCCTGGTAAACAACTATTAACCTATAATAGTCATACTTCCTGGTTTGTTTTTCCTTTGGGAATGCAATCAGCCTAGGAATATCCCACCAGAAACAAAAGGAATACTACTAAAACTTTCAATACAATTGAAAAAAACATTATACAATGAAAGTGCAAGAATAAATTGCTAAATCAGTACCTAATGCATAGAAGGCTGATCAGCAAACATTGAACTTAAAACAAAAAAGTGAAGATGGCAAAGGCTAATTTCCCCTTTCAACTCAGTGTCACACTGATGTTTCCACAGTAAAGATAAGGGATGTGGAGTGGATTTCCAAAGCTCTAGAACTCAATCCAGATTGGCAGATGCCCACCTGTGGCTAAATTTCACTTATTAATACAGCTGAACTGAATACTATGGTAAACATTAATTATAATAAAACTCAGCATCTGAGCAGTGTCTGACTATAAATTTATAAGAAGAAAGAAACCACAACAAACAATTTCCACTTTCCATTATATTTAGACAAAGCATGCTGATTATGTCTGAAATCATCTCAAAGCTATTTTTGATGTACTTCATGATGTCAGAGAAGTGCAAAACAACTTTTGTTATCCACTTTTTTAGGCTGCTACTCTGTGGTCTCATGCTACAATATACACAGCAGCCATCACAGAACACTGCAGGAAGATTTAACAACTTTACAAGCTATAAAAAGAAGTCATGTCTTACCATAACGTTCCATCTGTATTGTTGATCCTTGTTTAGTCATTACTCATGGGTATCTGTTCCGACCTCGGAACCGAGCCAGCCATTTTCCAAGCTTGCGTCAGCTTCAAACTCTCGAGCTAAACTCTTACCCACAATTCCCCTCTCCCTGTTACCTCAGATTGAGTTTGCAAGTCAAAGAAGGTAGAGGCTACCTCTGGTCAAATAACCTAAGAGAACCGGATGGTGAGATCCGCTTGAAACCACAGGAGGGGGAAGGAGGGAGGGTCATAATGACTGAATGAGGATCAACAATACAGATGGCTATACTACTCAGCAACAGCTCCTCGTGGTCCTGCAGAGTGGTCCTAGCAGCAGAGAACTGAGAAAAGTGACTACTTTCCTGATTTAAGTATTTTTTGCTTTTTTTTACCTGAAATACCTTCTCTTGCTTACCTTGAACAAGCTTAAACTGTTTTAACTGTTTGTTGCATTATATATTATCTGCACTTAAAGTTTCATTTAGTCGAAAATTGGTTGAAAGTTGTTTGTTTGTTAATTTAACTGTTGAGGCTGCCCACTAAAGTGTGCTAGCCTGTGTAACTGATTTATTACGGTTTCCTGCATTTCTGTGTGCTTTCTATCTCAAAAACAAAAAAACAAAAAAATATCCTTGTTTTCCCGCCTCTCCTCGACTAGTTTAGACCAGTATACAGGCTTTGCTGTATTCTGGGCTGTAGTGTAGTTCCTGTGGTGTCCATTGCCTTACTTGGATAGAAGGAAGTTTCTTTGTTCACCAGTGGGAGTGGGGAGCCTTGAACAGCCTATCTGTCCCTGAAGGAGTGACCTCAGCACAAGAGCTTGTAGTAATTGGTTGTTTTGGACCATTTCTAGCTCTTTTGAAGTCTCCTGTTTAAAATCCGCGTTTGCAGGGCTTTGCGTGGTTGTGCCCATAGTGCAGTGCCGGTTAAACTTTTTCTGGCTCCACCAAGTCTGCTCTTCAAATTTTCCCTTAAGAAAGCTCTACTCTTATAATAATCTAGTCTAATCGCTTTATTATAAGCCTAGCACTTGTTCTCAAAACCTCTCTTCTAAGTAAGCACTCGCTAACTAAAGTAAGCACTACATCCACCTACCTTCACTGTGAGTACCCACTTCCCTTAAAGGCCCAGCACTCCCTTATAATATTCTAGCATGTCGAGTGGTAGATTGCTGGCATCCTCTCCGGTTCAGCTGGTTAATCTGGGAATCTTGAGACAACGCTACAATTGTCTCATGTACACAAACAACCCTCTCCTCCTCCCAACAAACACAAATACATGTGAGAGATGCAACTATATAGCCAGAGTGCTTACTTAGATAATATACTAGACCTCTCTCAACTCAGGACTGGCAAGACCAGACAGGAGGAGAAGGTAACCACACACACACCAAACCCAGTCCCACATAGACCTACCACAACTGCAAACCAAACACATAAAAACACAAAGACATACTCGGAAACTCTAACAAAAGACTTACCAAAATAACAGAGGCTCCCAAAGCAGACACCCAAAAATCCACCACCTCAAAACATAACACATGCATCACATACTTCAATAAATCACAGAGTCAAACAATCACAGCCCTTAAGGCCAAACACCATGCCTGATGCACTAGTAATAGGTGACTCTATAGTCAGACACACTGACGTTCCGCTTACCAGGCTGAACAAGGAGAGGGTAACGGTGAGCTGCTTATCGGGAGCTGGGATCCGCCACATAACACACGCACTCAGGTCACTCCAAAGCAAGTACAAATATGACTCCGTCATTGTCCATGCCGGCGTGAATGACCTGAGACGTACCTCCCTGGACTACATGAAAAGAGACATAAAGGAGCTCTCTGATTATGTAGCCCAGGCTGATATGACCCTGACCAGCATCTTGCCTTCACCAAGAATGATGCCACAATACAAAGACAAGATGACCAGCTTTAATAATAAGCTCAAATACTGGTGTCATTCTAGGGGGATCCAATGTCTGTCTGCTTGGGATGACATGCTGGACAAGCCACGCTGCTTCGCAAGGGACGGCTTGCATCTGTCACCACTGGGATTCCGGATATTGGCTAAGACTCTTGCCTCCCCCATAGTGCCTTTTTTAGGCAAGGCTCAAAAGACAAACCCACCTCCTTAGAAAACAAAAATGGAAAAAAATTAAGGGTAATGCTGCTCAACGCCAGAAGTCTAAATCTCAAGATGCAGGCTCTCGAAGCACTCCTCAGTATGGAGGACATCAATGTCTGTGCAGTAACTGAAACCTGGTTCAAGGCTCCTGAGAGCACCCCAGCGCTACCAGGCTATACCTCGTATCATGCTTTTCAGCCCCAAAACTCGGGCCAAACCAAAAAGGGAGGGGGAGTGTCCATATTCATCAAGGACACCCACAACTCCAGGTTAGTGGCAACACATGAAGCATCAGAGACCATCCAGGTGCAACTAACCATAGGCAAAACTGCTATACAACTGGTAGCATGTTACAGACCACCCCTCCCAATCTCAGGAACCCCACTCAGCCTTCCTGAAGACATTGGAGGATATGAATGTCTCAACAAACACCATCATATTGGGAGACTTCAACTACCATAACATAGACTGGGTGCATTATTCTAGCCCAAAGGTTCCTGGAATTCATAAATTCAAACACAATGGAACAGCTAGTCACCTCTCCCACAAAGGGAGATAATATACTAGACCTGATCATCACAAACATGGGGACAAAGTGCTCCACGCCGGAAGTATACCCTTCACTAGTGAGATCTGACCACAAACTAATCACCCTGGATATACATGTCCCACCTCCACCCACAACACAAAAGACTACAGTGAAAAACTTCTCAAAAGCCGACTTTACACTTCTTAAAACTGAGATGGTATCCTTTAAGCCCATTGGGACAGTGGAAACCAAATCCCACAATACAGAATCCTTCACAAATGCTTTCTACGGACATCTCCAAGAATGCATGGATCATGCAATCCCAAATAAAACCAAGACCCTCTCCACCAAGGGCAGGCGTCCTGTCTGGTGGACCCCAGCCATAAACAAATTGTATAACAAAAGAAGGAAGCTACTGCACGACAGAGCAAAATCCCATAAAGAGAAGGCATCTCTGATTAGCACTAGCAGAAAGCTACGTTCTCTCATAAAAACATCAAAGGCCAACTTTGAGAGAAAAATCGCTATGGACACTAAAGATAACCACAAGGCCTTCTTCAGCTATGTTAGAAACCTGGGCGGAAACCCCCAGATATGTTCAGAGTTAGTTCACAATGACAAAAAATACACTGAACCCACAGATATTGCCAACATTCTGGCAGACAGGTTCAGTGCAAATTTCTCCCCTCCCTCACCCCCAAAAGAAGAAATACTCATCCCAGCTGAATGTAACCTCCCTGTCATCTCAGATGTCCAGGTGAGAACCGCCCTCAGCAAAGCTAAAAACACAGCTTCAATGGGACCCGACGGTATCCCGGGTTGCGTGCTACGTGAACTCCAAGAGGAGCTAAACCCGCACATAAAAATGCTATTTAACCTTAGCCTTACTACAGGATATGTACCTGAAAACTGGCGTACAGCAACAGTAGTCTCACTCCACAAAGGAGGCACCTCTACTGACCCTGGTAACTACTGCCCCATAAGCTTAACCAGCCTGGTCTGCAAAGCTATGGAAAGAATCATTATGGAACTAATAAACAGAGACATTGGGGACTTACAGACACTTGATCCCACCCAGTTCAGCTTTGTAAAAGGCAGATCCTGCCTTTTAAACCTGGTTGACTTTTTCGAAACAGTCACTAGAGCCATTGACGAGGGCAAAGCAGTCCATACAACCTACCTGGACTTGGCTAAAGCTTTCAACACAATACCCCACTCTAGCATCATAGACAAGCTCAACAGCTTAAATGTAAATCCATATGTCACAAGATGGGTGGCAAACTGGCTAAAGGATAGAACCAATAAAGTCAAAATCGCTGGAGCCATGTCAGACTCAAAGCCAAGTGGTGTCCCACAGGGCTCTGTCCTGGGACCCCTCTTGTTTGGCATTTATTTTTCAGATGTGAAAGCAAACATGGGAGGGTTGTGGCTGACAAGGTTTGCAGATGACTGCAAACTAGGCGCCACAGTCGATACACCAGCTGACACATACATCCTACAGAAAGGCCTCACTGAAACGGACAACTGGTGCCGGAGTCATGGCCTTAAACTAAATGCCAAAAAATGTAGTCATCCCCTTTGGGAAATACAAAGTGCCCACAAATTATCATATAGGCTGTAACCCACTGAGTACGGAAAAAGTAATCAGAGACCTGGGGACCCAAGTCGATAGTGACCTCTCTCATTTGACACCCACGTTGCCAAAGTGGTTAGAAAGACTTTCTACCTTGCCCAACTTATCATGAAGGGATTCACATCCAGATCAAAGGAGGTCATTGTGCCCCTGTAACTCCTCCCTTATCAGGCCCATGATTGAGTACAATGCCCCATTTGGTATGTACCTCACCCGGCACTTGCAACAGCTAGAGAGACCCCAAAAGTACCTCACCAAGAGGATCAAGGGTCTCCAACATATGTCATATGCTGCCAGACTAAAGAAACTCCAACTCTATTCAGTAGCATACCGCCTACTCAGAGGTGATCAGTGCCTGACGTACAAGGCCATGTCCAATCAGGAATTGATGAACATGCTCCACCTCAAAAAATCCAAATCCATCAGAACCACGAGAGCTAAAGATTTGAACCTCAGCACAAATATGAATAGGACATGCTGGAGGGACAGATTCATAACTCAGAGGCTTCCCATACTCTGGAACAGAATCCCAGTTCGTGTTAGGCAGAGCCCCTCACTGGCTCTCTTCAAGAGAAATCTTGACGAGTGGATGGGAGATCGTAGGTTTACCCCAGGGGTCATCTCTGTGTCACTACTAGACAGAGGCACAGTAAACTAATTCTATTATGTAAGGGGGTCTTCACTGTGTCACTACTAGACAGAGGCACAGTATTCTAAATCTATTCTGTACACTTTTGTACCATTACATGGGGTGGCGAAAGCCACATCACTATGGCTAGGCTTATAAATGCCCCAGGGCAGATAGCCTAGTACCAAACTATGAAACTATTATGGTAAGACGTAACTTCTTTATCTGATATTGTTAATCCTCATTCATTCTTTATGCATGGGACAGAGTCCCCAGCTACCTCTATTCCTGGGAGGCTCTCATGGAAGGACATTCCTGAGCACCATAGAACCGAAAGATGCTCTTCCCCTGGAGGCCAAATCCAATTCATAATGATTGATGAAGGTATGAGGCGTAGCCCAAGTTGCAGCTGCACAGATGTCATGTAAAGAAGCTCTGGTATGGAAGGCAGCAGAAGTTGCCACTGACCTTGTTGAATGAGCTTTCATAGTAGTAGGCAATGAGAGATTATGTTGTGTATAAATGAAGGTCACACAGTCCTTCAACCATCTAGCTAATGTGACCTTAGCAACAGGAGATCCTAACCTAGGTCCAGAAAAAGCCAAAAATAACTGGTCAGATTTACGAAAGGACCTAGTCCTGTTTAAGTAAAAACGGATCTGCCTGTGGCTATCTAGGGTATGTAGGCAATACTCTCCTCTGTTTGAATAATTGGGAAAGAAAACTGGCAATTCTATGGCTTGATTAATGGACATTTCAGAGATCACTTTTGGCAGAAAAGATGTATTAGTTTTCAGAAACACACTATATCTATGAAAAAATCAAGTATGGACTCTTGATACATAAAGGTTAAGCTCAGAAATACGTCTGGCAGAAGTAATGGTGACCAAAAACAAGGTTTTCCATGACAAATGCTTGAGGTCGCAAGAAGAGGCTGGTTCGAAAGGTGGCATTGTCAGAGCTTGTAGAACTAATAAATCCCATGGTTGAATAGGTTCTCTAAAAGGTGGCTTCAGATGACTCACACCTTTTATGAAGGTCTTGCACAATTTGTGGGACATGAGGAGTCTTGGACACCCTCATGAAAATTAGAAATTGCAGCCAAATGAACTCTAATGGTAGAGGCCGATAGACCTGATTGAAAAAGGTCGGCCAGATAGTCTAGTATTATTGACACTGGTGCGGACAAGGAATCTACTTGTTTATCTTTTAGCCAACAGGTAAATCTTTTCCACTTGCTCAGATAAGTAATTCTAGTGGAAGACTTATGAGATGCAATGAGAATGTCATGTACTGATAACGAAAGATCATTCTGCCTGGCAATCAAGGGAATTGGAGTAGCCAAGCCGTGAGCTTCAGGCTGTTCAAGTTGGGATGAATCAGGTTCTGTTGATGTGAGATCAACTCCGGGGTTGGATGGAGATTCCATGGTTGATCTAGTAGGTGAGGCAAAAGGAAGGGGAACCAAATCTGTCAAGGCCAATATGGTGCTATGAGGATCACCTTGCTCTTCAACCGACGGGCTTTCTTCAGAAACTGGGGAATGAGGGGGAAAGGCTGGGAATGTGTAAAGAAGATCCCGAGGGTCAATCGTGGACTAGAGCGTCCCTAGGTGACTATCCCGGAGGGGGAATCAGGGCGAAGTAGTTGCTGCATTTGTAGTTGGTCGGGGATGCAAAGAGGTTGCAGCAAGGACGGCCCCAGCGGTGGAAGATCTCCACCGCTATCAAGAGATTCAGGGACCACTCGGGAGGTTGAAGAATGCACCTGCTGAGTCTGTCTGCTATCATGATGGAACTCCCAGGAATGTGCGTTGCTAGAAGAAAATGGTTGGTAGCCATCGCCCATTGCCATATCCTCATGGCCTCTCGACAAAGGGGGTAAGATTTGGTTCCACCTTGCTTGTTGGTGTACCAGACCACCGCCATGTTGTCTGACTGAATCGCAATTGTCCGAGACGGCAGCAGGGGATGGAATGCTTGCAACACCAGACAAACTGCCCTCAGCTCTAGAACATTTATATGCAGATGGGCCTCCAGTTCGGACCAAGTGCCTTGGACTGTCTGTCCCTGACATAGCCACCCCCACCCCATCAGGGAGGCGTCCGTGGTCACTGTGGCCTTGGGTTGCTGGGGGGGAGACCATTGTGACAGATTGTGTGTCATCCACCAATTTAAATCCTGTTTGCACCTGTGGGTTACTCAAATCATGGCTGAGAGAGGATGCTGAAAAGGATACCATTGGGTGAGCAGTAGCCATTGTAGAAGCCTCATGTGAAACTTGGCCAGGGGGACAATGGTGATGGAGACTGCCATGGAACCCAACAGCTGTAGAACCGAGTGAGCCGTGGATTTCTCCCTTGAAAGGATTGGAATCAGTTGTTGCTTTATCCTTAAAATTCTGTGCTCTGGAATAGCAGCTCTGCAGTTCTGTGTCCAAGATAACCCCTATGAATTCTGTCAAATGAGATGGGGTGAGATTGGATTTTTGCCATTTTATGGTTATGCCAAGTATTTGAGCAGCAAGGAGAGACTATGCCAGGGCTTCCTCCAGTAGATGTCTGGTGGGGGTGGAAAAGAGCCAGTCGTCTAGGTATGGAAACACCTGGAATTCTTAAAGTTACAAGTGAGCTGTGACAACTGCCATGCACTTTGTGAACACTCTGGGAGCTGTAGAGAGTCCAAAGGGCAGTACTCTGAACTGGTAGTGACTGGCTCCCGCAAGGAAGCGAAGAAATCTTCTTGAAGGCCTGTCCACTTTTATATGATAGTACGCATCTTGAAGATCTAATAGAGCACATCCAATTGTCTTTTTCCAAAATTGGGAGGATAGACTGTATTGTGACCATTCGGAATTTTTGTACTCTTTCAAACTTGTTCAATACACTGAGATCCAAAATTGGTCTCCAGTCCCCGGTTTTCTTTGGCACCAAAAATAGTCTTGAGTAGAATCCGGAGCCTATCTGGTCTGGAGTGACTATTTGGATGACTATCTTTCTTAGCAGCTTTTCTATCTCTAGTGCTGCTTCTTCCCTTTGACGGGGTGGAACATCGGGAAGGTTTTTTGAAAGGACAGGAGAAAGATCGAAGGGAATATGATAACCTCTGGTTATAATCATTTGTACCCAAGAATTGGTGGTGATGGTTAGCCATGCAGAAGGGTACAAGGAGAAACTTCCCCCGACAACCTCCAGAGGAAAGGAGTTGGGCCGCTCTTCATGAGCACTGGTAGGACTGGCCAGGGAAAGAATCCCTGGAACCCTGGTTACGCGGACCACCTCTGCGCCAAAAGGAGAGTCTTCGCTGTGAGTTTCCCCCTCTGCCTCTAGGGGAGAACTCTGTCTGTGTGTCTGTCACAGAAAGGACCCTGAGATTTCTTGAACCATATCTTTCCACTCTTTTGGTTTTGGGAGAAAGCACGTTGAGGGGAAGAATAACGGACACCTACGGCAGAAAGGGTCTCACCGTCCTGTTCACATCTGGCCAGTGTGCTTTTAACTTTGGGTCCAAACAACGAGGAGGCCTCAATGGGAGCTGTAAGAAAGGAAGCCTTAAAGGGTTCCGCAAAATTGCACAAGCGCATCCAGGTGTGTCGACTCAAGACCACAGCTGAACCTGCTGCTCTAGCTGCTCCTTCTGATGCGTGACATATCAGCCGAATAGAGGAGTTCGATACTGACTCAATGGTGGCCAACTGAGAGGCCACTTTGTCATGGACCTCATCAGACACGGCACCAGCCAAGGTTTCAGAGAGCTCAGAAATCAGATCCCTTTGAAGCCTGGTAAAGTGTGCCATATAATTCAGGGACCTGATAGCAAATGTCGCTGATGCAAAGGTGTACTTCCCTATCCTGTCCAGGGCCCGGGACTCTGTTAGGTGGATGGACAGGCTGGCTTTCTTCTGCCAGTTCCTTTTTTGTTGTGGCCACCACCACCAAAGCATCCACAGGAAGACATTTTGACCAATGGGGATTCGTAGCAGAAGAGGACAAAATCTTATCTGGCCTCCAGGGAATAGCTTTGCTGGTATCAGGAGCCTTCCAAGCATGCTGCACGATAAGCCGGACAAGTTCATCAGCAGGTGGAGTAACCCAGGAGGTAGGGGGCTGGGCATGAAAGGCTTGCAGGAACACAGATTCCACAGAGGTCGGATTAGAGGACTGCCAGTCACCTCTCTGTTTCAGGATTTCGAGGATATCACCAAAGGATACATCAGAGGGTGACCAAGGGGATCCTTCCCCCTCATCAAAATCTGTGTCTTCAGTGAGGGACTCCTCTGTGGAATATGTGCTTCCTCTTGCATAAACTTTTCCAGTGGACTTCCTCAGTGGGAAAAGCTGGAGAAGACAGTGGAAAAGGGGTTTCCTGTGGGACTATGTCCTGAGGCCCTTGCACCCGGTGTCCGCTTGGTGTGACTTGTGAAACCAGTGTACCAGAGGAGGGCAGAGGGATAGTCAGTCCAGTATCGCCAGCAGCAGCGAACGCCTTCTCCATCAGTTGGAAGGCTGGTCCACCTGAGAGGAGTGAATGTATAGGACAGGGGTCACCCCTCCCCTAAGTGCTCAGCCTGCCGACCGGGAGTCCCTGGATGGCTGTGGAGCAGCCAACTATGCATGTCACAACTGACATCCTGGGTCATAGCAAAACTTTCCTGCCACGAAGGCAACTGCGGTAACTTAGTGAAATCCACAAAGGGAACCGCAGAAGGGGAAGACTGTGCTATATCCATGGACTTCAAAGGCAATGAAGGAGGAGAATAAAAAGGGGTCTTTGGAGACAGGTGATCACCTCCCAAGGAAGGACAGTTCCTGAGGGGTGGGATACCTCTGGCCAAGAGCACCTGATCCACAAGACGCAGCACACTGTGTTCAGAAAGGCTTCTAGTGGACCTCACGGAGACTGAGGGAGAAACAGGCCTGTCCACAGAAGAGGCAAACTTGGTGCCCATCTCACCAGTCCGCACCGAGAACAACGGTGCAGAGAGAGACTGGACTACGGGTGTCTGCATCGAAGAAGTCATCGGTGCCGAAGTCATGGTCTGCAGCTGGAACCGACAAAACTGGAGTCAACAATAAAGGCATCTGTTCAGAGTACGATGTCGGAGTTGACGTGGTCAAGGTCTGCACCGATTGAACGGCCGGTGCCGATACAGTGGTAATAGTCTGAACTGAGGAGCCCCTCGGTGCCGATATAGTGAAGGCTGCAGGAGAAGACGGAGCCGAGATCACTAAAGGAGCCGAAGGCCTCGGTGCCAAAGGTCTAGGCACTGAAAGCACCGGGGCTGACTGAGTGAGCTCCGGAGCCGAAACTGTAGCCTTTTTAGGTTTTGGTTGGTGGGAGTCCCCAGCCAGGGACGAAGGCAAAGATTTAGCCTTGGTAGGAACATCCAAGATTTTCTTATGGGCTCTAGGAGGGGTTGAGGCCTCCGACCCAGAAATAGCCTCTGAAAAGGGTGACTTAAGAAGTCCCTTCAGCAACAGCTTGTTTTTCCTTTCCAACAAAGTTCTATTTGAAAAGTTTTCACAAATAGTACAGGGCGGGTCAACAGACAAGTGGGATGTCCCCAAACAATAAACGCACAGAGAGTGCATCAGAAGTAGGCAGTTTGTGTCCACAATCAGAACACCGTTTAAACCCCGGACTATCTTTCTTATCTGCCATGACAGCAAATTAAATAGCAGAAAAGGGTACCAGCAATGGTACAAAAGAATACCCGAAGGTATGAGAAAAAAGGGAAGGATTACCAATGATGGTAAGGGGAGAATAACCTTGTGGTAAAAAGGTAGAGAAAAGAGAAGAAAAACCTGAAGAAAATATGGTCGCTAGATGCGATAGGGTAAGAGACAACGAAATAGAAAGTTTTCTGACAGAAAGGTAATATGAATGACTATTAAACAACAAATAACTGTACTTAGCTCAAGAGAAGCAGCTTGACACGACCGAATGGCAATACAGCAAACAAAATCTGAGGTAACAGGGAGAGGGGGATTGTGGGTAAGAGTTTAGCTCGAGAGTTTGAAGCTGACGTGAGCTTGGAAAATGGCCGGCTCGGTTCCGAGGTCGGAACCAATACCCATGCGTAAGGAATGAATGAGGATTAAAAATATTAGATTAAACTTTATGCTGCCAAACAGGAAGAAGGAAAAAAAGTGTGATGGAGTGTGAAAAGTTTTTAAAGTTATTGATCAACTGCTGCTTTTTTAATGTTCCATTTCCCAGATGTGTACACAAGCCTCAATTCCCACTTCCCCGAAGCTTAACTAGAGGTAAGAAAATCATTAAAAAGAACTGAGAAAATTAGTTTACTCCATTTACTTAATTTATAAAATATAGTCACTGTTGTGCAGAAGGAATATGCAGTTAATATGAGTACAAAATAACCACAAAATACAATCAGATAAAACTGAAGTTATTAATAGAGAAATATTAATACATGTTCAATTTGCACTTTGACAGTTTGGTGATTTTTACTAATGTTAGTATTTTGCCCAGGTATATAAAATTTCAATGAGGATATTAAAAATAAGAAAAGAAATGCAAGCACACCTTGCTTCAGGTATCAACTGTGTAGTAGCTCTAAATGTCTTACATTTTAAGAGCTATACAATGGTTCATATATTCCTATACTTTTTCTCTTACTCACAGCATTACAGAAGCTAAAGTTTCACATACTGCTAAGAATTACGATAAAACTCCTTTGATTATAACCCACTAGTTATCCGGTCTCAGTCTTCACTTTCCAGGTGAATTTGCCAGATATTGCTTGAACAGATACCACATGCATACCTGTTAGAGTGAGAAATCTGGACAAAGCCATCAATAATGGGGGGACAAAGGCCCAAAAATAGGGACACTTTTTAAATATTGCTCTTACAAACTTAGAAATTTGATAGAATGACAGGTTTTGCATTAGCATGAATTTTCTGAATGATACGAAGTCTGAAACTCAAATGCCTTATTATTTTCTGACTTTAACCCTCAATGATTTACCAGTGCATTTGCTAGAAAACCACAATTTTATGCGTATTAAACTAAAAATATGGGGCTAAACTCTGGACATTGTGAAAATCTGTACAGTTGAGAGGTAGACCACATGGGTTATCAGCAGAGACATAATCACAATCCTCTGTGTTATGAACTGCTTCAAAAGATTAATGTGGCACCTCTCTCCTCTTGATTAGGCCACTAGCATAACAATGTTATTAGTCTTACAGTCCAAAGTTAAACTATCAACTACAAGTTGTATCTAGAAGCATAAATACCAAATGTCACTGTATTCTATATCTTCCTCAGTTAAATAAGAAATGACTTGTTCCTGCAACTGTATTTACAACAATATAAAACAATTACTTCCTGTCCAATTTGTACAAACAGAAATCAAGAAAAAAAATATTACCTGAAATGTTTCTCTTTCAAGCCGAACAATAACCCCCGTTGTCTCGGGATCCAGCTGAACGAGCTCTCCCCATTCGTGCTGTCCGCCTACATCTACACCAGATGCAGTCTCTGAGCACAACTGTAAGTCCCTTGGAAGCACTTTCAGCTAAACAAAATATATCAAATTGAAAAGCTATAAAGACTTACGGAAAAGATTTCTTTACAGAACAAATCACAACATAATTCCTGTATAATAATAACCTGATATAGTTGCTCCTCAGGGTACAATGAGATAGGAAATAATGGAATATATGACAAAAGTCTGAAAACACAGAGAATCACTTACTACTACTATTTGTAATTCCACACATGCTGTCCAAACACTGTTGCAATAATACAGTTTTGTGATGAAATTTTAACAACTGCATTGCTAATTTGATTTATAATTTTTGCCGTGTTGCTTTGATGGTGTTCATTTCAGTTACTTTAATACAAAAATTCCTTTAAATGCACATTACCTAAATTTGAACAATAACTCCAATTCTAATTAGTCAGTCTAAAATGATCAAGCAACATTCAAAAGATAAAAAACTGAAGCCAGTATCTAAATAATTGTATGCAGTTCAGTATCACTGTATAATACTCACAAAGAGATACAAACTAAATTTGTGGGAGAAAATGCCACACTGCAAGATAGTATACGCTTCCAAACCCTGCACTGCTAGAAGTTGAGAATTACAAACTTATTTTAATGCTTCCTGAGCTAACTTCAGCTGTCATGCTCAGGTATCAAGTCCATGAAGGCTGAAAAGCTTAAAGCTCTGAAGGATGGAAGAAGCTGGGGAGAATGGGAACAACAGCTTGCAGATAGTCAATGAAAACACATGAGCAGCTATATTTATTCTTGCTAAATACTGGATCCTTTAGGATTCAATACTCTGAAAGAGCACCACTAAATGGCACAAAATGTCAGAAAATGACGACTCCAACAGCAATTTGACCAAACTTTACAGATAAATTATAAATCACCTAGTAAGTACAACATAAAAAATATAAACGTTGCTGTCTAACTTAATAGAAATTCGTAAGACCCTCTCAGATCAGCAAGGGTCCAGATCTAATGCTTCAACAGGTAATTCCTGAAGTTCCTATTGAAACTGAAAAACAGGCACCTGTTCAAACTCAAGATATTTTAAAGAAGCTCATCCAGAAGATTCATAAAAAGAAATTATGTACTCGCTATAACATTCCATCATCATCTTCTTTCGGCTTTTCCTGGTTAGGGGTCGCCACAGCGGATCACCTGTCCGCTCATGAATGGCAGTGGAGTTTTATGGTGCCGAGTTGCCAGCCCGGTGCCCAACCTTCCACAGAAGGCACACACATGCACGCACTCATGCCTAGGGCCAGTTTAGAGTGTCCAATCCATCTACAGCATGTCTTTGGGATGTGGGAGGAAACCGGAGCACCCGGAGGAAACCCACACGACCACAGGGAGGACATGCAGACTCCACACAGAAGGCACCCCAGCCAAGGATCGAACTGGAGAACCTCTTGTTCTGAGGTGACAACGCTAACCGCTGCACCACCGCGGACAAACCAAAAAAGCACTATTTCCCGCCAAAAAATTCTCCTAGGTTAACAATAACAAAACTACAAAGAGCGAGACAAAAATCGATTTACATAGAAAACACAAACTAGTGACTTGTTATGCTTCGCAACAAACTGCCTAGTTTTGCACACTTCCT
Source organism: Protopterus annectens (assembly GCF_019279795.1). Taxonomy (NCBI): domain Eukaryota; kingdom Metazoa; phylum Chordata; order Ceratodontiformes; family Protopteridae; genus Protopterus; species Protopterus annectens. The sequence continues at coordinate 230,746,112 of NC_056733.1, forward strand.
TTAATAAAAATGAGATGTGATGGACAACCCAGTTAAGGAAACGGGTGGCACTTAATGTTCACAATGTTAGCAACTGCACTATGGGGCATTGTGACTGATGGTTGTGAACCTTCCAGACATCTTTAAGTGGAAGAGATACTGAATTCCAGATAAACAACTAGGCCACACTGCCGTTAAGCAGTAGACTAAAAACTTGCAGTCTTACAGGGCAAGCACTTGTGAAACGTTAACATTCTTTAGAAGCTGCTGTACAGCAAAAACAAGAGAAACCCTACCAGACTCCGATATGTGAAAAGCACGTTTCTAATAATCCAAACGTATTGACTGTACGTGTAACATTCCATCTGTGTTGTCTACTTTCATTCAACCTCAACGAATGGGGTCTCAGATCTATGGTTGAATTAGACTCTGCTGTTATTACAGCTTGCAGAAACCTTAAAGCTCTCGAGCTCTCCCTTACCCGTAAAGCATTGCTGCCTTGTCACCTAAGATTATATCTATAGCTTTAGAGACTCTGATAGACCATGATACAGCCAGATATATATGTACATATATATCGATATTCACACATGTAGAACTTGAGTTATCGTCTAATTAGAAAAACATATTAGCCAACGCGTGCCTTAGAGAGATCAGTCTTCGACATCAAGAGACATACACTGTGTCCTCATGTGTGTCCTGCCAAGGAAGGGCATCAATAAAATAAAAAAGGGCTGGGGGTTGGAAGGAGGGGAGTTGGGCTGAATGAAAATAGACAACACAGATGCAACGTTATGGTACATAACTTATTTATTTGATGATGTCAATTTTCATTCATCCTCAACAAATGGGACAGAGTCCTCAGCTGGCTACCGGGTGAACCCTAAGGAAGGACATGTTGGAGAACAGCTGAGCGAAATGCAGACCTGCTCCTTGAAACCATACCTAATTTGTAGTGATTGATAAACGTGTGCAGATTTGACCACGTAGCAGCTGCACAAATGTCGTCCATAGAAGCCCTGGGCTGGAAAACCATGATGCCACTACAGACCTAGTAGAATGGGTCTTAACTGTTTTTTTGTAGAGGAACATTCAACTGTGTACAAGCCAAGCTAATGGATTCTGTTATTCACTTGGTTATTGTCACCTGTTTCACTGGCTGTCTCAATTTATGGTGTGCAAGAGATAAAAAGCTTGTCTGACTTTCTGAAATCTTTAGCCCAATGTAAATAGTAGTGGAACTGTCTATGGACATCCAGTGAAAGGAGTTAGGAATTCTCCTTTGTTACTGTAGTCTGGAAAAAATACTGGTAGGATGATGGCCTGATTAATACTGGATTCTGACACTACCTTCAGAAGAAAGGAAGCATTGGGACGTAAAGAAACTCTGTCCTTAAGAATGATGAGGTAAGGGGGGTTTTGAGGAAAATGCTTGAATTTCTGAAACTCTGCTGACTGAGGTTAGGGCTACTAGAAAGGTATTCTTCCAAGAAAGGAACTTCAAGTCATACCTGGCTGCTGATTCACAGGGGGAGGGGGGGATTAGAGCTTGGAAATTAGAAGTTATGTACCTACCATAATGTTCCATGTTAGTTGTCTTCTCTCGCTTTCTTTCTTGCTGGATGGGTTCGGAGCCGATCCTCGGCTCCGACTTGGCACTTGCTAAGCTCGAGAGCTAATTTTACCAGCTCGAGGCAACCCTATATCCCATGATGCAAGGCGGAGACTACCCAGATCTCGTTTGGTAGCTAAAGAAATAGTAATATTTTCTTTCAACTGAAGAGGAGGAAGAAAAATAACAATACTAAATAACATCATAATCCTCTAGAAAGGATCAACCTAATCTAGTGACACTAGAAGTTGAACAGCTAGAAAAGGGAATAACCTCTTAATAGAAGATGCATAATCTTCCCGGTCTGACCAGGCTAGGGGGATGGAGGGCGGGACGCAAGAAAGAAGGCGAGAGAAGACAACTAACATGGAACGTTATGGTAGGTACATAACCTTCTAAATGTTAAGTTGTCAATTTCGCCTTCGTTCTTGCTGGATGGGACCGCGTCCCTAGCACCTCTATCCTGGGTGGCTCAATGGAACAGACTCTTGAGAACGGTGGAACCAAAATTCGCTCTGTCTCTGGAGGCCAAGTCTAATTAGTAATGTGAAACAAAGGTATGAGGAGAGGCCCATGTGGCTGCTGCGCAAATAGTGTCTATTGGAAGTCTAGCTTGAAAAGCTGTAGTTGTAGCTAGAGCTCTGGTAGAATGGGCTTTTGGCTTAGAAATCAACTCTTTGCCTCTGAGCTGATAAATGTAAGTGATCACAGAAGACAGCCATCTAGATAAAGTTACCTTGGAAACTGGAAGGCCTTTCCGGTTCTCTGCACAGGATAGAAACAGTTGATCAGATTTCCTAAAAAGTTTAGTTTTGTCCAGATAATATCTGAGCTGGCGGTGAACATCAAGACAATGTAACTTCTGTTCCGCTCTATCAGAATAATTCGGGAAAAACACTGGAAGATCAATGGATTGATTTAGGTTCGTCTACAATGCCACTTTTGGTAAGAAAGACGGATTAGTCCTTAGAGATACCCTATATTTGTGGAATATTAAATAGGGAGGACGAATGCAGAGAGCATGAAGCTCAGATACTCTCCTGGCAGAAGTAATGGCGACTAGAAAAAGTGTCTTCCAAGAAAGAAATTTCAAAGAACAGGCAGCTGCAGGTTCGAAAGGGGGAAGAATCAAGGATGTTAAAATTAAATTTAGATCCCACTGTGGTGGGGGGTCTCTAATCGGAGGTTTCAGTAAAAAGATACCTCGAAGGAATGCCTTGCAAAGTTTATGTGACATAATGTTGTGGTCCAAAAGGCCTATATGAAAATTTGAAATGGCTGCCAGTTGAACTTGGAAGAAGAGGATCCTGAATGAAAAATCTCAGCTAGGAAGTCCAATACCGAATTAATTGGAGCAGTATAGGGGTCTATGTTCCTAGCTTTTGCCCAGAAGGAGAAACGTCGCCATTTACTAGTGTAAATCTTTCTGGTTTAGGGAAGCTACTATGATATCCCGGACGGGATTTGAAATCATAGGAAGCCTGGTTAAGGATGGAAGTGGAGCAACCAAGCAGTGAGGTTGAGAGAAGGTATGGATTGGTGCAGCTGCCCCGACTGGTGGGTCAGAAGATCTGGAAAGTACAGTTTTGTACCTATCATAAATGTAGATGTCCGATAGGTATGCATCTGCAGTCATAACATATGGGTTGTCCTGCCTCAGGCAGCCCTTCGGTCGGCCGGATTCCAAAGTCTGTGTCTGGCCTCGGCTGATGTCGCACTTTCCCCGACGTCAGAGCTTCTGGGGTATAAAGGCATCAGCCGACGCCATTTTCCTCAGTGTTTCTTGCCCCAGATGCCAGGTGCCCTCTAGGAAGGCTAAACTTGGATAAATGTTGAAAATTCCAAACAGTAGCAAACAATATATATATATATATATATATATATATATATATATATATATATATACATATATACATACATATATACATACAAACAAATACACCATAATAGATTCCCCAGCTATATAAGGGGTAAGCACCCTAGGAGTACCACAGAGGGGAAGGAGGGTGGGTAATCCTGACTGCAGATGCATACCTATCGGACATCTACATTTATGGTAGGTACAAAACTGTACTATGTCCTTCAAGGATGCATCTGCAGTCATAACATATGGGTAGAATACCATAGCCAAACTGGGGGAGGAGGTACTAAGATAAGGATGGTGTAGTTAAGATCCCCTGTAAAACTGCAGTTGCAAAACCTGCTCGGGATCTGGAGTATAAAGGTAGATTGTAATGCTTGGCAAATGTATGCACGGAGCTCCAAGTAGCAGCTTCTAAAATGTCCTTGGTAGCCACCCTCGTAGGAAAGCTGTAGTGGTGGCTGTGGCTCTTGTGGAGTGAGGCCTGATATTTTCAGGAGCTGTCTTTCCATGAAAAGAGTAGCAAAAACAAATGCAATTTCCTACCCATTTTGAAATTGTCTGTTTGGAAATTGCTTTTCCTTGCACTCCAGTTGCATATGCTACAAAAAGTTGGTCAGTTTTTCTGCTGGTTTTAGTTCTGTCCAGATAGTAGCGTAGTTGTCTGTGTACATCCAAGGTGTGCAAAAGTTTTTCCCCCCTGTTCTGTGGGTTAGGGAAGAACGTAGGCAAATGGATAGCTTGGTTCAAGGATACCCTGGATACCACCTTTGGCATGAAAGTAGGATTGGTTCTCAGAGACACTCTATCCTGGTGAAAAATAAGGAAAGGCTGCACTGCCATTAATGCCTGTAACTCAGATACTCTTCTTGCTGAAGTGATTGCCAGAAGGAAAGCAGTTTTCCAAGATAAGAACTGTAAGTCTGCTGATGCTGCTGGTTCAAAAGGGGCTAATGTTAATTTTTCCAGCACAAAATTGAGATCCCATGCAGGCAGAGGGGGTCTCCTTGGAGGTTTTACATTTTTGATCCCTCTTAAAAATTGTCTTAGGAGAGGGTGAGAGAAGGTAGGTGGATCCATGTTGTACTCTGCTGAAATTGCTGAAGCATGAATCTTAATGGAGGAATAGGACAGGCCATTGTGGAACAGTTCTGCTAAATATTCTAGGATGTGTGCTAGGTTTGCCAGTGTGGTATTTGTACCCTTTGATGCGCTCCAAATGAGGAATCTCTTCCATTTAGCTGAGTATGTCTTCCTTGTGGAGGGTCTACGAGCCTCCAGGATAATGTCCTTGACCCTCTGAGATAAAACAGTTTTGTTTTAAGCAATTTTCCAGGCAGTTAGCTGCAGTGTTTTCAAGTTTGGATGCAGGGTCTTGAAGTTGTTCTGCGTTAGAAGAAGAGGCCATAGGGGTAGAGGCCATGAGTTCGCCAGAGAAATGGTTCTCAGTAGCGGGTACCAGTGCTGCCTTGGCCAGTCTGGAGCTATTAGTATCGCCTTTGGCTGTTCCTCCCTGATCTTCAGTAGAACTTTGTACATCAATGGGAGAAGTGGAAAAGCATACACTGTTAGGGCATTCCAGCTGAAAGAGAGTCAGTCCACCCTCCAGGCTTGTGGGTGGTATACTCTTGAGCAGAATTTCTTCAGTTGGTGGTTGAGTGGGGAGGCGAACAGGTCTATCTCTGGCATTCCCCATTTGCTTGTTATGATTTTGAAGATGTCTGGATGCAGCATCCATTCGTGAGCATCCGTGGTAGTTCTGCTTAGGCTGTCTGCTAGTGAATTCTCTTTTCCGGGTACGAATTTGGCCTGCAGCTGGATGTTGAGATTCAGGCCTAGGTTCCACAGATCCATTGCCATCCGGCATAGAGGGTAGGGATGCGTGCCTCCCTGTTTGTTTATCTACCACATGACTGTGGTGTTGTCTGTCCTTATCAGCAGATGTCCTTGCTGGAGGAATGATTTGAATGTCTCGACTGCATGTTTCACTGCCAGCATCTCCTTTAGGTTTATGTGCAAGTTCAGCTGGTCCTGAGACCATAGGCCTTGGATACACTTGTCCTCCATGTGTGCTCCCCATCCTAGGTCTGAGGCGTCCGTGGTGATGGTCTGCCTTGGTTGTGGTTTGTTTAAAGGCAACCCTCTGTTGAACTGGCAGGCCTGAGCCCACCACAGGAATTCCTTTTTCAGGCATGGAATGATTGGTATTCATGGTTTCTAGACTGTGCCTGTGTTGAGACCATACATTCCTTAGGTACCATTGTAATTTTCTCATATGTAGCCTGGCATGCGGGATCAAGATTATGCAGGATGCCATGTAACCCAGGGCCTGCAGGACTTTCCTTGCAGTGAGCTGAGTTTGTCTTGTCAAAGCCATGAAGTAGACTGGTAGTTGCTTTTGTTTTTCTTCTGTGAGAAAAGCCATCTGAGTCATTGTGTCCAGATCCGCACCCAAAAATGTTATCCTTTGGGATGGCACTAGTCTTGACTTCTGGATGTTGACTGTGTATCCCAAGGCCTGTAACAGGTGCATGACATAGGCCAAATCCTTTATTAGTTTTGTCTTGTTGTCCGCTTGTATTAGGCAGTCGTCCAGGTATGGATAGATTTGAATTCCCTGAAGCCTGCAATGTGCAATTACTGATGCCAGGCATTTCGTGAATACTCTGGGCGCAGTAGATAAGCCAAAGGGCAATGCTGAGAATTGATAATGCTCTGATCCTACAAGAAATCTGAGGTGTCTTCTGCAATCTGGTCATATAGGGATGTGCAGGTATGCCTCCTTGAGATCTAGAGTCACCAGCCAAGACTCCTTGCCCAACATGGGAAGAAGTTGCTGTAGGGTCAGCATCTTGAATTTTGGGACAATGAGATATGTGTTTAGTGCGGACAAGTCGGGAATAGGCCTCCATTGGTTTTCTTTTCTTGGTACAAGGAAAAGTCTGGAATAAAATCCTTGGCCTTGTTCCATAGATGGTACCCTTTCTATAGCTTTCATCTGAAGTAAATTGTGGATTTGTCTTAAAGCCTCTGGCTTCTGGTTTGGTGGAAGGTTTGGCATTCCGCTCCTTCTTGGAAAAGTGTGGAAGTGAAACCTGTATCCTTTGTCTATGGTTTGCAATGTCCATTTGTCTTTTGTAATGCAATACCAGTTTTTCGAGAATAAAGACAGCTTTCCGCCCAAGGGTGCTTCCAGTTGTTCCCTGGTAGGCGGAATCAGAGTCAAGTCATTGTGTCTGTCCTGTGGAAGTGGTTGTAGTTGTAGCTGTGGCACTACTCCTCTGGTTGGCAGGCTGCCACTGACGACCCCTGTAGGCACCCTTTGATTGACCTCTGCCTCTTGGGCGTCTATTCCTGCCCCTCTGTGCTCTGGAGGTGTCTGGAAAGGACCAATTCTTTGAAGGCCAGTTTCTGCTGAACCTCGGAGGTTGAACCTGCAGAAAATCCTTTACTGTTTGCACAGATTTTTGCTTTTTCTTCCACTTTCTTTAGAATCTCCTGTGCAGGGGAGCCAAATAAACTTTGTTTCTCCATTGGAGCATCTAGGAGTTTAGCCTTGACATGGTCTGGCAAAGGTTGCTCTTTTAGCCAGGCATGTCTTCGAATTACTGCCCCAGTCACAGCTGATCTAAATGAAGCCTCCAGTGCATCATAGCCACATTTTAAGAAATGATTACTGACCTGCTGAGAGTTGTGTACCAAATCCTGAAGGGACTTTCGGTCTAAAGGTTCAGTAGAAGAAAGCTTTTTATTCAGCTGATCTAACAAATATTCCTGGTACTGTATCATGTGGAATTGACAGTTTAATGCCCTGGCAGAAAGAGTAGCAGATGTATAAACCTTTTTCCCCATCTCTCTAATGCTCTTGACTCTCTTTCAGAGGGTAGGGGTTTTGGCAGTGGCAGCTGCAAAGCCTTTTGGGCCCTGAGATATAGTTTCTGGGTCTGCAGCATGGGCTTTATACAAATGGAAGTGAGAATCCGGGACCCTGTAATATCTGTCAGGTTTTGCAGGGGCCGGGGGAAGAGTCAGGGCAGAACTGACATCATTATATGCATCATCAACTACAGTTAGCACAGGTGGTATGGCTAGAGGCCTATGCTGTGGTAAGTGTAAAAGGTTCTTAATCTTTTCTAGAGTCAGAGAAATCCTGACCCTGCCACTGAAAGTGTTCCCTCATTGAATGCAAAGTTTCCCCAAAAGAAAATTCTTCAGGAGGGGAGGCAGAAGGAAAAGAGTCTTCTGCATCTGAATCCTCATAAGGAGAATATGGCCCTTCCTGATGGTCTGATAAATCAGATCCATCCGAGGAGTAGTCTGAGGAGAGAGGTTCAGGGGGTTCAGTCCTAGGCCTTTTGTCAGGAGGAGGGTGGGAGGCCCTGTCTGGGTGAGGTTGGGAACCCCTAATCATGGATATAAGGTCCTCAGCAAGGCTGAGAATCTGAGAACTTGAGGGAGGTCTCTGAGAAGTAGATTTTGCAGGTAAGGCTTTTGAAATTTTAGCTGCTTTAGCTCTGGAGAAGGCCTTAATAGACATAGAAGCAGGGGGCCTAGCTGCCCCACGTGCAGGAGTAGAAATGTCCAATGGAATGGTGTCGGACAATTCTTGTGCGCTTGCTTCTTCGGTAGGGATTTCTGTAGCCGACGCAGCTGGGGCCTCTCTGGCCTCGGTTGTCGGAGGTATGATTTCGGCAGAAATAAGAACCGGGGACTCGGTTTCAGCTGAAACCGAGACACTCGCGGTAGGCCTAACCGTGGTTTCAGCCGAAACCGCGGGCTGCGAGTGTCGGTCCTTTTCCTTGCGTTTTTTGGCTAAATGTGTAGTCTGAGTCTCCGACGGCATTTTATATGCAAAAGCGGATCCAAAAAACTCTTCTGCAAACTCCGACCGACGTCTAAGAGTCCGTCAGTTGAAGGAGGCACAGGCTAAACAAGCTGATACGTCGTGGTCTGGGCCTAAGCAAGGAAGGCAGTAAGAATGGAAATCCTTATGAGGTATTTGTTAACCACGAGTTAAACAATTATTTACTTTGTCTGACATCGGCTGAGGCAAGAAAGAGTCCCCAACGGGGTACTTAGCTTTTTCAGAAGTCTTCGGTAGCTGAAATCTCTGGATCTGACCGACTGGCACTTGCGAACAGCTTCTGCTTCGGGCACCGCGCGGCAAGAAAGACTGAGGAAAATGGCGTCGGCTGATGCCTTTACACCCCATAAGCTCTGACGTCGGGGAAAGTGCGACATCAGTCGAGGCCAGACCCAGACTTTGGAATCCGGCCGACCGAAGGGCTGCCTGAGGCAGGACAACCCGTATGTTATGACTGCAGATGCATCCTTGAAGGACATCCGGGTCCAGATGCCATGGCTGTACCAAGAGATAACGATGTAGGAACGGAAACCATATCTGTCGAGGCCAATAAGGGGCAATGAGAATCAACTTGGCTCTCAAAGCGGTTGCTTTCTGAATTAGCTGAGGTATCAGCGGAAAAGGGGGAAAAGCATAAAGAAGTCCCCGGGGCCAATCTTGGGTTAGAGCGTCTCTGGGGGGATGGCCTGGAAGGGGGAAGAGAGAAGAAGAAGTCTGAGCATTTGCTGTTTTGAGGTGTAGCGAAAAGGTCGCAGCAAAGAAGGCCCCACTTCTGAAAAATCTCTTCCGTCACTGATTGTTTGAGAGACCACTCGTGAGGCATGAGAATAGCTCTGCTCAATCTGTCCGCTATGATGTTGGATTTTCCGGGGATATGCGTTGCTATCAGAAACCGGTGAGAAGAGATTGCCCAGCCAAAGTCTGAGAGCCTCTCGACACAGTGGATAGGACTTGGTTCCGCCTTGTTTGTTGATATACCACACTACGGACATATTGTCCGTTTGGATTGCAATAGTTCCCAGGGGAAGAGAGTCGTTGAGGGCTTGCAAAGTTAAAAGCACTGCTCTCATCTCCAGGACATTTATGTGCAAATGGTATTCGAAAGGTTGCCAAGTGCCATGGACCATTCTGCCGTGATAATGCCCCCCCCCACCCAATCAGGGAGGCGTCCGATGTAACCGTGGCAACCGGGGCAAGAGGAACAAAACGTCTGCCCTGATGGACTTGAGGGGACGATATCCACCAAGTCAGATGCCTTTTGCAAGTTGGAGTTACTATGATCTCGTGACGCATGGGAAGTTGTTGAAAAGACCATTGGGTGAATAGCATCCATTGTAGAAGACGCATGTAAAAGCAGGCAAGGGGAAGAAGTGTTATGGCGGCCGCCATAAGACCCAATACCTTCAGAGCAAATCTGGCCTGAATTTTGTTGCTGAGAAGAATCACCTGGACGTGTCTTTGAATGTCCAAGATCCTTTGGTCTGTTAACTTTGCTGAAAGTTGTACGGTGTCCAATTTTGCGCCTATAAAAGTAATAGATTGACAAGGCGACAAGGCAGATTTTTCGAAATTTATAGAAATTCCTAGCCCTCTGCAAATGTGAATGGTGTAATCTCTGGCTTGGAGAAGTTGATGCCTGGTGGTGGCAGTGAAGAGCCAGTCGTCTAGATATGGAAACACCTGGAATCCTTGATGTCTCAGGTGAGCCGTAACCACTGCCATACATTTGGTGAACACTCTGGGGGCTGTAGCGAGTCCAAAGAGCAGGGCTCTGAATTGGAAGTGACTGGTCCCCAGCCGAAAGCGGAGAAATCTTCTGGAGCGTCTGTGAAGTTTTATGTGATAGCACGCATCCTGAAGATCTATCGAGCACATCCAATTGTCCTTGCCCAGAAAGGGTAGAATGGACTGAAGCGTGACCATCCGGAATCTTGATTTCTTTACAAACTTGTTTAGTTTGCTCAGATCTAATATTGGTCTCCAGTCCCCTGTCTTTTTTGGAACTAAAAATAACCTTGAGTAGATTCCGGATCCTATTTGGTCTGCTGGGACTGGCTGGATGGCTCTTTTTACTAGCAGTTTTGATATTTCTAGTACTGCTAGTTCCCTTAGACTGGGTGTAACGTCTGGAAGGGTTCCCTTTTGCTGAATTGGGGTTTGAATAAAGGGAATTTTGTAACCCTCGGATATAATCGACTGTACCAATTTGTCTTGAGAAAGGGAAAGCCAGGCTATTGGGTACAGCGATAATTTCCCCCCGACTGACTCCGAAGGCGGACAATCGGGCAACATCTCAGGGATGCTAGAAGGGTTTGTCAGAAAGAGGCTCTCTGCTACCCTGATTCTGCGGACCCCCTCTGCCCCTAGGGCGGAGTATATTATTGTTACCCCCTCTGCCTCTGGGGGTAAACTGACTTCATGCGTCAGGCGTGACTCCTTGAGATTGGTGGAACCACATTTTCCCTCCCTTCTGTCCTTTGGGGTAAGGTCTTGAAGGGATGGAGAAACGGACTCCTACGGCAGAAAGAGTCTTGCCATCTTGTTCGCATCTAGTCAAAGTGTATTTCACTTGAGGTCCGAACAAGGTACCATCAAAGGGGGAGTTTGTGAAGAACGCCTTGAAGGGGTCTGCAAAATTACAAAACCGCATCCAGAACTGACGCCTTAAAGCTACTCCTGTGCCTGCGGCCCTACTCGCTCCATCGGCTGCATAAGAAATGAGCTGCATGGAGGCGTTAACAATGGAGTTAAGGATTCCTAGCTGTGAGCTAATCTTATCCAGAGACCCAGCAGCTGACGGATCCTGTAAAACTTCTCCCAACTCTTTAAGAACATCTCTTTGAAGGCGGGTGAAGTGGCACAAGTAGTTCAGCGATCTCATGGCAAAAGTCGCTGAAGAAAAAATCCGCTTGCCGTACCTGTCCATAGTCCTACAATCCTTGTTAGGAGGATGGACAGGTACTGAAGGATCAGCTAGTTCATTCTTGGTGGCAGCGGCCACCACCATGGCATCAACTGGGACACCCTTTGTTAAATATTGTCTATCTGGTGGGGCCGTAATGAATTTTGAAGGCCTCCTAGGGATAGGTTCCACCGAATCCGGAGCCATCCATGCCTTCCGAGCCACTACCTCCATAAGAGGGTCGAAAGGCGGAGACACCCAGGAGGTGGAGGGTCGAGATCCGAACGCCTCCAGGTATACTGACTCGTCCTCGGAAGGATTAAGGGAGGGCCAGTTCCCCCTCTGCTTAAGGAGTTCAAGGATGTCTGAGAATGAGACATCCTCAGAGGAGGACCTTGGGGATCCCACCGACTCATCCAGGTCAGTATCAGATGTAGTAGACTCAGGGGAGTCTAGATGTTTCCTCTTACATGTCCTCTTACGCGGGGGTTCACCTGACGGATCAGGAGAAGCCTCGGAAAAGGAAGATATTCCCAATGGGGAAACCTGAGGCGTTGGATCTCTGGGTCTGAGAGCAAGAGAGTGGGAAGAGATGTCAGCAGGCACTGCAGTGGGAGGAGCTGATGGAACTGTCCGTTAAGCCCAGGGGCTAGTACACGCCTCATTCACTTCGAAGGCTCCCCCGTCAGAGAGACCAGAAAGTTCCCGCTCTGAAGAGATAGGAACCCCAGGCCTCACCGAGAGGGAAGGCTCAGAGGCAGATGTCGGGGCCGAGCTCACAAACGCCGAAGCTCCGAGAGGGAGAACGGGGTCGGACAAGGGTCCGATGCCACTCGCCCCTTTGGAGCCGACGAGAGAGACCAGACACCCGGATCCCTCCAATGAAGGCCTCAAGGAGGAAATCAGAGCAGAGGAAGACGGAGCCGAAAGGGGTGGTATCGGCTCCGAAGCTACAACGGTGACAGTTCCGAGGAGCTCCGGCTCCGAGCTCTGTAAGAGTGTCGAAGGAGGAATGTTTGGTGGATGTGAAACAGCTACAGTCTGTTGAGACGGGCTATGGAGTATTTGGGCCAATGCCTGAGACTTTAATAGTCTACTCACCACTCTCTCGAGGTCGTGATCAGACAGCCTGGACGACCGAGAAGAACGGCTCCGATGGCTCCGCTCCGAGAGCAGGGGTGATCTCGGAGCCGAACGTATCGACTCTAATGAAGGGGATTGAGATCTCTTTTTAGAGATCGATGGAGCCAACGGAGCCGAGGATACGTCGGCTCCAGCTGGCGCAGACACTGAATGCCTAGATTGGGCCGTATCGGCGCCGGATGGAGCCAATACTGAGACTGCTAAGGTGGAAGGATCGGCTCCGGCCGGAGCCGATCTCGACCCTGGTGAGGGTAAACCAGAAGCAGACGGCTTGGAACTCTCAGCCGAAAGCTTAATAGGTTTCGAGGGCTTCCCCGGCGCCGACTTAGTCGGGGAGCTCTCGGGCTTTAATAAGCCCCTTAAAATCAACTTATTTCTTCGCTCCTGCAGGACTCTTGGGCTGAAGGCATGAGAGATAGCACAAGAGTCCTGCAGGTGCAAAGGTCCCAGGCAATAAACACGAAGTGTGACCGTCTGTCAGAGACATCTTCTGACAGCACGAGTCACACTTCTTGAAGCCTGAGACCTTAGTGTCTTCGACATAACTGTGTCGAGGAAACACAATACACTAACACACACACACAAAAACACCCAATCCAACAATTTAAAATAAACAGGGATAACACACAGTCATACACAAGCAATCCCTGACAGGAAAAAATTTAGGGAGGGGAAGGCCTAAGGCCTAAGTTAGGGAAAGGGGATAAATAACTCGAAAAAAAGGGAACACTAACGGGAATAGGGTTAAAGTAAGCATTAAGGTTAACAAAAAACAAATATATATATATAAATTTAAAGGGGGGTAGACGAAAGTCTTATATCTAGTCACTTACCTGGAGCTGGTAAAAGAAGGCACCTTGTTAGCGAAGCAGCAAACGAGATCTGGGTAGTCTCCGCCTTGCATCATGGGATATAGGGTTGCCTCGAGCTGGTAAAATTAGCTCTCGAGCTTAGGAAGTGCAGAGTGGCTCCGAACCCATCCAGCAAGAATGAAGGCGAGATTGACAACTTAACATCTAAAGTTAAACCCGAAGGGGAAACAGGATCTTTCAAGGGAGGTCTCAGTAGCAGCGTACTTTTTACTTTACAAATTTTTGCTGAGGCTAAGGAAGAATTCAAAACTCCTACATGGAAATTTGAAATTGTTGCCAGCTGCACCTTAATGGTAGATGCACTTGCTCCTTTGTTAAACAACTCCACTAGGAACTGCAGGACTGCATATGTGGGAGCTGTAAAAGGTTCTATATCATTTTGTTCAGCCTACAGGACAAACCTTTTCCACTTACTTTTGTACAACTTTCTAGTAGATGGTTTATAGGATAACAGAATGGAGAGGACTGGGGAAGACAGCATAGATTGCCTGGTTATCACTGGAATTGGAGAAATCATGGAGTTTGAGATTTATCAGATCTGGATGGGTCAATCCTGTTGGATGAGACAGAAGACTTGGAGATGGATCCAGAATTCATGAGGGTAATAGGAGGTGAGGCCACAAGAATGGAAACCACGTTGAGGCAAGTAAGGAGGAATGAGGATACTCTGGTCTTCAATCTGGATGTTTTCTGTAAAAACTTGGGAATCAAGGGGAGTTGGGGGAAAAGGCATATAACAGACTGGGGGTGGCCCAGTCATGGAGATGAGCATCCCTTGGTGACTCCCCTGCAGAAGGGATTAGGGCAAAGAATTTGCTGCATCTGTTGTTCAAGGGGGATGCAAATAGGTCACACCAGGGCTGGCCCCACTGACGAAAAATCATTTCCGCAACTCGGTGCCTGAGGGACCACTCGTGAAGTAATAGAATGGACCTGTTGAGTTTGTCTGCTATCACGCTGGACTTCCCCAGAAAGTGTGCCACCACCAGAGTGTGACTGGAGGCTATCGCCTATTGCCGCACTCTGAGGGCTTCTCGACACAGTGGATAAGACTTGGTTCCTCCTTGTTTATTGATATACCAAACTACTGACATGTTGTCTGTATGGTCTACAATCGTTCCTAGAGGAAGGGAGCCTTGAAATTCTTGCAATGCTAACAGCACTGCGCTCTAATCTAGAATGTTTATGTGCAAGATGGCCTCCTCAGGAGACCAATTGCCTTGAACTGTCTTTCCCAGATAATGCCCCCCCATTTGGGAAGCGTCCATGGTCACTAAGGCCTTGGGTTGGCGCGGGGTGAATAGGTGACCCTGCTGAGGGTGATCTGACTGAATCCACCATATAAGGTAGTCCTTGCAAGTTTGTGTTATCCTTATCCTTGAAGATATAGGGTAAAGTAAGGTAGGACCACTGGGTTAATAGCATCCACTGCAGAACTCTCATATGGTACCTCGCCAGGGGGACAAGAGTAATAGCCGCTGCCACTGAATCCAGGTATTGTAACACTTTGACAGATATCTTTGAACTGCAAATGATCTTTCTGATTTGGCTTCTGATGTTGTGAAGTCAAGGTAAAGAAATGGATGCAATCATAGATGATGTGCCAAAGACTGTGCCAATGAATTCTACCCTTTGGGTGGGTTGTAGATGTGACTTTTGATGATTTATGTTGATTCCCAAGGTTGAACACATCTAAGACCCGATCTGTCACTTGCACCAGTTTATGCCTGGTTGGGGCAGTGATGAGCCAGTTGCCCAGAAAAGGGAACACCCGCATTCCCTGCAGTCTTAGGTGAGCTGCCACCACTACCATGCATTTGGCAAACAACCTAGGGGCTGTAGTGTGACCAAAGGGCAATGCTCTGAAATAGAAGCGACCGGCTCCCACTCGGAAGCGAAAGTACCTCCTTGACAATCTGTTCATCTTTATGTGATAGTAAGCATCCTGGAGTTCTACCAAGCACATCCAATCGTCCTTGCCCAGAAAGGGTAGAAAGGACTGTACCATGACCATCCAGAACTTGGTATTTATGACTGACTTGATTAGCATGCTGAGATCCAAAATCAGTCTCCAGTACGCTGTTTTATTTGGAACTAAAAAGAACCCTGAGTAAGTACCAGATCTTATCTGGTTTGGTGGGACCTCTTGGATGACTCTCTTTTCTAGCAACTGTTGTATCTGTATAGTTGCCGTTTCCCACTGACTGGGTGGAACATCCAGGAGCTTGTTTGATAATGGTGGCTGGAGGGAGAAAAGTATACAATAACCTCTGGTAATAATCCTCTGCACCCAGGTATCATCCATTAAATTTAGCCAAGCTGTTAAGTGTAGAGAAACAAGTCATCTGATTGCCACCTTCTGGAGGCAATCAGGCCTCCCTTCATAGGTTCATAGGTTCATACTAGGCTATCTGCCCGAGGGCATTTACAAGCCTAGCCCATAGTTTTGTGGCTTACGCCACCCCCTTTAGTTTGGAGAAACTATGCCCATTATTTTGCTGTGCCTCTGTCGAGCAGTGACACTGAGGTAATCCCTGGGGTATATCTGCGATCTCCCATCCATTGGTCAAGATTCCTCTTGAA
This sequence comes from Protopterus annectens, assembly GCF_019279795.1. NCBI lineage: Eukaryota > Metazoa > Chordata > Ceratodontiformes > Protopteridae > Protopterus > Protopterus annectens. The sequence continues at coordinate 230,761,928 of NC_056733.1, forward strand.
CAAGGCCAGCGAGGTGCTCTGCCTCACATAGACCGGGATTTTGTTCCACAGCATAGGGAGTCTTTGGGTGATGAATCTATCCCTCCAGCATGTCCTATTAATAACCGTGTCGAGGTTTAAGTCTCCCACCCTTGTGGCTCTGAGGGATCTAGATTTTTTGAGGTGAAGCATGTTCATCAAATCTGGGTTTGACATGGCCTTGTATGTCAGGCACAAGTCACCTCTGAGCAAGCGGTAAGCAACTGAATAGAGCTGGAGTTCTTTCAGTCAGGCAGCATAAGACAGATTTTTGAGACCCTTTATCCTTTTAGTGAGGAACTTTTGTGGCCTCTCCAGCTGCTGCAAGTGTCGGGTCAGATACATTCCGAATGGGGCATTGTACTCCATCATTGGTCTGATGAGTGATGAGTATAGGGAGACTATGACCTCCCTTGATTTAGATGTGAATCCCTTCATGATAAGGTGGGCAATGTAGAAGGTCTTCCTAACTACTTTAGCAATATGAGTGTCGAATGAAAGGCTACTGTCAACCTGGGTCCCCAGGTCCCTGATAACTTCTTCTGTGCTCAGTGGATTGCCACCTATATGGTAGCTAGGGGTAACCTTGTTTTTCCCGAAGAGTATGACTATACATTTCTTGGCATTTAACTTTAGGCCATGGCTCTGGCACCAGTTTTCCGTTTCTGTGAGACCCTTCTGAAGGATATCTGTGTCAGATGTGTTTTCGACTACGGCGCCCAGCTTGCAGTCATCTGCAAACTTTGTCAGCCATAACCCTCCTGTGTTTGCTTGTACTTCAGAAAAGTAGATGCCAAACAAGAGTGGGCCCAGGACTGAGCCCTGTGCGATGCCACTTGTGACAGGCTTTGAGTCTGACATGGCACCAGCAACTCTGACCCTGTGGGTTCTGTCACTCAGCCAGTTTGCAACCAATCTTGTGATGTATGGGTTTACATTTAAGCTGATGAGTTTTTCAATGATACCCGAGTGGGGTATTGTGTCGAAGGCCTTCGCCAGGTCGAGGTAGGCTGTATGGACTGCCTTTCCCTCATCAATGGCCTTGGTGACTGTTTCGAAAAAGTCAACCAAGTTTAAAAGGCATGATCTGCCTTTGACAAAGCCAAACTGGGTTGGATCCAAAGTCTGCAAATTCCCCATGTCTTTATTTATGAGATCCATTATGATCCTCTCCATGGCTTTGCAGATAAGGCTTGTCAAGCTAATGGGACGGTAATTTCCAGGGTCGGTGGAGGCACCACCTTTGTGAAGTGGGACCACAGTCGCTGTGCGCCACTCCCTGGGTACGTATCCGGAGGTGAGACTAAGATTAAACAGCTGTCCTAACTGCGGTGTTAATTCCTCGTTGAGTTCGTGGAGCACACAGCCGGGGACACCATCAGGTCCCATGGATGCTGTGTTTTTTGCCTTGGAGAGAGCAGTTCTCACCTGGGCGTTAGAGATGTTTGGGGGGCTACAATCATTTGGTATAGATATCTCACCTTTTGGGGGGGAAGGGGGGGAGAAGTTTGCACTGAACCTGTCAGCCAGTATGTTGGCAATGTCTGTAGGATCAGTAATCTTCACATCATTTTGAACTAATTCTGTTCATATCTGGGAGTTTCCTCCCAGGTTTCTAACATAGCTAAAGAATGCCTTATGATTGTCTTTTGAGTCCTTAGCTATCTTTCTCTCAAAATTAGCTTTGGATGATTTTATGAGAGCTCTTAGCTTTTTACTTATAGTGATCAGCGGTGTCTTACCTTTTAAGGATTTTGCTCTATCTTGTAGTAGCTTTCTCCTTTTGTTGTAGAGTTTGTTTATGGCTGGGGTCCACCAGACTGGACGCTTGCCTTTGGTACAAAGAGTCTTTGTTTTGCTTGGGATTGCCTGATCCATGCAGCCCTGCAGGTGCTGGTAGAAGGCATTTGTAAGTGATTCAGCAGCTTGAGTAATGTTTACCGCCGGCTCGGGGGCCTTAAAGGAGACCACACTAGTCTTTAGAAGTGTGAAGTCGGCTTTCGAGAAGTTCTTTACTGTGGTCTTTTTTATTTCAGGTGGGGGCGGGATGAGGACCTCCAGCGAGATTAGTTTGTGATCTGATCTCACCAGTGAGGGGTATACTTCCGGTGTTGAACATTGTGCTCCCATATTAGTGATGATGAGATCAAGTATGTTTTCTCCTCTTGTGGGGATGGTGACTAGTTGTTCCATGGCATTTGAGTTTATGAATTCCAGGAACTTTTGGGCTAGAGTGTTTGGGCTTGAGTAGTGTTCCCAGTCTATATTAGGGTAATTGAAGTCACCTAGTATGATGGTGTTCGGAGATACATTTATCCCCTCCAGTGTTTTCAGGAAAGCCATGTGAGGTTCCTGAGTTTGCGAGGGTGGCCTGTAACATGCTACAAATTGCAGAGCAGTCTTGCCTATGGTTAATTGCACCTGGATGGTTTCCGATGCATCGTGCGTTGCCACCAATCTTGAGGTGTGGGTGTCCTTGATGAATATGGATACCCCCCTCCTTTCTTGGTATTGTCCGGATTTTGGGGCCGGAACGCATGATATGAAGTAAAACCTGATAGTGCTGGGGTGCTCTCAGGAGCCTTGAACCAGGTTTCTGTCACAGCACAGACATCGATGTTCTCCATACTGAGAAGGGCCTAGAGTGTGTGCATCTTGAGGTTGAGACTTCTGGCATTGAGCAGCATTACCCTTAGTTTTTTTTCTTTATTGTGTTCTAGGGTGGTAGGTTTAGAATTTGAGCCTTGCCTACAAAAGGCACTATGGGGGTGGCAAGAGCCTTTGCCAAAATCCGGAATCCCAGGGGTGACAGGTGCAAGCCGTCCCTTGCGAAGCAGCGTGGCTTGTCCAGCATGTCATCCCAGGCAGACAGACATTGGATCCCCTTTGAATGACACCAGAGTTTAAGCCAATTGTTAAAGCTGATCATCTTAGCTCTGTATTGTGGCATCATTCTTGGTGAAGGTAGGATACTGCTCAAAGTCAGGGTCATACCTGCTTGGGCTACATAATCAGAGAGCTCCTCAATGTCTCTTTTCATGCAGTTCAAGGAGGTACGTCTCAGGTCGTTTAAACCAGCGTGGACAATGATTGAGTCATACTTGTACCTGCTGTTGAGAGACCTGAGTGCTTGCGTTATGTGGCGGATTCTAGCGCCCGACAGGCAGCTTACTGTGACCTTCTCCTTACTCAGTCTGGTGAGAGGGATGTCAGTGTGTCTGACTATGGAGTCACCAATGACTAGTGTGTCTGGCATTGTGTTTGGCCTTAATGGCTGTGACTGCTTGACACTCTGACTGTGTGGTCTATGTGTTGCAGGTGTTGTGTTCTGAGGTGGTAGTTGTTTGGGTGTCTGCTTTGGTGGCATCTGCTGTTTTGGGAGATTTTTGATCAGAGCCTCCGAGTATGTCTTTGTGTGTTTATGTGTATGATTTGAGGTTGTGATGGTACTATGTGAGACTGGGTCTATAGTGTGTGTGGTTACCTTCTCCTCCTGTCTGGTCAGGAGCGCTGATAGGGGTCTTTCAAAGAAAGGATCTCTGGACCCATTATTTTGTGGGCCTCCTCTGCCTTGTGAGCGTCTTCTATTATTGCCATTTCCTCCTCTGCCTCTGGGGGAACCGGCACCACGTGTATTAGGGAAGGGGCTCTGAGACTTTCTAAACCCCATCTTACGACCCCCTCGCTGACTTCTCAAAAAGGTTCGCTGGGGGGAATCGAAAAACACACTCCAATGGCAGAACGTGTGTTCCCATCTTTTTCGCACCTGAAAAGTGTCTCTAACTGTAAGGCCAAAGACGAAAGATCTGTCAAACGGAGCGTTGACAAATGAAGACTTAAAAGGCTTTGCAAAGTTGCATAGCCACATCCAGGCTTGTCTCCTTCATGGCTAAGCCTGAACCTGCCACCTGTGCAGCACCCTCTGTCGCACTGGCTAAAAGTCAAATGGATGAATTTACTACAGGATAGTAAGGCAGTCAACTGAGGGGCCACAGAAGCCTGAACCTCCTCAGGAGTGATCCTTGCCAATGTGCTGGAAAGTTCCTTGAGTAAGTCTCTTTGTAGCCTCGTACAATGGACCAGATAGTTCAGCAAACAAATAAGAGAAAGTCACTGAAATACACACTTGCTTCCCCAGCCTGTCCATTGACCTGGACACACTGTTGGGAAGATGGACAGCCGAACTGTCCTCAGCGAGTTCTTTCTTAGTGGCCACCACCACAACCATGGCATCAACCAGTACACCCTTACCACAATACTGCCTTTTTACCGGGGGTGCCATAATTTTGTCAGATCTCTTTGGAACAGGCTCGACCGAATTTGCTCTTTCCATGCCTTCCAACAAATCAAGTATACCAATTAGTTGGGAGGCGGAGTCACCCACGAGGAAGATGGGCAGCACCAAAAGCTTGCAGATATAGAGACACCTTGAAGAAGGGTTGTGGGCAGACCAACCACCCTTTTGTTTCAGGAGCTCCAGGATGTCTCCAAAGGAGAGATCTTCGTGGGCTAGGTTGGGGGACCCTTCTCCTTCATCAAAGTCAGTATCGGTCGTAAGAGACTCTTCAGGTGAGTCGCGGTGTTTCCTCTTACACCACTGCTTCCACGGGACTTCTTTAGTGGGATTGTCCAGAGAAGTTATCATTAGAGCTAGGGATCCCAGACTGGGTCAACTGGAAGCCCTGGGCTTGCTGTCCCTGTGGTGTTAAATGGAGAGGATCACATAGTAACAGCTGGGTGGACATGGGTGGATCCAAGGGGGAAGGACCAGTCTGACCTGAAGGTTCAGAGAAGACCCTTTTGTACCACCTCGAAACCGGACCTCCCTGGGAAGGAGGAAAACAACAGAGAAGAGAACAAGGGTCGCTGGTTCCTCGGTTCTCTACCTCCCACAGAGAAAGCCTGAATGAAACTGCACAGTGCCAAAGCTCATGGGAGAGAAGGCTCTGAAAACATCGGAGTCGATCCAAGCCTCCCCCGGATCTGATGTGGAAGCCTCAGCTCTGGGAGCTCACTGGATCAGAACATGTCAGAGTGGTGGAACTCAAGGTCATTGTCTGATCCGAAGAGACCAACCTCTTCGCTTCTGACCCAGATGGACCTGGAATGCTCTGGTCCAATAACTCCAGTCAGAGGAAGAGTGGAAATTGGAAAAAGTCCCAAATCCGATGGGGTCAGGATTAGCAGTGCACCCTTCTGAATCTGCTCTGTGACCAGCTCTCTCACCACCCTCACCACATCTGCTTCAGTAAGACTTCGGGAGGAATGTAAGGACAAAACAGAGCAAGGTCTAGAATGTCTCTCCAGGAAAGGGGAAGGTAGTCGGAACTGAGCTGGGTCAATGGATGGGGAGTAAGATATTACAGGCAGACGTATTGGATCAGAAGGCTTAAAGTCTAATATAGACTTTTTCCATGGCTCCGTTGAAAGAGTTCTCTTCGGATCAGAGACTTTTGAGGTAGCAGGTGAAGTCGGACCTGATCCTGGGACTTTTTCTTCGGCTCTGAACAGGACAGAATCTCTGCCAATCATGTCTTATAGAATAAGATCAGCTTATCAAACATGTATATTAATTTCAGTTTCATTAATGATGCTATAATCTGATTGTTAAAAAGCAAATATAATTGTATGCAAGGCTGTGGAAAAATACAGCTTCATAAGCTGAAGTTATTGCTGTGCTTTAACTGCATTCTTTTAATATGTAACAATGAAAAAGTAATTTCTGTATGAAGCAGAAGCATGTTGGTTACTGTAAAAGGAATTCGTTAGCCTGACTCCTCCAGGCTAGTAGTGTGTTGTTGCTAGGGAAGGTTTGAAATACCCAAAGTCAAAAAACAAGACCCCTGGAAGCGGGTGGGTCATGTATAGGAAGGTGTTCAAAGCTAGTTACGAAAATAAAATTGCCAAAGATTCCAAAGACAAGCACAAGGCATTCTATAGCTATGTCAAGAATCTAAATGGCAATGCTCAGATCTGATCTTAGCTACAAAAGAATGGCATTAAATATACTGATCCCACGGATATTGCCAATATCCTGGTAGATCGATTCAGTGCAAACTTCACTCCCCTCTCACCCCCTAAAGGGCCCATCTCAATACCAAAAGATTGCCAAATTCCAGTAATAACGGCCACACAGGTAAAAAACGCACTCTCCAAAGCTAAGAATACAGCGTCCATGGGACCAGACGACATCCCAGGCTGTGTACTACATGAACACTACAAAATGAACTGGCACCTCACCCAAGTGTCATGTTTAATCATAGCCTCACCTCAGGCTTCATACCCACTGAGTGGTGCAGAGCTACAGTTATCCCACTCCACAAGGGAGGGATCCACCTTGGATCCCGGGAACGACCACCCCATCAGTCTGATGAGCCTGATCTGCAAGGCCATGGAACGTATTATCATGGAACTTATAAACAAAGACATTGGCAACCTTCAAACACTGGACCCCACACAGTTTGGGTTCATGAAGGGCTGATCTTGTCTCCTGAACCTGACTGACTTCTTCAAATCAGTCTCAAGAGCTGTGGACAAGTGTAAGGTGGTCCACAAAGCCTATCTGGACCTTGCCAAGGCCTTTGTCACCATCCCCCACTCTGGAATCATAGATAAACTTACTAAGCTGGGCATTAATCCCTACGTCACTCGATGGGTTGCCAACTGGCTTACTGACAGAACTCACACTGTAAAAGTAGCAGACTCCAAATCCAGCTCCAGACAAGTGGAGTACCTCAGGGATCAGTCCTGGGACTGCACTTGTTTGGCATCTACTTCTCTGAAGTACACGCCAACAACAAGGGACTCCGTTTACCAAAGTTCGCAGATGACTGCAAACTGGGAGCCATTACTGAATCCCCAAATTATGTGGATATTGTACAAAAGGGCCTTACAGAAACAGATGCTTGGTGCCAGAGCCATGGGCTGAAGCTCAATGCCAAGAAATGTATAGTTATCCCCTTTGGGAAAAAACATGTACCAGTGAATTACCAAATAGGTAGCAGTAAACTAAACACCGAAAGTGTGATAAGACACTTAGGGACACAGGTGGACACTGGTCTCACCTTCGATAACCACATTGTCACAACAGTCAGGAAATCCTTCTGTGTGGCACACCTCATCACTAAGGGCTTTTCATCCAGAAAAAAGGAGGTCACTGTCCCACTGTACTCATCCCTCATTAGACCCATTATAGAATACAACACCCCATTTGGTATGTACCTCTCAAGACATCTGCAACAACTGGAAAGGACGCAGAAATACCTCACTAAAAAGAATCACAGTCCTAAAGCAGATGCCCTATGCTGACCATGTAAAAAAAACTCCACCTATACTCTGTCGCACATTGTCTACTCAGAGGCTCTGCTTAACATACAAGTCCATGTCAAACCCAGAGCTGTTAGACATGCTACACTTAAAGAAATCCCAATCCCTCACAGATGCATGCTCCAGCGATCTAAACCTTGTCATCACAATGAACAAAACATGCTGGAGGGATAGGTTCCTGACCCAGAGACTCCCGAGACTCTGGAATAGACTGCCCATACATGTCAAGCAGAGTGCCTCTTTGGCCCATTTTAAAAGGAACCATGATGATTGGATTAGAGATGGGAAATTCACCCCAGGGATCACGTCAGTCATCCTGCTAAACAGGGGTCGAGGGAAGTAAATACTGTGGGAAGAAATAGCCAGGGAATTATTATGGCTAGGCTTGTATAGGCCCTAGGGCAGATAGCCTAGTACCAACCTATGAACCTGTAAGGATGGCTTGGGAGCTCTGTCTAGTTAAATGACTTGCTCAGAATCACACAGCAGATAAATGAAAATGGAGGAATTCAAACCCTAGATCATAAAATTAAGCTTGAAACTCTCAAACTCCACATTAAACTGTTAGACAATCAGAAATTCTTCCAGCAATGAATAATTTAAGAGAAACCACAAAACAACTCAAATATGAGTCACCCCTCCATGATCAAAAACTGATGGGGGAACCTCACTGTAAGATCATCTCTACATTGCCCTTACTTTACCACCATTACTAGAGGTTCAATGATGAAAAAAGCTAACAGGTACGACTTACTGTACAACCCTTTCTGGATGGGGGCAGGGTTTAGGAGGGCTGCTCTGAGTAGTAAACAGGAAGGCAGGCGTGCTGATGGAGATGCTCCCAAGAAAGTGGAATTATAGGAAGAACTAACACACACATACTTTTAAAGCATGCTCAGATATTACCTGTCAGGTTCTTCTTACTCACGAACCATATTGACAACAATTATGCAAAAAGGAAGAAGCATTTATGACTGCAAAACATTCATGACTGCCCTGCACTAGCATTCAGTCTGTTAAACAGTACACTGTCTAATTATGTAATGTAATATGCTGATGGGGTGCTATATTATGTAGAGGACAAGCAATGAATGAACAGCCATTGTGACCACCAGTCTGTCCCCCAATCTGCTAAGCGAGCACAACCTGTAAAAGGATAAGAATTACTCAGCTTACATAGAAATCTAGCCAAAGCCACAGGAAAATGGCAGGAGGACAAATAGCATCAGCTGATGTGATAAGTACGCACATGTAGCATTTCACAAGTACATTTCCTTATTTGTCTATACTTATGAACAAGGCCAAAAATTATTAGAGAAAAAAAAACATTTCACAAGACTGTAGGACTAAAATACAAACCCCTACAAAACTAAAACCTTTAAGACTGAAGTGTCAAAGGAAACTTCATTCTAGAAAGTCATGGTCCAAACAATAATGCTCGGTGAAGGTGTCAACCAACAGCCAAGTGCCAAAGTCCACAATAGAAGCATTTTCAGACAGAAGTGAAAGTAGTTAGTATCACAATGAAATGATTTTTTGTAATAACATTGCCCTACAAGCAGTGGCAAACTGCAAGAAATATAGTGAAGGGGTTTGCTTAATTGTCAGAGCTCCTTCCTCCTGGAACAAAGGACAATTATGTACAACTGTGTAAGATACAATGTAACAGCAGATCTTGGAAGAAAGAACACTGCAAGAGTAAACAGTAACACTTAGGTTAACTCACTTTTTATTTCCTTTGGCCTGTCCAGGTTTTCCAAGCCATCCCTTTTCCCTAAGAAGGCTATTGGTGTTTTAGATTATTTATACTTCCAGTTAGTCAAGCTTGGAAGCCCTATAGGATAACTATGTCTGGTAGCAAAGTACTTACTGACGGAAAAAAATTACCTAAAAAACGAGAAACTCTTCCAAAATTTTAAGACCAAGCGTACTACAAAATCCCCACAGAAGAAAGTTTTACTGTTAGACACCTGTCCTTGAAAATCTACAATTAAATTAAGTATTTTACAGAAATATACTTTCTTCTTCTTCAAGAAAGGTCCCCTTAATAGTAATTATAATATATGGTGAGGTGGGCAGTTGCAGGACCTCTGGTGTGCACACGCCTTTTGCCTCTGGATTGAGCTAGTATAGTGTTTAGTGAAGGTGTGAATTGTAGTCCATGTTGCAACTTCTAAGATATTGTTTGCAGAAAAAATTCTAAAATAAGGGGCTGAGATTACTGTTAGTATAGTGGAAAGTCCTTTAATAGCAATGTGCAAAAGTTGATTGTACTTTGCACAGTAGAAACACATGTAGTGGGCCAATATTGTAAGACATTTTTAAATTTCAGTGAGGCAAAAATTTTCAAGAAACATACTACCTTTCAAGTAAGAAAAAAAAAGTGAAAATGCATGTTTATGTATTCAACATGTGCAGAGATGTTTTATGGCGAGCAAACAATGGCAACTGGAAAATATGAACAATCTTCTTGACATATGCTTAGTTTGTCACAGGAAAGGACTATAATACAGGGATATTCTTGTTTCATGCAAATTCTAAAAAAAATAATTTATAGGAGTAACACACCTATTTTGATTCTTAACTACTTTTATCTCCCTAAATTGATAACCCAAACCCATGGGCAGTAAAACTTTCACTTGAATAGTGTGAGTTTCTGTTAACTCTGAAACCTGGAGAGTAACAGATGGTCTCGAGCATTAAAGCGTTTTAAGTGTCATGGAAATGGTATGCTTTGCTTACAGATAAACATCAGTCTCTAAAATTAAAATAAGCACAGCTAAACCAGTAAGCAACCGAGAGAGTCCAGATTGATATTTGTTCCTTCCCTGTTTGGGAAGCGGTTGCCTCTTAAGTAGTGCCATATCAGCATTATCTTATTATATAAATAACTGTATTCAGGTCCTTAAGTAGGGAAATTTACTTATACTGCTTATAGACAGAGACAAGCTACATGCAAGGCTTCATACCAAAGGCCTACACAGGTATGCCCTATTTCCCTCCCCATGCTAGCTTTGGGTGAAGGCTGAAAAGAACAAAATTAATCAAGGTAAACCTTTTGCCAGTTTAACTGAATTTTTGATTTGGGGCACTATGTTTAAAGTAATGATACCAAGACTGACCTGTTTAGTGTTTTGTAATGCTTCACTTAACGTATATATTTTCCACATCTTTCATAACAGAAATCATTGAAAATGCACATCCTTCTGGTTGTCTTTTCCTAGGTTGTGTTATTAAATCATCTATAATAATTTTTGCAGCTAGTCTCACTAAGTTCGTAAGAGTGTGAATTAGAAAATTGGATGACACCTGCGGGAATGAAAATTATATAAATACTATTGAAATACTGTTAAAATATGAAAAATTGCATTTAGAATTCACCTTACCACACACTCAAGGTTTATCTTATTTAATTAGAAGCTGACCTTTTCCATTGCTGTAGGAAACAAAAGTAACTTGTTCTCTTGAAAGAATACATTTCCCTGGTGTAGTACTTTAGTTGTACATCCAGCATATGGCAATCAGAAGAATGAAGATGAATGGCTTGCCTGAGATAAACTGCTGTTACAACTTTGGTCATGAAAGAGGGATTAGTCTTGAGACCCATTCATTATAACAAAAAAGTATAAAAGGTGATTTGGCCAAGGTGGTGAACAATGCTGAAAGTCCTCCTCCAGAAGTAACTGCAAGAAAAAAAAAAACAGTGGCAAACTCACCCTAACAGTTGATGTTCAAGTAGTATTATCAGTGTTGCAGAAGTATTGCTTATCCACCACTACAAGCAGACATTCACAGATCCCAGAGGGAAGCTGGACTCTCCACCTAAGACAGGGACAATGCAGCAATATGCATCTACAATGGTGGAGTAGCTCATAAACTTAAGGAACAAATTTGAGTTTCAGCGAGAAAAGTGGCTCACAAGGGACCAAGATCAGTTTTTAAATCATGAAATTAAGATTCCTTGGGGCTTTAGCCAACCACAAAGTTAGACATAGCAGAAGCTCCAAAGGAAGGCACTCAGCATTCGGTTAAGATGCACTACCCTGATAGGAGGCATAAAGAGCACTCTGCAAAGATTCTGTAGCCTCTACAAGTGACCTACTTTTAGCAGTGGACTAGCAGAAAAATCCCCTCCATTTGGAGATACAAGACCTATGGTACCATGTTTCATGGTCTCCTACAGAATGCATACTACTACTTTTGAGAACCAGTTCCTGAAGGGTATTAATCTGAGTTTATCCAAGTTGCTAACCCAAAGCAAGCGATCAGGGATGCAGCAACAGCTCTTTGAAGCAAATGGGTTTATCACTGGCTACCTCCACTTCTCTTCAGCATTCTTAAAAATATTTGGGCCCATATTTCATATGTAACTGCTGGAAGTCAATCTGCTTAACTTGTCTGCTACCTATCTATAGCCAGATGAGAGGTTTGTTTCCCAAGCCACCATTGCCGGTCTTCACAGATAGCACAATATTGTCATCTAACACCTTTGGAGTTCCTGGGTGCCAGATTGTTTAAAGCACCCTCAGGTCAAAGACCAAAGCCATCACTTCCCTTTACACTTGAACACAACAGGTTCACACTTCATAAGACCATCAAGCAAACTTCTGTTTCTTAGTAAAGTTAAACAGCAACATCTTGATTTGAAGACAGACGTGCAGCTTTGATCAGGGGATGTGCAGGGCTTAATTTATTAAAGAGCATTTGAAATATGTTATGAAAAATGCAATTTCCATATCTGCATTAAAAAAAAAAAATCAAAGATGGAGTGCAATGTTGTGAAGTTATACAGGCCTGTTTAACCAGAGGGCGCTAGAAAAAAAATGCCTTTAAATGTTTTGCAAGAGATGCACAACAAACAATATAATGAACTGTGGTACATAGAACTGATATTAACATTACTAAAACCAAAAAACGAAACTAGAGACGGACTAAACCGACAAACTGCAAAAACTAGTGTACAAGAAAGCAAATAGCTAGATGACCACAATGAGGCAAATTGTATTTTTAGCGCTTTCATCCACATTATTAGAGCGTGAACTTCTTCAGAAAAGACATGAGCCCTCTCTTTCTCATGTCTTTTAACACTCTATACAGGAAATGATGTCATTTTAAATTCAATTAAACAATAATTAGTCAATCAATACAATTCAATGAAGTCTTGATATACTTTTTTTAAAAATACTTAAACTTTCTTTCAAAATTCTTATATAGAATACAAATTTCATGTTTAAAAACATTCTTATGTTCGTGTTTGTGAAATGACTTCCACTCACTTAATGTGTTACTATGTATTACACACAGTCCTTGGCAAAAAATCTTTCACTCACTTCCACTACTCCCCCTTTATTTATATACACACACACACACACACTACCCCCTATTCATTCTCCCCTCTCGTGGTGTTGATATATCTACCATTTACATTGATATGTTGTGTTGGTGTGTATATGTATGCACACCTGCCCATAATTCAGACATTTCATCTCTATTGCAAATTCATCCTCATTCTCAGCTTCTCACAAATCTTCATCTTCACTTGTCTGTATATATGTGTGTGTATGCACTCATGCTCAACATCTACAGTGAATTCATCTCATGGAAAATTCTGTGCGTACCTAAGAGTATGAATACCAATACAAAAATGAAAAAATGAAAAAATATATATAAAAAAATTATATACTGAATAAACCACAGTAATAATCTAAAAATTACATGTAATGCTAACCTAAGCTAGTGTTGTCCAATAGGTTAAAACTTATCTATAAAATAAGAAACATTTCATGTTAATAACTTCATTTAAACCTGGTGGTGAATCCGCCCCCAGGATTAGTTGCCATATTGTTTCTTTTTGCTCTAATGTATTATTCAGATCTCCCAGAAATGGACCCTTTTCTACGTAATCTAACACAAAAAATTCGAACTTTTTGAAATCACAACAATTCATCGCATGCCTAGCTAGGGAATTGTTTTTATCCTTATTTTTGATTGCCAAGGTGTGTTCGTATATTCTTCGCTTCAACACCCTGATAGTTTTACCAACGTAATAACTATCACATGATGTACAAGAAGCCAAATACACTACATAGTTACTATTGCAATTAAAATATTTTTGTGCCCAAAAGGTCCTTTTCATATGTTGTAGATTGACAAATGAGGTATTACTTATAAACCTACACTGTCTACAATTTTTGCATTCAAAAGTACCCTTTTTATTAGTGACATTCCTACCTATGTGAATATTGGGATCTGTTGTTTCAAGGATCTGTTTTATATTGGTGACTGTTTTGCAAGTGAACCTAGGTTTAATTCCCAAAATGTCCACCAAGTCCCTATTACCTACAATGATTCTCCAATTATGTTCAATAATGTTCTTGATATACCAAATTTCATTAGTTATAGGTAGTGGAAATGCAGTATAAAAATCACTTTGATTTTCTCCCTTAGTCTCAGCTTGATTTGTTGGAGGTCCTATCCAAATATCCTTAGACCTCAAAATTGGCTTTGCTAAATTCTCCCTTAATTTGTTGACTTCATTCTCTAGTTTTTTTACCCAGTTGTTTTTATAACCTCTCTCTACAAACATTTTTCTCAATGTGATTAATTCTTCTTTATAAATGTTGTCATCTGACGTCAATCTACTTAATCTGATCATTTGACCTTTCACCACACTTTTTTTCATATGTTGCGGATGGAGGCTGTCCTTTTGTAAATATTGACTGGCAAAGCAAGATTTTCTATATATCTTGCTTTGTACTTTTCCAGTGATGGAATCTATTTTTAAATTCAAATCCAAAAAATTGATGTCTTTACCATATCCATTGGACTTGAAGTGTAAAAAGTTCGTACTTTTATTCAAGTCTTTGGTCATACTTTCAAACTCATTTTCCCCCCTTCCAAATGAAAAACAAATAATCTATGTATCTAATATATAACTTTACATTTTTAAATTTAGGATGACTCTTAAGACACCTTTGTTCCCAATTAGCCATGACCATGTTGGCAAAGGCTGGTGCCACCCTTGCCCCCATGGCCACTCCTGATATTTGTTTATAATATGTTTTGTTGAAAGAGAAAAAATTGTTATCAAGGACAATCTCCATCAAGGAACATAAGGTGTTAATTATTTCAGTTTTTAGATCAGTGTTATGTACTAAGTAATCCCTCATAAATTCTACACCTTCTTCTTGATTGATGGAGGTGTAAAGACTATTTACATCCAAACTGGTGAAATTCATTTCTTTCCATGTGATGTTTGTTTTACCTATAATTTCTAATAGGTGCCACGAATCTCTAAGAAAGAATTCTGCCTTTTGTACTATTGGATTTAAAATACTATCCAACCAAATAGAAATGTTCTCAGTTTTAGACAGTCTAGATGAAACTATAGGCCTAAAAGTTAAATTGTCAAGGTTAATTTGTAACTTGGGTATACCAAAAAAATGAGCCATCTTTGGATGTTCTAATAAGAAGTCATATTCCCTCTTATCTATTTCTTCTTGACAAAACATGTCAAATAGCAAAGTATCTATTCTCCTAAAGCTCATTTTTATAAATTCTAAAGTGACCTTTCGGTAACTATTTGTATCATTTAACATTACCATAACCCCCGTTTCATAGTCACAAGTGTTCATGACTATAATTTTACCTCCTTTGTCCGCCTTCATTACTCTAACATCAGAACAAAGGTGTCTTAAGAGTCATCCTAAATTTAAAAATGTAAAGTTATATATTAGATACACAGATGATTTGTTTTTCATTTGGAAGGGGGAAAAATTAGTTTGAAAGTATGACCAATGACTTGAATAAAAGTACGAACTTTTTACACTTCAAGTTCAATGGATATGGTAAAGACTTCAATTTTTTGGATTTGAATTTAAAAATAGATTCCATCACTGGAAAAGTACAAAGCAAGATATATAGAAAATCTTGCTTTGCCAATCAATATTTACACAAGGACAGCCTCCATCCGCAACATATGAAAAAAAGTGTGGTGAAAGGTCAAATGATCAGATTAAGTAGATTGACGTCAGATGACAACATCTATAAAGAAGAATTAATCACATTGAGAAAAATGTTTGTAGAGAGAGGTTATAAAAACAACTGGGTAAAAAAACTAGAGAATGAAGTCAACAAATTAAGGGAGAATTTAGCAAAGCCAATTTTGAGGTCTAAGGATATTTGGATAGGACCTCCAACAAATCAAGCTGAGACTAAGGGAGAAAATCAAAGTGATTTTTATACTGCATTTCCACTACCTATAACTAATGAAATTTGGTATATCAAGAACACTATTGAATATAATTGGAGAATCATTGTAGGTAATAGGGACTTGGTGGACATTTTGGGAATTAAACCTAGGTTCACTTACAAAACAGTCACCAATATAAAACAGATCCTTGAAACAACAGATCCCAAGATTCACATAGGTAGGAATGTCACTAATAAAAAGGGTACTTTTGAATGCAAAAATTGTAGACAGTGTAGGTTTATAAGTAATACCTCATTTGTCAATCTACAACATATGAAAAGGACCTTTTGGGCACAAAAATATTTTAATTGCAATAGTGACTATGTAGTGTATTTGGCTTCTTGTACATCATGTGATAGTTATTACGTTGGTAAAACTATCAGAGTGTTGAAGCGAAGAATATACGAACACACCTTGGCAATCAAAAATAAGGATAAAAACAATTCCCTAGCTAGGCATGCAATGAATTGTGATTTCAAAAAGTTCGAATTTTTTGTGTTAGATTACGTAGAAAAGGGTCCATTTCTGGGAGATCTGAATAATAGATTAGAGCAAAAAGAAACAATATGGCAACTAATCCTGGGGGCGGATTCACCACCAGGTTTAAATGAAGTTATTAACATGAAATGTTTCTTATTTTATAGATAAGTTTTAACCTATTGGACAACACTAGCTTAGGTTAGCATTACATGTAATTTTTAGATTATTACTGTGGTTTATTCAGTATATAATTTTTTTATATATATTTTTTTCATTTTTTCATTTTTGTATTGGTATTCATACTCTTAGGTACGCACAGATTTTTCCATGAGATGAATTCACTGTAGATGTTGAGCATGAGTGCATACACACACATATACACAGACAAGTGAAGATGAAGATTTGTGAGAAGCTGAGAATGAGGCTGAATTTGCAATAGAGATGAAATGTCTGAATTATGGGCAGGTGTGCATACATATACACACCAACACAACATATCAATGTAAATGGTAGATATATCAACACCACGAGAGGGGAGAATTAATAGGGGGTAGTGTGTGGGTGTGAATGTGTGTGTGTGTGTGTGTGTGTGTGTGTGTGTGTGTGTGTGTGTGTGTGTCAGTGTGTGTATATAAATAAAGGGGGAGTAGTGGAAGTGAGTGAAAGATTTTTTGCCAAGGACTGTGTGTAATACATAGTAACACATTAAGTGAGTGGAAGTCATTTCACAAACACGAACATAAGAATGTTTTTAAACATGAAATTTGTATTCTATATAAGAATTTTGAAAGAAAGTTTAAGTATTTTTAAAAAAAAGTATATCAAGACTTCATTGAATTGTATTGATTGACTAATTATTGTTTAATTGAATTTAAAATTACATCATTTCCTGTATAGAGTGTTAAAAGACATGAGAAAGAGAGGGCTCATGTCTTTTCTGAAGAAGTTCACGCTCTAATAAAGTGGATGAAAGCGCTAAAAATACAATTTGCCTCATTGTGGTCATCTAGCTATTTGCTTTCTTGTACACTACACTTAGACTAATATATGGACAGTCGGATGCACTTTAGAAAGGAAGGTAGTGTCTGCAAAGTGAAAGGCTTTGTAGGCATATACAGTAAATATTGTAGGATATACTGGGCTTGAGTTACTGAACAGTGTTGAAAAAAGGTAATTAAAAATATAAATTTTTTTTCAATATTAGGATGCTGTACTCATAGTGGCTGTTACAAAAGTGATACTAAACACATTTGGGAAAAATACAGCACAAACAACTATTTATTGAGGATTACTTTAATACCTACAAAAACATCTCATGTACTGGATTAATCATTTGGAAGCAAGGTATTATCTGCAATCTAACACCATATTTAGGAATCTAAAGTGAAATCACCACTGTGGTACATACTCACCATAAATGTAAATGTATTCACTGTTACAGTCTTAAATGATGGGATTTCCTGCAAAGAAAGCCCTTCTGGCCTGACTACCGGAGAATTTCCTCCCCTCCTGGAGTCAGGAGATGCCCTGAACGACATCAAAATGTCCAGGTATAAAGGGAGCCAAGCAAGTGTCACAACTTCAGTTCTTTCTTGCTCCCAAAAGAAATGAGCCCCTAGCTGTTCCAAGTTTAAGGGGTTTACCCCAAGGCTACTACAGTAGAGCCTAATCCAAACAGAGGAAGAGAAACAACCTGGATCTAGAGAGGGAAATACCCACCCCAATCTTTGGGGGTAAGAGGGGAAGGAAAGAACACTGCAACAGTGAATACACTTGTACATTTACATTTATGGCAAGTTTACACAACTGTACTAAATTCTTCGTGTTTCACTGCTGCAGTCCTGATGGGATGACTCCCAAGACTGATAATAGGGTGGATGGAGAATTTTATGGAGAGGATAGGATGCCCTGCAAAACTGCAGTGGGAAACCCAGCTCTACACTTGGAAAAGGTTGGTAGGTGATACTGTTTAGTGAAGGTATGCACACAGGAACAAGCAGCTGCTTCTAAAATGTCCTTAGTGGCCAACCCCTTTAGAAAGGCAGTAGACAGTGGGTAGTCCTGGTGGAGTGAGATCTAGCAGAGGTTGGGGGCTTTATCCATACTGATTAAAGCAAAACAAAATGCATTGGGAGATCAATCTGTAAACGGTTTGTTTAGAAAGTGATCTTCCTTCAGAGTTACAAGCACAGGCCAGGACAATCTGGTCAGATTTTCTGACTTTTTTTTTTTGTTCTGTCCCGGTAGTAACACAGTTGTCAATGCACATCCAGTGAGTGGCAGATTCCTTCCCCCTTAATTTGATGGATAGGTAAGAAGGTAGGTGGACTGTCTGGTTCAGAGAGATCTCTGTAACCATTTTAGGCATAAAAGGGGTTTTGGACCTAAGACAACCTGTCAGGGTGGAACATGAGGAAAGATTCTACACACAAGGGCCTGAATTTCTGATACTCTTCTAACAGAAATAATCACTTGCAAAAAGGCTGTCTTAAAGGTCAAGAACCTGATGTACTCAGAGGCAGCTGGCTCGAAAGAGGCAAGGGTGAGCGTCTTTAAAATTAAACTGAGATTCCATGGAGGAGCAGGAGATTTTCTTGGGGGGATATCGTGAATAACCCTTCTCCAGAAGTGTTTCATGAGTGGGTGGGAAAAGAGAGGGGGTTGAGTGGGCAGACACGCTACAATTGCTGGTGTGTGACGTTTGATAGAGGAATGAGAAAACTCTTTGTGAAGAAGTTCTGGTAATTATGACAGGATCAGGGGAACCTGAGAGTGAAGAGGGTTCTGTCCTGAGCATTAGGGGATACCAGTGCTACCTTGGCCAATCTAGAGCTATAAGAATGATCCTTGGACCTTGCTCCCTTATTTAAAGTAGTAAGGGTCAGCAGTGGGGGTCGGCCGTGGTGGTGCAGCGGTTAGAGTAGTCTCCTCACAGCAAGACGTTCTAAGGTTAGATTCTCAGCTGGAGCGTCTTTTGTGCGGAGTTTGCATGTCCGCCCTACGGTCGAGTAAGAAGTTTTACAGACATGCAGGTGTGTGTGTGTGTGTGTGTGTGTGTGTGTGTGTGTGTGTGTGTGTGTGTGTACGTCTTTTGTGAAGGTTGGAGACCGGGCTGGGAACTTGACACCATAAAAATTCCACTGCCAATCAGCAGACCAATGATCCACTGTGGTGACCTCGAACGGGAGAAGCCAAAATACACTGCTTTACTCTGGGGAGTAAGGGTATTAGAGGGAAAGCACACAGGAACAGATCTGTCCAAGGTAAGGAGAAAACATACACCCTCCAAGCCAACTTGGTTTTGGTCTGTGAACAAAACTTTTGCAACTGAGAGTTTTCTTCTGTGGCAAAAAGATCCATTTCTGGCATACCCCATTCTCTGGCTATGTTGAGAAAAACTTCCCAATGCAATTGTCACTCGTGAGGATCTGAAAGGCTCCTGCTTAGATAATCCATCAGTTGATTTCTTCTTCTTGGTAGGTATTAAGCCATGAGATGCAAATCTAGGGCGTTTGCAGTTTCCCAAAGGTCCATGGCTAGGCAACAAAGAGGGTAACAGTGAGCCCCCTGTTGCTTATGTACCACATAACTGTGGTATTGTCTGTCTTTACTACAAGTATGCCTGGTTTCCGCTGGTCTTTGAATGTGATCAGTCCTTTTTGGACTGCCAACAGCTCTTTTTGGTTGATGGATTTGTTTTTGAACTGGGTGTCTCACCTGCCCTGTGTACATAAGCTGTTGTAGTGTACCCCCTCAGGCTATGCCTGAGGCATCAGTGGCCAACGTTTGCCCCTCAGGCTATGCCCAAGGTATCTGTGGTCAATAGCTCTGAGGAATTATCTTGAAGGGGACGTCTGGATTGTGACAGCAAACTGGTCCACCAAGCAAACTCTTTCCTTAAACAAGGAAAAAGCTTCACTCTGAAGCTGAGGGATTATGATTGCTGGCACCACACCTTTCTGAGGTACCACTGTAGCTTCCTCATGTGGAGTCTGGCCAGGGGAATAATGAGGATGCAAGAGGCCATGTACACCAAGGCTACAAGGAGCTCCATGGCAGTAAAGTGGCTCCTGTGAAGAGGTATGAGGAAATACAGTGTTAGAAAGGTTACTTGCTCTGGAGGAAGGAAAGCTTTTTGAAGACAGGAGTCTAACATAGCCCGCAGAAACAGAATCCTGTTTGTGGGGACAGTCCAAAACTTTTGGAATTTGATGGTGAACCCCAGATTGGCTAGGGTTTCTTGGATATATAACAAATCTGATCACAGTTTTTCTAGATTCACTGCTTGAGTGAGGCAGTCATCTAGGTAGGGATAAATCTGAATGCCTTTTGACCTGCAGAAGGCTATTACTGGAGCCAGGCCCTTCATGAATAGCCCAGGTGCAGTAGACAAGCCAAAGGGCAGAGCACAAAATTGAAGCTTTGCTTCTGCTCTGAAGTGTTAAGAACCTTCTGGGAGTTTCTTCTATGAGAATGTGGAGGTACGAGTCTTTTAGATTTAGGGTATCCATGTAGGAATTGGAGGAGATAAGCAACAGTTTAAGGGATAGCATTTTGAATTTTGGTACTTGCACAATCCTGTTGAGCTTTGACAAGTCTCCAGGTATGTTTTTTTTCTTGTGACTAGAAAGAGCCTTGGGTAAAATCCATTTCCCTCTAATCTTTTGTGTACTGGTTCCACAGAAACTTGGGTATACAGTAACTGAATTTGTTTTGTGGCCTCTGTCTTTTGACTGTGGGAATGTGTGGGAAGCCTAAGCGAGTTGGAAATTGATTGAACTGAAGTTTGTAGCCTATTTTTATGATCTTTAATACCAATGACCCTGATAATGTGTCCCCATTTTTTTTTTTTTTTTTTTTTTTTTTTTTAAGAAAGACAGCCATCCACCTAGTGATAGGGAGGTTGGGGTGGAACCAGGAAGGATCATGTGCGAGTCATGATTGCTCCCTGCTGGGACCCTATTGACAGGATGCTGTAAGCACTATTAAAGTTAGACTGCCACGGTTTTGGCTGCTGGTGCTGCTTTTGATTCCTATCCCTTCTGGATCTCCTATGCCTTGGTTTAGACTGGGAGGCCAGAAAGGACCAGTGTTTGGTAGGATAGTTTTGCCTGAAGCAAGGTGGTTGAACCCAAAGGAAGTCCTTGACAGTCTGCATGGATTAAGCCCTACCCTCAATCTTTTTAAGTACTGTTTCAGTCTTAGGACCAAAAAGATAGTTTTTGTCCAAGGGAGCATCCAAAAGACTATTTTACATGCTCAAGGAGGGACTGTTCCCAAGGGCAAGCATGTCTTCTAATACCTGATCCTGTAGCTGCTGCTCTGTTAGATGCTTCCAGAGCATCATAGTCATAGTGCAATGAGTGCTTAGAAACTTGAGAACAGGAATTGCACATGCCAACAGTTCCTTTAAGAAGGCTTTATTTTCAATCCCTAATAATCTTTGCTTCATCGGGTTCAAATGGGTCTCCTGACACTTGACCACATGGACTTGGCAATTTAGGGCCCTCACAGCTAGGGTAGCAGAAGTGTAAACTTTCTTCTCAAACCTGTCCAAGGTTTTACTTTCTTTATCTGTTGGCAGTTTTTTTTAATAAAGTGGTGCTATTGGCTGCCTTACAACTTCAAGTCACCACTTCAGGGTCCACTACAGGGTTCTTAAAAAGGTGGCTATGAGAATCCAACTCAGTAAAACCTGTCTGACTTCCAAGAAGCAGGTAGAAAGAAGTACAGCTGAAAGGAAGAGTCCAACAAGACATCATCAACTAAGACTAGGGGAATGACAAGAGGTTTATGCTCAGGAAGCTTTAGGAATTCCCTTACCCTCTGCTTTGACTGAGGGTAATACTGAGATTCCCATTTGGAATTCTCTCTCTCTCGGGGTGTACAGGGTCTCGCCAAAAGTTATGCCCTCAGGGGATGAAGCTGAGATTAGGTTCTCATCTAAATCTGAATCTGCACAAGAAGCAACAGACAAATAGTCTTCAAAGGTGGATTCCTCATTGTCATCCTCTGAATTAAATGAAAGTGGAGACTTCTGTCTGAAGATGTCCCTTTTTCTTTTACCTGAAGAAGGTTAGGAGCAGAACCAAGGACGTGAAGGCATCTAGATCTGACTACAGCAATCAAATCCTCAGCCGGCCTAACCAGGTCCTACCGATAGGCCTGATTTTGGGAGTGGCAGCCGGTAGGCCTCAGCTGGGGTAAGCTGGATGCAGCCTTTTCATGTGAGGCATTAAGGCTTGGGCCTATGGGCGACATCAATTCTAGGGCCAGGGTGTGGATGGGCAGCCACATCACGAGAATGGTGAATCAAAGCCATCTTCTGATGGAAGGGGACTCTGCCCTCCCCTTTGACAGATGGAAAACTGTCAGAAACCAGTACCTGCAAAGTGGCTCCAGACTCAACTGACAAGCAAAACCCTTCAGCTTGTGCAGAAGTAGAGGGACCTGGTGGTATAATGGACTACAAATAGGTCTTGACAAAGACCTGTGCCACAACCTCAGTCGCTGGAGGAGAATGCAAAAGCCTCTCACCTTCCTCGATGATGACAAGTCTGAGTGGGCTAGTGGATGCCAGATGGGTGTTGTGCAGTATCCTTTGCTTCAAAAGCTGCTAATTATGCCCAGGAAGATCAACCTTGGCCCAGCAAGTAGACGACCTTGTATGCAAAGACCCTAAAGGGTCACTAAGGTGTTAGCCAGAATCTCAGCCCTATGCATGAATGCCCTACTGTTAAAGTTAGCACAGAACCAACAGGTATGTTTTGCTCTGGGTCCAAACAAAAGGAGTGAAAGTCCCAGTGTGGTACCTGCTTGCCACACCGGAGATCATTAACTTTCTCTGACATTAGTCAAAAAACATATGAAAAGTTCCCCAATGGGTACTTCGCTTTAGATGGCTTCCTTCTCTGGAGCGGACTAGCCAACGCACTGACTAGTGCACACTGCTTTGGGCTCCAATGGCAAACAAAGACTGAAGTTATGGAGCTGGATGACTGCCTTTATACCCACATGTACTGACGTTATAGTGTCTGCCAGCTCCTAGAGTGTGTGGAAATTCTGTAGTAGTTGGGACAGCCTAGCTCTTCCATGGCAGGAAATCCTATCAGTTAGAATTGCACCATTGAAACACGAAGAACATCTGCCCAACTCTAAAACGAATACTAAACCCATTACCACTAATAGAGTCTTACAGTCAAAAATCTACTGTCCCTCACACGATCTAACAATATCAGCGATTCATTATACTTTAACCAGGTTGTAAAAACCTGGAACCAAATCTCCCCTGAAATAAGACAGACATAATAAATAGCTTTAAGGTGTCACAGAAGATACAGCTACTAAACAACTGGTTGTGTTTTTGTACTACTACAAGCTGAGCCCCCAGAACTCGTTCCTCCTTTTAATTGCACTCTCTTAACTCTTTCTTTACTCTAACTTACACACTTTCTTTTCAACTATTACAATTACAATATACTAACACCCAAAACAATCCTATCTTAAATTCTGTCATACTTTTACAGACTTTTCTTTTACACATGCTTTTAGGATAATCAGAAGGTAAAAGACTAAGAAAGAAAGAGATGCTTGCATTCTGCTTTTAACTGCATATTAAAACTAGAAGAGAGACCACAGCTTTGTCCTGGAGTCGCACAAAACTTTAACCATCCTCCCAGCCTGGCACTGCTGTGTTCTTAAACTTAACTGTCTTTCTAGTTGGCTGCCCCTTATGTTACATTGACCATACATCTCCTTCCTTCTGTCTCCCCTTTCACTGGCTGTTGTAAGCACAAAATTATCATTTTGTAAAATCATTCCCCTTCAACTATTTAAATTTATTGGCCTTCCCACTGTATTCCAAAGAACCAGAATACAAAGTGCCCACCCTGTTTCAATCTATCTTGCTCTTTTAAAATGTGGCTCTCCGCTTAGACAACTAACACTTAAGATACTCCTTCTTTCATATCTAACTGCTTAGTGCACACTGCTGTGCTTAAGACATTAACCCATTTGTTTTCCATCTTACCTTTAAAAATCTGCAACATCTAATGCAAAATTGCCATTTACTGGACAGCCCACATTTTGCCTCTCAGTAGTAATCTTGGGATTACTCATTCTGCAACAGCCTGCATATAATTGCTGGAGCCTTCCTGTGTCCTGACAGAGTGCTCTTCAAACTATTTGAAGATATACAGAGCTAAGTATATTTTTCTGGCACTTCAGAGTTGTGTACTGTTAATTGTTGCTTGACTAATTTTATATCATTGCTGGCTGACTTCAAAGTTGTGCACTGTTATTTTTGCTTCACTGTATAGTTTTTCAGAACTCTGCTGAAGGTATTGTCCCCCCACACTCCTGTCGTGTTGTTTAAATTTGGAGGCTTTTGCAGTTGCCCGGCCCCACTGCAGATTTGATCTGGGACACTCCCCCCAGTTCCATCTCTTTACCTCATTCTACCTAAGACTCCTTATGTGCTTGTTTTTAGTCATTTTTAATTTAATTGCATTTCAAACTGTTTGGTCTAACATTGCTACATATTCAAGTGTGCTAGCTTGCATTTGAATTGTTATTACAGTTGTTTTAGCTAATTTTCTGTATTAAAAAAAAATAAGCCCGACTCTTACCTTTCCTTTAACTAGTGTAGTCCAGATTCAGATTTGCTGTATCCAAGACTGTACGTAAGCTTCTGAGCCCCCCAAGCTTTCTGTGTTGGAGGGAAGCCTTCTAGCTTAAAAGTGGAAGTGGTAAGCACTAGGTAACCTATCTACCACATAAGGGGTGGTTCTGGCCCAGAAATTGTAGTTATTGGCCGTTTGGGCAGTTTTTCCATCTCTCAACTTTCTGATTTAAAATATGTAACTAGTTTAGTCCAGATGCAGATTCTTAGTTTTAGCACTTGAATTAGCTTATTTGTGATCAGCACTTGTTCAGAACTTGTTGTAAGCACTAACTAAGCTACTAATGACTACAGCACTCAACCTTTCTCATTACCTGGAGGAAAACAGTTTTGGTACTTACTTTCCTCATTTGCTTACCGAAAAACAGCTCTTGTACTCACTTTCCTCACTTATCTAGAGGAAAACAGTTTTTTATTCAGGCATGTCTAAGGGTCAGCTCCCAGTGTTCTCTCCTGTCTATCTGATGAATCTGGGCATCTTGGGGCAATGTAGAAATTGCCTGATGTACACAGACAACCCTCTCCTCCTACTACCCAACACTACAACCTGTGAGAGATGCACTTATCTAGCCAAACTGGAGGTAAAGCTCTCTCCAACCAAAACTGAACTTGACAGTCAAGAGGAGAACTTGCACCACACCACACTCATCACATAGTCTCACTAAATCTACACCACCAAAATCCACACATAGAAACACAAAAACATTCACGGAGGCTCTCAATAATAATCTGCTAAAGCAGCAGAGACCTCCAAAGCAGAAATGCAAGCAACCTTCACTCCCACAACACAACCCAAATGACACAGAGCCAGCAGACTCAGTGTGCCCCTCAACCACAGCCAATAAGGCAAAACAACATACCCAACACACTAGTCATAGGTGACTCTATAGTCTGGCACACTGATGTCCCACTCACCAGGCTAAACAAGGAGAATGTTACTGTCAGCTGCCTGTCAGGTGCCAGGATCTGCCACATAACCCATGCACTCAGGTCACTCCACTACAAATATGACTCTGTCATTGTCCATGTTGGTGTGAGCGACCTGAGATGTACCTCCCTGGACTACATAAAAAGAAACATGGAAGAGCTCTCCAATCTTGTAGCCCAGACAGGTATGACCCTAGCCCTGAGTAGCATTCTGCCATCACCAGAATGATACCGCAGTACAAGGACAAAATGATTGACTTCAATAATTGGCTAATCTTTTGGTGTCATTCTACAGGGATCCAGTATCTGTCTGCTTGGAATGACAAGGTCGACAGACCACGATGCTTTGCCAGAGATAGCCTGAACCTGTCACCCCTGGGATTCCAGATACTGGTCAAGGTTCTTGCCGCCCCTATAGTGCCTTTTTTAGGCAAGGTTCAAATGAAAAATTCACCACCATAAGAGGAACAGGCAAGCAAAAACTGAGGGTGATGCTACTCAATGCTAGAAGTGTAAATCTCAAAATGCACTCACTCGAGCCACTCCTTAAAATGGAGAACATTGATATCTGTCCAGTGACAGACCTGGTTCAAGGCTCCAGAGAGCACCCCTGCACTACCAGGCTATAACTCATACCACATTTTTCGGCCATGTAACCTGGACTGGAACATCAAAGGCAGAGGTGTGTCCATATTCATTAAGGATATCCACACCTCCAGGCTAGTTGCTCAGCATAATGCATCCGAGGTTATCCAAGTGCAACTAACTCTGGGCAAAACTGCCATCCAAATTGAAGCTTGCTACAGATCCCCCACCATGCCTCAGGATTCCCATTCCTCTTTTCTTGATGTACTGGAAAATATTAGGGTTCAACCAAACACCCTAATAATGGGTGATTTCAACTACCCCACCATTAACTGGGAAAACTACTCATGTTACAACTCCTTCGCTCAACGCTTTCTGGAATTCATAAACTCCAATGCCCTGGATCAACTTATCCACACCCCCACCAGGGGCAACAGTATCCTAGATCTAGTCATTACCAACACGAGTGACCGGTGTTCCACACCTGAAGTCAATGCCTCATTCGTCCAATCCGACGAAAAGCTAATCACCCTAGATATCCACATCCTGCCCCCACCCCCCATTAAGGAAACCCCGGTAAAACATTTTTCCAAAGCCAACTTCATGCTTCTTAAGACAGAGCTGGTGAACTTCATGACACCCATGCAGATGGACAATGCAGTTGCGACTACTGAATCCTACACAATTGCACTTTATAAGAACTAACACGAGTGCATGGATCGCGCTATCCCAAACAGAACCAAGACGCTATCCTCCAAAAAAAGGAAGCCAATCTGGTGGTCCCCTGCCATAAACAAACTGTACAACAGAAGGAAGAAACTGTTGCAAAAAGAGTAAAATCCCATGAGTGGAGGAGTTCCCTGGTCAGCCTCAGTAAGAAGCTGCAATCCCTCATAAAATCCTCCAAATCTAGTTACGAAAACAAAATCGCCACTGATTCTAAAGACAACCACAAAGCATTCTATAGCGATGTCAAAACTCTCAATGGCAACACTCAGATCTGCTCTGAGTTACAGCACAATGGCACTAAATATACAGACCCAACTGATATTGCCAACATCCTGGCAGACAGGTTCAGTGCCAACTTTACCCCCCCCCCCACTTCACCCCCTAAAGGGCCGATCTCTATACCGGAAGAATGCAAAGTTCCTGTAAGCACAGCTGAACAGGTAAAAACCACACTCTCCAAAGCCAAGAACACAGCATCCATGGGACCAGACAACATCCCAGGCTGCGTTCTACATGAACTACAGAACGAACTGGCACTCCACCTAAGTACCATGTTCAATCATTGCCTCACCTCAGGCTTTGTGCCCACTGAATGGCGCACATCGACGGTTATCCCACTCCACAAAGGGGGAGCCACCATGGACCCCGGGAACTACCACAACATTAGCCTGACGAGCCTGGTCTACAAGGCCATGGAATGTATCATCATGGAACTTATAAACAAAGACATCGGTCATCTCCAAACTCTGGACCCCACCCAGTTCGGGTTTGTAAAAGGCAGATCATGTCTCCTAAACCTGTTAGACTTCTTTGAATCAGTCACCAAAGCCGTAGACGAGGGTAAGGTAGTTCACACAGCCTAGCAAGAATTTGCCAAGGCTTTTGACACCATCCCCCACTCTGGAATTATAGATAAACTCACTAAACTAGGTATAAATCCCTATGTCACAAGATGGGTTGCCAACTGGCTCACTGACAGAACCCACACTGTGAAAGTAGCAGATACCAAATCTGACTTCAGACCAGTGACAAGTGGAGTACCACAGGGTTTAGTCCTGGGTCCTCACCTATTTGGTATCTACTTCTCTGAAGTACAGGCTAACACAAAAGGTCTTTGGCTAATGAAGTTCACAGATGACTGCAAACTAGGAGCAATAATCGAAACTCCTAACAATGTGGACATCCTACAAAAGGGCCTCACTAAGACAGATGCCTGGTGTCAAAGCCATGGCTTCAAGCTCAATGCCAAAAAGTGCATTGTCATCACCTTTGGTAAAAACTCTGTACCCATGAACTACAACATAGGCGGTAGTATACTTAACACTGAAAGTGTGATAAGAGACCTTGGGACACAGATGGACAGTAGTCTCTCCTTTGATAATCACATTGCCACTGTAGTCAGGAAATCCTTCTACGTGGCACACCACACCATCACAAAAGGTTTCTCATCCAGTAAAAAAGAGGTCATTGTTTCCCTCTATTCATCGCTCATTAGACCCATTATAGAGTACAATGCCCCTTTTGGTATGTACCTCACAAGACATCTACATCAACTGGAAAGGCCACAGAAATACCTCACAAAGAGGATTACCAGCCTCAAACAGATGCCCTACGCAGACAGTCTCATAAAACTCCAGCTTTACTCCATCGCATATTGCCTACTCAGAGGTGATCTCTACCTAACATACAAAGCTATGTCAAACCCAGAGCTGTTGGACATGCTCCATTTAAAATCCCAATCCCTCCGAGCTACACGCTCTAGGGACCTAAACCTTGTCACCACAATAAAAAGAACATGCCAGTGGGATAGATTCCAGTCAGAGAGACTTCCCATATGCTGGAATAAACTACCCATCTATATCAAATAAAGCTCCTCATTAGCACTCCAAGAAAAATCTTGATGATTGGATGGGAAATAGGAAATTCACCCCGGAGCTCACTTCTGTGGCTCTGCTCGACAGTGGCACAAGAAAATAATTTTCTTGGGTGGCAAAAGCCAGGGTACCTTTTTGGCTGGGCTTGTAGAAGCCCTAAGGCCAATAGTCTAGTACCTACCTATGAACCTATGTTTTCTCCTGGTGAGAGAATGAGCACAGGGCATTACTTCCTGGAGACTGCTAATCACCGGAAAGCCTAACAACAGCTTCATACGCAACAGCTTGGAATTTTAGCTTGTATTCTGCTCCTGGTGAGAGAAGGAGCACAGTGTACTGATTCTAGAATGTTTCTGGTTGGGCAGTGAGTGTCTGTGCTTGATGTCCCTAATTGTCTGGTTGCTATTCAAGGCATCTACCGGGAAAAGGCTACAACAAGCCTACAGACCCTTGCATCATCTGGGACAAGACTATGGATCACCAAACAGGCTGTGGCCTGCTTCTTATCTTGGGACTGGTGGTAATGTTTTGCTTCTGGTAAGAGAAGGGGCAAAGGAGCATTGTATCCCAGCAGAGTGAAGCTGACGTAAGACCGGCACTAGTAGTAGCCAGGCAGTAGCCATTCACGTAACTCCTCTTTTTTCATCATTTTTGACAAGCTAATTATTTGCTTTCAGTGAGTACTCTTGATTTGTTCCTAGCTTCATAATATCTGCCCAAATACTTCATACTTACATTTTCAGGGTCTACTTAGTTTCCCCTCAAGTGCTTGACATTGCCCTGTATAGACACAGACACCATGAGTGACATTTTTCCAGTAAAAGCATGACTGAAATTTTACCAATGCCTAGTTGCACACAGGACAACTAATTTGAAACTTTACCAATACCTAGCTGCATACAGGACAACTAATCTGCAGTTACAAGCACTGACCCCAGCGTTGCAAACAGAATACTCATAACACTGCTTTATATTCTCAATCCAACTGTCTAATCAATAAAAAAGGGTTTGTTGCCATGGATATGAACCTGCCACTACCTCTGTTACCAGCTTAGTGGATATGGGCATCCTGAGGCAATGTAAAAATTGCCTCATGTTTACTGACAACCAGTTAATTCTCAAACTGATAAAGTATGTGAGAAATGTATTTAAACAATGTCACTGGAGGCAAAGCTCTCACACAAAAGTACTCCTAATGTCAACAAGGTTGTCAATAGTACACACGCTGCACCCATCACACACAATTCAAAGCAGGCATATCAACCCTCACATGCTCAGGCATTTAAATGCAAAATTCCTACACCACAAAGACCTCTTAGATGAAGTACACATAGTAAATACCCGCAGCAGCCCCGAATACACTTTCAAAGCACCACTCACATCAACACATATGGCCACATTTCATGCAGTCTCTACTTCTCAGCCCATAAGGCAAGCCACTACACACAAACAATTCTGGTCTTTGCAGACTCCATCATGAGATATGGTGATGCCCTCTCACCAGGCTAAGCATTGCTTATCAGGGGCTAGGATCCATCACATTACAGACACACTCAGGTCACTGAACCACAAGTACAGTACGAGTCAATCATGGGTGTAAATGACCTGAAACGTACATCCCTAGACTATATGAAGACAGACATTATGGAGCTCTCAGAATATGTCTACCAAGATGGTATGAGCCTAACACTGAGTAGCATTTTACCTTCTCCAAGGATGATGCCACAATACAAACAAAAGATGACAGAGTTTAATAATCAGCTTAGTTTCTGGTGTCATTTATAAGGGGGTGCAACATTTGTCAGCATGCAAGGAGATGGTCAACAAACCATGCTGCTTTGCTAGGGATTGTCTAAAAGTCTCCTCTCTAGGATTTTGAATATTAGCTAAAACATTGTCTTTCCCTACAGTGCCTTTTTTAGGCAATGCCAAGCTGAAAATATTTCCGACACAGCAAATTAAAACCAAGAAAATTTAAAGGTTTTACTGCTCAGTGCTAGGAGTCTAAACAAAAAACTCCTCTCCCTAGAAGTTCTCTTCACCCTAGAGAATGCTAATGTCTGTGTGATCACTGAGACGTGGTTTTAAAGCTGCAGACAGCATAGTAACAGCGCAGGGTTAGAACACCTTCCACACATTTAAACCAGCTTACTACACAGACAGGGACTAAAGGTGGAGGTGTCTCGATTTACGTCAGAAATAAATATGCCTCAAGGTTGGTCAAATAGGACAATGATTTTGAGCTACTCCATGCTGAAATCACAATAGGCAAAATCCAATACCACTTCTTTGCAAGCTATATTTCCCTCTCTATGACCCAAGAAAACCATACCATGTATTTATACTTATTGAAAACACTCGCCATCCAACCCTGCGCCATACTCAAGAGTGACTTTAATTACCCCACTATTACCTGGGAATCCTACATGACACCAAATGTACAGGCATAGTGATTCCTGGATTTTGTAAAATCAAACTCCTTGGACCAGACTGACAATACACCAACCAGGGGTGCAACCATACTGGATGTGGTCCTCACTAATATGGGAGAGTGGTGCACAGCCCCTAGTGTAACGTCTTCCCTGGTAAGATTAGACCACAAAATGATCTACTTTGAAGTAAAAATAAAACCTGGACCCCCAGCTAAACCTGGAATATTCAGGAACTACTCTAAGGGTAATTTCCTGCTATTAAGTGACAACCTGGCAAAATTTCAAGCCCCACATAAACCCTAAGAACACTCCTGCCTATGCTAAACTGTTCACAGAAACCATTTACAAGCATGTTAACAGCTGCATAGAGGTAGATGTACCCACCAGGTAGTAGTACAGAGCTAATTAAAAAAAACAAGCCACCCTGGTGGAGTCACAAAATGAAAAGGCTGTATAACAGTAGGAAGAAAATCATGGCAAAAATTAGGAGGTACAGCATCCAGCAGGACAAAAGCACTCTCATCAAACTAAAGAAAACTCAGAGGACAAACAAAGTCTACCAAAGCCAAATTTTTGATAAATTTGCACTCCCAGGCCAAGGACAACCACAATGCATTCTTTAGCTATGTCCGCAACCTCAAAGGCAATACATAATTGTGTGCAGAGCTCATTGTAAATGAAGCCACCTATACTGATCCAGAAGACATAGCAAACCTACTGGCCGACAAATGCAATTCCAACTTTACCCCTCTCCTTCTCAACCTTCCCTCCGGAAATGCAATCAAAAATAATATCTCCTGCTATCACCAGGGAACAAGTCCTTAATGCTCTCTCTAAGGCCAAGAACGCTGCATCAATGGGCCCAGATAATATCCCAGAATGCCTGCTAAATAGCATGAAACATGACCTATTAGGCCCTCTGGAATTGCTATTTAACTGTATCCTCCAAACAGGCTTCATAAATGGAGAACAGCAACGGTCATCCCTCTGCACAAAGGTGGGCCATCTACAGATCCTGGAAACTACAGACCCTGGAAGTCTCACTAGTCTTGTATACAAAGCCATGGAATGAATTATCATGGAAATGAGCAGTAATAATATAGTAACTCTCCAGACACTGAACCCAACCCAGTTTAATTTTATCAAGAGAAGGTAATGCCTACTCACCCTGATGGACTTCTTTGAGAAGGTTACCAAAGCAATGTGGATGAGGGAAAATGATTTACACTGCCTACCTTGACCTGGCAATGCATTTGACACAGTACCCCACTCAGGCATTGTTGACAAACTCAAGAGGTTAGGTAAAAACCCATATGTCACCTGGTGGATAGCCAACAGGCTCACAGACAGGAGCCAGGAAGTTAGAATTGGGGAGTCCACCCTACAAAGAGGCCAGTCACAAGTGGAGTCCATCAGGGATCGGTCCTTGGAGTGCTCTTTTTGGCATTTACTTCTTTGAAGTCAAGGCCAATGTTAATAGTCTCTGGCTGACTACATTTGCAAATGATTGCAAGTTAGGAGCTGTCACTGAATCCCATACCGACCCATATGTTCTCCAGGATGGGCTGACAAACAACTGGTCTCAGAGCCATGGACTAAAATGAAAGGCCACAAAATGTTTAATAGTATCCTTTGGGAAGTCGTACACCCCTAGTAACTACCATATTGACAACTCACCCCTCAGAGTTGACCCATACGTCCCTGACTTCTGGACACACACAGACAGTAATCTAGCCTTTGACCATCATGTGTCTACAGTACTGAGGAACTTAAACAAAGGTATGGCATCTAGGTCCAAAGAAATCATTGTTACACTGTATTCAGCATTCAACATACCCATCATCGGGTACAATGCCCCCTTTGGTATGTACTTAACCAAGGATATCCAACAACTGGAACACCCACAGATGTTTCTCACTAAAGGAATATAGGGCACAGGTAAAATATCCTATGCAAACTGCCTCAAGGCACTATACCTGTATTCTCTCCCTTACAGGCTTTTGAGGCGAGATCTATGCCTGGCATACAGGGCATTGTTAGATCCCACTCTGACGAACCTCCTGAATATCCACAAAACAAACAGCTCCAGAATTATCCAGTCTGAAGACTTAAACCTTACCTGTGATACAAATCCTGATAGAGAGATAAGTATGTATCCCAGAGACTACCCAGCCTCTGGAAGAGGCTTCTCAACTGTGTGAAGCAGAGTTCTTCCCTAACCTAATTCAACTGTAACTTAGACAACTGGATGGGGAAGATGAAATTCATCCCTGGCTTGGCACCTATGTTTCTAATGGAGACAGGCAACCTGTAAATGGTTCATCTCCCAGGCCCCTGGTTGTAAATATTTCATCTCCAAAGCCCATGCTTAAACTCATCAAGGGTACCAGAACTTGTCAGAGATTTTGGATGCATGGCTAGGCTTAAAAAGGCCCTTGTGGACATTAGCCTAGTAAACACCTATAATCCTATGCCACTGATGGGGAGAAGCCAATTAGATTAACCAGATCTGCTCTGTCATTGGCTTGTCTCTGCCACTCCAAGAACTTTATAAATCTTTTGTTCCGCACAGTAGAAGTATCTCACCAACCTGTATATTAGTCTACATTTGACAAAGAGCAATAGCTTTTGTATATGTTCGACAGACCTCTCAGAAAACGTACGTGGACAGAGAGACTTATGGATCAATAGAGATAAAATCAATGGAACTGCTTGTTATAGCTGTAATTTAAATCCATAAGACACTCTTTCTGAAGGAAGCCAGTTCAAAATGGAAGATAAGCTCACTGTCCGAAGACAAGACACTATCATAGGGAAACCTGTGGTAGAAATGGGATACACACACTGAGTTTCTGATAAGACTTAAGTTACTCAGTTATGCTGACCACCACAAACTAATAAGCTCTCCAGCAGTGATACTGGAACCCACCCAGTAGACAGGGAACTGTTGCAGACACACACTAAAAGCCTTATATTTTTGTTACATGCTCTAGTGTTCACACTAGAGATCTAAACTGCAGTACATTTTGTGCAGAATGCACATAACCTTAGTGCCCATATCTGGTTTTACCAACTGTGTGGCTTTCCTCCCACAACCCAAAACCATGTCATGAACTGCTGTTCTTCAACCTGCCAGACTACACACCGTTTCTACAATATGTGGCACCCTGCACAGGACTGGTAACTGCCAGACTGTGTACACACCATATCTACAATATTTGGCACCCTGCACAGGACTGGTAACTGCCAAACCGTATACACACCATGTCTAACGTATGGGGCACCCTGCACAGGACTGGTTCCTCTGTCTGCACACACTTGTGTACAGTTAAATTACTCATTCAGAATACTTCCCTTTGTGAATATGGCACATAGTAGCATGATTCAGGATTTCAGAGTATAAAAATTAACGTGGAATGAAAGGCGTTAGCATAAATGAAGACATAACAGTTCCTATTTACATCAATTCACCTTTTTTGCTGGGGACTTTTAACATATTTATGAAATGCATCTTAAACAATGACATGGGCAAACTTACATTAAAAAAACAAAAACTGTGGTAACATTTTTCATTATTTTCAAGCATTACTCATGCATTTTTAACAATTACCATTCACGCCAACATTACATAAATTGCTCACTCCTTCTCCTGATTAGTCTTGCAGGTGTTGTTCCTAAAAATTCAGTTCTTTCTTTCCTTTTCTAGAGATACCACCTCCAATTCTTTACAATATTCAGTATTTCAATTATAGTTAGTTTAGATTTTGACTTTCTAGCAAATGTTTTTTGACAGCCAACAACATTAAACTTAGTAAAGCCTTACTATGCCCAAGCAATTCAGATCCTATATCCAAACTTTAAAGAATAATTTTGTTAACTACAACTAATTGCTCCCACAACATTTCTGTCAAAGTACAATGTAGGGAAATTTTTAACATCTACTAACCAATTACACTCCCAAAAACAAGTTCCCAATTTCCTATCATTTCTCCAATATTTGCTAGTTACCCCAGGAATAATATCTCTGAAGTCTACGTAGGGTATAAAATACCTATGCAAAAAAAAAAAAAAAAAAGAAAAACTTCTGGAGTTTGTCACATACTTGGGAGCCTTAAAGATTTACTTCAGTTTTTCCTTTGCAATTTAACTTTCTGCTCTCTTCTCCAAATTCTTTCTGCTCTTTTGGATTCCTACAGATATCATGCAATATTTGACATGCACCAATTAACCTCTTAACAGCATCTTCCATTCCAGATTCAACTAAAAGCTCTACTAATACTAAAGCTAGTCCTTTGACTTAAAAATGCCACTACCCCTTTCCCTATACTCTTATCAGTCCTGAGAGTGAAGGCACTCTCTAACCTGCAGTCAAAATTCCTTTTTAGACTTATCCCATATTATTTACTTATCCACCTTAGTTATTTGTTCTGGAATATTCTACCCCATGTCTATTTCCTATACTCCTACTTAAAGGCATTCCTGTTGGTAAAATCTCCTTTCTCCAGTCCTGTATTAGCTTAATCCTTAGAATAATTTCAGAATATATTATTCTGCATGGTTGTTCCTATTCTCATCAAGGACATGCATCAAAATACTAGTATTTTTCATCTCTTGTACCACCCTGTTTCACAATAACCCTTTTTTATTTTGATTTATAATCTGCTTGAATTGTACGAGTTAACTGCACAGCTTTAAATTACCACCTCAAATCAAGTAACCCTAAACAATGTTTGTTCTTTGGGAAGAACTACCCACTTAACTCTTGGCCTCTTACCACTTTCAAATTCCTTATACTATTTATTAGTCATCTACAACTTCTTGGAATGGTAGAAATACTCCCGACTCGTATACAACATGTATAACATTTTCTCTACTTGTATTTTACTATTGATAATCAAGACCTTCTAGTTTCTTAGTGGTTGCATTATGTCCGGTTTAGCTTCTTCCCATATATGCTTAGCTGTCATAATAGAATTCCCTTGAATCCATACACCTAAAAACATCAACTTGTATTCCCAAATGTACAGGTATTGGTAAAAATGTATGCATGGGTCCATAGTCTACTGACATAGCTTTTGTTTTACTTTTATTTTTTATATCTAGAAAATAAAACAAACTATCTCAAAATGTTCCACAACACTGAAGTCTACTTTTCTGGATTTAAGTACAAAATAAGGCAATGTGAAAATACGCTTTCGTGATTACACTACCTGTTAATTTCCTGAACTTAAGAGTCCTTTCATTGCTATCAGCTTTAAATTTAAGGCAAATAACAGAGGGGCAAAGACTTCCCCCCACCTGGTTCCCATTTTCAAATATAGACTTTCAGAGAAGAACCCTCCCACCTTCATTTTTGTCTTTCACATTTTGTAAATCCTCAACATTAATCCTATTATTCTATCAGTGAAGGCAAAAGTTACCACTGCCCTACTCAAAAACCCAGCAGGCTCTCTTGTACAATTTCTGTGTCAAGCCTCACAAAAAAATAACAATGTTTTCTTATACTTTGCTTCCCTCTGGATCATCATTGTTCCCCTTCACAAAACTCCAATGAGCCATACCCATCAAACTTGGCAACATTTTTGCCATTCCCTCAGCTAATACAAGGACAAACACTGTACAATCATGTTTTAAAATTAAAACAGATAAATAATAAGCTGAATCTGAAAAGTGTTTACTCCTCAATTATAAAATGTTCAAGCCTTCCGGATTTTTTTACTCCCTTCTTAACCTTCATATTTTAGCAGGAATACCATGTAATTATGGAGAATCCCCTGTTTGGTTATATATGCCTTAATTTCATCTCTTCCTATATTAGCTGTAAACTGTTGTCTCATCTTCCTCTAACTTTGGCATAACCCTTTAATAAATTCTCATTTGTGTTTTTTTTTTGGTTTTCCTAGTCTTCTGCTTTATACAAACGTTCATAAAATTTCTGAAATAACCTTTTGTACCTCTACAAAACTTCTGGTTAGTTTTCTTCTCACAAGTTTCTAAAGTTTTGTTACAACTCCTCCTACTTCATATTGCCCAATTCATTGTGCTAAACATTCTTGTGCTCTACAGTTACATCTACCTTTCTAAATTCAAGCATGTTGTCCAAATGAGTCTATTTTCCCGTCAACACTATGCAGTTGCTCCTCCTCTTGTTCTGTGAGTTTCTCCTTATTCTGCAATATTTTAACCTTTGTCACCCCCTCTAAATTCTACTTCTTTCTTATATCTCTTGCACTCTTTCTATCATGCTCTTAAAGTCCATTTTCACTTCATCCTAGCTATCCATTCTGAAGTAATTTCTATCTCCTGTAATAACTCCTGAATCATACCCACTAGCCACTCCTTAAATTCCTCTCCTTTGAGTAAATAAATACAAAGGCACCAGGGTTTCATTTTTACATCAATACTTGCATCTTTATCTTAGTTTTTACAGGTGGGTGATGTGAAAGTTATTCAGTGGGTCTTTCAATTACATACATACACGAATTTAAAATATTTGTATTCATCTAATATAGTTATTGTAGCATGAGGATTTTAATTTGGAGTTCCCGCTATGGAATTCACATTGTCTATGCCAAACAGTCATTTATTACATCATAGATTTAAACTTCTTATACTTTCCCTTCCAGGTTCTCTTGACACAATCCTCACTACTGCAAATCAAGTTATTCCCCACCCATAAATATTCTCTGCTGAAAGCTAATTATTTCTCCCAAAATTCTCCTAAGCTGCTTAACAGTAGTTTTAAGTGGAATACAAATGACACTATAATCCTTCTCCCCTGCTAACCCTTTAAATGCCACAGACCAACCATGGTTATTTCTTCCCCCTTCTAGGATTACTGGGGCCCTTGTCACAAACATTTTTATGGCCCCTTTCCTTTGCCCCTGATATTATGTTGAATGCCCACTCAAACTTTTTCTCAAATTCACATGGTAATTTCTATCCAAGAGCACCATCTGTTACATTGCTATCTGCATCCTACACTTCTAAATATAGTTAAATACTCTTCCATCTTTGCCATTTTTGTCCTTGCTGCCTGCCAATTATCAGCTACCCCTGACTAATGGACCCATTTTCTCTCTATAACAGACAACAGCCGGCCAAGGACAGGCCATCACTTAGGGAGCTGTCAAGGGATGTTCAGCTTTTAACTTCCTGGCACTAATCCCCTTGTACACACCTGGCAAAGCACCATGGGAGGTCATGCAATGGTCTGACTAAGGAAGCCATTCTTTCACTTCCACATCTGGCATTCTGTCCTAGCAGCCCTGGTCTCAAGAAACAAGAGTGGTGTTTCTCTCCAGTCTCCACAAAGGAGACCACTTCAGCCCCCTGTGCTCCCCATAGCACTGGCAACCCTTCCCATCCCACAGGAAAGGCAAACAGACCACACCCCTTCACTTATTCCCCTCCCAGTTTGGCTTGTCCAGTGCTGGGGCTGCTAATCGAACCCTGGTCGTCTATGTCACAATAAGGGCTCTATCCCTCTTAGCCAGGGAGCCGGAAATATTTATTTTATTTATTTATCCTTTGCTAATTTGGATAGTCTCACTAGGCTACTAGCCTCTTTTCAGGGGAGACCCAAGGTGGTATTTATAATACTAGGGGAAATTTGGCCAGTGCATTGAGGAACTTTCTCTACGGTTTTCGACTGGTGCATTTACATCCAAATGAGCTACCATCAACTCAAGCTGATGGAACCTCAGTTTAACATGTCATTCAAATGACGACACACTCAAGAGTGCTGCATCTCCCTTAACCTGCACTGCAGTGACAGTGATCAATCTACCTGGTGTAGGAAAAGAACATGGTCTTTTGCACCAAAGACAAATATGCTATCTAGTGCATCAATATAGTTCAATATTCTTTTTTGTCGACAGCTGTACAGCCAGTTACATTTCATGCTAACTTCGACAAAGCAGACATTCTGATAAATCTTTTGCTTTCACACAGTATATATGACAAATCTTCTAACTATATGTTTTGAATTTGCAGCTTACATACATACATACACTAATGACTGGCAAACTGATCTTGTTGGCAACTGTTTCTTCTCATCTCGGACACATTCTCTGACTTTTCACTTTAATAAAAACATAACATTTAATTTTTTTTAACTTACAAGAAATGCTCAAAAACAATATATACATTCCAAAAAGTTGTCTACCCCTCCAAATATGAGAGCTGTCCCTAATTGAAGGCTCCACCTACCAGTATTACTTATTTTTAAAGTTACTCATGCTAATACATATATTACAGCCTGTGTTCCCACTCATATGGATAGCTATATCTTATCTTTAGTTCCCTCCCAGTATGAAAAAACGTCATTATTTTAGTACAAATTATTTTGCCATAAGAAAAAGTACACTGGCTAATCTTAAACTAAACTGTGCACAGTTGTATTTGATGCATTGAAGTACTGACGTTAATGGGGAGAAAACTCCTTGTATTAACTTCCCACAGTTGCAAACTTCATTTCTTACATTACTTTTTATTTCACTAAACTGTCTCGCAATATCCTTTTAAATGTTAATTAAATTATATGTTGCACATTTTACTCCTAATCCATTGTTTCACTTAACTGCTTGCTAATATCCCTTCCAAAGTTAATTACATTGCATGTTGTACAGTTCACTCAGAACATACTGCTCAGACCTCTCATGGATAACCAACCGCACCTTCAAGCAAAACTAGATGCTAACACAAAAGGCAGTAACTTACTTTGCAAATGCAGAGAACTATCATTTTTCATCATTTCTGTTCTTGTTTCTATTTCTTTTAAACACATTGTTTTACAGTTTCCAAATACTAATCTAGTCAGCCACTACAGACATTACTAACTTTAAATTCAATACCGAATATTTTCAATACACGTTTACATGCTCATAGCAGTCAACAATTACATTACATTAACTTGCCTCTTTCCAGCCTTTACCTTTTTACAGTGTAAATCCTGAGTACATTACAAAAATATGTTCTTACTTTAATATCACTAGCACATAAAACAGTCACTAATAAAACCCTCCTTTACATTTAAAATACCTCTGCTGCATGCTACAGAGAATTACCTTGCAAAACAACATGCAATTTACATTAGAAAACTTTTATATAAATATTACAGTGGATATTTCAGAGTTATTAAGCAGAAAGCTGCAATTCAAAGTGGAAATGGATGATGATGAAGCAGGGGGTAATTGAATAAATAAGGAAAGACTGTGATTTTCAATGCAGATCCTTAATGAGAACAACAGTTATATAGAATATTACAGTCATAAAGAAGCAGAAATTATACTAAGAACCAAGCCAACATGGGAATGGAGAAAGGAGAGTACGCCGATAGGGATGACTGCAAACTGGCAAAGGAACCAAAGGTATTGGGAACAAATAAAGAAAGAAATGTATTAACATGGGAGGAGGTCAAGAAGACATTTGAAGTGCAGGATAGTGATGGCCTTCTCTTTCACAGATTGCTATCAGAATACAGACTAAGAAAAGGAGAGGGGAATCCTAAATTAAATACCTCCACTCGTTGTACTTTAACTGAATCTAGAATAGAAGCTGCTGATAAAAATGGATAATTAGTAGGGCATATAAAATATTGCATTATAACTACAGAAATCAATCAGAAGAGGTCAGAAAAGATTGGGAAGAGTGATTAGAAAACAATTCACAACAAAACAATGTGAGGACATATCTATGGCTCCCAAATATGCAAAAAAAAAAGTCTAAAAAATTTAGGATTTCTGCCTGAAAGTATTTGCGTAGAAACTTTTAAGAGACACTGGAGAACTTTTTACTCAAGTAGATGGCAAATGTTGGAGGTGTGATGGAGAAGAAACAGGTAACTGAGAACATATGTTTTGGGAATGCAATGAGTTGACAGCCTTTTAAAAATTCCCTACAGAGTACTTTGCTAGGAATAATGGGTGAATAAATGAATTTCACTAAGGAAACAATTTTTTCAGCTGGGATACAGGATTCAAATTGCTTAGACACAATAAAGCTTTGTTAGGTTTACTTCTGGTGGCTGCCAAAAAGCAATTATTAGAAAATAGAAAAAGTAGTGAATACTGTAACAGAGATAAACTAGTGAATATTGTTAATACTGCAACAGAGATAAAAGAGCAGGAAGTAGGATCTTCAGAAAAGGTAAACTGCACAGTAAAAAAAAAATCAAAATTGTGGGAACAATGCACAACGCAGAAAAAATGTTTTGGAGGGGAAATAAGGTTTAGAGGAAGGCAGGAACTGAAATGTATGTAAATGTTGCTTACATTACACATCACATATATAAAGAAGTTATGTACTGACCATAACGTTCCATCTGTGTTGCCCATTTTCATTCCGCCTCAACAAGTAGGTTTGGATCTGATCCTCAGATCTGACTAGGCCGCTTTTCACAGCTCCTGGATACTGAAACTTTCGAGCTCCAAATTTCATTTGTTCCGCAACTAATTGGACAGAGTGCCCAGCTACTTGAATCCTGGGTAGACTCTAAGGAAGGATATTCCCGAGCACTGTTATGCCAAAGGTTGCTCTTCCTGTAGACACCAGATCCAACCTGCAATGAGTAATAAAGGTATGAGGATTTGCCCAACTTGTAGCAGCACAAATATCTTCTATGGAAAATCTGGATAAGAATACTGATGAAGTTGCCATAGACCTGACTGAATGAGCTCTCAAAGGTTTTAGCAGAGATAAACCCAATTTGTTGTAGACAATAATCAGTTAGCCATTTGGCTAAAGTTACTTTAACTGGTTAGCCCAATTTTGATTCCAAAAAGGAGACAAATAATTGATCTGATTTTCTGAATTTTTCCATTCTATGCAAACTGAAAGGTA
Source organism: Protopterus annectens (assembly GCF_019279795.1). NCBI lineage: Eukaryota > Metazoa > Chordata > Ceratodontiformes > Protopteridae > Protopterus > Protopterus annectens. The sequence continues at coordinate 230,804,072 of NC_056733.1, forward strand.
ACTCTCTGTGAACATCCAATAAGTATAACGTGTACTTCCCTTTTTCAAGAAATTTGGAAAGAAAACTGGAAGACTGATTAACTGATGTTGGATTCTGACACCGCCTTAGGAAGGAAGGATGGATTTGGTTTTGTAATGATACTTTATCTTTATGAAAAATTAAATAATGAGGCTTAGAAGACCAGGCTTGAAGTTTAGTCTCTCTTCTAGCAGAGGTTATGGCTACTAAAGATAAGTTTTCCAGTTAAAAAGTTTACTTCACACTTTGATGACGGTTCAACTGCAGAATGAGTCAAAGCTTGTAAAACTAAATTCAAATCCCAAAGTAGAGGTGGATCTTTAAAAGGGAGTTTCAGAAGAAAGATTCCAGTTATAAAGGACTTATAAAGTTTTAAAGAAGCTATGGTGAAATTATTTACTCCTATATGAAAATTAGAAATGGCACTTAGTTGTACTTAAATAGTCGAGGAGCTAGCCCCTTTATTAAGAATTGTAGCCAAAAACTCAAAAACATTAGGTACCAGTGCTGAAAAGGGGTCAATAACTTTCTGTTATGCTCAAAAACAAATCTTTTCCATATACCTCTGTAAATCTTCCAAGTGGAAGTTTTATGGGAAAGACAAAATAATGATGGACAAGGGAGGAGAGCCTGGGTCTGGAACTGGATCCAGAATCCATGGTGGGTGAAATAGATGAGATCAAAGAAAGGAGAACCAAATCTGATGAAGCCAGTAAGGGGCAATGAGGATGACTGTGCTCTTCAATCAAGATGCTTTACAGAGAAACTTGGGGATCTGAGGGGTTGGGGGGTAAACACAGAGGACACCAGGGGGGGGGGGGCAATCATGGAGGAGAGCATCTGCTAGTGATTGTTCTGATGGGAGGGATCAAGGCAAAGGACCTGCTGCACTTGCTTTTGAAAGGAGATGCAAAGAGGTCACAGCAAGGTTGGCCCCAATGATGGAATATCTTTTCTGCAACTCTCATATTGTGAGGCCACTCGTGAAGCAATAAAATGGACCTGCTCAACCTGTCTGCTATCACACTGGATTTCTCCATAATATGCATTGCTATCAGAAATTGACAGGATGAGATTGCCCACTGCCAGACTGTCACAGCTGAGCTTCTCAACACAAAGGGCAAGATCTGGTTAATCCTTGTTGCCTGATGTACCAGATCACTGACATATTGACTATCTGAATCGCAATAGTCTCTGAAGGAAGAGAGTATTGGAAGGCCTGCAATGCTAGGAGAACTGCTCTAATTTCTAGGATACTGATATGCGTGTTGGCTTCTTCTGGGGGACTAAGTGCCTTGGACTGTCTTTTCCAAGAAGTGCCCCAATTGATTTGGGAAGTGTCCATACTCACTATGGCCTTGGGCTCAGGAAGGATGAAGGGGTGACCTTGTAAAATATGGCATAACTGAATCCACCACAAGAGATAATTTTTGCATATAGGTTCATAGGTAGGTACTAGGCTTTCGGCCCTAGGGCCCATACAAGCCTCGCCAAAAAATGTACCCTGGCTTTCGCCACCCAAGAAAATTATTTTCCTGTGCCCCTGTCAAGCAGAGCCACAGAAGTGATCCCCGGGGTGAATTTCTCATTTCCCATCCAATCATCAAGATTTTTCTTGAAGAGTGCTAATGAGTAGCTCTGTTTGACATAGATAGGTAGTCTGTTCCAGAGTATGGGAAGTCTCTCGGACAGGAATCTATCCCTCCAGCATGTTCTGTTTATTGTGGTGAAAAGGTTTAGGTCCCTACAGCGTGTAGCTCGGAGGGATTGGGATTTCTTTAAGTGGAGCATGTCCAACAGCTCTGGGTTTGGCATAGCTTTGTATGTTAGGCAGAAATCGCCCCTGAGTAGGCGATATGCGATGGAGTAAAGTTGTAGTTTTTTTGAGACTGTCTGCATAGGGCATCTGTTTGAGGCCAATAATCCCCTTTGTGAGGTATTTCTGTGGTCTTTCCAGTTGTTGTAGAAGTCTTGTGAGGTACATACCAAAAGGGGCATTGTACTCTATAATGGGTCTAATGAATGATGAGTAGAGGGGAACAATGACCTCTTTTTTCCTGGATGAGAATCCTTTTGTGATGAGATGAGCCATGTAGAAGGATTTCCTGACCACTGTGGCAATGTGATTATCAAAGGAGAGACTACTGTCCACCTGTGTCCCAAGGTCTCATCACATTTTCAGCATTAAGTAGACTACCAGCTATGTGGTAGTTCATGGGTACAGAGTTTTTACCAAAGGGGATGACAATACACTTTTTGGCATTGAGCTTCAGGCCATGGCTTTGACACCAGGTATCTGTCTCAGTGAGGCCCTTTTGTAGTTTGTCCACATCGTTAGGAGTTTCGATTATGGCTCCTAGTTTGCAATCATCTGCAAACTTTGTTAGCCAAAGACCTTCTGTGTTGGCCTGCACTTCAGAGACGTAGATACCAAACAGGAGAGGACCCAGAACTGAACCCTGTGGTACTCCACTTGTCACTGGTCTGATGTCAGATTTGGAATCCGCTACTTTCACAGTGTGGGTTCTGTCCGTCAGCCAGTTGGCAACCCATTTTGTGACATAGGGATTTTTACCTAGTTTAGTGAGCTTATCTATAATTCCAGAGTGGGGGATGGCGTCGAAAGCCTTGGCGAGATCTAGATAAGCTGTGTGAACCATTTTACCCTCATCTATGGCTTTGGTGATTGCTTCAAAAAAGTCAATCAGGTTTAGGAGACATGATCTGCCTTTTACAAATCCAAACTGGGTAGGTCCAGAGTTTGGAGATTACCAATGTCTTTGTTTATGAGTTCCACGATGATACGTTCCATGGCCTTGCAGACCAGGCTCATCAGGCTAATGGGGCGGTAGTTCCCATGGTCCATCGTGGCTCCCCCTTTGTGGAGTGGGATAACCGTCGCGGTGCGCCATTCAGTGGGTACAAAGCCTGAGGTGAGGCTATGATTGAACATGGTACTTAAGGTAGGGTACCAGTTCATTCTGTAGTTCGTTTAGAACGCAGCCTGGGATATTGTCAGGTCCCATGGATGCTGTGTTCTTGGCTTTGGAGAGTGTTTTTTTTTTTTAACCTGGGCAGCCGTGATTATAGGAACTTTGCATTCTTCCGGTATAGAGATGGGCCCTCTAGGGGGTGAGAGGGGGGTAAAGTTAGCACTGAACCTATCTGCTAGGATGTTGGCAATATCAGTTGGTTCTGTATATTTAGTGCCATTGTGCTGTAACTCAGAGCAGATCTGAGTGTTCCCATTTAGATTCTTGACATAGCTATAGAATGCTTTGTGGTTGTCTTTAGAGTCAGTGGCAATTTTGTTTTCATACCTAGCTTTGGAGGATTTTAGGAGGGCTCTCAGCTTCTTACTGAGGTTAACCTCCAGTTCCTCCAGTCATGGGATTTTACTCTTTTTTTGCAACATTTTGCAACAGTTTCTTTCTTCTGTTGTAGAGTTTGTTTATGGCAGACGATATCAGAGTTATTCTGATCCAGGTGGACAAAGGTGTAGAATAGACTACCAAGTTGCTAGGATCCACTGAAGAATTCTCATATGCTATCTTGCTAATGGAACAAGAACTATCACAGCAGACATTGACCCTAAATCTTGGAGAATCAATGCAGCTGAAAGAGAAGAATTTTGGATTATCTTTTTGACTTGAATTGGAATAGTCTGTACTGTTGGGTAAGGGAAGGGAGGCTGTCACTAATACCATACTGAACAAAGCTCCTATGAACTCTAATACTTGAGACTATTCTAGCTAGGATTTCTTGTGACTGATGGCAATTCCCAGGCGAGAGCACAGTTGGGAGTACATAATCTCATGCTTTTATTAGTAAACACCTAGTCGGAGCAGTTATGAGCCAGTTGTCCAAGTAAGGAAACACACAGAATCCCAGCAGTCTCATGTGGGTAGCTACTATAGCCATGCATTTGGTCAACACCCTGGGGGCTGTGACGAGGCCAAATGGCAGAGCTCTGTATTGGTAATGACGGACTCCCAGCTGGAAGCATAGGTATGTATCTTCTGGATCATCTCTTCATTTTTATAGTTCGCATCCTAAAGACCTATTTGAACACATCCAGTCATTCTGGTGCAGGAAAGGCAAAATGAATGGAACCGTTACCTTCCAGAACTTTGTGTACTGAACTGATTTGTTCAGAATGCTGAGATCCAAAATTGGTCTCCAGTATCCTGTTTTCTTTGGCACTAAAAAGAATCTTGAGTAAGTTATGGATTCTTTCAAGTCTGGGGGGACCTCTTGGATGACTCTCTTTTCTAGCAGCATTTTTTTATTTCTTGTGCTCTGCTTTCTTCCTCTGGGTGGAACATCAGGAACTTTGTTTATGATTGGGGGGGGTGTGTGTGAAAAAAATATTATACAATTACGTACTCGTGTATTTTTTGTAATCTCTAGCCAAGCTCACTGGTGCAGGGATACACAACCCATGACTGTCTCCAGAGGTGGACATACGGGCCTCCTTTCAGAAGCGCTTGTAGGATCTGTCAAAGAAAAGTATCCCTAGATCCTTGATTCAACAGGCCTCCTCTGCTTGGTGGGTGGCATCGTCTGTTAGTTCCTCCAGGGGCAGAGGGGGCCATATGGATCATGGAAAGGACTCTGGGACGTTCTGAACCACATTTTTTGACCATCTTACTGCTTTCCTAGAGAAGGCACTTTGAGGAGTCAAAAAATGTATGCCCAATTTAGACAGGGTCTTACCATCATGCTCAAACCAGTATAGTGCGTCTTTAACCCTGGGGCCAAGAAAAACACTTCTATCAAAGGAAGCACTGATGAAGGAGGACTTGAAGGGCTCCACAAAATCACAGAAGTGCATCCAGGCATGTGTCTTACTGGAAGTGCCTGAACCCGCCACCCTTGAGGTACTTTCAGTTGCAAATGAAATGAGCCACACGGATGAATCAGAAGTGGAGTGTAGGGTAGCCATGTATGAGGCAACAGAGGTCTCTGCCTCAGAAATAATGGCCCCGGAGAAGGATTAACAGAGTTCTTTAATCAAATACCTCGAAGTCTGGTGGTGTGTGCCAAATAATTCAGTGACCTAAGTGCAAAAGTCGCTAAAGCATATATGTTGTTGCGTCTTTCGGCTTTTCCCGGTTAGGGGTCGCCACAGCAGAACTCCGGTCCGCTAATGATTGGCAGGTGATTTTTACATGCAGAGTTGCCAGCCCTGATGCACAACCTTCAACGAAGGTACACCCATTCACGCAGGTCTCCACACAGAAGACGCTCTAGCTGAGAGTCGAACCGCACAGCGTCTTACTGTGAGGTGACAACGCTACCGCAGCACCGCCACTACACTTCCCAAATCAATCCAGTACCCTAGACTCTCTGTTAGGGGGGATGAACAGAGGAACTCTGTTCTGACAGTTCCTTTTTTGTGGCCAGTGCTACAACCATGGCATCTACTGGTACTCCATTACTCCAAAATTCCCTACCTTTGGGTGATACCAGGATCCTGTCTGGTCTCTTAGGGATTGGCTCAACAGAGTCAGGTTCCTTCCACTCCCACTGACAGAGATCAAATTAATGAGCTCATTGGCAGGCGGAGTCACCCAGGAGGTAGACAGGCCAGCCCCAAAGGCTTCCAAGAATACGGATTCCTCTTGGGAAGGGTTCTTGGTAGACCAGCCACCCTTTTGCTTGAGGATCTCCAGAAGGTCTCCAAAGCAGATGTCACCAGGTGGTGATCTTGGGGACTGTTCCCCTTCATCAAAATCAGTATATTCTGTGACCAACCCTTGAAAAGAATAGAAGTGCCTCCTGTTGCATTTCCTCTTCTTAGGAACTTCTTCAGTGGGATGTCCCAGAGAAGTATCAGAAAATATGAGTATACCTTGCTAGGTAGCCTGGAGACTTTGGGGTAGGTGTCCCTGTGGAGCAGGATATTGAGGCTCAAGGCACAAGCACAGATGGGTTTGGGAAAAAAGATCCAAGAGGGGGAGGGTGGAACTGTCCTTCCTCTAGCAGCACAGAAAACTCTCCACTACCTCAAAAAGCAGAGTGCCCCGAGAGAAAGAGGCCAGCGGAGCTGAGAAGATATGCTCTAAGACTGTCAAGCTCCTTCTGACTCGAAGATAGTATCACGTGAGGCAGAGGTCCAGCCAAGTGGTTCAATGCAGAGGTTCAGATGGGAGAGAACTCCAGCAACTTTGGAGTAGACTCCAACACCTTGGCTCCGGCAATGACACTACGGATCAGTGTGTCATCTGGCTCCAACACACTCTTTGCCGGTCCACTCAGAGGCTGTATCAGAATGGAAGATACAAGGATCTTCTGAACTGACACAGTCAGCTCAGTGATTCGCAGATCCAAGTGATCCAAAACCAAAGGTCAGATCAGAGAAGGAGCTAAAATAGGTGCAGTAGTACTTGTAAAGGTCTTTGAATCCAATGGGGTAGGAGCCAGGAGAATTCCCATCTGAATTTGTGCGGAGAGAAACTTCATCATTCTATCCATATCTGTGGTCAGACTTCTGGACGTACGAGTAGAGGAAGCAACTGAAGAGGTAGGTCCTGGAATGGTGACATCTCTCTAACAAAGGTGATGGAAGGTGGGAGGATACTGGATCCAGAGACGAAGCATGCAGGGTCCGAAGAAGCTTCTTCGGATCCAAGTGTGTCGGATCTAAAGACACAGATCTGGCATCAGAAGCTGTTGGATTCAAGGGTTTTGACTGCAGATCTGATGAAATTGGATTCGATCACTTAGATACCTTAATAGGTGGTTCTGCAGTATGTGCCGAGCTCAGAGCAGATGATCTGGAAGGGTCCAAAAGATGCTTCTTGATCTTTTCTCCATTTTCTTGGGGGACCGAGCTCCAGATATTGTCTCAGAAAAAGTTGTAGGAAGCAATCGTTTTAAGATGAGTTCTAATAGAGCCCCAGGATTAAAGGCCTTACACATTTCACAAGACACATTAAAATGGGCGGGGTCTAGATAGCACACATATGAATCATGTGCGTCTGATAAAGGAATTTTGTGGCCAAAGGCATTACATTTTTTAAACCCTGATGGTTTTTCAGCCATTCTGGAGAAAAAACTTCTAACAAAAAATTTTTTTTTTTTTGGAAAGAAAGAAAAGGAAGAAAGTTAAAAGTTACCCAACGCTTACAACTGAAGGAGCTACTGCAAGGGTATAGAATTAGAAAGGGAGGAAAGGAAAATACCACAAATGGTAATTTAATTCACACTAAAAAGTGTAGAAAGGGTAACAGGACTATTACAGAATATAACAAGAAAGCCTAGATATATACATAATCTACTTTTACTCACAAACTAACAGTAGAGCTCAAGAGCCAACAGCGACCACTTCCATACGCAAAGGCAGGAAATGAGATCTGAGCTATGGCACTATGGGTAAGGGAGGAGTTCAAGAGTTTTCAGTATCGACGAGCTGTAAAATTGGGCAAGGCAGATCAGAGGATTGGATCCAAACTCACTTGTTGAGGAATGAATGAAAATTGACATCAGATTGTTATATATCCTACAATGTTTATAAATATAAACTTTTCAATATATAAATATACGTTTATATACATCACAAGTGATAAATCAATAAAGGTATTAGAAAAAAAAGTACTGTGATGACTTCTGCTCATCCAGTGTTGCTCTAAATATTAATGACAAAGTGAGGTCTATGCTTTGCACTTCTCCCTCCAGTTTAACATTCAAACTTCAAATCTTTTTCATCTACTTCTTGCAGAATCTCAGTTCACATGTTTAAACTACATCTACCAGGATTGATGCTTTAAAGTTTTCCCACTTATTCACTAAACTCATTTTGTGGCTGCTCATCCTAATAATTTCCATCTCCTAATACCAGTCTCTGTCTCAAGTCCAAAGTACTGCTTATTCTTCTGTTCAACACCTGGTCTTTTTTCCTTTTGGAACAATGGTAAGGCTTCAAGGACAAAAGTATCCAGGCTTTCTTAATGAAAGAAGATTGAGAAGCAGATTCTCCATCTTGTCAGCTCATTCAGTTTAACTAGATGTTTTTATTTCCACCACAGTCTGCTCTGCAGTCAAGAAAATATACTCAATCCTCCAGCAAAAAAAAAAAAAATTTTTTTTGAAGATAGCCATATACTGCCGCTTGAATCTCGCACTTGCCTCTTAACATCTCCTGATTTCTGGGATAAACTTGCTTCTCTTTGAATACTGCATAATCATTTCCACAGACACTTTGCTGTCCCCAGCGTTCAATATTTTCCCTTCTGCACCAGGTTTGTTAGGAGCAACCCTTTCTGCTAACACAACCGTACTGTATCTTTACTAATGCAGAAAGTCTGTTTGATGACCACATTTGAAAGTTGCAAATATCGTGCCTTCTCAATGAAATCATGCTGTGGAATACCAGTCCAGTTGCTTATTCGTACTGTGATAAAACTAACACAGATTATTCCTTCCAATATCACTGGTATAGCAAAAAAGTCCCAGGTTGTGCGAGTCTTACTTTTATAAACAATTTATTCTTGGGAAGCCTCGTGATTAGCCAACCTTCCATTCATTTCAGTACCTGATTTCTGATGTTTTATCAGCTTATCTGAATGGCAACTCAAAAGCTTTTTTTTTATACATCCCTTTGTCATTTGATACTCAACTATCTTAACATACATCTGAGTGCAACTGATTTCTTTTACTTCTTCCTCAAAGTTGCTGGATGCCTTCTTCTGTACTAAGGCTGCAATAAGTTGATTTTTTTTTTTTTTTTTTTTGCTAAACAGCTGGAAGGTTTTTCCCAGCCAAAGCTTTTTCTTATTCTTTTCTGGTGGACTTCCTTAAACTTTTTTCCATATTTATTCTTTGCTGGTGCCCATTAATGTCATTACTAGAAAGTAACCAAATTCTACTAAAACTAGAAAGTAACCAAATTCTACTAAAACTAACATTTGTGGGTTTAACAGTTCCTACACTGGGAGAAAACTAATCAACAAGCTGCACAGACATCTTGAACGCAAGTCCCTGCATTTTTTTCCTACTCTGCATTACCCCCACCCCCTTTCACAATACTTAAAAATCACACTATGAACCAGGTATCAAATAAAATCAACAGGAAAGACTTTGAAGACACTAAACTTCAGGACCAAAAAGTCCATGAGCCAAATCCTTAATGTCATATGGTCAAATACAGAACACCCCCCCTGAGGAGTGAAGCCGCTGCTCAGGAAATAAAGCAAAACCAAGACAAACTGTATTCATCTCCTCCACCCAGTGAGAAAATATAAGCATATAAACTGACAGAGAAAGGAATGGCTGCTACAAAGGAAGCTTCACAAATCCAGAGATCTGAGACAAAAAAATGCATGAAATATGTGCATGGTCTGCTGCTGCATACCACATATTCTAAAGTAAAAGTCAAATCCAGAAGCATGTCAAAGCAAAAAGAATATGTCTTTATTCTTGGCCAAAGGACAGAGTCATGTCTGAGCTCTCGTTTCTGAAACATCATAAGCTGACTGGAATCCCTGTGAAACAAAGACGCCAATAACTCTTTTAAAGTGCAGGAGAAAACAGAAAAATTAGTACAACACTGAGTATGAGGAAGAAAGGGAATCTGTGAAACACTCTGACCTAAGACAATTAAGCAAAACAGCAAGGGATCCCCCAAAAGAAGCCCGCTCCCAAGAATTGTAAGGAAGGGCTACCAGATGTCTGCCACTGCACAAAGGGAAGCAAAAGGATACCACTCCCACCAGGACTTGGCCACAGCAGTCAATGCCTGGAACTACGGAGAGTGAATGGATCAACAGCAGCCACACCCTGTTAGGAGTAATACCCAACCACAACAAAACAGAATGACATTACTATGAGAACCCCCAAAACCAGTTTCCAAAAATATCCCAAAGACAAACCAGTATCCAGGCCTCCTGTAACAGCAGCGTGGTATAGATCCAGAAATGATCTCTCTTCAAGGTAGTAATGATATTAAGGTCAGAAACTGGGGAAAACGTCATCTGTACTACTCTGGCAAAAAAAGGAGTCATGTCTTTTCCCTTCCTAGGGATCAAGTCCAAACCAACATTTGAGCTGTAGCTATGTTGATGTTAGAGACCACCCGTACGGCTTCCCAAATGACAAAGGATGGGGATACCAAAAGAGACCTAGCTTTGTTCTTGGGATAATGGATGGGGCAGCCTCCTAGTACAGATGCCATAATACAACCTGGTAAGGCTTGGCCGTGCAGCATTCCCTCCATGAATAGAAAGAGAATAAGGCAGTTGAGCCAGTATTTGGAAGATTATCTCAACCCATGTCATTCAAGGGAAGCATATGACAAAGCCTCCAGCTCTAGCCACAGTACCTGCACAATCCAAACTATACAAAGCAAATTTGTAAGTGCACTAAAGGCTTAGCAAATGACAAGAAAAGGACCTTCTTAAGCCAAAACTACAGCATGTCCTTAAACACTCCCAATGACTAATTCATTAAAAGCAACAAGAATTCAGAGACATGTAGCATTAATGCATAGCTTCAAAGCAAAAGAGTACACCTTGCTACACCCAGTCAGCGGTCTAGATTTCACATTAGGCAGCTGGGTCTGCAGTTCCCGGAAACACTGATAACCCACAGAGGCCACACAGGAGATGAGTTTACTGTTGAAGCATCCTAAATCTAATCTCATCAACTGCAAGCCAACAAGAGGTGTCAGTTTTCTTTGGCAAAAAATGTAGCATAGTCAGGATGCTTCCACGCTTCCAAGATATCACAAAGGACTGACATCAAAATGGTTATGACTAGAGAGTCATATGATTCCTTACCTGACTAAAAGATTACTGCGGACAGAGGCCAAAACATGCTAACCATCATAAGCTGATTGGAATCCCAAAATGAAGAGCTAAATAAGGGCTCACTCACTTTTCCTATTTTAAAGACAAGGACTTCACAGCCATTTTCCCATGGAAACCTGAGGGGTATGGAAATGATCTTCCAGCGATTCCAAAGAAGCATGACACAGCCATGCCTTGTGTGTGACATACAAAAACCTGTGTATGCAGGGGAGACGCCTGTATAGGCCTGGTGGTACCATTATACAAAAGTCCCAAAGGAAGAAGATCTCATTCCTATGAGTGAAGCTCCCATCAGGAATTAAAAAAATATCTGAAATCGCTGCTTGGGCAGTGGAACCAGGTGTGGTCTCACCTGACAACTTCTCATCAACTAGATCAAACCAATCTTGGTGAGTCTGGGATAAAATCCCAAGAAAAGCACCAACCCAAAGTACTTCATGCTGCAGGTATGTAACCTAAGGGCTATTATCCAAGATCAGGCTGAATAATCCAGTACTAAATCAATCAACAGATGGGAGGGCACAAGCACCCATAATGTAAATCCTAAGGTGGCAATCAGGAGATGTACCTTTCCTTGACTTCAGGGTTTCTGCCATCACAGTGCACCAGAAAAAGTCCACGCATCTGCTAACCACATATGATTTCTGTCCCTGAAAAAGTAAGGAGGCTGTGCAAGATGCAGACTTGCCTCTGGGATGATTAAGCCCCAAAATGCTCTCCAAACTAAAGTGTTAGTTAAAACAAATCATGGCTTTCCTTCAGCAAAGACAAACCTATCCGGAGCTTTCTTCCATCATTCAGTGCAGGACTCGGAGGAGTTTCGAATGCTATAAAGAAGCAAAAAGCACGTGAAAACTGGAAATGTCAGTGACAGCATGGACCGAGATCCAAAATGCGACAGTGACAAAAATAAGAAATTGGTGTGTGGACTTGAGCTCATACAGCAGAAGTGTTAAATTACTTCATGTTTCTCAGGCATGGAATATACAAAAAAAAAAAAAAAAAATCAGATTCACTGAAAAAATAAAGCCATCAAAAACACCTTCAATATTCGATAATACCTGCATCATATACCCAGCCTTTCACTTAAAGGTTGTTGTTTAAAAGAATTAATTCATATCTTACCTCATGCATGGTAAGATCTGAAAACAGAATTACAAAATTCTCCTCCACTCGAACAATGAGACCTGTGTCACCTTCATATCGCCCTGCAATAACTTTAACATGGTCACCCATTCTGAAATATTTTCTCAACTCCTGAGCTGGAAACTCGAGTATATCCTGAAGAGAAAAAAGAAAAATGGGATCAGAATGTTTTGAAACACAGAGAGGAATAAAGCAATTAAAACTCTCAAAACAACAATAAGACACAGTGAAAACAAAATTAGTCCACTGCTTATGAAAATATATAAATGTGCATTCTCAAAGTCAGTGCATTTTTGAAATAGGCTAGGCTTTTATTTACTACCATGTCAAAATGTCTGAAAAAAAATAAGAATGTTGGCAAACACGATCAATGTATCAGACAGTGGAGATTGTGTGGTTGGCATTAGCAGAAATCTTCCAGAGTATCCTACGAAAATAACTGGTCAATGATTTCTAACTGCAACATTCCGCCACAGCCAGTCAAAGTTCCAAAGTAGGTTCAATGTCTGAAGCGATATCAGTAATAATGTTTACCAAAGGTCCACATGAATATCTGACACAGACACTGCAAAATGTCTTCAACAGAAACAAGTACTAGAAACACTGACCAATGGTCAAAAGACCTTTTAATGCATTGCCCAATGTGGTCAAACTGGAGCACAACTGTAAAAAGAGGTCTTAAAACCACAACTAAGAGAAACCTGCTACTGACAAATTGATGCAGAGTTTCTTGATATTTGTGATCTGCTTCTTGTCCCCTTCCAATAAAGTCCTGAAAACATGTATTCTCATCACTCATAGTATAAAAGAACCCTATTTAGTGGGTCTTCAGCTTTGTTCACAAACACTTCCATTCCTGCGTCCTAGTGAAAGCATGAAACCTGTAACTGCAAGCCCCACAAAACCAAATGTAAAACTTGCTCAAGCTGTAAAGCCTTTGCTTTATGTTGGGGGAGTAGGAGACTCAATAATGTGGAACACTATAGCATTTGTGTTAATATATGGTGTGACATCCCCACACTGGGCCAGTAAACAAGGAGCCTGAATCCTCACCACTGACACTGGAGAGGGACGTGCACTTGGAATACAAATGGATATACTCAGTATTTCCAGATGCAGACCTCTCTCTGCATAAAGCACAATTTCCCTTAAGAGCACACAGGGAACACACTCAGCCAAGGGTCTGGATTTCTCTACATCTATCTCCCTCCAGGCCCCCAATAAAACTCCACACTGGTACAGCTGCAGAGTTAGGTCCTTGGCTAGAGTGTCCAAGCCAAGTCGTCCAGCACCCTCTCTGTAAGATCACTGTTTTGTGCCGTGCCCCACGTAGCTGAAACACACACACACACACACACACACACACACACACACACACACACACACACACACACACACACACACACACACACACACACACACAGTGTGAGAGTTGATTTTCCAGACACACACAAACACTTGGGAAAGGCTGGCAGAGATTTACCTGCTGTGCCCCCTTCTGCCAAGAATACAACATAGTTATCACCAGCAGGCACTTAATCACAGCTACTCTAAGGCCCTTAACAAAGGATGTCCAATTATACTGTGTAATATTAACACTAATACAAATGGTAGTGGTTGACCAAGACAGCTAGGCTTTCAGGAGTGGCCAGAGTGATCACCAAATACATTTGTGCAAATACTCTCAAAGCTTTAACATTTTCTAAAAAGGACCAGCCACAATGAAAAGTTTAAATCTATTTAATAATAAACAAAAGAACAAGAAAATACCAACTATATATTTACAGTAAACCACTGAGTTCAAATTACAGGAAATATTGAATGATGGACAGACTCATACAAATAAAGAAAACACTCTCGAAATTAATCTTCACTATATTCCAGACTGAATCCAGGATGATTACTATTCTTAATAACTTACTTGACAGAGCAAGGCAAAATGAAATACATGAGCAGTCTTTCTAGTCAGGTTCCCCAAAACAGAATACTCAATACTCAGGGATTACTCCCTGTAAAATATAATATCCAAGATGGCATGCAGAATGACCTCATCGGGTCACCTGACACTAGTTTCTCTCAGTATCCCCCCTTTGAAGCTGAGACAGGAATTTAGCAACAGCTACAATACATATCTAAATGTTTATGGCAGTGCCTGGGGCTTCCCCTCTTTTTACTGAGCTAATGAGCAAAGGCTTCTTCCAGACCCACCATCTCCGGTCCTGTTCGGCACTGTGGGATGCCATTTTAATGGTTTCGTGACTCAATTACATTTCCATTATTTTTTTTTAATTAAGCTAGCTGGTTAACCTCTGCTGGCCCTGTATGCTACATTAAAACATGCATTCAATTCAGTTACAATAATACATGTACATTTCTTTTCACTCATAAGCAAACCTCACACATACATTTTCAGCACAAGCATCTGTACAAATCAGTTTGACGTATAAATGACATCTATTTACAAAATTCCTGGTAGCTGTGCTGGCGCAAGTCATATATCCACTGCCCTACGTCTCCTGGCATGGCTGGCAGTACCTCTTATTGTCACATATGGGTCCCTTAATATCAAAGTAAGGGGAATACTCCTGAGGTACTGCAACCACAAATTTAACAAACATTCTGAAAATTTGTATATTTCATCTTATTTCTGATGATCACAACTATGGTCCTCTCAATTTGAAACCTTCCATTCCAATTTTTCATTCATTTCAATCTGAAGCTCCCACACACTCAGTCTTGCACATCATGCACCCATGCACACTATCATATCAAGCCACCTGAACTCACCACTCAGTCCCCAAACAGTGAGACCACACTTACAGCAAGTCAGGAGAAGACAAAAACCTGACATGTATGCTATGCATACACACAGTGTGTGGAGAACGGCTAAATGTGTTAATGAACAAAGGGGCAAGTGTAACATGACCCACAAGCCAAGCTCCAAATTATTCTGGTTTGTGGATGAAGTGTGCAGTCCATACAAAGTAAAAATTCCAGTGAAATCTAGAATAAGTGGCAGACGAACAATGGCTCATCAGATATTCCCATGTTATTCAGTAAGACATTTGGAAAAGATATGGCAGTGTAACAAAGAAAATGAAAAAGAAGATATATGTTTAAACACCAACTCAAACTTTAACATTACTACATTAACATTATTCATAAAAGAAAACAAGACAGTCTAGCTGAACAGTTTGTTGTGAAAAATGTCAAACTATCCTGGGCAACTTCTAATTGCTTTTGCTGAAAAAAATACCAGGTTTGCTGGATAGCTTTGGCTACTTTAAAGACTGCGGAACAGTTGTACAACAAATAAGAAATTTAGCCATCCAAAGCTTTTTTGGCTATAACCTGTCCAACATGACACAAACTGTCAGTATGGGTTGCAGCCAAATGTACCTTCACAATTTTCTCACGTCAGTGCAGGTACCATGGTGACAAAAGAACATGAAATTGTAAAATGTTTACTCATTTGTTCATTGTAACCAGGGCCTACTAACAGGAGAAACACACTGAGCACAAGATGTTAGGCAGCATGACCAGCAGTTGCTGGTGGGGCATGAGTGCAGTGCAAGCACTCATTTAGGAAGCCTTAGGTGATCTTAGCTTTCTAAATGAATGGCAATACTGTATTATTCATGATTGCAGTTAGCATTTCAGAGAATTACTAACTGCAGCAAGCTGCTTGCCACAGTTGTAGACTACCTCAAGTAACTTCAGCAACACTTGCTTGTTTTTAGTTCTCAACTTTGGATTAAGGGGTATGCCAGTCTAGAGAACAGCCCAGATGACCAGATAATCTGAATACAGTTTTGGGTCAAGTGTTTCTGAATTGATCCAATGGCTGTACTTTGACAATGGATAATAATTCAACAATAAAATGAAATATATGGCTGGCTAAATTTCAACCTGAAACTAAGAAAACAGACACAAAAAGCCCATGGAGAAATGGACTCAAAAGATATAACCACTCAATCACATTTTATTAAAAAGTAAAACAAGAATAGTGCATGGGAGTGGGAAGCTCTTCAACGGGCTATTATGAAAGATTATGTCTATACTGTAATTATACCAACTGGTGTATGGACAAACTCTAAATTTTCCAAGCGAGGTAGATGCTGCTGAACCAATGCAATATTACACATGGTGTGTGCACTCATCCTGCTTTTTAGTTCTATGGTGCATTTCCTTTGGGTGATAAAAGTTTACTCTGGGGCCAATACTGCTGAGAAGCAGTTTTTAGGGAATCTCATTTTTTAGCTTTCCAGCACAAGAAAGAAGCGTTAGTGAGATTAAAATTTGGGGGAAGGAATGGGTACAATGATGGACTGTGGGGTAAGCATGAAATCTGGGTACATGAGGAATGCATACTGAGATCATGGTGCAAGCTGGGAGGAACATGCAAATATTACAATGATGGGACAAGGTGAAGATTACACACTATTTGGATTCCAAGATGGCTGCACACTGAGTAACAGCTTAATTCTGGCTCTCCCAGTCTGAAACTTAGCAAAGAAGGCCACTGTACCTAGATTTCTGGATACATCTCAGTAACTGGCTAGTAAGTTCACTGCCCAGATGCCAGGACAAAAGTAATGTAACTGATCTGGAGGAAAATCAGACTCAAAAGGTGAGAAAGAAGCACAGACTGACAGGAGTACTGGAGTGGTTCAGCAAGAAGCACTACCAGTTCCAGACATGACTTCCAGTAACCTAGAGGAGAGTATAAAGCAGCTGCTCACAGACCTGGTTAAAATAAACAAAACACTGAAGGAGTATACGAACACAAACAATAAAAAGCTAGAAAAAATGTTAGAAGCTTTAAACAGATATTCAGATAAGGTGACAGAACTGTAAAATTCAGAGGGTGAAATGAAGAGAAGGCTGGCTGAATATGAGACTGCATAAGAAGAGATCTTTCAAAAAAAATAGATTAGAAGACAGAGCACATAGGGAAAACCTAAGATTTTATGCTGTACCACAGAAGTTGGAGGGAAGAGACTGTATTAATTTTATGAAAGCACAAATAAGCAACTGGACTTGTATTCCACAACAGGAATTGTTAATTGAAAGGCCACATCATATGCATGCTCCAAATCTGATTACTAATAAAACAACCTAGACCTTTAATAGTAAAAATGCAGTCTTATCAATAGGAGGAGTTAATTTTGACAAAACTGTGGCAGAAAGATGAAGTGCTAAAAGTGGGAGACAGCAGAGTGTTTGGGGAGAATAAGTGTACACCAGGCAGAAGAGAAGTAAATATATTCCATTATTTAGGGAATGTAAAAAGCAGGGGTGAGATTCAAACTGCTGTACCCAGCCATCTTCAAAGTGTTTTTCTTGGAGGGGAAAAATCATTTTTTGAAGAACATGCTAAGGAGGAAATACAAAAGTTTGTCCAACAGAGAGTGAGCTGTGAATCAGAAAAGAGATTCTTGCTTTGTGTTGTCCTGGTACTAATGACTAGAAAAGAGACTGAGCCTGTGAAATCTTTTCCACTGTTTCAATTTCTTGAGAGAAGGAAAAAAACATAAGAATCCACTAGAAGAATCTGGAATATGATGGAAATGAAGGAGAGGCAGGAATTGGGAGATGGAGATGAACAAGATTAAAGCTAGTAACCTGGAAACAGATAAAGTAATTATATTTGCGAAACAAGACAGAACAGGAAAAATCTGAAAATACTGAACTTCCTTGGACTTTGTTAAACTTGTGAGAACTTTAAAGCATATATCCTTCTTCATGCTGTTAATTTTTGGAGAAAATCAGTTACTTGTAAACAAAGAAATGTGGGATTACAAAGCAATAATTACATTTGTGAAACATAACAGAACAAGCGGATTTGGAAAGATTGGATTTTTGTGGAATATGATAAATTTGTAGGGGACACTAAAGCATAAGACTTACATTGTGTCATTAAAGCTTCTGAGAAGTACTTTGGTGAGGGATGGAGAAGGAAGAAAGTTAACTAAGTAGAACAAATTTTTTTTTCTCTTAATAGTAATGTTTAAATGTTCCATTAATTTCTTAACAAGTTATGAAGTAAAGCTTTTACAGTTCTTTTCTCTCTTATCAACATCCCAACATCAATTGTATGCAGTAAATATTCCCCTTTATTGGAGACGTTGGGGAAGAAAACTGGCAAATGAATGGAATGATTCAAATTTGTTTCAGTGGCTACCATGAAGGATGGGATGGTTCAGAGAGCCACTCTGTCTTTATTAAACACCTAATAATGTTGGTGGATTAACAGAAAGAGCCTACAACTCAGACACTATTCTTGCTGAAGTTATGGCTACCAGAAAGGCAGTCTTCCATGACAGAAATTTCATATTGCAAGTTGCAGCAGGCTCGAAGGGACTCTGTGTAAGAGACTGTAGCACAAAAGAAAGGTCCCATGGAGAAGGATCTTTGACTGGAGGTCGGAGCAGAAAAAAGCCTTTCAAGAAGGCCTTACAAAGACGAGAAGAAAAAGTAGGCTCCTCACAAACATGGAAAGTTAGAAATAACCACCAACTGCAATTTGATAATAGAGAAACTAGCTCCGTCCTGAAAGAGTGAAGAAAAGAACAATTAGATATCTGGCATGGGAGCTGAGAAGAGGTCCAGATTAAACTGCTGGGCCCAAACAGAAAATCTTTTCCATTTGCTAGTGTATACCTTTCTAGTGGAAGTCTTCAGAGAAGCCAGAATAATGTCTCAGATGGACAATGGAAGTGTGGACTGATTTAGGATTACAGAAGAGGACAAACTACATGGTCAGACAGAGTCTGAAGATTTGGGATCGGAAGATTGGAGGAGGGAGAAATGAGATCTGGCAGGGGATCTAGTCTCCAAGGGGGGTACCTCAGGTGAGACCGTAGGAGGGGAAACTACACCTGCCAAGTATCAAGGTGGCATTCAAGAGTAGAGCTTTCTGAAACACTCTGGAAATGAGAGGAAAAGGAAGGTAAGCATAAGAGAGACCCGGAGGCCAATCCTGAAAATACAGTTGTGTACACTTACCATAAATGTAGATGTTGGAGTGTATTCACTGTTGCAATCATCACACTTGTGTTATCTGCCTGCAGGTAGTCCTCAGTCGGCCCGAATACCAGAGACTTAGTATTTCTGTGTTAGTTGCTGTCGCTCCAGGACTGACGTCAGGTCATCAGGGGGTATAAAAACAGGCAGTCGATGCCATTACATCAGTTTTTCTTGCCCTTAATGTCAGGAGCCGCCAAACAGGGAGCTAAGTTATGGTGGTGAAAAAACACCACCAGTAAAAGTAAATACCAATACATAGAGAGGAGGGAGAGAGACAAGGGGGCTGGAGGGGAAGGGGGACCACGACTGCAACAATGAATACAGTTGAATATCTAGAGTTATGGTAAGTGTACACAACTGTACTATGTTCTTCATGTTTCACTGTTGCAGTCATCACACTTAGGTAGACTCCCAAAGCTGAAGAAGGGTGCAGGCAGTCAAGAAGAGTTGGGGCTGGCTACTATGCCTTGTAGGACTGCTGTAGCAAAACCTGCCCTGGATTTGTAAAAGACAGGCAGGTGGTAATGCTTGGTGAAGGTGTGTACAGAACTCCATGTAGCAGCTTCCAGGATGTCCCTGGTACTCCCCTGAAGAATGCTGTAGAGGTAGAAGTTGCTCTGGTGGAATGTGTTCTGACCCCCTGAGGGGCTGGTTTCTCATGGTGCTTGTAGCAGAAATGGAAGCAGTGCGTTAGCCATTTGGAAACTGTTTGGAAATGGCCTTGCCTTCTGCCCCTGGTGCAAAGCTGACTAGCAACTGGTTAGATTACCTGAAGGGCTTAGTCCTATCCAGGTAGAATCTGAGGTGTCTGTGCACGTCTAGGGAGTGCAGGATCCTTTCCCTTTTATTTTGAGGATTAGGGAGGAAGGTAGGCAAATGGATTGGTTGAGAGCCACACTGGACACCACTTTAGGCATAAAGGAAGGGTTAGTCCTGAGGGAAACTCTCTCAGCATGGAAAATAAAGGTTTCCACAGCCATAAGTGCTTGTAGCTCAGACACTCTTCTAGCTGAGGTGATGGCCAGAAGTAAGGCTGTTTTCCAAGATAAGAACTTTAACTCTGCTGATGCTGCAGGTTAAAAAGGTGGTAGCATGAGTTTTTCCAGTACAAAGTTAAGGTCCCAAGCAGGGGTGGGTGCTCTCCTTGGTGGCCTTAAGTTGTTTGCCCCTCTTAGGAACTGTTTGATAAGAGGGTGAGAGAAGAGTGTGGTAATGAGCCGAAATGGCAGAGGCATGGATCTTAATGGAGAAGGATAGGCCTCTGTGGAGTAGATCTGCTAAGTAATCCAGGATTAGAGGCAAGGAGAGCAGAGATGTGTTCTCTCCTTTAGACTGAATCCAGGAGAAGTACCTCTTCCACTTATCAGCATAGGATTTCCTTGTACTGGGTCTTCTGGCCTCAAGAATGACGTCTGGCACCTGTTTGCTTAAGCTGGTTACTGGGGGAGATTTTCAAGGAATAAGCCAGGCTGCAAGATTTAGGATTTGCAGTTGCGGATGCAAGATCTGTCCCCCCCTGCTGAGAGAGCAGGGTTGGGTTCTGGTGTAGGTGTCAGGGTGGTACCAGTGATAGGCTGCGCAGGAGTGGGTACCAGTGCTGGCATGGCCAGTCCAGGGCAATTAAAATTGTCCTTGGTCTGTCCTGTCTTATTTTGAGCAATACTCTTGGGAGAAGGGCAGAGGGGGGAAGGCATAGATTGAGAGATTTACCCACTGGAAGGATAGGTGATCCACTTTCCAGGCCCTGCTGTGAGGTGTCCTGGTGCAGAATTTGCTGAGCTGGTGATTCCAGAGGGAGGCAAAAAGATGCACCTCAGGGGTCCCCCATTTCTGAATCACAAGGTTGAAGGTGCTGGGGTCTAATTACCACTTGTGTGGGTCTAGGAGATTTCTGCTTAAGTCGTTTGCCAGCGAGTTTTGTTTGCCTGGCAGGAACTGAGCTTGCAGATGGACTTGCATGTCCAAGGCCGTGTTCCACAGGGCCATGGCTAGCCTGCAGAGTGGGCAAGAGTGGGTTCCGCCCTGCTTGTTGATGTACCACATAACGCTGGTGGTGTCTGTTTTTATTAGCAGGTGTCCGGGAGAGTGTAGGGATCTGAAAGCTGTCAGTATGTGCTGCACAACTAGCATCTCTTTTAGGTTGATGTGCAGATGAATTTGACTTGGGCTCCAGTGGCCCTGAATGCACTTGCCATCCATGTGTGCCCCCCCAGGCATAGTCTGATGCGTCTGTGGTTAGGGTCTGGGTGGTGTGGGGTTGAGTAAAGGGCAGTCCCTTGTTGTGGTTGCATGCTGCTGCCCACCAAAGAAACTCTGTCCTTAGACAGGGTATGACAGGAATGATGGTTTCCAGGTCCTGAGAATGTTGGCACCAAAGACTTTGTAAGTACCATTGTAGTTTCCTCATATATAGTCTGGCATATGGAATTAGTAGGATGCATGAGGCCATGAATCTTAGGGCCTGCAGGATTTTCCTTGTGGATAGCTAGGTTCTGGTGGCCATTTGAGTAAAGTAGTCTGTCAGACAGGCTTGGTTTTCTGGAGTGAGGGTTGCTGTTTCCAAGCTTGCTCCATGGAATTCAATCTTTTGAGTGGGGACTAGTTTTGATTTCTTTTCATTGATGGTGTACCCCAGGGAGGTTAGAAGGTTTTTTACAAATGTCAGGTGCTGCAACAGCATTTCCTGTCTTCCTGAATCAGTCAGTCACTCAGGTACGGGTACATTTGAATATCTCTCTGTCTGCAGTAAGCAATGGCTGGAGCCAGGCACTTTGTGAATACTGTGGGAGCAGTGGATAAGTCAAAGGGAAGTGCAGAGAACTAATAACGCATAGATCCTGCCGTGAAGCGCAGGTATGTCCTGCATGACTCCCTTATAGGGATGTGCAGGTAAGCTTCTTTTAAGTCTAGGGTGACTAACCAGACATCTTTGGCTAGCATAGGTAGAAGCTGCTGCAAGGTGAGCATTTTGAATTTTGGTACCACCAAGAAGGTGTTGAGAATTGAATGATCTAGGATTGGGCGCCAAGTGCCCTCTTTTCTGGGTACCAGGAAAAGTCTGGAATAGAATCCTTGATCTATCCTGTTCCGCAGGAACCGGATGAATTGCACTTGGTTTTGTGCCTCTGCCCACTGCTTTGGAGGTAGGTCTGGGAACCCTTTTCGGGATGGCAGTGAGTGGAAGCAAAATTTGTACCCCTGGGATACAATGTTTAGGACCCATCAGTCTTGGGTGATGGTAATCCAGTTTTTTGCATGAAGGGCAAGTTTTCCTCCTAGGGGCACAAGCAGTTGGGCAGAGGTGGTTAGTGGAGTAGAGGAGTCATTGGAAATTCTTTCTGTAAGGGGGTGGGGCTTAGCACTCCCTGCTTTAGAGGTGGAGGCACTCCATTGCTTAGATCTCTGCATACCCAGAGACTGTAGTCTGGTGGGGGGGGGGGTCTGATTCCCCTGAGCCTAGGTTGAGATGGCCTTGAGGGGGCTGGAAAGGACCAATGTTTCGAGGGGCAATTCCTACTGAATCTAGGAGGCTGTACTTTGACTGTCTGCATAGATTTAGCTTTTTCTTCCATCTTTTTAAGAACTTCGTCTGCTTTGGTGCCAAACAGAGCGTCCTTGTTCAAAGGAGCGTCAAGTAACTTTGATTTGACATGGTCTGAAAAGGTGTGCTCCTTAAGCTAAGCATGCCTTCTCAGTACAGAACCAGTGACTGCTGCCCTGCAAGATGCTTTTAGGGTGTCAAAGCCACACTGCAATGTGTTCTTGCTGGCTTGGCTTGCAGAATGCATAAGCTCTTGCAATTCTTTACTTTCTGCACAGTCTGAAAAGGTAACTATTTTTTGCTTAACAAGTGCCATAGTATGTTGCTGGTACTTCAGCATGTAGAACTGACAATTCAAAGCCCTAACGGCAAAAGTTGCAGAGGTATATACTTTCTTACTCCATCTGTCCAAAGCTCTGTAATCCCTGTCCGAAGGGGTGGGATTCTAAGCTGTAGTTGCTTTTATACCTTTAGGCCCCTGGGAGATGACCCCTGGAACCGCAGTAGGATTTTTGAAAAAGAATTTGTGAAAGTCAGGTACTGTGTAGTACCGGTCTGGTTTCCTAGGAGCAGGGGGTAAAGTATCAGGAGTAAGACTGGATTGCATAAAGACATCATCCACAACATCCAAGAATGGGGGTATTGCTAAAGGCTTATGTTGTGGCAAACCTTGGATTAAGGATAGTCTTGGCATTACCAATGGAAATGCTCTCTTATGTAGGGTTTCACCAAAAGAAAAGTCCTCTAGAGGAGTGGCAGAGGGAATGGATTCCTCTGCATCTGAATCCTCATAAGCAGATAGGGGCATGTTTTCATAATCAGATACCTCAGAGTCTTCGGACTCTTGTGACCTGTTGATGCTGCTGGGGACTGATCTCTTTCTCTTAGCAGGGGAAGGCTGACTTCTCCTAATGAGCATAATAAGGTCTTCTGCCATTTTAAGCATTTGGTGCTGTGGCAAGGGAACAGGTGCATGCACTTTGGTCTTCGGTTTTCTAGGCGTAGCACGTACTCTTGGCCTTAGAAACTCAGTAGTTTTAGACAGAAGTGAATATGCGAAATAAGTCATCGGTTTGAGTCGGACATCGGTAGTGCGAAGAATTTCCACAGAAGCCAGTGCCTGCTCCAAGGTAGAGACATCCGCAGGTTCCATAGTCGAAGAAGTCTCTTGTGGTATACCGGACTCTGAATGGGTCTCGGTAGAGACCTGTGAATCCAATGAAGCGGGCATCAGGGGCTGCGAAAGTGCCTCACTGAGTACCGGCGGGCTGGCGACTAGCTTAACGGAAGTGTCGTCAGCAGCTTTGGACCTGAGCGGTCTGTCTCTGTCTGTCTTTATCCTTACGTTTTTTTGGAATATCGGTAGTCAGATGGCTGACTGAAGCCATTTCGGAATATGGAGCTCAAGAATGAAAGTATTTAGCGACAAAAAGGGCCTGATGACAGATGGTTCGGGCTTTGAACAAGGCACAAAACTGACAGCGAGGTACATCGTGGTCTGGGCCTAAACAGGTGATGTAGTAAGACTGAAAATCTCAGTGGGGTATTTGCATTCCACAGGCATGACAATTGTTAACTTTTTCTGACATCGGTTAGAGCAAGAAAAAAGGATCCCCAATGGGGTACTTAGCTTTAGAAGACGTCAGAATGATTCAATTCGTAACGAAAAACTCAGGTAGTGGCCAACCGGCACTCATGCGAACTGCTTCTGCTACCGGCTCCTTGGCAAGAAAGCCTGATGTAATGGCGTCCGCTGCCTGTTTTTATACCCCTGATGACCTGACATCAGTCCTGGAGTGACAGCAACTGACATAGAAATACTAAGTCTCTGGTATTTGGGCCGACTGAGGACTACCTGCAGGCAGATAAACCAAGTGTGATGACTGCAACAGTGAAACACAAAGAACATCCATAGCATCCCTGGGGGACTCCCTAGCCGGGGGAATAAGGGCAAAATACTGGCTGTATTTGTAGTTGTGAGGAGAAGCAAACAGATCACAGCTCAGAAGGAAAATTTCTCTAGCCATTGAGGGATTCAGGGACCACTCATAAGGATTCAGGATGGCCCTGGTGAGCCTGTCTGCTAACAAGCTGGACTTCCCAGGAATGTGAGTTGCAAGAATAAAGTGCCCTGAGGACATCACCCACTCCCATACCTTCATGGCATTGTGACAAAGCAGATAAGAATGTGTGCCCCCTTACTTTTTAATGTAACCACACAAATGCTATGTTTTCCGTGTGAACTGCGATGGTGCCTAGAGGGAGACCGTCCTAAAAGGCTTGCAAGGTGAGAAGAACTGCTCTAATCTCCAGTATGTTTATGTGCAGTTTGGTCTCTGCAGGGGACCATGTACCTTGGACAGTCTTTTCCTGGTAATGCCCCCACCAGGAAGCATCCAAGGTCACTAGCGGGAGGAAGAGAAAATGGTCTGCCCGCAACAAGGTCAGGAGAATCTACCAAAGGAGATGATGCCTGCACACTGGGGTGAATGAATTGAGGCCATCAGGCAAGAAAGACCACTGGACTTCGAGTCCACTGCAGGACCCTCATGTAAAACCTGGTTAGGCCACCAGGTAAATGGCCGCCACCATGGACTCCAAGGCCCTGAGAATAAAGTGGACATGAGGACGAGACAGATCTAGGAGGCATTGTACATGAAAGAGGTAATGCTGTAATCTCTGACAGTGTTCAGCTGAATTCAGAGGAACTCCAAGTTTTGGGAAGGAATCCGGTTGATTTGCTAGATTCACTGTGATTTCTAACTGGTCAAACAGACAAAGCATGTTTTGAGTAGCTGAGACCAGTCGATGCTTGGCAGGAGCTGTGAGGAGCCAATCGTCAAGGTGGGGAAACACCTGGAATCCATGCAGTCTCAGGTGAGCTGCGACCACTGCCATACGCTTGGCGAACACCCAGGGGCTGTGGTGAGACCAAAGGGCAGGGTCCTGAGCTGGTAATGACTGGCCCCTACCCAAAAGTGGAGATGTCTCCTGGAGTGCCTATTTTTATATGACAGTATGCATCCTGCAGGTCCACAGGGCATATCCTATCGTCCTTGTGCAGAAGAGGCACGATGGGCTGGAAGTGACCATCCGGAACTTAGAGTTCTTCAGAAAGATTTAACATGCTTAGGTCCAGAATTTGCTGTAGGTCCCCTGTCTTCTTTGACACCAAAAAGAAGCGAGAGTAAGTTCTAGATTCTCAATGTCCTTGGGGGGACCACCTCTTGGATTGCTCTTTTCTGAAGAGGTCCGAGTACTTCTTGCTGAGCTAACTCCATCTGATGGGCAGTGCACTGGGAAAGCTCTTCCTGAATGGAGGGGGTGGCTGGGAAAAGGGAATGAAATAGCCCCTGGAAATAATGTTTAGCACCCAGTGATCTCTTGTAATATTTGCCCAAGCCAAAGGATGCAGAGACAAATGACCCCCAACTGCCTCTAGTGCAGGACAGTTGGGAAGCACTTTAGGAGAGTTGGAAGGGCTTCTCAGAGAAAGGCTCCCTGGAGTCCTGATTTTGCAGACCCCCTCTGCCCCTGGGGTGGCGTCTGACATTGAACCCTCTCCCCTGACCTCTCAAAGAGGCCTCATCCCGAGTGTCTTCAAGGAAGGTTGGGACTTCCGAAACCATAAATTCCTAGTCCCTGTTGAGTCTTAGAAAAGGACCGCTGGGGCGTAGAAAACTTGATTCCCACAGCCGACAAGGTCTTGCCTTCCTGTCACTGTGGGTGTGTTTCCTTGACTCTAGGACCAAAAAGGGTGGATTCATCAAAAGGGGCATTAGTGAAGGATGCCTTAAAGGATTGCAAACCTGCAAAGGTACAGCCAGGTGTGGCACAGAATAGCAATGCCTGCCACTCAAGTGGTGCCTTCCACAGCACTGGAGATCAGCCTCATCAAGGAATTTAACAGGGGAAGCGAGAATAGACAGCTTGGATGACACCTTAATTCCCTAGCAGGCAACAACTAAGCGAGAGAAGTGGCAAGTTCCTTCACCAAATCCCTCTGGAGTTGAGTAAGATGTGCCAAGTAGTTTAGCACCACAGACAGCTGAGGCAAAGACCCACTTTCCATGTCTGTCAATCACCCAGAACTTTCTGTTAGGGGGACGAACAGACGTACTTTGCTCCACCAACTCCTTTTTGGTGGTGGCAGCTACCACAGTCGCACTGACTGGCACGCCCTTTGACCAAAACTGCCTGTCAGGAGGAGGACTCAGAAATCTGTCAGCGAGTTTCAGTACAGACTCCACAGTATTCGGCTCCTTCCAAGCCATGCTGGCAATGAGGTCTGAGTTCGTCAGCAGGGAGGGAAACAGAGGAGGTAGAGTGTCCCATCCTGAAAGCCCCCAGGAAGATGGACTTCTCGGAAGATAGGGGTAAGGAAGACCAGCCACACTTCAACTTGAGGATTTCTAAGATGTCCCCAAAGCAGACATCAGACAGAGATCTGGGGGTACCTGTCCCTTCATCGAGGTCTGTATTCTCAGTCAAAGACTCCATAGGGGAGTCTAGGTGCCTCCTCTTGCATGATCTCTTCTGAGGCACCTCCTCTGGGAGGGACTCAGGGGGGGATCTGGAAGAGAGTGGAACCCCAAGGGGCTAACTCCTGCCTGAAGGCAAGCTCGAGAGGGCTGACCAGGAGCAGGATGAGAAGAGTCTGCTCTCAAGAGGTAACTCTGGTGGAAGAGAATGTCCACATTACTACCCGGAAGGCCGGAGGGCTGGATGATGTCCTGCCCCACTCACGGCAGGCAGGCCCACCTGAGAAGAGGGAACAGGGCAAGCCAGAGCCTGTCAGCCTCAGGACAGTACCGGCCCTGAGCTGTCAAGGGCTGAAGCACCACAGGGGAGGGACCGATACAAAAGAACAGGACTGGAGCCCTCATCCAAGGACTCCAAGGTGACAGGTCGGGCCCGGGACTCCATCTGCCATGGGGAGGATAAACAGAGGAAGTCAGGGACCCCAGACAAGGTAGAGAGAGAGAATGGGCTCTAGGCATCCTAGTCTCCTCCTCAATGTGTCCCAGGGCTTGGAGTCCAAAACCACCAGGATCGAACGAGAGGGTGGCAAATGGGTATAACAGTAGCCCCTGGCCAGATGGGCAAGGGAAGCAAGAAGCCCCACTCAATCTGAGATCCGAGGAACAACGTCATCATCCTGTCTATATCAGAGGGGTGCAAGCTCCTGAAGGACCTAGAAGAAGTGGAGGACCTACCTGGGGATGAATGCCTGGACCCCAAGGACAATCCATGCCTCTCAGGAATTTGGCTTCTGCGCTTAGACGCAGAAGGAGACTGCCTCAAGCCAGAATCCAAAGGGTAGTCCTATACAGTAATGGTGGGATCAGACAGATCCCGGATCCGACCACCTCGGATCCTAGGACAATTGAGGAGCTAAGCATTAGGACCCTGCATGACTTGGACCCGAGGGAGTCAGATCCGTTATAGGTCCAAATCTGTTCAGATCCAAGAGCCTCGATCTGGAGGCCCTGGGTCCAGGTGTAGACTCGCACGACCTCAGATGCAAAGGCTTCAGAGCGGAAGCCTTTGATCTGGGGGTAGAATTGCGAGACCTGGGATCCGAGGTCGTCAGATCCAACTGAGCCGACAGCCTAGGCTGCAGTCTGAGCCAAGGAACTGGGATCTTTCTTAGAGGAAGATGACCCTGAAAGAGAGGTGGCCTTCCTCTTGTGGTCAGAAGGTCCAGCCTTGGCCAGAGACTGGGCCAAAACCCCCTTGGACTAATCCTTTCAATAATAGCTTGTTTCGGTGCTTGGGCCAAAGCCCTGGCGTAGATTGAGTTACAAATGTCACATTCAACCTCCAGGTGGTCGGCAACCAGACAATAGAGGCATTCTTCATGCAAGTCAGACATGGGTACTTCCGACCACATGAGGAACACATTTTAAAGCCAACTGGTTTGTCCGACATGACCCAACAAAACAGAAAAGACCAACAAAAACACAACAGACAACAAATGAGAAGCTACTACTATTGTAAAAGCCTAAAAAAGCAAAGAAAAATGGCGCCAAAACTACAACCACTGCAAAAAAATGTGAGGATTGGATATGACAGACTAAACCTAAAGGACAACCTACTAAAATATTTAGCCAAAAGTAATAATTTGAAAGCATCTATCCCCACTAGAGACTTGAGCCATTAGAAATTGCGTCTGATGCTGAGTGCAGCAAATGAGGTCTGAGGGGTTAGAGGGCACCAAGGGATCATGGGAGTGGGAGGAGCTCGAGCCTAGAAACTGTCTGAAAAGTTGCTGTCTTGGATTCGATGTTGGACCCTAGAGTGAGGAATAGTGGCATGGATAACATCAGATACTATAACTCAAAATGGAAAGAGATGATGAAGAAACAGAGGGGAAAGTTCAAGTAACAGGGAGAAAGTGGGATTTTGGATGCAAACCTTTAACTAGAACAATAATAATCATATAGAATATTATATTTATAAAGTAGCACAAAGTATTCTAAGAACTAAGACCAATACGGGAATGGAGAAAGGAGATTCTGCTGATAGGGGTGACTGCTATTAGGGATACACACAATAGGCAAGAGGGGGTGGGAGTATATTGGAGAAAAATGGCAAAGGAACCAAGGAATTAGGAGCAAACGCCTATAGAGGGAAAGGTAACAGAATGGGAAGATGCCAAGAACTTATCTGGACTGCAAGTTAGAGATTGCCTTCCATATCAAGAACTGACATCAGAGTGCAAGCAACGAAAAAGAAATGGGGGGGTTCCTAAACGAAAGACCAGCACTGGTAGAGTTCTTAGTAAACTCTAGAACAGACATGGCCATTAAGAAAGGAATAATTAGTAAAGCATACAAAATACTGCATGGTAACTATAAGAATCAATCAGAAGAGGTTAGGAAGAATTGGGAAGAGAGACGGTATAAGCAATTCGCAAAGAAGCAATGGGGGGGGGATATATGTATGTCTCCCAAATATGCAACAAAATCTAGAAGATTTAAGATCTTCGTCTAGAAATGTTTATATAGCTATTTTTATACCCCAAGCAGGCTCCAAAGAATCTTTCCTCAGGCAAACAGCAAATGCTGGAGATGTAATGGGGAAGAAAGAGGCAACTAGGAACATATTTTCTGGGAGTGTAATGAGTTGGCTGACTTTAAAGATTCCATGCGGACTGCTCTGTTGGAGTTGCTGAGTGGGCAAATTGAAGTGACTAGGCAGACGAGTTTTTGAGCTACGATACAGAGTTGGAATTGCCTAGACATAGTAAGGCCTGGCTGAGTCTAATTATGGCAGCTGCCAAAAAAGAACTAGAAAATGGAAATCAAAGTCTAAACCAACTTTACTATAAGTAACAAAGACAGCAATAGAAATAAAACAACTGAAACTGGGATTTTAGAAAAGGGTAGGAGTAAATTACATAGGAACAATGGGAAATGTGGGACCAATACAAGCAGAGGAAGGACGATTCTTAAAAAAAGGCAGGATCTGAATGAGCCATGAGGCTATTACCAAGGCAATGGATGAGGGAAAGTCTGTACATACAGCTTACCCTGACTTGGCCAAAGCCTTTGACAGAGTCCCCCACTCGGGCATCATCGAAAAGCTAACACTTGGTGTAAATATCCACCTCATCAGGTGGGTGGCCAAATGGCTCACCAACAGGACCCACAAGGTCAAAGTAGGTGCCTCCACCTCCGACAGCAGACCTGTCATTAGTGGTGTTCCCCAGGGATCTGTCCTGGGACACCTACTGTTTGGCATTTACTTCTCAGAGGTCCAGCCAAAGACAAAAGGCCTGTGGCTGATCAAGTTTGCAGACGACTGTACATCTGGTGCTGGCAATGACTCCCCAAATGAAGTTAACATACTACAAGAAGGTCTCACAGCAACAAATAACTGGTGCCAAAGTCACAGCCTTAAGTTACATGCAAAAAAAAAAAAAAGTATCATACCATTCAGCAAAAACACAGACCTACTGTTTACCACATCAACGGCAACCCCCCATGCACACAACCTGTGGTGAGACACCTGGGTACACAGGTTGACAACAATCTCAGTGGTCAGAAAAGCCTTCTACTTTGTTGATCTCATAAGTAAAGGGATTGCATCCAGAAAAAAGGAGGCTATTGCCTCTCTGTACTCCTCTCTCATTAGGTCAATAATTGAGTACAACGCCCCATTTGGTATGTACCCCTCCAAACACCTGCACCAACTGGAAAGGCCACAGAAATACCTCACATAGTGAATCTATGGCCTCTAACACCTGTCCTCTGTAGACAGGCTCAAATCACTATCACTCTACTTGGTATCACTCAGATTGCTCAGAGGTAATGTATGTCTTGCCTACAAGTTAATCTCAGACCCTGTTCTACTAGAGATGCTCCATATCCGTAAGTCTAACTCCTCACGCATTACTCAATCAAAAGGCCTAAATCTAATATGCAACATTAACCAAAAGGCCTAAATCTTATATGCAACATTAACAAAACCTGCTGGAGAGAGAAGTTTGTCTCCCACAGGCTGCCCAGTCTCTGGAATACACTCCCCATACACGTCAAACAAAGTACGTCTCTGAGCCTCTTTCAAGTACAGCCTTGATGAGTGGACGTGAAACTACAAATTCGTCCCAGGGTTTCCAGCTGTGTCCCTCACTGACAGGGGTGACAGATGCTGATTGAGGTTTCTTTTTTTGTGATAAACTCATGGCTAGGCTTGTAAGGGCCTCAGGGTCATTAGCCTAGTAATCTCCTCTGATCCTGTAATGGTTGACCGACAATGACTGGATATATTAAAAGTGATGTATAAGGTTTGCAGCTACAGTTGGGTTGGGACAGCTTGTAAGCGATTATGTTTGCAACTGAGATTGTGCTGCTATGATTTATTTTCATTTATATAAATGTAAGATTGTTTCTGTCACACATGATATAAGCTTCTTGTAAAAAAAATAAATAAATAAAAATACATGCAGAGGAGGAACAAGGTTTAAAAGAAGGCAAGAAATGAATGAGCTATATAATGTTTGACTGACGATGACTGGATATAAGTGATGTATAATGTTTGCAGCTACAGTTGTCCCCAAGGTTTGTAATGTATAATGTTTACAACTGAAATTGTGTCAGGTTAGTTTATTTTCATTTACATAAATGTAAGACTGCCTATGTCATACGTGATAATTTAACAATGATGTTCCAAAAAAGGTGAAGGCTACTTAGTAGCCTACAGTTGCATATCATCATTCACCTGACAGGTGATCAAGTAGTTGTGGGTGTGTTTTCTGTGGGTTACCTTTCTCAATGAAAGCTGGGTAAACCCAGACAATGTCAAAATTGGTGCAGATAACTAAAAGGAAAGTATGCTGTAGCATTCATACAGCAACTGCTGAAGAGCCTAGAAAGTCATCCCAAAAGGCCGCAAAGTGGATTCTTCAGCTGGAAGGCTTGGCCATTTAATCAAATTTCATGACAAATCACTGAATAATGTATTATGAAATACACCAGAGAAAAAGCCTCTTAGTGTGCACTGGGGAAAAAGAAACTGCTGAATGACTTCGTACTGTTGCAGCAAAATTGAAACAGAACAATTCTATATGCTTGTGGAAGTTTTAACAAGGTGAAGGGGGAGCACAGGCAAGTGTTAAGGACATGGTGGTATGGCAAAAGCAGAGATGTTTTTTTCTACATAAGATTAATGTAAACAAGGACTTTGAAGCATGTGCCCAGCAAAATGTGGTTAATTCTATGGATGCTGTATTTAGCTCCAATTTCATGAAGCCTTGATGCAAGTGAAGGTTTATCACAAACCAAGAACTTAAGGTGTATGCTAAAAAGGGGCAAATTCGCAGACAAAGGATTATGAGCTGAAGGAACAAGCTTTCCTGACAAATCTGTCACCTGTAAGCACTACACTCATACTGGTGGCATTTTACAGATTTATACTGCTAACTATGAAGGAATCCTAAGTATAAACATGTACTTAAGTGTTTTGATGACATTGGCTTGAAAACAAAACTGTGTAGAAATTTAAAAGAAAACCATTATGGTTGGCCACAGACAAAATCTGCAATCAACGGAAAAAACTCAAGAGTATACAAATGATTTGATACTACGAGTATGACTAAGAATTTAAGACTATTAGACCTACTGATGCAGCCTACAAATTTAGGTTGGCATCCGAAGACCAGGATAATTACAAACCCTTCTTTAGTTAAGTTAGAAAATTAAGAAACCCTCAATTTACACCTACTCAAACCCATTGACAATATATGAGCAAATAAATTTAGTGCAACTTTCATTCCTGTGGCAACTATCCAAAGTCCTACTTCTCAAACCTCTCATCATCAGTAAGAACACTTCCTTCATGGGACCAGATAAAACATAAAAAGAAGTTCTGTACTCACCATAATGTTCCATCTGAGTAGTTATACTTCATTTTCTGCAACCTGTGGGTATTCGGATCCATATCGGATCCGAGCAGGCAACATTTATCAAGCATCTGCTCCAAGCTCCTCCCCTTACCCATAATCCCTCACATTTCCTATCTTCCCCTCAGATAGAGTTTGCCACCAATCAAACTATTAGCAACTCAATAACACTAACCTTGAACAGGTTCGGGGGGAAGGAGGGAGGGACGGTTGCAGAAAATGAAGTATAACTACTCAGATGGAACGTTATGGTGAGTACATAACTTCTTTATCTGAAGTAAACTTCATTTATCTGCAACCTGTGGGAGAGTCCCCAGCTACCAAAACTCCTGGGAGGTCCTCATGGAAGGATATTCCTGAGCACTGCAGAGCCAAAAGATGCTCTCCTTCTAGAGATCAAATCCAACTTATAATGAGAAATAAATGTATGTGACCATGCCCAGGTCGCTGCTGCGCAGATATCATCCAGAGAAACCCTAGACCAAAAGCAGCAGAAGTTGCCATAGATCTGGTACAATAAGCTTTAATAGGACCAGGTGGGGATAGGCCTTTATCCCTATAGACTTGCAGTATACATTCTGTAAACCTTCTAGCTAAGGAGACCTTGGAAATGGCCTTGCACAAAAAGGGTCTGGAAAAGGACACGAATAACTGGTCAGACTTATGGAATTTATTTATTTTTTTATTTAACATTTGTTGACCGGGAAAGTCCGACTAGGTTCCACAGAGCCTATTTTCAGCGGAGGCCCGGGGAGAAATGCTCCAGATGCATGTCTTTGGAATGTGGGAGGAAACCGGAGTACCCAGAGGAAACCCACACAAACACAGGGAGAACATGCAAACTCCACACAGAAGGCACCTCAGCCGAGAATCGAACCGGAGAACCTCTTCCTGTGATGCGACAACGTTAACCGCTGCACCACTGAGCCGCCCAAGTAAAGTGTACATAAAAACGAAGCAGTCTATGAACATCTAACAAATGCAGCTTATATTCACTCTTGTTCTGGAAATTTGGAAAGAACACAGGCAGATTAATCATCTGGTTAATATTAGATTCAGAAGCAACTTTCGTTAAGAAAGAAGGGTTCCGTACTAAGTGAAACCCTGTCTTTATGAAAGATCAAGTAAGGGGGCATGGCAAACAAAGCTTGGATCTCAGAAACCCTTCTAGCAGAGGTAATGGCCACTAGAAAAACTGTCTTCCAGGACAGGAATTTCAAATTTACTGACGCTGCTGGTTCAAATGGGGGTGCCACCAATGCCTGCAGAACTAGGGTAAGGTCCCAAGGAAGGACGGAATTCTTAACCAGGGGACGCAAAAGAAAAGTACCTTTTAGAAAGGCCTTGAACAATCTCAAAGAGGCCAGAGCATTCAGATTTCCGCCGACATGAAAATGAGATACGGTTGCCAGTTGTACTTTCACTGTAGAGGAACTAGCCCCTTGTTGGAAAATATAGGACAAAAACTCCAACACTGCAGGAACTGGGACTGTAAATGGATCTAGGTTTCTCAGAGAAGCCCAAATAGAGAAGCGTTTCCATTTGCTGCGATAAACTTTCCTAGTGGAAGCTTTGTGGAATGCCACCAGAATACTCTTTACTGAAGATGACAGACCAGGAGTCCTAGCGATCAAGGGAACTGGAGCAACCAAGCAATCAGCTTGAGGCTGTCCAGATCAGGCGGACTGATGCCTGAGGGATGAGGGATGAGAGATGAGATCTGGGCAGGGATACAGAATCCGTGGAGGAGTAAGAACATGAGACCAGAGGAAGGGGAACCACACTTGACGAGGCCAGAATAGGGCAATGAGGATCGCTTTGCACCCCAGTCAGTAAGCTTTCTGAAGAAACTTCAGAATAAGAGGTAGCAGGGGAATACGCATACAGTAACCCGGGAGGCCAAGCATGGACGAGAGCTGCTCTGGGGGAGTCCCCTGGTGAGGGGATCTGAGCAAAGAACTCACTGCACTTGGCACTGGAAGGAGATGCAAAGAAATCGCAGCAAGGGTGACCCCACGGATTAAGATCTCCTCCGCTACTGACTGTTTCAGAGACCACTCGTATGGCAATAGAATAGCCCGATTCAGTCTGTCCGCTGAAATGTTGGAGCGTCCCGGGATGTGCATTGCAATCAGAAACAGACTGGTGGAAATTGCTCACTCCCACACGCTCATGGCCTTGCGGCAGAAAAGGTAAGATCTGGTCCCTCCTTGTTTGTTGATGTACCAGACAACAGACATGTTTGTCTGACTGAACTGCAATTGTCCCCGGGGGAAGAACAGTGTGAAAGGCTTGCAATGCTAAAAGCACTGCCCTCATCTCCAGAACACTGATATGAAATCTGGTCTCAGTCTGGGACCACGTGCCTAGGACCGTCCTTTCCAAAAAGTGCCCCCCCACACCTGAGCTGGGAGGCGTCTGTGGTCACTGTGGCTTGAGTTGGGGTTGTTAAGAATGGACGACCTGCCAAGATTTCTGGTGACTGGAGCCACCAAAGAAGAGAAATCTTGCAGGCTCTGTTGATCTGTATAGGGTAGTCCATGGGGAGGTCTAACCAAGACCACTGAACTACCAGGGTCCACTGAAGCACCCTCATGTGAAGGCGCGCACATGGAAAAATTGAAATTGCTGTGGCCATGGAGCCTAGGACTCTGAGAACGTCACTCGCCATCAGTGTCCTGGGGCAGAGGATCACTGACACATGGGCCCGTAGGTTCTGGACCCTGTCCCAAGTGAGAAAAACTTGCAATAGTAGAGTGTCCAACCATGCCCCTATGAATTCCAAGGTCTGTGTCGGGTTCAAGCAGGACTTGGATATGTTGATGGTAATCCCTAGATTGACTGCAAGATGCAGGAAGGAGTCTCGGGCCATGCAAAGTAGACGCTTGGTGGCAGCAGCGAGGAGCCAATCGTCTAGGTAAGGAAACACCTGAATTCCCTGAAGTCTCAGGTGAGGCACTATGACTGCCATAACCTTGGTAAACACCCTGACAGCTGTGGTGAGACCAAAGGGTAGGGCTCTGAACTGGAAATGATTGGCTCCCAGCTGGAAACAAAGGAATCTCCTGGGGCTTCTGCAAATTTTGATGTGGTAGTAAGCGTCCTCGAGGTCTATCGAGCACATTCTCGGAGGTAAGGTAGAATGGACTGCAAGGTGACCATCCAGAATTTCTGCTTGGATATAGACAGGTTCAGGGTTGACCAGTCCAATATGGGTCTGAAGTCCCCCATCTTTTTTGGCACTAAAAAGAACCTGGAGTAAACTCCTGATCTGGACTGATCTGGGGGGACTGGTTCGATGGGCCGATTGTAAAGCAGCTTTGAAATTTCATGCACTGTGGCCTCCCTTTGAGCAGGTGGAACATCCAGGAGGCGCTTTGATTGGATGGGTGGAGCAACAAACAGGATGGAGTATCCTCTGGATATTATTTGAAGCACCCAACGGTCCGTCGTAATGGAATCCCAAGCCATTAGGTGCAATGACCATCTTCACCCGACTGTCTCCAGAGTAGAACAGTCGGGCAACCCCTCAGGGTTGCTGTGCAGGTCTGTCTGAGAAGGTCTCCCTAGACCCACAGTTCCTCAGGACCCCTCTGTCTCTGGGTCGGCATCTGTCTTGTCCCACCTCTGCCTTTAGGGGACGAGCTGTCCTGAGTGTCCCAGGAAAACTGAGATTTTCAGAACCACATCTTCTTCTGCCCTCTCTGATTCCCAGAAAAGGATCTTTGTGGGCTAAATGGCAGACAGAGTCTTCCCATCCTTCTCGCTCTGGACCAGGGTGTCACGAACTGTCTTCCCAAACAGGGAGAAACCGTCAAAGGGAACATTTGTGAATGACGCCTTGAAGGGGTCGGCGAATTGAGTCTGAGCCAAGCGTGCTGCCTCATAGTTATGTCAGTCCCAGCTGCCCTAGCCGCTCCTTCCGTGGCATGGGAAAGACGACGCATGGACATGTTCGAAATGGATTTCAGAGTTGACATTTTTGCCGAGAACAGTCGCTTGCCCTCTGGCGACAAAGGGGGTGACACAGCGAACTCCGTGACTAGGTCTCACCGGAGTCGAATGACGTGTGCCAAATAATTCAGCGCTCGTATGGAAAACGTCGCTGAAGAAAAGACTCACTTCCCAAAGCGATCCACTGCCCTTGACTCTTTGTCCGGAGGGTGGACCGAAGAACTTTCCTGAGCCAATTCTCTCTTGGTGACAGCTGCCACCACCACAGCATCCAAAGGGGAACCCTTGTACCAGGCCTGTGTCTATGGGAGGAGAAAGGATCCTGTCTGGGCATTTGGGTATTGGCTCTATGGTGTCAGGCTCCTTCCATGCCAGGTGGTAATAACATCCACTAATGGATCTGCAGGAGGGGACACCCAGGATGTAGATGGGCCAGTGCCAAAGGCCTGCAGGAATACTGACTCATCCGTAGAGGGTTTTGGGGCTGACCAAGCTCCCCCCTCTGGCGAAGGATTTCCATGATGTCTCCAAAGGAGACATCCTCGGGAGGTGACCTGGGGGAACCCTGAACCCTCACCTTCATCCAAGTCAGTATCTTCTGTGAGGGACTCAGGGGAGTCCATGTGCCTCCTCTTACACGAATACTTATGGGGGGGGCCTCCTCAGTGGGACACTCTAAAGAGGGCTCATAAGTCACGGGAGGTTCCACGATGGGATCCACCTGGGGGTCCTCTAGCAGGTGCTGTCCCTGGGACAAGCTGATGGGAGTCGTGACCAAATCCACGGCAGCCTGGGCGGAGTCCGAGGCAATGGGCTGGGGTCTCAATCTCTGGGAGAGAACCCTCTCCACCACATCGAAGGCGGAAGGAAAGTGCACCTCCTTGGCAACCAGCAAGGAAGAAGCTCTCCCTGGCTCCATTGTGAGGACTGGAGCAGAGGCCAAGGTAGCCAGGGCTCCGAAGGAACAGCTCAGATCCGACAAAGTCAGAGCCGAAGACATCTCCATTCCCTCGTATCCTGCTCCCCTGTTCTCAGCCCTGAGAGTTGCTCGGATCCGAAGTCTGATCCGAGAACTCAAGGTAATGGCCGGCATTGAGGTTGGAGGAACCGTCGGTGCCGAACCCCCAGCTCCTCGGATCCATAAACCCTGAAACCGCAGGTCGGATCAGGGAAGGAGAGATAGGATGGAAGAAGGGCATAGAGGTCCCCTCTCCAGCCGGAGAGCGGCCTGGCAAAACTCCCATTTGGATTTGGGTCTGAATGAATCTCCGCATCATCCTGTCCACGTCAAGCTCTGACAGAGAGTCGAGTGCGAGGAGTTGACCGACTTGGATCTGGCCCTGTGAGACAACCTCGAAGAAGGCTTCTGGTCCGAAGCCTCCGTCGGCTCTGGGGAGAACCTCGAGGAATGGAGCCAAGGAGAAGTGGTCCTAACAATTTTTGAAGGTGGACTGGAAAATGGCTCCCGCTCCGGAGATCGCTTGCGGTGCCATTCCGCCCTTTTCTCTTTCAAAGGACAAGAGGGAGATTTAGTCCCCATCTCTGCAGGCTTAGAGAAGTTGAGTCCCAGCCTGAGGGGGGTGTTGGTCGGCTACTGGAGCCGATGTCGAGGCCGTCGTGTCTAAAGCAGAAACTGGTAGCAGGCCCTTGGCTACCAGTTTCGCCTTCCTCTCTTTTAAGGCCCTGGGGTTGAACCCTGCACACATACTACATGGCAGACTAAGGTGGGGAACGCCCAGGCAAATAACACAGAGTGTGGCCATCAGCCATTGAAAGCTTGTGTCCACACACTGTGCATTTCTTAAATGCTGATTTTGGCTGGTCAGCCATAAACACACTCCACTCAGCCAAACACTAAACCAAAAAACTCACACACACAAGGGTTGTTTAGGCCTACTCTACCTCAAAAACACAAACTTTCTAAACTACTTTTTTTTTAAACAACAAACCGATGAAACGACTAAGGGGAAGAAGGGTTGCTCACAAAACTCCTCTCACACACTAAATATATATACCAAAACTTCTACTTGCCACACCCAACTTGGAGCTATAGAGACCACGATGCATACGCATGAAGTGGCAAATGAGATCTGGGGGAAAATTGAGATGTGAGGGATTATGGGCAAGGGAGGAGCTTGGAGCAGATGCTTGATCAATGTTGCCGGCTCAGATCCAAACACCCACAAGTTGCAGATAAATGAAGTTAACTACTTCAGATCAGGCTGTTTGCTAAATACTAAGCATGCCTTGTACAGCTATGGAATACATTACAGTACACCTGATTAACACAGGCATTAAAAACCTCATCAGGCTAGATCCAAAGTAATTTGTTTTTATAAAATGTAGATCCTGTCTAAGGAACCTGGTAAAGTACTTTGAAAAGGTAATCCAAGCTTTTGGTAGCAGTCGCAATGTATACACAGCTGACATCTGGTATCTCACCAGACAAAGGCTGTAGATGATCCATACAAACAGGATTACAGGCTTAACTCATTACAGCTGAATGTGCCTCCACAGTGTTTTGGCAGTTATATCCTACTGAGCCTCTAGGCATCAAATATCGCTTGTTCACATGTGCATTAATAATTCAAAAACCATGCTACATACAAGGTATCAGAATATTTTATCTTAAAGGATATATGACGGCAAACACAACTGTATTCATATCTGACCTCTGTCAATGAGTATTTGTAAGAACTAAGGTGATAACCATTTTTAAAGGCTCAAGCCACACCCACTGGGAGTTAAAGGTACACACACAAATGATGTGTACTGGAGGGATGAGTAAAAATCTCTAAGCTACCAGAAAAGATTAGAATCATAGCCCCTGTTTTCTGTGTCTTATAGGATTTGCAGAGGAAACCTATACACTGTGTTCTGAACAATATGGGACAAAGTAGTCCAGGATCTCTCATACCTTTATAAACCAAATAGCCCTACAAATAACCAAAGAATCATCTAAACCTGCTTCAACAGATCAATGAAACAAGGTGGAGAGAGAGGTTTGACCTACCCAAAAAAAAGATATATATATATATATATATATATATATATATATATACACACACACACACACAGATGAACTTTGAAACACTGATGCTGAAGGATCGAAAGTCAAAACATCGAAAAAAAAAAAACATTTGCGTTTTCTGGAAATCCCCATGCACCCCTCGTTAATTACATATACCCTCCATTCCTACCCCCTTCGACTACATTTATCCTGGCCTGTCTCCACCCCTCAATACAATTGGGCCAATCACACTGCAACACCCACCACTCTTCCTATCTCAGTCTACTTGACTAATAACGAACTTTTAAATTTAGCCCACACTGTTTCTCACATACTGCTTTCCCTCTTGGCCTATACTCTGACTCACCACAAAATATCGCTCCTGTAAAAAACTAACATTCCTATTTCTACTTTATGGTGGCTGTGCCTCAAACATCAACAATTATTCCTTAAATATTTTTCCTCAGAAATCATTACTAAAAATTATTTCTTCAGTGTTTTTCCTCATATGCCATCACTAATAATTACTCTTTTCATATATTTCCCCCTCCCATCTATTATATATCATAGAATCTAAGCTAACATACTTACCTCTCTCCTTCCTTGCCCCTACTACTCAACTCCTATTACTTTTCTAAGAAATACTGATCCGTATACCTGGCACACCTGTGCTACATACACTTTCGCTGATAAATACTCTTACTCCCTTTAAATTTCATCTCCCACAAACAGCTAACCACCTAAATATGCCAATACCTCATATCCTCTCACCCACCCATCCTTGCATACTCCACATAACTCCAGAATAAGTCTTCCTGTCCACACCCCAACTCCAGAACTTACTCATACTTCCGCAATTGCTCTTTAGATCACTTCCCCATAGCAGCCCATGTGTTCAGTGTTACTCGCATCCACCTGTACAAAAAACTAACTTGTTGCACATTCCCCAAAACGCCTACTTTCTATACACTCAATACTAAATCCTTCCACTCCCTTACATCCAATCACACCAATATCTCACACTATGTGCTGAAATGTGCACCCTAACCCCAGACCTCTAAACCAAAAACAAAGACAATACAGTGCTAAAAGTCCCACCAACAAAAAGACTAAGCTAGCTTCATCTTCCAATATAAACTTATATAATATTAATCTATACAGCATTCATAAAAAATAAGATTGTCATATGTGGATAGCCCAGTTCACTCTAAACATGACAATTATTGGAACCTAGGTAAAGTAGAACACTAAACACAGCTATAATGCACTGTCACTGGACAGGAACAAGAGAAAACATTTGAGGGTGTTGCCATACTCTACCAGAACACTGTTGATTTCTTTCTACTCCACAAACCCCTACCCATACAAAACTCTGAAATACTAGTAATCTCTCAAGTTAAACCATCACAAAACATCTGTATTACAGGTGCCTGAATCTCACCTGGCAATATAATTTCAACTGCAGAAGAAATGCTAAAGTGGCAACAATAAATATAAAACAAAAAATGCTCATCTTTGGCAACTTAAACCTACACTAGCAAAGCATTAATGAGTCAGCTACCAATGCCATAAATCTCTGTGGTTTTACCCAACTCATATCTGCTCCAACCAGACTCAAAACCTCTCAAGTCACACCCATGTAATCTTAGACTGGACACTAAGCACTCTGGATAAAATCATAACTAGTGACTGCCTTTCTGACTCCTTTAGTGACCATTCCCTTACTTACATCCTTGGAAACAGGACAAATATAAACAAACGGTGGTGCAGCTGTAGCGTTGTTGCCTCGCAGCAAGAGGATCTCCCATTCGATTCTCGGCTGGAGCGCCTTCTGTGTGGAGTCTGCATGTCCTCCCCGCGGTCGAGTGGCATTCGAAAGACATGTGTAGAATGGGCGTACCTTCACTGAAGGTTGGGCGTCGAGCTGGCACCTCAGCACCCGTAAAAAAATTCTAACGCCAATCATTAGCAGACCGGAATTCTGCTGTGGCAACCCCTAACTGGGAAAAGCCGAAAGAAGCAAATCTACAAACTAGTACACAAGTTAGCATCACAACATAAATTATTTTCAGCTATAAACCCTTACAATGATAAACTGGAATCCACTAGAATTCCTCCTCCAACAGGCTGCATCATTTTTCAACTCTTCTTTCCTTGAATTCCTTAATACTCATGTTTATTTTCTTTAAAAACAAAAGCAGCTCCCTGGATTTCTAAATAAACCAAATTATGATCCACAGAAATAAAGCATGGAAGGACTGGCTAAAAAGTAAAACAGCTACCAACAGAGATCTTGCGTACCTATTTTACTGCTAAACGTAATATTAAACCTGATAAAAAAATAAATAAATCTTTGAATAAACAACCTTTTGCACTCTAGTTAGTCCTCCCCAAAGTAACCTGACCACCATCCCCTCATACCTCAAAAATACATCCAACAAACTTTAAATTGGTCTCCACTACATACATCCAAATACTCCCTAGTAGGTTAAAATCCGCAACCCTCACTCTTGACAACTTACCAGCTGAATACTTAAAACTTGCTGCTGATACCCTGGCTTATCCCACAAAGCCAATTTTCAGCACAGACCTGGGGAGAAACACTCCAGATGCATGTTTTTGTAAAGTGGGAGGAAATCCACATGAACACAGGAAGGAGATGCAGACTTTGCACAGAAGGCACTCTAGCCGAGAATCAAACTGGAGAACCTCTTGCTGTGAGGCGACAACACTACCGCTGCACCACTGCACTGTCCCCTACCCTACAACATCTTCAGAAACAATCTCTATACAGCAAAAAAGCATGCCACCCTTGTATAGTATGCTGACAGTTCAGTGTTAACTTGTACTGACACCAACCTCAATTCACTCAAGGGGGGACCCACAAAACTCACTTTCATCTACTGAAACTTGGTTAACCAACTCACAATTCTTTTCAAAACCCCCCAAAACACTAAACTAGTTCTGTTCACCTCTAAGCACATTAACCGACAAAACCCATTTCACAATCACTTCAACAAACAATGCTAACACTGAGCTTGTAGTAATCATCCACTATGTTATTCCATTAATGAAAAACTGAAACCTAACATATATAGTAATAAGGTTCCCCCTTCAAACCATTAAATGTTTAAAACATCGAAGTTCAGATAATCGAGACCAGAACATCGAGTTTGAAAACATCAAAGGTTTGAAGGGGAAGAAAAAGGTAATTGTAGGTGGGAGAATGTTTGTGTTTTTGCAGGGCACCAAGGTGCCCTGCATACTGTGTGTCTATTTGCCATCTGTGTGATGGCACTACAGATAGGGTACGGAAAATCTTGCGTTTAGCGCTTCTGCATATAGCGCTAAATGGGAGATTTCCCTTTACTCTACTGTAGTGCGGTCTCGGACTTGGAATACTAAAGGGGGGGCAGAGGCATACAATTATTAAAATTTCTTTTTCTTTCTTTTTAGTTACTTTTGTAACCTTCGATGTTTCAAAATTCAATGTTCTGGTCTCAATGATCAGAATTTCGATGGTTAGAAGTGGAACCAGTAATAAAGCAGTCAAGAAAACTTAACCAAAAATGAAAGCCCTATAAAGAGCTGCACCTTTCTTTACTAGTTAGACTAGGAAAC
Source organism: Protopterus annectens (assembly GCF_019279795.1). Classification (NCBI taxonomy): domain Eukaryota; kingdom Metazoa; phylum Chordata; order Ceratodontiformes; family Protopteridae; genus Protopterus; species Protopterus annectens. Next base: position 230,847,605 of record NC_056733.1, read on the forward strand.
ATGTTGTATCAACTTTCCCTCTCCCTACCTTGCTCTACGCCACTCCCATTCTGACTAATTTTTATGCAGCCCAACCAAGCTTATTAGAAAAACACTAAAGACAGCAAAATTTGCCATTAACAAATTTTACACAACCCATAATTGCTTGGCACTTATGTAACATTTGCAGCTTGAGGTCCCACACCACTTTGCATTTTCTTAAGCAGCCACAGCACATAATCTAATCCACAACCCAACTCATTGTGCTAGCCTAAATAAAACCATATAACTATTCACGTCCAATAGAGGTCTTACTTCAGAAAAGTAAATGCCAAACAGGAGAGGTCTCAGCACAGAATCCAAAGGGACTCCACTGGTGACTAATCTCTTTGTGCAGATAAGTTCCCTTATTTTGATTTCCTGCATTTTGTGAGCCAGCTGGCAATCCATCTGGTGACAGAGGGGTTTATTCCCAGTTTAATTAATTGGCTTTTCCACTATGCCTGAGTGGGGAATTGTGCCAAAATCTTTAGCTAGGTTGAGGACTTTAGTATTAGGTAGCGGTTTATATGATTTAATACATAGTTAGGGAACAGTATTATTTTATTCTTTTGAACTTTTAAAGTTCCATAAGACAGTATTAATCCCCCCCCCCCAAAAGCAGGTTGCAAGGGAGGACTCACTGGAAACATCCCTAAAGCATACACACAGCAGGCTCATCTAAAAGGCAGTCTATATCCACTCAATCCACCCACTATTTATTTTGGACAAACTTTGTACCACCTCTGCCCTTGTGCTTCAAGTGTTTGGGGCATCAAGTCTTTTCTGCATGTACTTTAGCCTGATCAGTGACTCGTCTGAAGACAAGTGCTTCAGTGTCCTAGTTTGCAAGCAATAGCTTTACAGTTTGTAAATCCTCCTCCACAGACATCCTGCTGGTCAGCTTTTACTCTCTACTTCCTAACAGACACTGACATTTATTCTTACTTCTCTCACTCAAACTAGTTCTTTCTCTTATATTCTCTTCACTTCTTCTAGACTTGTTACTTCCATTATTTATATCCTTCTTGCCTTTTTTCAATGGAACCGCATACCTTCAAGGACGTCATCCTTGGTCTCTCTTCCTTTCTTATTTCTACTTGCCAGAGACAATCAAACCATTTTCAGCTATGCGCTAGTATTTGTGAACAGTCCCCATTCACTCAGTGCACTCAATTGTCTCTTTTGTGGGTTTTTATTTTTCTATAGGTGTCCATGCAAGCAAACAGGTATGTATGCAACAGTGAAGTCTGCAGTTTGAACACCAGTATGTGGTCTACATTTTTATGTAAATTATAAATATTAAGGCAGGCTAAAACAAATAATTTGTCCACTATAAATATTTCCATTTTCTTAGACCATAGCCCATTGGCACTTTCTACTTCAGCTCTGCATCATTAGTCAGGTCAAGGTGATAATGGACCAACTCTCCTACTAAATCTTTGTCCTAGAGCAACAAAAGACTTTCACCCACTGGCGTAAAGGCTTTTTAAACTGCACTGTTCCTTTTACTTACCTTTCTCGGCATATTTGTGGATGTTTAAGTTCAGTCACTGACTATTTTTCTGTCTCTCTGCCAAGTTTTCAGCTGGTTCTGTTTGCCCTTGCTAATGCTTGGCTCACTCAACTTCCCTATCCCCAATTCCCACCTAACCCCTCTTGCACTACATTTATACTTCAACAGAAGCACCCACATATTCCTTAAACCAATACCATTGGTTCCCTCCAGAGGAAAAACAACAGAATTACTCCCAGTAGTAACACCCAATCTAGTTTACCACCAAAGTCTCTCTCTCTCAAACTGTTCTACTCCTTGACCTCTTTAACTATCATATTGCATCTCTACAACCAACCCAATACCTTCTTAACATTTTCAATTCTAAATTTACAGCAAAGATAAAAACCCAAGTTAAATGAGATGCCTCTAACTCAGATTATTTTACTACTACTCCTCACTCTGTTAGCCTTCATCAAGTATCAAATCCACCTCCTTCAAATACTCAGGAGATTTAACCAATCCTCACAAAGAATATCAACATCTACCTAACCTGTCTTCTCCATAGCACCCTATCTCTACAAACAAACCACATCTTATTTATATTTCTATAAATATCTCAAAAAGTAAAGTATTGTAAAACATTGCCATAACAGAAGATGTCGTTCTCTTCACTGTTGCAGTACGTTCACTAAAGGGATCACCTGCCAAGAGTAGCCCAACATCAGACCAAAGCCTTAGGTTTTCTAGGATGTTGTACATCACAAGTATACTCCCCACTCACCACATAAAGCATAAAGATGACATATGGACATACATACCTCAGAACTGAGTAGCACCAGGAAGAACATAAATCAAAGGAAAAAAGGAGAAACGTGCATCCAAATGGAAAAAAGAAGTCCATAGAAAAGGGAGGAGGGAAGGAGCGAATACTGAATCAGTGAAGAGAAGGACATCTAATGTTATGGTAAGATTTTACACAACTGTGCTATGTCCTTAACTATCTCTGTTGCAGTATTCTTCACTAAAGGGACATTACAAAAGCTCAATAGGAAATTTGTGAGGAGTGAGGCCCAGAAGAACCCTCCGGAAAACCATGCAGGATAACTCTGGGAAAGCTAGCCCTTGCTCTGGAAATAACCAATTTGTAATACCTAGTAAAGGTATGGAGTGAGGACCAAATAGCAGCTTCCATGATGGAGTTGGTATTCAAAACAATGAAAAACAAAACACCACAGGAAGTCACAGCCCTGGTAGAATGAGCCTTTACAGAAGCAGAAAGGCTTTTTTCCATGAATGTGACAAAAAAATGGCCTTAGAGATCCACAAATAAATGATGTGCTTAGAAACAAGCAAACCTAGAGATCTAGGATGAAAAGAAATAAAGAGTTATTCAGACTTGAGAATGGTCTTAGTCTTACCCAAATAATACCAGAGCTGTCTATGAAATTCAAGGTATGAAGAACCTTCTCTTAGTAGCAGACTGCAGAGAAGGAAAAAGTGTGGGCAAATTAACAGATTAAGGGATAACTCATTACCCACTTGGCCATTAAAAGAATGATTAGTACAAAGAGACACCCTGTCCCAATGAAAAACTACAAAAGGAGGAAGAGCCATAAGGGCCTAAGGCTCAGACACCCTCTTAGCTGAAGTAAGGGCCAACAGAAGAACAGTCTTCCATGTACAATATGGCAGGGAAACTGAAGCCACAGGCCGAAAAAGAGCCTCAGTCAATTTTTCAAGAAGAAAATTAAAGGTCCCAGGAAGGAGGAACAGGTTTCCTGTGAGGTCTAATAAGCAGGACGCCTTTAAGAAATTGTTTGACCTCAAACCTAGAAGTCAAAGGTAGACTAGCAGAAATAGCCGAATATGCCAACCCAGTATGGAACAATTCACACAAATAACAGAATCAGAGAAGTCTTCCCAGAAAGAGGTTCTTGGTTACTAACAATGCACCAGACTGAAAATCTCTTCCATTTAGACAGAGTTCCTGGTAGTGGGTTTCCTGGCCTCCTGCAGAACTCAAAGCACGTCCTCAGAAAAAATATGTATAAAAGGGATCAAAACACTATCACCCATAGTGTCAAGTGAACAGTGGACAAGTTAGGATGGATGAGAGACTCCTTGTGTCTTCTGTAAGTAGATCCACCCTGTGAAGTAAATAGTGGTGACTGCCTTTGGCTAGATGCAGAAGAGGGAACCAGTACTGTCTGGGCCAAGAGAGTCTTGGAGAGTCATGCTCCATCTTGAGCAGGATCCTTGGTATGACAGGAAGGGGAGGGAAGGTATAGAAAAACACTGTCTTCCAAGAAAAAGGTAGGGCCGTCCACCTTCCAGGCCAGAGGAGTTGGGACTCGGGTGCAAAAAAGGAGAAGCTGTCTGTTCAGTGGGGAGGCGTGAGTGTTTACTTGAGTAGCACCCCATTGGTGGACAATGTCAAAAAAAATATCTATGTTAAGGATCTGTTTGTGAGCCTGTGTTATAGACCTGCACAGTGTCTGCCGCAACGTTTTGCTCTGAAAGAATATAAACAGCCTGAAGAGTCGCATGACATTGAACAGTTGTATTCCAAACTTTGAAGAGCTAATCTGCACAGGAGTAGGAACAGTGTCTCTCTCCTAACTTGCTAGTTGGTGAACTACATCACTGTAGTATTGTCTGTAAAGATTTTGAGTGGCCCTGAAAGAAAAACAGAATGAAACGCTTGAAGGTCTAGGAGAGCTCTCATCACTGCGATGTTCATGTGGCCTGATGAATGGGCTAGGGACTCTGCATGTTGAGAAGGCTGAAAGATGCACAGCACTGTGTCTAAGGCATCTGAAAAAAGTTCCTGAGATGGGACTGAGGACTGAAAAGGAAGGCCTGGGTTGAGAGACAGCTGTCAAATCCACCACTGAAGAGATAAGGCAAGGAGAAAAAGGGACGAGAAAGTCTAAAAGGATAACAGCGTTGGAGCCATACTGACTTTAGGAAGTACTGTAACTTCCTCACATGGAGTCTGGCTACAGAAAACATAGGAATGGCAAAAGCCATGAATCCCAGACCCCTTAGAAACTCCTTAGAAACTCTCTGACCGTAACTGAGACCTGAGGAAGAAGGGAATGAAAAAAGGTAATTAGAGCAACAGCCTTGGGAGGTGGCAGGGACGTCAGCATGGGAATGGTTTGGAGCCTGCAACCTAGAAAGACATGATCCTGAGAAGGAGTGAGGAAGGATTTCTGGAAAATTATCATAAACCCTAGGCTCTGCAAGAGGCAAACAGCACAGTGAAGGTGCTGAAGCGGGTTTCTGAGGAGGAAGTCTGAATAAGCAGGTTGTTGAGGTAAGGAAAGATTTGTATCCCCCTCATGCTGCAAAAGGCAAACACAGGAGTGAGGCATTTAGTGAAAACCCTTGGGGCAGTAGAAAGGCCAAAGGGCAAAGTAAAAAACTAAAAATGTAAGGAAGAAACAGAAGAAACAAATATTTTCTGAAACAGGAATGAATATGTTGATACACAGCATTCTAAGGAGGAAATACAAAAGTTTGTCCAACAAAAAGTGAGCTATGAAACAGAAGGAGATTCTGCTTCTTGTTCTAGTAATAAAGACCAAAGAGAGACTGGGCCAGTGAAACCTTTTCCAATGTTTCAACGGAAAATGCTTGAGAGACAGTAAAAAAGCACAAGAGTTGACTAGAAGAACCAGGAGTATGTTGGAAATGAAGCAGACACTGGATTAGAAGGCAGAGATCAATAGGAATAAAACCACCAACTTGGAAATTAAATACATGTGGCATTACAAAGCATTAATTATATTTCTGAAACATGACAGAAAAAGAAAACCTAGAAATATCTGACTTTTTGGACTTTATTAAACTTGTAGGGCATATGCCCTACTTCATGCCATTAACATTTGGAAGATAATTTAGAACAGGGGAAAAGGAAATAGAGTTACCTGTAAGTAAAACAAAATTTTGTTCTTAACAGTAGTATTTTAATAATGCATAACATGATCTGCATGGTATAAAGTACATTATTCTCAGTTATTTGAGGGTAAAGGGGATACTAAAGCAAACAGGTGCCCTTTTTTTTTTTTCCTCCTTTCTTTCTCCTTGTTCAGCTTTAAGAAATGTAGGCATTGCAATGTAAAAAAAAAAAGAAAAGTCTGTTCAAAACGGCATGATACAAGAAAAAATTGATTTGCTTTTTCTTACTCTTGCATAGGGGAATGACTGAAATTAAGACCCTTGGCTTGATAAGTAACAAGTTTTAAAAGAAAGTAAATAAATAAAAAAACACTGAATATAATAAACAGTTTTCCTCTAGCAAATAAATGAGTGCTTGTAAAAGCAATTCTGTAGCCGATTCTCATGTCCCCATGGAGAGAATCTGATAAAGAGCAACAAACACTTTTCTTTCAATGGCCAATCTGGGAAAGTAATAAAGATACGACAAAACAGATCGCACTCAATAGAAGCACAGGCTGTACCATGAGTCTTAGCATGGATAACCTTCCTTTGAGGATAACCCAAGTCTATGAGTGCGGATCTCAGTCTGGCATAAATGTTCCCATTAGGAGAATATTCACATCATATCTTCAATATTTGAAGATGTACATAACTTTCTGCAGAGTTAAGTTAATGGGTTTCAATGGTGTACTGGGGGGGTTGATTTTTTTGTTTGAGGGCTTTCAATAAAACAAAAACATTTGTAAGATGTGTCATAGGCTCAAATGACTATGACAAGCAATTATATAAAAGATGAACCTGCCAAACATTAGTGTATACATGTAACACAAAAGCTGGAACTAGAAACTTAATAGGAAAGCGGATACAAATAAAAGGTTGGAATAACAACTTAACAAAATAATGCTTTCTATATTACCATTAAATTTAAATGGCATCACAGATATAAACAAAAAAGAGAGTATTGAACTATATTAAATGTAGAGTACAAACTGCTATACTACATGGTACACATATGGAAAGAATTAAACATGGGAATTGATAAGAAAACCTTTACAGGACAGTTATTTAGAGGAATACCTGCGATAGGAAAAGAGGAGTACTTTAATTGCAAGAGGTGATCCACTAGTACAGAAGAGGATAAAAAAAAGACAATACTGGTACATTTGTAGTACTAAGGAGCTACTGGCAAGGGAGGAGGATTACCACTAGCACGTATTTATATTCCACCTAAAACTGCTATAATGTAGCTTACAAAATTCTGGGATTAAATAATCAGCTTTCAGCAGGGAATATTACTTATAGGTGGGGACTGGAATTTGATTTGCTGCAGGAAAGATGCGTCTGGGGGGCCCAGAAGGGAAAATATAACAAAGCAGGGTAGATTTTTGAAGAAATTTATGAAAATGTCAGCATGGAAGATGTGAATTCAGTAGTAGGAATTCAGAATGAATTTGCATATTATTCCCCAAGACAAAAAAACTGGGCTAGGCTAGACAAAACTTGCATTTCATAAATACATGCACATTTAATTGAAAGCTTTGATACACATCCAATAATTATTTCAGATCATTAGCCAATAATAAAAAAAATGCAGGATAACGAACACTGGCACTTTCCCACCTAACTGTTGAAAAGAGAGGAATTTAAGGAATGGGTAGAGGAAATTAGTCGGGAGTCATTAGAGAAGATAGAAATTTCTTCCGAAAAGTGGGATAAGTGGGATAAAATTAAAATGGATTTTAAAAATAGGATGGACATAAAAGTGACAGAGATAATGGTTAATAGTAACCAAGAATTTAAAAGGACTAACAAAAGTTAAAGTATTGCACATTAGGGGAATCTCACAGAACAGGAGGAGCAATTGCAGAATGCTAAACAGAAAATAAGCGATTACCTCGATAATATGCATGAGTTTAGAAAGATTGCCGTTAAACAACTGTACTTTGAGAACTCCAGAGGACAAAAACTTTTAACACAATGACACAGGCAACAGAGAAGCAGAATGGGTGGTCGCCAAGCTTAGGGATCCTATAACAAGAGATCCTGTAGTGGTACTAAAAATATTTCAGAAATTTTATGAAAGTCTATACAAACTGAAATGTTTATGGAAGAATTAAAAATGCCAGGGTTAGAGGCTGATGTTTACTTTAGTATCAAATTTACACTCAAATAACTGAGAATACTTTACTTTATACCATGCAGATCATATAATGCATTATAAAAATACCACTACTAAGAACAAAATTTTGTTTTACTTGCAGTTAACTCTTTCTTTCCTCCTCCCCTGTCCTAACAGTTTGGAAAGGAGAAGAAGTGATAGAAATGGTGACGTATAACCAATCCACAGGACAGTCCCCAGGAATAGATGGCATTCCTGTGGAAGTTTGGAAGCTAGGAAGGAAAAACTAACAATGATCTGGAAGGTTGTGTTTAACAGTATTTTAAGAGGAAAAGCAATAACATCTTGGAAGAAAGCGGTGTTGGCTGTAATACCTAAAAGCCCATTTCAATCCTAAACCATGATTATAAAGTGCTTATGTCTATAATGGCTAAAAGAATACATACAAATATTTAAAGCATGGGCATTAATGCCCTTCTAGCTTGCTAATATACCAAAGCACTTGTTGCCATAACAAGTTCCCAGGCTGTTCTTACAAAATATCTAAACTAGTGTTTGTGTTTTTCGGCTTTTCCCGGTTAGGGCTCGCCACAGCGGAACTCCAGTCCGCTAATGATTGGTAGTGTATTTTTACGTACCGGGTTACCAGCCCTGACGCACAACCTTCAACGAAGGCAAGCCCATTCACGTATGCCTCCACACAGAAGACGCTCTGAGAATCGAACGGGACAACGTCTTGCTATGAGGCGACAACGATACCACAGCACCACCACCGCAGTATAGTACTTGCTTTAATATAATTTGGTAGACTGTTCTATGCATCAACTACTCTGTCAGACAATTAGTACACTTCTCATTCCTACAGAATCTTCTACATAGGTTGTCTGATTATTCTCTAGTACTTTTTGATCACCCCAAACATTCTCAGAGGTAGTCTCTAAATGCCCTATATACCTGAATAAGATCTCCTCTCGGATATCTGTAAGCGACACTGTATAAGTTCAGATATTTGAGTCTTTCATAACTTAAATTTTCACATCCATGTATGCTCTTGACATATTTCCACTGTACTCTTTCCAGTTTAGTCATGCTTGTTTTCTTACAGGTTTTCCATATTACATTCCACACTGAAGTTTGGGTTTAATGTAACTAACAATCATTTTTGATTTCCTACACTTAATAAACCTTTTTATAGAACCTATAGTTCTATAACTATCATTAACCAACTGGTTGATATGATTAGAAAACCTCATAGGCTCTTGACATATTTCCACTGTACTCTTTCCAGTTTAGTCATTTCATATTATCGGGCTATCACTAATTCCTAAGGCATTTATAACCCCTAGCTAAATAAAACCCTTTACGCCTATTAGTTTATGAAAATACTGTGCCCATTAGTTTGCTGTGCTCTGTCCAGCAGTGACACGAGTTTGATCTCCAATACCAAGACTCCCATCTCCCATCCACAGGTCTAGATTTCTGTCAGCGGTGCTCTGCCTCACATGGACCGGCATGGATTTTATTCCTTTGGACCAGGAGTCTGAGTCTCTCTCCTATCCCTCCAGCACGCCATATTTATATCCGCTAAGGTTTAAAAAGGTTTAAGTCGCTGTTTTTGTTTTTTGTTTGGATTTTTGGAGGAGGAGCATGTCCCATTACATTGTTGCTGATGTTGGTGTCATGAAGTCACATGTCACCTTCTGAGCAGACGGTATGGCACTGAAATTTCAATCTTCTTCTTGGCAGCAGCAGCAGCATATGATTTTTTTATCCTTATCTTTTTCTTTTGGGGGTCTCTGGTCTCTTGCCCAATGCAGCTGAGAGATCCCGAAGATGGGGCATTAATGGGGATCATATTCTGATAAGTGAAGAGTAATAGGGAACAACAATGACACTACTAGATCTGGATGATCCCTTCATATGATCAGTGGGCAATGTAGAAGGTCTTTTCAACCACTTTAGCAATGTGAGTGTCAAAAAGAAAGGCCACAAGGTAATGGCCTTGGAAGACTGTTTCAAGTTCTTGGGCGTTCAAAAACTCTGTGGGTCCAAGACACAAAGGCATCAGTGTCTGCCAGTCGTCTGCAAGTCCCCCATATCTCCTCTTCTGTCCTCCATTATGATCCCTTCCAGCTCTTTGCAGACTTGCCTTGTTAAGCTTATGAGAGGGACCGCAGTTTCCTAGGAGCACCACACTTTAGTGGGCCACTCCAAGCAGCGACGCAGAGGTGTCACGGCACTCCCCTGGGGGCTGAGATTAAACAGCTGCCTTATGTGTAATGCTAATTTTCTCACCTTGGCTCATGTAGCACATGTCGGGGACACCATCTGTCCCATTGATGCAGCATTAGCTTTCACCAGAGCAGCAGCTTTGTTTGATTTGAGATGTCCTGGGGAGGCTACACTGGCTAGAGGGATCTCCTTTAGGAGGGGGAGAGGGTAGTTTTGACTGAAACCTGTCTGCCTGTAGATGTTGGCTTTCTGTTCGTTTTTCAGTGATTTTTTTACAATTCTCTGCATTCTGACATATCTGGGAGTTTCCACACCCCTCCCAAACCTAGCTGAAAAGGCTCATGATTGTCCTTTGAATCCATGGCAATTTTTCTCTTCTCATTGTTTTTAGTTGATTTTTTTATGAGTGCTATTTTTTTTTAATAATGATCTTTTTTTTTTTCCTTATATCAGATTTTCTACTTTCATAGCTTTCTCCTCTTTTTGTAAAGTTTGTTGTCCACCAGACTACTAGACTGGACTGGCTGACTTTTTGACCTTTGTGGAAAGAGTCTTTATTTGATGATGCCTGATCCATGCAGTCCTGGAGGTGTCTATAGAGGCATTTGAAGGGGCTTCAGCTTCGTTGGGGGTGGTTGTGGTTTCCTCTGGCTCAGGGAAGGATATACCACACCACACCAGAGTAGTGTGAAGTTTGTTTTAGAGGAAGTTCTTTCACTATGGTTTTTTTTGGGGTGGGGGGGGCGGATGTGGATTTCCAGTGATTAGTTTATGATCGATCTCACCAATGAGGGATATATACTGGTGTGGAGCATTTTGTCCATGTTTGTTGATAATGAGATCTAGTATATTTTTTTCTCTCTCGTGGAACAGTGACTAGCTGTTCATGAACCAGGAACGTTGGGCAGAGAAAGTAGGGCTTGAGTAATGTATGGTTTAGCGTTGCCAACAACCTGGAGTGTGAGTATCCTTATGAATATGGACCACCCCCTCCTTTTGTGGTGGTCCTTCCGTGGGCCGGAACGTTGTTTTCTTACAGGTTTTCCATATTACATTCCACACTGAAGTTTGGGTTTAATGTAACTAACAATCATTTTTGATTTCCTACACTTAATAAACCTTTTTATAGAACCTATAGTTCTATAACTATCATTAACCAACTGGTTGATATGATTAGAAAACCTCATAGCTGGATCTACCCATATACCCAGGTTCTTAAATAAGTCTACCGTTTCAATCACTGTGTGCTGTATTAAATATTCACCTTTCAATTTATGTCTTCCAAATCTCATATGCTTAGTTCTTGATACATTTGTCAGCATATTAGTGTCCTGTGCCCAAATGGTCAATTTAGTCAAGTTATTTTGCAGACATGCCTTACCTTACATGTAATCAGGTTATCCAATTTCAGGTCGACTGCATATAGACTGTAGAGCACCTCAGATGAAAAAAGTTAGGTCAGAAAAATACAATCTAAACATGAAAGGGCATATGACGGAGCCCTGTGGGACACCCTGACCGAAACCAAGGATTTCACTTGTCCAGTTGCTGCATGATACATGCCATGTCCTACTTGTAAGCCATGCAGCTATCCATCTTCTCAAGAATACATCAATACCTAGTTGTTCTAATTTATTGATCAGTGTTTTGTGTACGACCCTGACAAATGCTGAAGATAAATCTATATAAATTACATCACAGCACAATTTTTCATTCATAACTATTACATTGTTGTAGAACATCATGTTACAGGTGGTAATAGATCTATTTTCAACATATGCAAGCTGATATATGGTTTCAAGTCCCAACCTATCCAATTCTGACAATAACGTATCCAATATTACCTTCTCCATTATTTTTCCACAATGTAACAGTAGACTTAAGGGTCTACATGACTCTGGGTTTGTCCTACTTCCCTTTCCCTTAAAGACATGATTAATAAGTGCCCGTCTCCAATCTTGAGGAATCTCCCCATATTTATATGATCTAGTGAATGATAGATACAAGTTCTTGCTGAAGTGTTCTCAGGTCATTGTTAGTAATTTAGTCTCCTCCTTGTGCTTTGCTTGGATCCCGTTTGCGCAGTTCTTTTTCAATATAATCTATTTTGATTCCAGTATCGAAGGTTACCTGGATTTCACTAGGACAACTTATTACCCCTTTTGTGTAGCCAAACTGTTTTGCATAAGATTTTGTAAATACATCTTATAATCTGTTGTGTCGGAAAATAAATTTTAGAATCTGCACACAGTTTACCAATTTGCATGTCTTCACTCCTTCCAGATCTTATGTATCTATAAAAAGGCTTCCTATTATGTGCAATATCTTTATATAAATTTTCAAATTTTTCTTGATCTTTTTCTCACACTATGCTTAATTTGTTTGCCCAGCTTGTTTATTTCAGTTTTCAAAGTTGTAGTTCGACCTCAGTTTCATTTCTTATAATTTTTGTCTCTCACCTTAATCAAATATCTTGTTCATATGGAAATATATTCACCTGACGTTGTATGCCTAGATCCTAATGTTAAAAATTTTTATTTATTTTTTTGCACTCAATTTCTCTTTCAAAACTTTCCACATTCCGTCTGCAGGTTTTCCACTGAACACCTCACTTCAGTTTGTTTTACACAGTGACTGTTTTGCTTCCATATAATCTGTAATTAACCTTCTGTGCATTGGTTTAGATTTCACTTTGGCAGAATTATCTAGCAACAAATTAACTTTTACAATCACTGCACATCAATGAGGGTAAAACCTGACTTGAAGTAATAGTAACTTCTTTAGGAACACAAACAATGTCTAGTATGTTCCATCCCCTGGGCAGTTTTTTTTTTTTTTTTTAACAATCTGAAGCAATTGTTGTTCTTAAATATACTTGAATAATTTCCTTACTAATGTTGTTGAATCAATATTATTCCAGTTTGTTTCTGGCAAATTTAAGCCACCAGCTAATATTATTCTTCCCTCCTATGTTGCATGCAGGGAATGTATGAATACTTCTAGGTCACCTGCACTTGACTTTGGTGGTCTATACACTTCAGAACTTGCTGTGATGGTGCTTTAGGGACAAGACATGCTCCTTGCTCACTCCTTGGATTAAGTTGATAATCTGAAAGTTTAATATGTCAACCTTTAGGTGTGCTTGTGTATGTATGTGTGTATCTGTCTATAGATATGTATATATATATATATATATATATATATATATATATGTATGTATAGATATATATGTATATATATATATATATATATATATATATATATATATATATATACACACACACACACACACACACACACACACATACATACTGCGGTGGTGGTGCTGCGGTAGTGCTGTCGCCTCACAGTAAGACACTGTCCGGTTCGATTCTCAGCTAGAGCGTCTTCTGCATGGAGACGTGCGTGAATGGGCGTACCTTCGTTGAAGGTTGTGCGTCAGAGCTGGCAACTTGGCACGTAAAAATCTACTGCCAATCATTAGTGGACTGGAGTTCCGCTATGGCGACCCCTAACTGAGAAAAGCCAAAAGACACAACAACACTCCAACAACTGGGGTATTTCACAGCTACACAGTTAAGGCTCCTATACATAACACAAACAAAAACTTGTAATTCAAAGTGGAAAGGGATGGCGACAAAACAGGGGGGCCTCAAGACACAAAGAGTGGCTAGGATTTTGGAGGCAGATCCTTAGGTAGAATAACAAAGATTAGTTGTGCAAAATCTTACCATAACCATAGATGTCCTCTTCCATGTTGCAGTATTCCAGACTCTTGGGTTTTCCGCTGTTCCTACCCGAATGTCTGGCCAGTACACAAAAGCTTCTGGTCACTGCTGGGTATGTGGGACGTCTGACGTTGGCAAAGGAAACGTGGGCCATAAATGTGACATCTGCAAATACCAGAATTCAGGACGGAGTGCCCCATGTCCCATGAAAACTGTACAGGGTCCAGTGCCATCCAAGAAGGAACAGTTCAAGGCAAAAAGAGGGGAAGGAATACTGCAACATGGAAGAGAAGGACATCTACGGTTATAGTAAGATTTTACACAACTATTCTGTGTCCTTCTATTCTCATGTTGCAGTATTCTAAACTCTTGGGTGACTGCCAAAGCTCACCAGGAAGAAGAGGGTGGTGGCTTGGAACTATTTTCCATAAATCCATAGAGGATTGCCCTGGCAAATCCAGCCCCTGATTTGGAAATGTGGCCCAATTTGTAATGCTTGGAAAGGGCGTGGACAGAAGTTCATATATCTGCCTCTAAAATGGTGACAGTGTTCAATCCTTTAAAGAAAGCTCCGGATGAAACCATAGCCCAAGTGGAGTGTGCTTTAACTTTACACTCCAATTGGTCAGATTTTTTGACAGATTTGGTGTTGTCCAGGTAAAACCTAAGCTGTTTATGCACATCCAGAGAATGTAAGACTGTCACTCTGAGGATAGGTGAAAAAGGTGGGCAGGTGAATGATTTAAGAATAGCTCACTGACCACCTTGGACATTAAAGAAAGATTGGCATTGACCACCTTGGGCATGAAGGAAGGGTTGGTCCCAAAGTTACCTTGTCTTTGTAGAAGATGAGGACAGGAGGAATTGCCATGATGGCCTGTAACTCTGACACTCTTCTAGCTGATGTCACGGCTATTAGGAGCACTGTGTCCAAGTGCGGTGTTTCAGAAAGGACTTAGAGGCTAGTTTAAAGGGGGCCACCAACAGCTTCTCCAAAACATAACTCAGGTCTCAAGGGGGTGGGATGGGTTTCCTGGGGGGCTTGAGATGCAGCACTCCCTTAAGGAATAACTTTGCATGCAATCGAGAAGCCAGAGGAGGGTCCAGAGGCAGACAAGCTGAAATAGCAGCAAAGTGGGCTTTGACAGATGAGTATGCAGACCCTGTCTGCAAGAGTTCACACAGGTATGACAGTACCAAAGAAACATCATCCTGGAAAGGGTCCAACTGTCTTTGTAGGCACCATATAGAGAATCTTTTCTACTTAGACATACAAGATCTACTAGTATTCGTTTTTCTGGCCTCCTGCAGGACTGTGAGCATGTCCTCATTGTAGAAGTGTCTGTATGGGATCAGAATTCTATTACCCACAGGGCAAGGTTCAGAGGCTGTAGGTGGGGGTTGATTAGAGATCCCTTGTCCTGTGTGAGACTGTCTACTCTGTGAGGTAATTTGTGGTGATTGCCCCTGGCTAAATGCAGAAGGAGGGGGAACTGGTGCTGTTTTGGCCAAAAGGGAGTCACCAACAAGATCTTTGGTTTGTCCTACTGGATTTTCAGTAGGACTTTCTGAAGTGGGAAGGGGGGAATGCATACAGAAATATCTCCCTCCAAGAGATAGAGGAGGCGTCTGTTGCTCTTGCCAGAGGACTAGGCAGCCTGGTGAAAAAGGATGGAAGTCATCTGTTCAGAGGGTAGGGGAAACAGGTCTATCTCAGGTGTACCCTATTTGTGGACTATATCCAAGAAAACATCCCTGTGGAGCATCCATTCATGGGACTGTGACATGGACCTACTTAATGCGTCTACCTGAGTATTCTACCCTGAAGGGATACACACTGCCTGTAGTGAGAGACACTGTTTTGTGGCAAGCTCCCACACTTGGAGACCTAGTCTGCATAGCAAGTAGGACTTTTGTTCCCCCCGCATGCTCACATACCACAGAATGGTACTGTCTGTGAACAATTTTAGTGGGCCCTGCTTCAGCATATGCTGGAAGGCCTTTAGGGCCAACAGAATTGCTCTCATCTCTGATATTGATATGTTCCTGTCTGATGGAGTCCAGCCAAGTGCCCTGGACCCTTAGGGAACCCGTGGTTGCTCCCCAACCCAGATCTGAGGCATCAGTGTACATCTCCTTCAATGCCAATGGAGCCTTAAGGGGAGTCCTGGGTTGTAGTTCACCTGATTCGACTACCACTGAATCTCTTTCTTGAGGCAAGGCAAGAAGGGGATTTTGTAGTCTAGATGATGAGAGTGCTGTGTCCATATAGACCTTAGGTACCACTGTACCTTTCTCATGTGGAGCCTTACCAATGGCAGCATGGGAATGGTCAATGCCATGACTCAGGAGTCTGACGTACTGCCTGGTAGTCAAGTCTTGGCCTGGATGACAGCGAGCAGGTACTGCCTTAGACTTTCCACCTTTTGGGGTTCCAGAAAGGCCCGCATGACATGAGTCCTTTTCCTGCAACCCAAGAATATTTGGTCCTGAGAGGGGGTCAGGTTGTATTTGGGGTAAATTTATCTTGAAGCCCAGTGCTTCATAAGAGTAAAATTACAGTTTGAAGATGGCACAGCAGGGATTGTGTGCAGTCAGCCTGGATGAGAAGGTCTAGGTAATGGAAAATTTGACTCCCTTGAGTCCCGCAGAAGGCCACCCTTGGTGCTGTAGAACGTCCAAATGGCAAGACACAGAAATAAAAATGTGAGGAGCCACAGAGAAGCACAGGTATATTCTGTGATTGGGCCTTATGGGGATGTGCAGGTAGGCATCCTTGATGTCCAAAGTGGTCAAGAACCCCCGAGGAAAAATTAAGGGGAAGAGGATCTGCAAAGTGAGCATTCGAAAGATAGGCACTTGCAGGAAGAGATTTAGGTGCGAAAGATCTAGGACTGGTCTCCAGGGGCCATCTTTTCTAGGGACAAGGAAGAGTCTTGAGTAGAAACCCTTTCCCTTTTCCGACAGAGACAGGCTGAATTGTTCCCTGGGCAATAATGCTGGCTATAACTGGCTGAAATAATGGAAGCTGTTCGGGGGGCTGCAGAATGCTCCTCAAGGAAGGGGTTGTGATCCAGGTCATAAATAACCCTTCTCTATGATGGATAAGACCCACCTGTCTGTAGTGATGTTTTTTCAAACAGGGAGACTGTGCGAGAGCCTTAGGGATAGGGGAATGATGTTGAGAGGTTTCTTGAGGAATGGCAGGTAGTCACAGACTACCTGCCCTGTCCTGAAACTGAGGCTTCTGGGATGGGGTATGAGCTGGCCTGGATGGAGTTGCTTGCTTCCTGGCAGTCTTTCTATTCCTAGAAAGAGGAGGGGGAGCAGAGTGTTTCCCTGATGAACTGGGTCCTGTGGAACTTGGGGATAGGAGACACAAACAGCTGTTGAAGTCTTGTAACTCCTTCTCCTTTTCTTGCAGAGTTTTGAATAACTCAGCTACCTTTATCCAAAAGAGGGCAGAGTTATCAAGAGGCACATCAAAACGTTTTGCCCTAATGTCATCATGTAGGGGCTGTGACCTTAACCAGGAATATCTTCTAAGGGCTGAGGCAGATGCAGCAGACCTGGCAGAAGCTTCTGCTGCATCGTAGCTGCACTTAATGGAGTTCCTTGTGACCTGAGAGGATAAAGATACAAGGCTGGATATCTCAGTCTTAGCAGGAGAGTCTGGCATATCACTCAGAAGTTTTATGGCTTGTTCTTAAAGGGCAAGGGCATATTTGGTCATGTGGGTCTCATAATTTATTGCCTTGAATGTCAAGGTGAAGGTGGTGTAAATGTTTCTCTCAAGGCATTCCATGGCCTTGCTGTCGCTGTCTGTGGGTAGAGGCAAGGAGGATGGAAGGAGCTTAGATGCCTTATTCGCTGACACTGATACAGTCTCAGGGTCTGCTGCAGAGCGTTTAACAAGGAATTTGGCTCCTCAGGAACCTTGCAGAATCTGTCAGGCCTACAAGCTGCAGGAGGCTTAGAGTCTGGATTAAGTGATGCTGCCTGAAATGCATCCAGAAATGCTGGAAGTACTGTGGGTATAGCTGAGGGGGCAGGGGAATCCATCTGAAGTTGTTCATAATATCTTTTTTTTTTTTTTAACTTCTTTCATATCAGAGGAGTCCCACTTGAAGTGTTCCCTCATTTCTGAAATGGTATCCCCAAAAGTAAGATCCTCACCTGCGGAATCGGTTTCTCCAGATTCTTCCTCAGGGGAGCCATAGCCAAGAGGAGAGGGCATTTGGGAGACAAATGACACTGAATCCTCTGAGGAGGAGTCAGGGATCGTCAGCTTCAGTTTGGGAAGTATCCAAGGCCTGAGGCCTAGTGCTCATGACAGGAGGAGCCAGAGGAGAGGCTAAGGGTTTAAGCAGGAATCAGAGCCATAAAGGCATTGAAAAAGTTTTGAGGAAAAAGTCTGCTAATCTAGCTGACTCTCTACTGGGGGAGAGACATGTTTGCTTTTCTCTTTCCTTTTGAGGGAAGGCCTAGCTGCCATCGGAGCCACGGTAGGCCGGGACTCAGTAACCTTTGAGGAAATGGAGGGATCTGTCTGGGCAGCTGGTACAAGAAGAGGCTCCCCCTCCCGGTCGATAGCCGACGTCTGAATCATCTCCCAGGATGTGCCTTCTGCTCTGGGTTCTGCAGCTTTTAAAGTGGTACCCGCTGTACCCATATTGGCGGTGACCGATTGTTTCTCCAGGCTGACGTCAGCCACAGGAGGGACATTTGGTGGGGGGGGGGTGCAGCTACAGATTCAGGCCTAGCAACTTTGGCCTTTTTCTTGGGTGGCTCAACGGGCTGACACGTCAGCCCCTCCATACCTAAAGCTAAGCTCTTAAGGTGCTGATTCTCAAGATAAATGTTTAAGGTTTGCAGACAGCTGCATAGTGTTTTTGGAAAAGGGGCTGGTAGATGGAGCAGGACTTATGATGACCGCACCTACACTTTCCCTTCCTGGATAACATGAACTTACACAGGCATGCAGTGACCAAAAAAAAAATAAAACATCCCCAACAGGGTACTTTTCTTAGAATTTCGATCCAGTGGCTGGTACAGCAGGAAAGTACAGTTGTGTACCTACCATAAATGTAGATGTTAGAGTGTATTCACTGTTGCAGTCATTACACTTGGGTTATCCTGCTGGCAGGCTACCCTCAGTCGGCCCGAATTCCAAAGTCCTGGTCCGGCATCGGCTGCTGTCGCCTCTTCCTTGACGTCAGTGCGCCAGCGGTATATAAGATGCAGCTGACGCCATTTTCTTCAGTTTTTCTTGCCCCGGATGTCAGGTGCCCCCAAGAAGGTAGGCAATACATATTGCTAAAAAACATATACAGTAAAATAAAAACAATACCTTCATCTACAAGCAAATACACCACATAGGTTGTATAGGATAGAGAAGTATAGATAAGTTCCAGCAAAGAAAGGGGGATGGAGGGTGGGTAACCTGGACTGCAACAGTGAATACACTCGAACATCTACATTTATGGTAGGTACACAACTGTACTATGTTCGTGTTTCACTGTTGCAGTCATTACACTTAGGTTCATAGGTTTATACTAGGCTATCTGCCCTAAGGCATTTATAAGCCTAGCCCAGAGTTTTGTGGCTTACGCCACCCCTTATATGGAAACAATACTGTGCCCATTAGTTTGTTGTGCCTCTGTCCAGCAGTGACTCAGAGACGATTCCCGGGGTAAACCTATGATCTCCCATCCACAGGTCAAGATTCCTCTTGAACAGAGCCAGCGAGGTGCTCTGCCTCACATGGACCGGGATTCTATTCCACAGCATAGGGAGTCTCTGAGTGATAAATCTATCCCTCCAGCATGTCCTACTTATATCCGTGCTAAGGTTTAAGTCACTTGCTCTAGTAGTTCTGGTGGATTTGGATTTTTTGAGGTGGAGCATGTCCATTAATTCCTGGTTGGACATGGCCTTGTATGTCAGGCATATGTCACCTCTGAGCAGACGGTATGCGACTGAATAGAGCTGGAGTTTCTTCAATCTGGCAGCATATGACAGATGTTGGTGTCCCTTTATCCTTTTGGTGAGGGACTTTTGGGGTCTCTACAATTGCTGCAGATGTCGGGTGAGATACATCCCGAATGGGGCATTGTACTCGATCATTGGTCTGATAAGTGAAGAGTACAGGGGAACAATGACCTCACTAGATCTGGATGTGAATCCCTTCATGATCAGGTGGGCAATGTAGAAGGTCTTTCTAACCACTTTAGCAACGTGAGTGTCAAAAGAAAGGCCACTGTCAACCTGGGTCCCCAGGTCCCTGATAACCTCTTCTGTGCTTAGAGTATTGCCACCTATATGGTAGCTTGGGGTTACCTTGCTTTTCCCGAAGGGTATGACTATACATTTTTTGGCATTTAACTTCAGGCCATGGCTCTGGCACCAGCTATCAGTTTCCGTGAGTCCCTTCTGAAGGATATCCGTGTCTGATGCATTTTCCACTATGGCGCCCAGTTTGCAGTCATCTGCAAACTTTGTCAGCCAAAGTCCTCCCATGTTGGCCTGTACTTCTGAGAAGTAGATGCCGAACAATAGGGGGCCAAGGACCGAGCTCTGTGGGACACCACTTGTGACCGGCTTGGAGTCTGACATAGCGCCAGCAACTCTAACCCTATGGGTCCTGTCCTTAAGCCAGTTTGCAACCCATCTTGTGACATATGGGTTTACATTTAAGTTGGTAAGTTTTTCTACAATACCCGAGTGGGGTATTGTGTCGAAAGCCTTTGCAATGTCAAGGTAGGCTGTATGGACTGCCTTTCCCTCATCAATGGCCTTGGTGACTGTTTTGAAGAAGTCAACCAAGTTCAAAAGGCATGATCTGCCCTTGACAAAGCCAAACTGGGACGGGTCCAATGTCTGCATGTCCCCTATATCTTTGTTTATGAGCTCCATTATGATCCTCTCCATAGCTTTGCAGACTAGACTTGTTAAGCTTATGGGGCGATAATTACCAGGGTCCGTAGAGGCACCGCCTTTGTGCAGATGTGCACAACTGGACCCAAACCAGGCTGTTGTGCTCACTATGGAAATGTAAAGCAGTGATAGGACTAAAGCCCAGGATACTGTCCACCACAGTGAAAGTACTGAACCACTACACTATACAGTACTACAGTGTTAGGTCAGTATGAACAGATGTTGACAATTGTATGCAAAGTATCCCATGCAAAACCTGCAGGCACAGTATAATCCCTGTTGTGTTCACACAAAAAGCATTTGGACAGTAACTACACAACATGACACAGAACACACAACCATAAACAGGAGATATTTGTTGAAGTTCACACTCATCCACAAATGTGATGGGCTGCAGAGTTCAACATATGGAAAGCTCACACTGGGCATGCTCACACACTTTGATAAATGAGACATCTTTCACACAACATGCCATGGGAAGGCTGAACTGGGCATGCTCACACACTTAGTCCAAATATCAGTTTAGCATTTTGCCACATATATCTGGTATATGTAATGTTATTCCAGTAACCAACAACATTATAGCAATCTGACCAGTGCTCACACTTAAATGACTACAGAGACATACATGATATAGTGGATTTCCCCCATATGCAAACATCGTCCACAGATACACAAGTTGTTCATACAAACAGGAAATGTTATGGCAATAAAGACCTGCAAACACTGCTATCAGCACCAAATAATGTGCATCTGACAGTTAAACATATGGGTGTAGAGGTCAACACTAGGCTGTTTGCCCTAGGGAATGACAGCTTATCCAGAGTGTGTGTGTGTGTGTGGGTGACTGTGGTTGGTCTGTGTGTAAGTCTGTGCGAGGGAAATGTTCCTTTTAGCAACTGGGAAAACACACCACAGGATGCTCATTCCCCTTTCTAAACACTGATGATGTCAGCACCCTATAAGTATATCAGGAGAAAAGAAATCTCCCAGTAATCCGAATAGCGCACTCTGCTAATGCGTCTGTCTCTAGTGTCATAACATAGCTAGGTAGGGGTTTGAATCCAGCAAGTGGCAAGTGTGTGTGAAGGGGGGTTAGTGTGTGTGTGTGTGTGTATGTATGAAAAGAACATCCCTTTTGGCAACTGTGAAAACACACCACAAGATGCACATTCCCCTTTCTAAACACCGATGATGTCAGCACCCTATAAGTATATCAGGAGAAAAGAAATCTCCCAGTAATGCGAATAGCGTGCTCTGCTAATGCGTCCGTCTCTAGTGTCATAACTTGGGTTGAATCCCAAAGCTGAGGTAGGGCGGCTGGGTCTAAATAAGATTAGGAGTGGCTATGAGGCCCTGCAGAACTGCAGTGGCGAAGCCTGCTCTGGATTTAGAGTAAAGAGGTAAGTGATAATGCTTGGTGAAAGTGTGCACTGAGCTCCAAGTTGCAGCCTCCAAAATTTCCTTGGTTGGTACTCCTCTGAGAAAGGCTGCTGAAGTGGCTGCTGCCCTGGTAGAATGTGGCCTAATATTCTTAGGCACTGACTTGCCATGCTGTGCATAGCAGAAACGAATGCAGTGTCCTATCCATTTTGAAATAGTCTGCTTTGAGATGGCCTTTCCTTGTGATCCTGCAGCATATGCTATAAACAGTTGCTCAGTTTTTCTGAAAGCTTTTGTTTTGTCCAAGTAGAAGCGTAGCTGCCTGTGTATGTCCAAAGAGTGCAGAAGTCTCTCCCCTTTATTCTGGGGATTTGGATAAAATGTTGGCAAATGAATGGTTTGGTTGAGAGCCACACTGGATACTACCTTTGGCATAAATGTTGGGTTTGTCCTTAGAGAAGCCCTGTCTGGATGAAAAATAATAAAAGGTTCCACTGCCATTAATGCCTGTAACTCTGAGTCTCTTCTTGCTGAAGTTATTGCTAGGAGCAAAGCAATTTTCCATGATAAGAATTTTATGTCAGCTTGTATTGGCTGGCTCAAAAGGAGGTAGTGTGAGCTTTTCTAAAACATAGTTGAGGTCCCATGTAGGTATCAGTGCTCTCCTTGGGGGTCTTATGTTTTTTGCCCCTCTGAGGTACTGTCTTAGCAGTGGATGAGGGAAAATAGGAGGTTCCGTATTATAATGAGCTGAAATGGCAGAGGCATGGTTCTTAATTGATGAGAAGGATAGGCCTTTGTCCAGGATCTCAGTTAGGTGGAACAAGTGGTTCAAGTCCTTGTGCCTGGTTCCAAGCACATAATCTCTTCCATTTTTCTGCATAAGATTTCCTGGTGCTCGGCCTCCTGGCTTCCAAAATGACATTCATAACAGCTTTAGAGAGAGGTGTGTTGCGAGTGGCTGTATTATCCACCATGCAGCCAGATTGAAGGTTGTGAGTTGGCAGTGCAGGATCTGATTGTTTTGAGTCAGAAGATGAGGAGTTAGAGGTAAAGTCCAGGCTGGGCCTTGAGACAAGCTCTTTAGGATTGGGTACCAGTGCTGGCGTGACCAGTCTGGGGCAATCAAAATCATTTTTGGCTTCTCTTGTCAGACTTTTAGGAGCACCTTGGGAAGGAGAGGCAGAGGTGGAAAGGCATAGACTGTTAGGGTTTTCCAGCTGAAAGATAGAGCATCCACTTTCCATGCTTGTGAGTGATAAGTCCTTGTGCAGAATTTCTGTAGTTGGTAGTTGTGAGGGGAGGCAAAGAGATTTATGTCTGAGCATCCCCATTTCCTTGTTATCATGCTGAAGACCTGTGGATTTAGTTTCCACTCGTGAGGGTCCCTGAGGTTTCTGCTTAGTTCTTCTGCCAGAGTATTTTTCTTTCCTGGCAGGAATTGTGCCTGCAGATGTACTTGATAGGTCAGTGCTGTGTTCCACAAATTCATGGCTTGCCTGCAGAGGGGGTAGGAGTGTGTGCCCCCTTGCATGTTTATGCGCCACATAACTGTAGTATTGTCCGTCTTTAGTAATAGTTGTCCTGGATGTAGTAGATCCTTGAAGGCTGTCAGGGCATTCTGCACAGCTAGCATCTCTTTTTGATTGATGTGAAGATGCATTTGGTCCTTGGGCCACGTGCCCTGAATTCATTTTCCTGCCATGTGTGCCCCCCAGGTATAATCCGATGCATCTGTTGTTAGAGTCTGCCTGGCTGTGGGTAAAGTGAAAGGCTGTCCCTTGTTGTGGTGACAGGCCAGTGCCCACCATCGAAACTCCTGTTGCAGGCAGGGAATAAGAGTTGTTGTTTCCAGGCTGTGGCAATGTTGAGTCCAAACACTTTTTAGGTACCATTGTAGTTTCCTCATATGCAGTCTTGTATATGGAATTAGTAGGATGCAAAATGCCATGAAGCCCAAAGCCTGCAGAATTTTTCTTGCAGGTAGCTGGGTCTTTGTTGCCATCATTTGAAAGTAATGAGTCAGTTGCCCTTGCTTGTCTGGCGTGAGATAAGCCATCTGGGCAGCTGTATTTAAGCTTGCTCCCAGGAATATTATCTCTTGAGAGGGGACTAGTTTTGATTTCTTTTCGTTTACTGTATACCCTAGGCAAATTAGTAATTCTTTTACAAACGCCAGATGTTTTAGTAGAATGTCCTTGCTCTCTGCTTGAATAAGGCAGTCGTCCACGTAGGGATATATTTGAATTCCTTTTTGTCTGCAAAATGCAATTACTGCTGCCAGGCATTTTGTGAAGACCCTGGGCGCAGTAGATAAGCCAAAGGGCAGTGCAGAAAATTGGTAAAGCATTGATCCAGCTTTGAATCTGAGGTATCTTCTGCAAGACTGTCTGATTGGGACATGCAGGTATGCCTCTTTGAAGTACAAAGTAACCAGCCAAGCCTTCTTGCCCAGCATGGGTAGAAGCTGCTGCAGTGTCAACATTTTGAATTTTGGAACATCCAGGAAAGCATTTAGAATTCACAGGTCCAGTATTGGTCTCCAGGCTTTGTCCTTTCAGGGTACCAAGAAAAGTCTCGAGTAAAATCCTTTTCCCTGTTCTTGCTGTGGTACTTTTTGGATAGCTCTCATGTCCATAAGAGCTGAAATTTGCTTTTGTGCCTCTGCCCATTGGTTTTGTGGCAGGTCTGGCATACCTTTTGACCTTGGAAGGGTGTGAAAGTGGAACCTGTAAACCTGAGAAACAATACTCTGTACCCATTTGTCCTGGGTGATCATGTGTCAATTTTGTGAGAAAAGTGCTAGTTTTCCCCCTAAAGGTGCTGTCAAAAGGTAAGTGCTTGGCTTTTGTAGAGGGAAGTCATTGGGACTATAAGGTTGTGATTTGTCCTCTCCGCCTTTGGGGGCTGAAGCACCCCATTGTTTAGGTCTGTATGGGCCTTGGGGCTGAGATCTGCCTCTTGGGCGTCTGTATCTACCTCTTTGCGGCCTGTCTGACACTGGAAAGGACCAATTTTTTGAAGGCCATTTCCTGCTAAATCTAGGTGGCTGAACCTGTAAGAAACCCTTTACTGTCTGCATAGATTTTGCTGTATCCTCCATTTTCCTTAACACCAAACAAAGTATCATGCTGCAATGGAGCATCCAATAATTTTGCTTTAACATGATCAGGTAAACTTTGTTCTTTTAACCAAGCATCCTTCGAATGACAGAGCCTGAAACTGCAGCTCTGCAAGAAGCCTCTAATGAATCAAAACCACATTGCAGAGTATGCTTTCCCACTTGTTCAGCTGCATGCAATAAATCCTGCATTTCCTTACTGTCAGGACATTCTGAGCTTGTAAGCATTTTCTGTTTTAGCAAAGACATTGGGTATTGTTGATATTTAAGCATGTGAAACTGGCAGTTTAAAGCCCTTACAGCTAAAGAGAAGTGTAAACCTTTTCCCCCCATCTATCCAGTGCTCTAGAATCCCTATCAGAGGGAACAGTGTTTTTTGCAGTGGAAGCCTTGACCCCTTTGGGACCCTGTGAAATTGTTTCTGGGTCAGCAGCAGGGTTTTTATAAAGAAATTTATGAGAGTCTGGGAGCCTGTAGTACCTATCTGGCTTGACTGGTGCAGGGGTTAAAGAATCAGGAGACAAACTGGATTCAGAAAAAACAACAATATCTAGTAAAGGGGGGATAGCAAGGAGCCTGTGCTGAGGAAGTAAAAGGAAATCTCGGAGCCTTTTCTTGGATTCTGAATAATCCTGGCTCTCCCAATGGAAATGCTCCCTCATGGTGTGCAGGGTTTCCCCAAAAGAGTAATCCTCAGGAGGAGAGGCTGAAGGGATAGATTCTTCAGTATCAGAGTCCTCAAAGGGAGGAAGAGAATATCCCTGTTCTGAAGAGGAATCAGAGGAAATAGAAACCTGGTCAGAGAAGTCATAGTCAGTGTCTTGCCTAGGCCTTTTATCAGGAGGGGGATGGGAACCCCTGATCAAAGTAATTAGGTCTTCAGCCATTTTAAGCATCTGTTTCTTTGGCATGGATGACTGTCCAGGAGAATGCTGTACTTGTTTGTCTTTAATGGTGTTTTTGACTTTGCCTTGGCTGCTGAAGTGGACTTGATAGTAAGCTGTGTAGGTCTGAAAACACCCTCAGAAGCAGATGCCTGCTCAGTGGCTCCGGACCCATCTGAGGGAATAGTTTCCATAGGCCCAATACCTTGAGTTTCCAGAGGCCTAGTTGTCTCCACGTGGGAGATGGAGGCAGCCTGTGGCTCTGAGGTAGTAGGTGTCAGGGGCTGCGAAAGCGCCTCACTGAGAACCAACGAACTGGCGACTGGCCTTGAAGAGCCTTCGTCGTCGGTTTTGGACCTCGGATGCCTGTCCTTTTCTTTGTCTTTGCGTTTTTTATGAATTCCGGTCGTCGGTTGTTCTGACGGCATTATGTAATTAAACCTTCGGCCAAAGTAATGTAAAGCAAAATCAAACCGACGCTTAATAGTGCGTTGGTTGAATCTAGCACAAAACCGACAACTAGCAACGTTGTGGTCAGGGCCTAGGCAAGGAATACAGTAAGAGTGAAAATCCTTATGAGGTATTTGCTTCCCACAAGAAATACAATTGTTAACTTTTACTGACATCGGTCTGCAGCAACAAAAAGTTTCCCCAACAGGGTACTTAGCTTTATTGAAGACTTCGGTTCTGAAATTCAATTTCGAAAATCTCAGGAGAGGGCCAACCGGCACTTGCGAACTGCTTTTGCTTTGGGCATCGCGCGGCAAGAAAGACTGAAGAAAATGTCGTCGGCTGCATCTTATATACCCTTGGTGCACTGACGTCAGGGAAGATGCGACAGCAACCGACGCCGGACCAGGACTTTGGAATTCGGGCCGACTGAGGGTAGCCTGCCAGCAGGATAACCCAAGTGTAATGACTGCAACAGTGAAACACGAACATAGGTTCATAGGTTGGTACTAGGCTATCAGCCCTAGGGCCTATACAAGCCTAGCCATAACAATTCCCTGGCTATTTCTTCCCACATTATTTACTTTCCTGGACCCCTGTCTAGCAGGGCGACTGACGTGATCCCTAGGGTGAATTTCCTTTCTCCCATCCAATCGTCAAGGTTTCTCTTGAAGAGGTCCAAAGAGGCACTCTGCTTGACATGTATGGGCAATCTATTCCAGAGTCTGGGGAGTCTCTGGGTCAGGAACCTATCCCTCCAGCATGTTTTGTTTATTGTGATGACAAGGTTTAGATCCCTGGAGCATGTAGCTCTGAGGGATTGGGATTTCTTTAAGTGTAGCATGTCCAACAGCTCTGGGTTTGACATGGCCTTGTATGTTAAGCAGAGATCACCTCTGAGTAGACTATATGCGACAGAGTATAGCTGGAGTTTTTTAAGGTGGTCAGCGTAGGGCATCTGCTTTAGGCCTGTGATTCTTTTAGTGAGGTATTTCTGAGGCCTTTCCAGTTGTTGCAGATGTTGAGAGGTACATACCAAATGGGGCATTGTATTCTATTATGGGTCTGAGGGATGAGTACAGTGGGACAATGACCTCCTTTTTTCTGGATGAAAAGCCCTTCGTGATGAGGTGTGCCACATAGAAGGATTTCCTGACTGTTGTGGCGATGTGGTTATCGAAGGTGAGACCACTGTCCACCTGTGTCCCTAAGTCTCTTATCACACTTTCTGTGTTTAGTGTACTGCCACCTATATGGTAATTCATGGATACATGTTTTTTCCCAAAGGGGATAACAATACATTTCTTGGCATTGAGCTTGAGCCCATGGCTCTGGCACCAAGCATCTGTTTCTGTAAGGCCCTTTTGTAGAGTATCCACATCATTTGGGGATTCAATAATGGCTCCCAGTTTGCAGTCATCTGCAAACTTTGTTAGCCAGAGTCCCTTAGTGTTGACCTGTTCTTCAGAGAAGTAGATGCCAAACAAGAGCGGCCCCAGGACTGAACCCTGAGGTACTCCACTTGTCACTTATCTGGAGCTGGATTTGGAGTCAGCTACTTTTACAGTGTGGGTTCTATCAGTAAGCCATTTAGCAACCCATTGGGTGACATAGGGATTAATGCCCAACTTAGTAAGCTTATCTATGATTCCAGAGTGGGGGATGGTGTCAAAGGCCTTGGCAAGGTCTAGATAGGCTGTGTGGACCACCTTACCCTTGTCCATGGCTCTGGAGACTGATTCAAAGAAGTGAATCAGGTTCAGGAGACAAGATCAGCCCTTCACAAACCCAAACTGGGTGGGGTCCAGTGTTTGAAGGCTGCCAATGTCTTTGTTTATAAGTTCCATGATAATACGCTTCATGGCCTTGCAGATAAGGCTTGTCAGACTGATGGGACGGTAGTTTCCGGGATCCAAGGTAGATCCCCCCTTGTGGATTGGGATAACTGTAGCTCTGCGCCACTCAGTGGGCACGAAACCTGAGGTGAGGCTATG
Source organism: Protopterus annectens (assembly GCF_019279795.1). NCBI lineage: Eukaryota > Metazoa > Chordata > Ceratodontiformes > Protopteridae > Protopterus > Protopterus annectens. The sequence goes on from NC_056733.1 coordinate 230,875,913, forward strand.
ATTAAACATGACACTTAGGTGAGGTGCCAGTTCATATTGTAGTTCATGTAGTACACAGCCCGGGATGTCATCTGGTCCCATGGATGCTGTATTCTTGGCTTTAGAGTGCGTTTTGTACCTGTGTGGCCGTTATTACTGGAATTTGGCAATCTTCCGGTATTGAGATGGGCCATTTAGGGGGTGAGGGGGGTGAAGTTGGCACTGAATCGATCTGCCAGGATATTGGCAATATCCTTCGGATCAGTATATTTAATGCCATTCTGTTTTAGCTCAGAGCAGATCTGAGCATTGCCATTTAGATTCTTGACAGTTATAGAATGCTTTGTGGTTGTCTTTGGAATCTTTGGCAATTTTATTTTCGTAACTAGCTTTGGAGGATTTTATGAGGCATCTCAGTTTCTTACTGAGGCTAGTAAGGGAGTTTTTTGCATCCTGGGATTTTCCTCTTTTCTGCAAAAGTTTCTTCCTTTGTTGTAAAGTTTGTTTATGGCAGGGGACCACCAGATTGGCTTCCTTTTTGGATGAGAGCATTTTGGTTCTATTTGGGATGGCACGATTCATGCATGAGTGGATGTGCTCGTACAGTGCCTTAGTGTAGGATTCAGCAGTTGAACTTTCAGTTCCGTCTGCATGGGTGTCATGAAGTTTGTCACTTCTGACTTGAGTAGCATGAAGTTGGCTTTGGAGAAGTTTTTATGGTGGTTTCTTTACTGGGGGTGGGAGTGGGATGTGGATGTTAAGGGTGATTAGCTTATGGTCAGACCTGACTAACGAGGGGTGACCATAGGTATGGAGCATTGATTTCCTATGTTGGTAATGACCAGGTCTAGGATATTGGAGCCCTGGTGGGACTATGGATTAGTTGATCCAGGGCATTGGAATTTATGAATTCCAAGAACCGCTGCAAAGGTGTTGGGACATGAGTAGTTTTCCCAGTTAATGGCAGGGTAGTTAAAATCACCCAGTATTAGGGTGTTTGGTTCTATCTTAATATTTTCCAGTATGTTTAGAAAGGTGTAGTGAGAATCTTGGGGTATGGTGGGGATCTGTAGCAAGCTACAATTTGGATTGCAGTCTTACCTAGTGTTAGTTGCACTTGGAGAATTTCAGACACATTGTGTTGGCCAACTAGCCTGGTGATGTGAATATCCTTGATGAATATTGACACTCCTCCACCTTTAGTGTTTCGGTCCTGGTTTGGTGTGCGAAAAGTGTGGTAAGAGTTGTAGCCTGGTATTGCAGGGGTGCTCTCTGGAGCCTTGAACCAGGTCTCAGTTACTGCACAGATATCGATGTTCTCCATTTTTAGGAGTGCCTCGAGAGAGTGCATTTTGAGGTTTAGACTTCTAGCATTGAGTAGCATTACCTTCAGATTTTGCATGCTTGTACCTGTTATGGTGGTGGTTTTGTCCTTTGAAGTTTGCCTAAAAAAGGCACTATAGGGGTGGCAAGAGCCTTTGCCAGTAACCTGAATCCCATGGGCGACAGGTGCAGACCATCTCTGGCAAAGCATCGTGGTCTGTCAATCATGTCATCCCAGGCAGAGAGATACTGGATCCCCTTTGAATGACACCAGAAGCTTAGCCAATTGTTGAAGTCAATCATTTTATCCTTATATTGTGGTATCATTCTGGGCGAAGGCAGGATGCTACTCAGGGTTAGGGTCATACCTGCCTGGGCCACATGATCCGAGAGCTCTTCCATGTCTCTTTTCATGTAGTCCAGGGAGGTACGTCTCAAGTCATTCACTCCAACATGGACAATGACAGAGTCATATTTGTACTTGTTGTGGAGTGACTTGAGTGCATGCGTTATGTGGCGGATCCTGGCACCAGACTAGCAGCTGACTGTAATTTTCTCCTTATTCAACCTGGTGAGAGGGACATCAGTGTGCCGGACTATAGAGTCACCTATGACTAAAGTGTTAGGTACATTGTCTTGCCTTAGGGGCTGTTGCTGGGTGGCACACTGGTGTTGTGAACTATGTGACACATTGGTTGTGATTGGTGTTTGTTTGCGTTTCAGCTTCAGAGGTCTTTGTTGCTTGGGCAGGTTACAGTTAAGGGCCTCTGCATATGTGGATTTAGTGTTGCTATATGTGGGTGTTTGTGGTGCGTGTTTAGAAGGGCTATGTGTTGCTTGAGGTGTAGTGTGGGTGTTAACCTTCTCCTCTTGACTGTTTAGCAGAATCTTGGGTGGAGAGAGCTTTGCTTCCATTTTGGCTATGTAAGTGCATCTCTCACAGGTTGTAGTGTTGGGTGGTAGGAGAAGAGGGTTGTCTGTGTACATGAGGCAATTGCTGCATTGCCCCAGTATGCCCAGATTCACCAGGTGGACAGGAGAAATCACCGGAAGCTGACCCTTGGATATGCCTGGCTGACGTTCGACTGGTGGCAGAGAAGTTCTGAGGTCTGGTACTTGCAGACGTCATTTTTATGGCACGTGTTCCCTTTGCCAACGTCAGACGTCCCACAAAGTACAGTTGTGTACACTTACCATAAATGTAGCTGTTCCAGTTTATTCACTGTTGCAGTCATCACACTTGGGTTATCTGCCTGCGGGTAGCCCTCAGTCGGCACGAATACCAGAGACTTAGTATTTCTGCATTGGTTGCTGTCACTCTAGGACTGACGTCAGGTCATCAGGGGTATAAAAACAGGCAGCTGACGTCATTACATCAGTTTTTCTTGCCCCAAATGTCAGGAGCCCCCAAATAGGGAGCTATGTTATGGTGGTGAAAAAACACCACCAGTGAAAAGTAAATACCAATACTAATACATAGAGAGGAGAGAGACAAGGGGCTGGAGGGAGGGAAACCAAGACTACAACAGTGAATACACTCGAACATCTATATTTATGGCAAGTGTACACAACTGTACTATGTTCTTCAGGTTTCACTGTTGCAGTCATCACATTTTGGTAGATTCCCAAAGCTGAAGAAGGGTTGGGGCAGTCACGAAGAGTTGGGGCGGGCTAGTATGCCTTGCAGGACTGCTGTACCAAAACCTGCCCTGGATTTGGAAAAGATAGGCAGGTGGTAATGCTTGGTGAAAGTGTGTACAGAACTCCACGTAGCAGCTTCCAGGATGTCCCTGGGAGGGACTCCCCAGAGGAATGCTGTAGAGGTAGAAGTTGCCTGGTGGAATGTGTTCTGACCCCCTGAGGGGTTGGTTTCCCATGGTGCTTGTAGCAGAAATGGATGCAGTGTGCTATCCATCTGGAAATTGTTTGCTTGGAAATAACCTTGCCCTCTGCCCCTGGTGCAAAGCTGACTAGTAACTGGTTAGATTTCCTGAAGGGCTTAGTCCTGTCCAGGTAGAATCTGAGCTGTCTGTGCACATCTAGGGAGAGCAGGATCCTTTCCCCTTTATTTTGAGGATTAGCGAAGAAGGTAGGCAAATGTATAGATTGGTTGAGAGCCACACTGGACACCACTTTAGGCATAAAGGAAGGGCTAGTCCCGAGGGAAACCCTGTCAGCATGGAAAATAATGAAGGGTTCCACAGCCATAAGTACTTATAGCTCAGACACTCTTCTAGCTGAGGTGATGGCCAGAAGTAAGGCTGTTTTCCAAGATAGGAACTTTAACTCTGCTGATGCTGCAGGTTCAAAGGGGGTAGCGTGAGTTTTTCCAGTAAAAAGTTAAGGTCCCAAGCAAGGGTGGGTGCTCTCCTTGGTGGCCTTAAAGTTGTTTGCCCCTCTCAGGAATGGTTCGATAAGAGGGTGAGAGAAGAAAGGTGGCTCAGTGTGGTAATGACCCAAAATGGCAGAGGCATGTATCTTAATGGTGGAGAAGGATAGGCCTCTGAAGCAGATCTGCTAAGTAATCCAGGATTAGAGGCAGGGAGGGCAGAGATGTGTCCTCTCCTTTAGATTGAATCCAGGAGCAGTACCTCTTCCACTTATCAGCATAGGATTTCCTTGTACTGGGTCTTCTGGCCTCAAGAATGATGTCCAGCACCTGTTTGCTTAGGCTGGTTTCTGGGGAAAAGTTCAAGGAATAAGCCAGGCTGCAAGATTTAGGGTTTGCAGTTGTGGATGCAAGATCTGTCCCCCCCTGCTGAGAAAGCAGGGTTGGGCTCTGGTGTAGGTGCCAGGGTGGCACCGGTGACAGGCTGTGCAGGAGTGGGTACCAGTGCTGGCGTGGCCAGTCTGGGATAATTAGAATTGTCCTTGGTCTGTCCTGTCCTATTTTCAGCAATACTCTTGGGAGAAGGAGCAGAGGGGGAAGGCATAGATTGAGAGATTTACCCACTGGAAGGAAAGGGGATCCACTTTCCAGGCCCTGCTGTGAGGTGTCCTGGTGCAGAATTTGCTGAGCTAGTGATTCCAGGGGAAGGCAAAAAGATCCACATCCGGGGTCCCCCATTTATGAAGCAGAAGGTTGAAGGTGCTGGGGTCTAACTGCTACTCGTGTGGGTCTAGGAGATTTCTGCTCAAGTTGTCTGCCAGTGAGTTTTGTTTGCCTGGCAGGAATTGAGCTTGCAGATTGACCTGCATGTCCATGGCTGTGTTCCACAGGGTCATGGCTAGCCTGCAGAGTGGGTAAGAGTGGGTTCCCCCTTGCTTGTTGATGTACCACATAACTGTGGTGTTGTCTGCTTTTATTAGCAGGTGCCTGGAAGAGAGTACTGATCTGAAAGCTGTCAGAGCATGCTGCACCACTAGCATCTCTTTTACGTTGATGTGCAGATGAATTTGACTTTGGTTCCAGTGGCCCTGAATGCATCTGCCGTCCATATGAGCCCCTCAGGCATAGTCTGATGCGTCGGTGGTTAGGGTCTGGGCGGCGTGGGGTTGAGTAAAGGGCAGTCCCTTGTTGTGGCTGCATGCTGCTGCCCACCACAGAAACTCTGTCCTTAGACAGGGTATGATAGGAATGACGGTTTCCAGGTCCTGAAAATATTGGCACCAAAGACTTAAGTACCATTGTAGTTTCTTCATATGCAGTCTGGCATATGTAATTATTAGGATGCATGAGGCCATGAACCCTAGGGCCTGCAGGATTTTCCTTGTGGATAGCTGGGTTCTGGTGGCCATTTGAGTAAAGTAGTATGTCAGATAGGCTTGTTTTTCTGGAGTGAGGAATGCCATCAGGGATGCTGTGCCCAAGCTTGCTGCCAGGATTTCAATTTTTTGACAGGAGACTAGTTTTGATTTCTTTTCGTTGATGGTGTACCCCAGAGAGGGAAGGTGTTTTTTTTTTGCAAACGTCAGGTGCTGCACCACCATTTTCTGACTGTCTGCCTGCAGTCATCCAGGTACGGGTAAATTTAAATATTTCTCTGTCTCAAGTAAGCAATGGCTGGAGCCAGGCTCTTTGTGAATACTCTGGGAGCAGTGGATAAGCCAAAGGGAAGTGCAGAGAACTGATGATGCACAGATCCTGCCCTGAAGCGTAGGTATTTCCTGCATGACTCCCTTATAGGGATGTGCAGGTAAGGCTTCTTTTAAGTCTAGGGTGACTAACCAGTCATCTTTGGCCAACATAGGTACAAGCTGCTGCAGGGTGAGCATTTTGAATTTTGGTACCACCAGGAAGGTGTTGAGAATTGAAAGATCTAGGATTGAGTGCCAAGTGCCCTCTTTTCTGGGTACCAGGACAAGCTTGGAATAGAATCCTTGACCTATCTGTTCTGCAGGAACCGGCTGAATTGCCCTTATAGACAGCAGAGATTGAACTTGGTTTTGTGCCTCTGCCCACTGGTTTGGAGGTAGGTCTGGGAACCCTTTAGGGGTTGGCAGTGAGTGCAAGTAAAATTTGTACCCCTGGGATACAACGTTGAGGACCCATTTGTCTTGGGTGATGGTAATCCATTTTTTTGCATGAAGGGCAAGTTTACCTCCTAGGTGCACAAGCAGTTAGGCAGAGATGGTTAGTGGAGTAGAGGAGTCATTGGGAATTCTTTCCGTAAGGGGGTAGCTTAGCACTCCCTGCTTTAGAGGTGGAGGCACTCCATTGCATTAGAACTCTGCATACACTGAGACTGTAGTCTGGGGGGGGTCTGTTTCCCCTGGGTCCAGGTTGAGATGGCCTTGAGGGGGCTGGAAAGGACCAATGTTCCGAGGGGCAATGCCTACTGAATCTAGGAGGCTGTACTTGCAAGAATTCTTTGACTGTCTGCATAGATTTAGCTTTTTCTTCCATCTTTTTAAGAACCTCTTCTGCTTTGGTGCCAAACAGATCATCCTTTTTCAAAGGAGCATCAAGTAACTTTGATTTGACATGGTCTGGCAAGGTTTGCCCCTTAAGCCAAGCATGCCTCATCAGTACAGAACCAGTGATTGCTGCCCTGCAACATGCTTCCAGGGCGTCAAAGCCACACTGCAATGTATGCTTGCTGACTTGGATTGCAGAATGCATAAGCTCTTGCAACTCTATTTTCTGCACAGTCTGAAAAGGTAGCTATTTTTTGCTTAAGTTCCATAGTATGTTGCTGGTACTTCAGCATGTGGAACTGACAATTCAAAGCTCTAATGGTGAAAGTTGCAGAGGTATATACTTTCTTACCCCATCTGTCCAAAGCTCTGGAATCCCTGTCCGAAGGGGTGGGATTCTTAGCTGTAGCTGCTTTGATACCTTTAGGCCCCAGGGAGATGACCTCTGGGTCCGCAGTAGGATTTTTGAAAAAGAATTTGAGAGTCAGGTACTCTGCAGTACCGGTATGGTTTCCTAGGAGCAGGGAGTAAAGTATCAAGAGTAAGACTTGATTCCATAAAGACATCATCCACAATATCCAAGACTGGGGTTATTTCTAAAGGCCTATGTTGTGGCAAATCTAGAAATTTTCTGAGTCACTTTTTGGATTGAGGATAGTCTTGGTATTCCCAATGGAAATGTTCTCAAAGTATGCAGGGTTTCATCAAAAGAAAAGTCCTCTGGAGGAGAGGCAGAATGAATGGATTCCTCTGCATCTGAATCCTCATAAGCAGACAAGGTCATGTCTTCATAATCAGATACCTCAGAGTTGTTGGACTCTTGGTCTGTTGATGCTGCTGGGGACTGGTCTCTTTCTCTTAACAGGGGAAGGCTGACTTCCCCTAATCAACATAAGGTTTTCTGCCATTTTAAGCATTTGGTGTTTTGGCAAGGGAGCAGGTGCATGCGCTTTGGTCTTCGGCTTTCTAGACGTAGCATGTATTCTTGGCCTTAGAAACTCTAGTTTTAGACAGAACTGAAGACGCGAAAGAAGTTGTCGGTTTGAGTCGGACATCGGTAGTGCGAGGAACTTCCTCAGAAGCCAGTGCCTGCTCAGTGGCTCCGGACCATCCAAGGTAGAGACATCCACAGATTCCATAGTCGAAGAAGAGTCTCCCAGCATAACAGACTCTGAACAGGTCTTGGTAAAGGCCTGCGAATCCAATGAAGTGGGCATCAGGGGCTGTGAAAGCACCTCATTGAGTACCAGTGGGCTGGCGACTAGCTTAACAGAAGCATCTTCAGTAGCTTTGGACGTGTGCGGTCTGTCTCTGTCTTTATCCTTACGTTTTGTCGGAATATCGGTAGTCGGATGGCTGACTGAAGCCATTTCAGAATACAGAGATCGAGAATGAAAGTATTTAGCGACAAAAAGGGCCCGACGACGGATGGTTCGGGCATTGAACAAGGCACAAAACCGACAGCTAGGTACGTCGTGGGATGGGCCTAAACAGGTGACGCAGTAAGACTGAAAATCTTGGTGTGGTATTTGCTTTCCACAGGCAAGACAATTATTAACTTTTTCTGACATCGGTTAGAGCAAGAAAAAAGATCCCCAATGGGGTACTTAGCTTTAGGAGACTTCAAGATGATTCAATTTGTAACGAAAAACTCAGGTAGTGGCTGACCGGCACTTGTGCGAACTGCTTCTGCTACAGGCTCCTCGGCAAGAAAGACTGATGTAATGGCGTCGGCTGCCTATTTTTATACCCCAGATAACCTGATGTCAGACCTGGAGCGACAGCAACTGATGCAGAAATACTAAGTCTCTGGTATTCGGGCCAGCTGAGGGCTACCTACAGGCAGATAACCCAAGTGTGATGACTGCAACAGTGAAACACGAAGAATATCTAAAAGTTTTTGTATACAGGTCGGACATTTGGGTAGCAAGAGAGGAAAACCCAAGAGTCTGGAATACTGCAACATGAGAACAGAAGAACATCCATATACAATATTACGTTCATAAAGTAGAAGAAGGTATTCTAAGAATTAAGACAATAAGGGAATGGAGATTCTGCCGGTAGGGATGACTTGACTACAGTTAGGGATACAGGCAATAGGCAAGAGGGGGCTGGAATTTATAGCAGAAAACTGGCAAAAAACTAAGGAATTGGAATCAAATAAATAGTGAGGGAAAGGTAATAGAATGGAAAGAGGCCATAAATGTATTTGGACTGCAGGCTAGACACTGACTTCCCTATCAGGGAGTGATACCAAAGTACAGATAAAGAAAAAAGAGGGAGCCTATGTGAAAGCTAAGCAGTGGCAGAGATTTTAGTAGAATCTAGAACAAAAGCTGCTGTTAAAAAGGAATAATTAGTACAGCATATAAAATACTGCATGATAACTAAAAATCAATCAGAGAAGGTTAGAAATGATTGGGAAGAGAAATTGGATAAGCAATTCACAAAGAAATAATGGGGGGATATATGTACGTCTCCCAGATATGCAACTAAGTCTAGAAGATGTAGGATCTTTGCATGGAAGCATTTGCATAGGTATTTTTATACCCCAAACAGAACTTCAAATAATTTTTCCCCAGGTACACAGCAAATGTTGGAGGTGTGATACTGAAGAAAGTAGTAATTGGGAAAATATTTTGTGGGAGTTTAATGAGTTGGCAGACTAAAATTCTCTGTGCACTACTCTATCAGAAATACTGGGTGAGCAAATTGGTATAATTAAGGAAATTATTTTATGAGCTATGATACAGAATCGGATTTGCCAAGAAATATTAAGGCTTTGTTGAGTTTAATTATGGTGGCTGCCAAAAAAAGCAATCACTAGACACTGGAAATCAAAGTCTAAACCAACTTTACTAGAAGTAGTGTTTACAGGAGCAGAGGTAAAACAATTGGAAATGGGATATTTAGAAAATGGTAGGAGCAAATTACACAGAAAAAATGGGAGTTGTGGGAATAATACATGCAGAGGAGGAAGGAGGTTTAAAAGAAGTCCAGATTTGACTGACCTATGTAATGTCTGACTGACAGTGACTGGATAGATAAATGATATATAATGTTTGCAACTAAAATTATGTCAATATGGTTTGTTTTCTTTTCTATAAATATATGACAATTTAATAAAAATGCTTCTTGTTAAAAAATAATAAAAAAGAAACGGGGATGAATAGGAATGTGAAGATAAGCATGCCTGAGGTCCAGAGAGAGAAGAAAAGACTGGGGAAGAAAAACAAGAAACAGAGTCTGAAGGGACAGCATCTAAAAAGGGATTTTCAGAAAGGTGTTGAGCTGGGAAAAGTCCAGAATGGGCCTCCAGGTGCCTTCTTTCCTGAGAACCAAAAATATTCTGGCATAAAAGCTCTTTCCCCATCTGAGGGGCAGATGGTCCCTTGAGACAAAAGTCTCTGAAGGACATCCAGAAAAAAGGGCAGCTGTTCCTGAGGAGGGTGAGGAATGCCCAAAAAAGGAAGTAAGGGATTTCCACATCATGAAGTATCCCCGATGAATGATGGAGAGAACCAAAGAATCCGGAGTGATCTTTAACTTACTGGTAAGAGACTGGGAGAAACAGATACAAAGGAACCTGACATAGGATGGAGGGAAGAAGACAGACTGAACCTGCTTTGACTGGAAAAGCAGACTTCTGAATAACAGGAGTCTGAGTAGACTTGGCAGGAACAGCCCGTCTAGAACCCTTCTTCCCTTTGGCAGGAGGTACACACAAAGACAGGCTTAGAAGGCTACTTCCTCTAAAATTTAGGAATAGAGGAAACAAAAATATGCTTCAATTCCTGCAAGACCGTGCCTTTTTCTTGCACGGACTTGCTCAACAGTTGCAGAACCCAAAAGATGTTTTATTGTCAAGGGGAGCGTCCATCAATTTAGCCTTAATATCATCAGGCAAAGGCTGGAGATGAAGCCAAGAATAACGCCTCAACAGAAACTGCTTGGATGGTGCCTTGACACAAAAGTCTCTGAAGGACATAGGTTCATAGGTGTGTACTAGGCCAATGGCCCTGGAGCCTTTACAAGCCTAACTCATAGGATTACCCTGGCATTGTGCCACCAGACATCTGAAAAAAAAGTAGCTGTTCCTGAGGAGATGGAGGAATGCCCAAAAAAGAAGGAAAGGATTTCAATACCATGTAATACACTCCTGACAAATGATGGACAGAACCCAAGAATCCAGAGTGATCCTTAAATAACTGTGAAGGGACAGAGAAAGACAGAGCAACTTGGCTCAGAGGGAGAGAAGAAGACAGTCAGATAGAACCTGGTTTGTTTGGAAAAGTTGTCTGAGCAGACTTAGCAGGAGAAGCCCTTCTAGAACCCTTTTTACCTTTGGGAGGAGGGTGAAACTGTCTACGTACGAAGGCAGAACTGGTAGGATAATTCCTCTGAAATTTGAGAACAGGGGAAACAAAAATGTGTTTCAATCCCTACATAGCCTTACCCTTCACTTGAAGAGACTTAAGCTCAGCAGCTGCAGAACCAAAGATTTTTATTGCCAAGAGGATCATCCATCAAGTTGTCCTAGATACCATTAGGCAAAGGCTGAAGGCAAAACCAGGAATAACCCCTTAACACAGAACCAAAGCCAGAAGTTCTAGAAGAGGCAACAGCTACGTCTTAACTACATTTAATGGAATGGCGAGCCTCTTGAGAAGATGACCCCAAGGAGAGAGTCAAAGCCTTCCCTCTCAGAATCTGGATGATCTGAAATAACTTGCAAGGCCTGAGAGAGAGAGAAGGCCTAAAACATACCAGGTCTGGTAATTCACAGCCCAAAAGACCAGGGTAGCAACAGTGTACACCTTTTTGCACAAGCTTTCCATAGCTCTACCGTGCTGGTCAGTGGGAAGCAGTTTAATAGAAGGAAAAGCTTGGAAGACTTATCAGAAGAAACAGAAATAACAAAGGGGTCAGTAGAGGGACACCTATGAAGAAATTTACAATCAGTCACCTTGTTAAAATGCATACTTTTTTTTAGGAGCAAGTGGGCTGGGACTCAGGAGCTTGAGAAGCTGTTGAAAATGTGTCCAACAAAGCAGCAAGAACAGGAGGGAAAGCAGAGGGCTTAGGAGACTCCATTTGGAGGAGTCCATAATACCTCTTCTGAACATCAGAAACCTGGATGCAGTCCCACTTAAAAAAATTCCATGATACGAGAGAGCATCCCCAATAGAGACCTTCTCAAAAACAGAAGCTTGACTAATGCAGTCCTTCTCCTCAGAACTACAATCCAATGGCGAGGGAGTCTGGGAGGAATAGGCCAAAGACTCATCACTAAGTCCTCATCGGAAGACTCCTGCTCCCTGGGCATCTTAAGAGGAGTGGATGGGCAGGAACAAACTCCTTGAAGGGGCTTAAAGGCCATGAGAGCATTAAAGAACCCCCCTGTGTAAAATTCTGCACTTCACGCTGAGGATCCTAAGGAGCAGGGGAAATAGGCTTTGTCTTCTGCTACTTCTTTAAACAGACATCAACCCTAAGCATCTTAGGAGGTTTGGACCACTGCTAACAATCAACGTAGTGGGACTCTCCTTTAAAAAGACTATGGGGAACATCCCTCAGTCCCGCTGCGATTATCAGCCACAGTTCCCCCTGAAGATCCAAAATGGAGGCCTGCAGAGCCTCTGATGATGTGTGAGAAGCAGGATCTATGCCAGCCTCCAAAGCAGTCACGGCAGTGGAATCGGGTAGAAAAAACAGGTGATCCTCTAGGCTTTCACCAGACTTGAGAGAGATGTCTGGGAGAAGCAATATAGCAGTAGAATTTGACCTAACTTTTTTGGCGGTCTTCTTAGCAGGCGGCTAACCCTCGATTCTGGATGATTCTGTCATCATATCCTGCACCAACAACTTAAGATGTTGGTTTTCCAGATAGATGGATAAGGAGGAGAGATGACTACGAAGAGTTTTAGGGACAAATGCCTGATAAATAGGGCATGAAGTATGGTTGTGAGAAGCACCTAAGCAAAACACTGCTTGTGATGGTCCGTACAGGATATCTGTCTCCCACACTGCCATCTTCCATTTCTGGATGACATGTAACCTTACAAAAAGAAAAAGGCAAGATAAGAAGAAAACCCCCAATGAGGCACTTATCTGAAACGGCTTGGTAACCAGGAGTGTTTAGACTGATGATCGAAGACTGCGTTCGGACCGGTGACAAAGAAGTTCTGAGAAGGTATGTCCGTACGTTACCCTTATGCCTTCCACCATGAGCAGGGAGCATACATGTGACATACAATGTCCCTATAACAAACTAAGGCTTTAGTATACTGACCACATGTTGGGCTACCCTTGGCAGGTGATTCCTAGTCTAAGGAATACTGCAGAAGTGATAACGAAATATGCTTCTTCTTGTAACAATCAACTCTAGTAATCACACTGGTGACTGCCCTCACTCCTTTCATGCCTTTAGGCAAAGAAACCTTTTATCTTTTGAAATCAAACTCAACAAAAGCAAATCCTTCAGAAACAAACTCAAACACTACCTTAAAAGCAAGTGGCTATGTCTGTGCTCCACCCCTGACTAATTCTACACTATACCCATCCTCCCCATTACCTCTCTTCGTACAGTTCACTACGTTTTATTCTTTACCATCAACCTAATCTACCAAATATCACTTAGTCTGTACTGAATGGGCCTGATGTTTTTCATTCTACTCCATTCTCTGTCGCAACTAAAACTATATTCATTTTCTCTTACTCGCCTCCCTCTCAACTTTGTTTTTCTTTTTCATTTCTTTTAAGTGTCTACACTTAATTTGAATTTCCCAACAAAATATATATATATATATATATATATATATATATATATATATATATATATATATATATATATATATATCATAGAACTTCTATGTGTAAGTGTTCTTGGAACTTTTCACACATTGGTCGCCTCTGAAAATGGGTAACTTTTCTGTCCAGCCATATGAACCTAGTCAACAAATGCGAATAAATAAATAGTTCAGCCACTCTCTCATCTCTGGGACAGACTCACAGTGCAGATAAAGCATGGGATACATTACTTTCTTTCAAAAGGGACCTGGATAATTGGATGGCTATTCATAAACTCACCCCAGGCTTGATTGGCCTAGGCCTTCTAGAGAGATAAGGCACAGTTTAGGATGGAACTGGAAAGGTGCAATCTTCATAATGCTCACTAGTCTTGAACATCATAGGATTTCTTGCTGCACAATTCAACAGAGCAACAGTACCTTGACATTAAAAATAGAATGGTACAGTTAACCAGAAAAAGGTGTCGGTGATCAGCTGGCAGGAACTGAAATATCAGTGGAATTAATTCTTAAGAGGAACGTATTAAAGAGAACAATGTGAAAATAATAGATCTAAAAAATGCAGAAGGGTGTGATACAGCAGCTTTCCTATAGAGCTGAATTCCAAAATTGCTGAGAAGCTAGAGCTCAATGACTGTATTAGCAAGAAGGCTCACAATGAGATGAACCAAACTACTAGCAAGCACCGCCATGAAACATAATGATAGCTTCTGGTCCAGCCGTGGCATGTCACATAAGGAGGCACTGTTGTGTTCCACAACAGCTTAATTCGAGTTGACACTCTCAACAGTCAGTGGGACATCAAAAGAGAGAATAAGGGTTATCATGAGGCTTCCAAAATGGAAATGAATCCACAGGCTGTTATGTCTGTCATAATGCAAATTTTGTTGATGAGGGTTGTATTACCCTAGCTTATGTTTCTACTGTACAAATCACACTGAGATAGTGGCAGCTAATACAGCATCCTTAAGCTGTGCAACAATCCCATATGAAAAATAATGTTACTATAAGCTGGACTCAAAGCTGGACAACATACTAATGATGGGCATAACACCCAGCTTAAACCTGCTTCAGGTGGCTGAACTACAACAGTACAATGGCTGAGCTCTACATCAGAGACGTTTCTGTGTGTGCAGCCCTGGCTACTACATCCAAGGTAAAATGGAGCAAACAAAAATCTTAAGATCCCACCCCCCCATGCTCCGTACCATAGGTTTAAAGTGACAGCATTAAAAGTATACTTGAGTAAGCAAACTTAACAGTAGATGTTCAAATGATCACTGCTGCAGTAGCCTCAGCTATATGAGTTACAATCTGCACAGGATAGAACAGCCGGACAGCTACCAAAGGTTCAGGCCACCTTCTAACTGTACTATGTTCTTCATGTTTCACTGTTGCAGTCCTGACAGTTGAGAAGATCCCAAAAGCTAAGATGAGACTGAATGGAGATCAAGGAGAGGAGATTAGAGGATTCCCTGCATGACTGAAGAGGCAAACCTGGCTCTGGAATTTGAGAAAGCAGGCAGGTGTTAGTTTTCACTATGTGGCTGCTTCCAGAATGTCTTTGGTGAGGACCACCTTAAGGAAAGCTGCAGAGGTAGCTGTGTCCCTGGTAGAGTGAGATCTAATCAAATCAGGGGGTTTCTTGCCATGATAGCTGTAGCAGAAAGAAATACAATGGTAAATCCATTTAGAAGTGGTCTATTTAGAATCAAGTTTTCCTTCAGATCCAAGGGCAAAGGTTATGAACAGCTGATCCAACTAAGGATTTTACTCTGTCCAGGTAAAAGCATAACATTCTGTGCACATCCAGGGAGTGCAAAATTCTCTCTCCCCTGTGCTGAGGATTGGGAAAGAAGGCAGGCAGACGGATGGTTCGATTCAAAGACACATTAGTTACCACCTTAGGCACACAGGAGGGATTAGTTCTGAGCGAAACCTTGTCTTTGTGGAAGATCATGAAAAACTCTACTGCCATTAAGGCTTGTAACTCTGAAACCCTTCTAGCCAACGTAATAGCTAAAAGGCAAGGGATCTTCCAAGTAAAAATTTTTAAAGAAGCATTAGGTGCATGTTCAAAGGAAGGCAGTCACATTTTTCTAGCACATAGTTGAGGTTCCAGGGAGGGATAGGTTCCCTCCTGGGGGGCCTAATGTGAATGACACCCCTAAAGAATTGTTTCAGGAGGGGGTGTGAAAAGATTGGCAAAAGAACAGAAATATGAGCAGCGATGGCTGAGGCATGTATTTTTATGGTGGAATAGAAAAGGCCTTTATCCAGTAAACTGGGCAGGTAACTCCAAGATGGCTGAAATGTTAGCAGAGTTTGGCTCAAGATGGTGCTTCTGGCAACAAATAGAGAATATTTTCCATTTGGCTGAGTAAGATTTCTTAGTGTGAGGTCTTCTGGATTCTTTCGGAATGTTTAACCCCTCTTGACCATTTGGGGAAACAGTTTGGCACTGTGGGATATTCCAAGCTGAAAGGCTTAGCGTCTACAGATCGGGGTGTACAATCCTCCCTTTGTATAGGGTGAGGTCGTCTACCATCTGCCAAGGTTTCTAATTGGAGAGCTGGAGAAGGAGTGGAAACCATTGTTGTCTGGGCCAGTTTGGAGCTATTAGAATGGTCCTGTGGTCCTCTTCTCTTTAGAAGGATTTCAGGCAGAAGTGGTAGTGGGAGGAAATGCGTAAATGAAATGGTAACTATGTGAAGAAGGCATCCACACTCCATGATGATGCCTGTCTTGTTCTGGAACAGAATTTCTCCAGCTGAACACTGTCCTTGCTGGCAAAAAGTTCCACCTGTGGGGTTCCCCATTTTTGGTCTATGCTGAGAAAGATACCGTGGTGTAAGTGCCACTTGTGGGGGGGTCTGTCAAGTTCCTGCTGAGGTGATCTGCAATGGTGTTCTGTTCACCTGGCAAGTATTGGCTACGGGGTGAAGACCCAGAAAGTGGGGCTGCTTCCCAGACTTGCATGGCTAGATGGCACAGGGCATAGCAGGGAGTACTTTGTTGCCCGTTTATGTACCACATGACCATTCTGTTGCCTTGTCTGTACTACCAGAACCCCTGGTGTCCATTTCTCTTTGAAGGCCAGTAAGCCTTTTTGTACTGCCATGAGTTCTTTCCAATTTATGTGCCTCCTCCTCTTGGTCTGGGCATCACATAACCCATGGGTTTGGAGACATATGGTATGGGCCCCCACCATCTGAGGAGTCTGTGGTAAGGATTTGCCCTGAGGAGGGATTTGGAAAGGCAAGCCCTGACTTTGGGTGCAAGCCTGTACCAAACATGACAGCTTTAGTTTAAGGCAAGGTATGAGGTGAATTCGGGGGTCCACCCATTCTTCAGATACCACTG
This sequence comes from Protopterus annectens, assembly GCF_019279795.1. NCBI lineage: Eukaryota > Metazoa > Chordata > Ceratodontiformes > Protopteridae > Protopterus > Protopterus annectens. The sequence continues at coordinate 230,892,244 of NC_056733.1, forward strand.
AAGTGTCCTCATGTTTAACCTTGAGGCACCATGAGGATACAAGACGCCATGTACCCCAGACCTCTGAGAAATTCTCTAGCTGTTATGCACTGCTTGTGCTGTAAGTTCTGGAAGTAGCTGGTCAAAAAGGTGACCTTAACCAGGGGGAGGAAGGTCTTTTGGAGGGAAGATTCCAGAAAAGCTACCCTGTTTGGATGGCACAGTGATGGACTTTTTAGGTTTAATGTGAAACCCAAGGAGGCTAGGAGCTCCTGTGTGAATTTCAGGTCTTCCAGAATCTCTGCCGGGCCTGTGGCCTATATTAGGCAATTGTCCAGGGATGGGTAAAATCTGGACCCCTTTGGTCTTGCAGAAGGCAATGGTAGGAGCTAAGCATTTTGTGAAAACCTTTGGTGTAGTAGGCAGTCCAAAGGTCAGACCAGAAAACAGACAGTGATTTCAGCTTTCTCTGATGTGAAGAAAGCTTCTGAGAGACTTTGAAATGGGGATGTGCAGATAAGCACCTTTTAGGTCTAATGAGATCATGAATGCACGAGGGGCTAGCATGGGAAGCAGTTTCTGTACGGTCAGCGTTTTTAATTTTGGTACCCTGAGAAATAGGTTTAAGTTGAATAGGTCCTGAATGGGATGCCAAGACCTGGCTTTTCTGGGTATTGCGAAGACTGTCGAGAAAATTTCTTTCCATTTTTGATCTTCAAGAACCGGTTCCACTGCACCCTGGGAACAAAGAACTTGAATTTGTTCTACAGCCTGAGTTTTTTGGTTTTAGGTACATCTGGATATCCTGAGAATCCTAAAGGCTCTTTGAAAGTGAGTTTGTAACTATAGAATAATGTTTAGAACCCACTGATCTGCAGTAAAGTGGGTCCAGTAATGGTAGTAAAAGGGACAGCCTGCCTCCTAGCTTTGGGGTGGGGAGGGGAGGGGAGATGGTGGCAGAGGTTCATAATTGCTCTCTGGTAGGGGCAGGTGTCCTAGAAAGTCCCTTGTCTGCGAGACTCTGAGGTCCACTGCCCAGATCTTTGTTGTTGTGGTCTATGCCTGCGGGGGTTCTGTCCCTCTGAGGCTTTCACTGCTTACTCCTGGGTTGGATGGGAAAGGACCAATGCCTGACCAGAAAATTTCTGCTGAACCTGGGGGGTAGCGCCTGAAGAAAGTCCCTGACCGTTTGTGTGGATCTTGCCTTGTCCTACATCTTCTTGAGGACTGCTTCAGCTTTAAGCCCAAAAAGGCATTCATTTCAAGGGATACATCCAGATTAGCTTTTACGTGGTGAGGGAGAGGTTGCACTCTACACCAAGCATGTCTCCTGATCACTGTGCCAGTGACAGCAGCCCTGCAGGAGGCTTCCAAGATATCATACCCGCAGTGTACGGAATGTTTAGCTACTTGAAAAGTGGAATGGCACAGATCTAAAAGATAGTTAGAAAAGTTTTTATCCTCTAGACCTGACAGCTTTTATTTTAGTTGGTCAAAAATGGTTTGCTGGTATTTGGAATTGAGAGCTGAGGGCCCTCAAAGTAAGGGTAGCCAAAGTGTACACTTTCTTCCCAAATCTATCAAAAGCCTTACTTTCTTTGTTGGTAGGTAGAAGGTTCCTAGAGGTACTGGCACTAGACCCCTTGGGGCCTGGGGTGACCACTTCAGGGTCAGCAGTTGAGTTTTTGAACAGATATTTGTGACAGTCCTGGACCCTGCAGAACCGGTCAGGCTTTCTGGGTGCAAGAGGAAGGGAGTTAGGCTGTAAGCAGGCATACTGAAAAACATCTTCCACTACTTCCAGAGCAGATGGGATAGCTAGAGGTTTGTGTTCAGGGAGATCTATAAACTCCCTGACTCTCTTTTTGGCCTGTGGGTATTCTTCTGCTTCCCCCTGAAAGCTTTGTCTCACAGCATGAAGCGTCTCCCCAAAGTTGAGGTCTTTAGGCGGAGAGGCCAAGGAGAAATTTTCCTCTGGATCCGATTCCTCATATGAGGTATATGCGGGCCCTTCCTCAGAAGCACAATTGTCCCAGTCAGACTTCTTCGGAAAGCAGTGGACCAGGTAGGAGTTCGGGGGGGGGGGGGGTCCTCTCCTTTTTCCCTGTTATGTCCCCTGCAGTCTATCTGTACTTTACAATGTTAATGAGGTCTTCAGCTAATCTGATTAAATCTTACTGGGTGTCCCTGAAACTGGGAGCCCGTAGGCCTAGACAAAGGCCCTGTCAGAATGCCTCTCTTTGGTGTGGGTTGCCTAGCAGCATCCGTCTCCCTAGCGCCTGACTCTTTAGCTTGAAGATGCACCACAGTGGGCCTAGGCTATGGAAAGTCTCTGGTTAGCAGTTGGTCATTGGAAGCCATGGCCTGCTGAGCAGTCCTGGGCCCAAGTCAAAGGGACCGAATGCATGTCCGACTCCAAATGAGTCTTGACAGAGGGCTGGGTCACTGAACCAAAAGTCGAAGGCGGCTGCGAAACCACCTCACCTTCCTCATCACAAGTGTAGTAGGCAAGTCAAGGGGCAAATTAGTGTCATCCATGGACCTAGGCTTTAGCTTCTTATCCTTCTTGCCTCTAGGTAGCTTGAGTTCAGAATAACCGGCAGACGCCATACCACGTGACTGCTCAGATTCCTACCTCAGAAAATGAGCTAAAAACTCTGCTTTATGCCCAACAGTTCTAGAGTTAAACCTAGCAGAGTAATGACAGTTAGGGACATCATGGTCTGGGCCTAAGTAGATGATACAAATCATACGGAAGTCTCCGTGTGGAATTTATCACACCAGAAATTATTAACTTCATCTGACACGAGTCAAAGAAAAAAGAAAGGAGTTTCTCAATGCGGTACTTATCTTTCCAACATCTCTCTGGTGCAGACCGAACAATGCACTTGACATCTGCTTCGAGCAATGGAGGCAAGAAAAGACTGAAGTGATGACACAGGCTGGCTCCCCCTTTATACCACAGTGTGCTGATGTTCGATAAGGCATCCACTAGCCTGGGAGGTGAAATAAGTTTCTCTGGTAGTCACGCCGGCTGAGGGCTTTCATGGCAGGAAATCCCAAATGACAGGACTACAACAGAGAAACATGAACATCTTGCACTTGAATACAGACAGGGATAAACTCTGCTTTATGTGGACAAGGAGTCAGTTTCAGAGCACTGGCATCCTATGTTAGATATGCCTGTCCCTCCAAACCATTATATTCATGTTGCAGAACAGATTTAGATCCCTAAACAGTATTTCTGATGTTATTTGACTTGCTGAAGTGCAGTAAACCCACCAGTACTGGGTCAGAGGATGCTATGTATGCCAAACACAGGTAACCTCTTAGTAGACTACAGAATACAAGAGTATATCAACAGGGCTATGAAGCAGTCCACCTAGGATATGTTGTTTAGTCCTTGCATCCTTTCAGTAAGGTACCTCTGTGGAGATTCCAGTTGTTGCATATCTCTGGACAAGTACATACCAAAGGGGGCATTATATTCAACAATAGGGCTGAGTAAAGGGAGATAATGGCATCTCTACATCTAGACACAATCCCTTTGCTTATCAGCTATACAATATAGAAGGACTTTCTTACAATGGACACATGGTGGTCAAAAGTTAGGTCACTGTCCAACTAAGTTCCCAAATCCCAAACAGCTGGGTCAACTCTTAGGGGTATATTGTCAATGCAGTAGTTCTCTGGGCTAGATCACTTCCCAAAGGATACAATAATGCATTTTATGGCATTTAGTTTCAGTACAAGATTTCTGGCACCAGTTATTTATTTGGGACAAACCTTCCTGTAGGATGGCCAAGTCATTTGGGGATTCAATGACTGCTGGTTGCTTGTAGTCATCTGCAAACCTAAGTCAGCCACAGCCCTTCAGACTGAGTTTTGCTTTAGAAAAGTAGATGCCAAACAGGAGAGGTCCCAGTTCAGAACTTTGGAGGGCCTCACTGGTGACTGGTCTCTTTGTGGTGCTAACTTCTCCTATTGCTGATTTACTGCATCCTATCTGTGAGCCACTTTGCAAATCAGCAGGCGAGACAGGGGTTTATTCCAGTTTCCTCAGCTTTTCTACTATGTCAGACTGGGGAAATGTGTCAAAAGCTTTGGCAAGGTTACTATTTTACTTTCATTCACTCCTTTGGTTACCTTTTCAAAAAAATCCACCAAGATGAATACGTATGAACTGCCGTTAATGAATTCAAACTCAAGAATCTAGTGTTTGCAGGTTTCTTATGTGCTGACTAGTTCTATGATGTCTTTCGATGGACTGTACAAGGCTGGTCAGACTTGTGGATCTGTAACTGCCTGGGCCTGTGGAAAGTCCTCCCTTATGCAAGGTAATGACTGTAGCTGTTCGCCATTCCCTTGGTACAAAACCTGTATGGAGGCTGAGATTCAACAGTGTTAATGGTTTGGCTAAATTGTGATTCATGTCATTTAAGATGCATCCACGGATATTGAGAGGACCCATCAATGCAGTTTTTTTTTTACTTTTGATAGCACTTTTAGGACTCTGTCAGTTTCAGGTGTATTTTGACGGACAGCTATAAGGGAGAGGAGTAAAGTTACAGCTAAATTTATCAGCCAGTAAGTTTGCTATATATTCGGCCTCAGTATAGGAAACTTCACTCACAATCCGCTCAATGCATTGCTGCGCTGTGCTTTTGAGATTACAAACTTAACTAAAAAAATGCTTTGTGGCTGAGCTTGGCTTAGGTAGCCATTTTAGTCTCAAACTTTGCTTTGGTGATTTTACTTAGCTTCTGAACTGTTTGTTTCAGTGACAAGGGCTCTAACATGCTGGGAAAGTACAGTTGTACAAGTTTAACTTAACATAATAAATGTTCAAATAATCACTGATGCAGCAGCCTTAGCTGCAAGTCTAGTGGGGTTATACCCTGTTTTCAAAAAGCCATATATGAAGCCAAGGTCCTAGTAAGAGGGCCTTTGCTCTGGTAGACCCTGCCTGGAACAGATTTCAAATGGTAAGCACAACAAAAGTTAATACACCTTAGACAACAACTTGGAAATAGTTTGTTTTGACAGAGGTTGTCCCTTGTGAAGATCTAAAAGATTTAGCTCTGTCAAGATAGTACCATGGCAGTCTAACATCATCCAAGGTACGAAGTATCCTTTCTCTCTCATTTTAGGTACAGGAAAGAAACTAGAGAGGAGGATAGTTTGGCTTAAAGTAAACTCGGATACCACTTTAGGCATAAAAGAAGGATTAGTTCTGAAAGAAACCCTGTCCCTATGAAAAATGAGATGGGTATCACTCACCATAAGAGCTTGCGACTCAGCTACTCTGAGTGGTTAGAGTAAGCAGTAACGCAATCAGTACAACTGTTTTCCATGTTATGAACCTCAAGTCAGCCAGATTAGCTGGTTTAAATAGAAAGAATAGTTGTGTAACAACTTCCCATAACCTTAGATGTCCTTCTCTTCCATGTTACAGTATTCATAACAGTAGGGGAGGTTGCTGCCTGCAGCACTGGACATCCGGCCAGTATACCAAAGTCTTTGGAGGTGGGGGTACATACAACATCTGGTGTTAGAGCCATAAACTGACATAAGCTATAAAAGTGACATCTGCACGCACCCCCTTCAGAATGGACTGCCAAACACAGTAGTACCCTTGTCAAGTAAGAAGAGGAGAGATAAAGGCCTTTCAGACTCGCATGTAGGGCAAGACCAGAGTGCGCTTAAAAGGCCTGTGTCTGTTGCTGAGGTTACCTGGATGGGGGACAATGTCCCCCCAGGAAATAATAGGTGAAAAAATAAGGAGAGAAAATCAACAGTGGGTAGGAGGGAGGGACTAAATACTGCAACATGGAAGAGAGGGACATCTAAGGTCATGGTAAGTTCTTACAACTATTCTATGTCCTATTCTCATGTTGCAGTATTCATAAATTACAGTTGTGTACACTTACCATAAATGTAGATGTTCGAGTGTATTCACTGTTGCAGTCATTACATTTGGGTAATCTGCTGGCAGGCTGCCCTCAGTCGGCCTGAATTCCAAAGTCTTGGGTCCTGCGTCGGTTGCTGTCTCCTCTTCCATAACGTCAGGGGTATAAAACATGCAGCCAACGCCATTTTCTTTAGTTTTTCTTGCCCCCTATGTCAGGTTCCCCCAAAAAGGTTGCAAATATATATATATATATACATATATACATACATCAATACAAACTTTACCTTCATCTACAAGCAAATACACCATATAGGCTGTAGAAGATAGAGAAAGAAAGATAAACTCCAGAATGACAGGGGGATGGCAGGAGGGTAACCTGGACTGCAACAGTGAATACACTCGAACATCTACATTTATGGTAAGTGTACACAACTGTACTATGTTTCTCGTGTTTCACTGTTGCAGTCATTACATTTGGGGTAGAATCACAAAGCTATGGTTGGGGGGGGTGGAGCTAAACAGCATTAGGAGCGGCTATAAGGCCCTGCAGAACTGCAGTGACAAAGTCTGCTCTGGATTTAGAGTAGAGGCAAATGATAATGCTTTGTAAAGGTGTGAACAGAACTCCAAGTAGCAGCCTCTAGAATGTTTTTGGTTGGTACTCTCCTTAGAAAGGCTGTTGAAGTAGCTGCAGCTCTGGTGGAATGAGACCTAATGCCCTTGGGCACAGGTTTACCATGGTGTAAGTAGCAGAAACGGATGCAATGGCTTATCCACTTTGAAATTGTCAGCTTTGAAATAGCCTTTCCTTCTGATCCTGCAGCATATGACACTAGTAATTGCTCAGTTTTTCTTAGAGCTTTAGTCCTGTTTAAGTACAATCTTAGTTGTCTGTGTACGGTCCAAGGAATGCAGAATTCTTTCCCCCTTGTTCTGCGGATTTGGATAAAAGTTTGGCAGAAGAATTGTTTGGTTAAGAGCCACACTGGAAACCACCTTAGGCATAAAAGTAGGATTTGTCCTCAGAGATACCCTGTCTGGGTAAAATATGATAAAAGGCAATATAGCCATGAGGGCCTGTAGCTCTGAAACTCTTTTTGCTGAAGTAATTGCTAGACGCAGAGCTGTTTTCCATGATAAGAACTTTATATCAGCGGTAGCAGATGGTTCAAATGGAGGCAGGGTGAGCTTTTCCAACACATAATTTAGGTCCCATGCAGGCAATGGTGATCTTCTAGGAGGCCTTACATTTTTGGCTCCTCTAAGATACTGCTTTAGTAAAGGATGAGAAAAGATTGGTGGCTCTGTATTGTAATGAGCTGAAATGGCAGAGGCATGGATTTTAATTGATGAGAAAGATATGCCTTTGTCAAGTATCTCAGTTAAGTATTACAATATCTGAGGAATGTTTGGTTCTGCTGTATTAGTTCCTCGTGCTTGATTCCAAGCACAGAATCTCTTCCATTTTTCAGCATAAGATTTTCTAGTACTGGGCTTTCTGGCTTCCAAAATGACATCCATCACAGCTTTACTGAGAGGTGTTGTTTGTATGACTACATGATCAGCTATGCTGCCAGGTTCAGAGTCTGTAGTTGATTGTGCAGGATCTGATTGCTTTGCTGGGACAGTAGTTGTGGTCTTTGAGGCAAGGTCCAAGCTGGGTATTGAGACAAGTTCCTTAGGATTGGGTACCAGTATTGGCGGGGCCAGTCCGGGGCAATTAGTATCATCTTTGGTTTCTCTTCTCTGACTTTTAGGAGGACCTTGGGGAGAAGAGGCAGAGGAGGAAAGGTGTAAACTGATAGGTTTTTCCAACTGAAAGATAGGGCATCCACTTTCCATGCTTGTCTGTGATAGTCCTTGTGCAGAATCTTTTCAATTGATAATTTTGAGGAGAGGCAAATAGATCTATGTCTGGGCTCCCCCATTTCCCTGTTATCATGCTGAAGACTTCTGGATATAGTTTCCATTCGTGAGGGTCCATAAGGTTTCTGCTTAAATCGTCTGCCAGAGTGTTTTGTTTTCCTGGCAGGAATTGAGCTTGAAGATGTATTTGGTAGGTCAAAGCTGTGTTCCACAGTGTCATGGCTAATCTGCAGAGGAGGTATGAGTGTGTGCCCCCTTGCTTGTTTATATACCACATGACTGTGGTGTTGTCTGTTTTTATCAGTAGTTGTCCTGGATGAAGTAAGTCCTTGAAGGCTGTTAGGGCATTTTGAACAGCTAGCATCTCTTTCTGGTTGATATGCAGATGCATTTGTTTTGGTGACCATATGCCCTGAATGCATCTTCCTGCCATGTGGGCCCCCCAGGCATAATCTGATGCGTCTGTTGTCATGGTTTGGCTGGCAGGGGGTAGAGTGAATGGCCGTCCCATGTTTTGGTGACATGCCTTTGCCCACCATAGACACTCCTGTTGCAGGCAGGGAATGAAAGGAATCATTGTTTCCAGACTGTGAGAATGTTGACTCCATAAACATTTTAGGTACCATTGATGTTTCCTCATATGCAGTCTTACATATGAAATCAGCAGGATGCCATGAAGCCCAGAGCCTGCAGAATTTGTCTTGCAGAAGACTGGGTTTTTGTTGCCATCAGTTTGAAGTAAGTAGTCAGTTGCCTTTGTTTGGCATGAGGTAAGCCATCTGGGCAGTTGTATTCAAGCTTGCACCCAGGAATGTTATCTTTTCAGAGGGTACCAGTTGTGATTTCTTTTTGTTTATTGTGTACCCTAGGCATGTTAGAAGCATCTTCACAAACGCCAGGTGTCGAAGAACAATGTCCTTGTTCTCTGCTTGAATGAGACAGTCGTCCACGTAAGGATATATTTGTATACTTCTTTGTCTGCAAAATGCAATTACTGGTGCCAGGCACTTTGTAAAGACCCTGGGTGCAGTAGATAAGCCAAAGGGCAGTGCAGAGAATTGGTAATGCATTAAGCCAGCCTTGAATCTGAGGTATCTTCTGCACGATTGTATTATTGGGACATGCAGGTATGCCTCTTTTAGGTCTAAAGTCACCAGCCAAGCATTCTTGCCCAGCATGGGCAGAAGCTGCTGCAAAGTCAGCATTTTGAATTTTGGAATGTCCAGGTATGTGTTCAAAATCGATAAATCCAGTATTGGCCACCAGGTCTTGTCCTTTCTGGGTACCAAGAACAGTTGAGTAAAAACCTTGTCCTTTTTCCTGTTCTGGTACTGTCTGAATAGACCCTATATCCATGAGGGACATAACCTGTTTCTGTGCCTCTGCCCATTGATTTTTTTGGCAGATCTGGCCAACCATTTGCCATTGGCAGAGTGTGGAAATGGAATCTGTATCCCTGTGATACGATGTTTAGTACCCACTTGTCCTGGGTTAACAGCCAATTTTAAGCAAAAAGTGCTAATGTTCCCCCCTATGGGTCCTGCCAAAAGATAAGTGCTTGGTGAAGGCAGGGAGAAGTCATTGGGATTGCTTTCTGTAGGTTTGCGCTTTATCTCCTCCAGATTTGGAGGTGGAAGTGCCCCATTGCTTTGACCTGTATGAATCTTGCGCCTGGTATCCGGAACCCTTAGGGCATCTGGATTTGCCCCTTTGAGCTGTCTGACACAGGAAAGGACCAATTTTTGTCAGTCCAGTGTCTACTGAATCTTGGTGGCTGCACTTGTAAGAAATCTTTAACAGTTTGCATAGACTTAGCTTTGTCTTCCATTTTCTTTAAAACCTCTTCTGCCTTAATACCAAAAAGAGAATCATGTTGTAAAGGTGCATCAAGCAATTTAGCTTCAACATGATCGGGTAAATTTTGTTCCTTTAACCAGGCATGCCTCCTAATCACAGATCAATTAACTGCGGCCCTGCAGGAGGCCTCTAAGGAATCAAAACCACATTGCAAAGTATGCTTTCCAACTTGTTTAGCTGCATGCAATAATTCCTGCAATTCTTTATTTTCTGCACATTCTGAGATCAACATCATTTTCTGTTTCAGCAATCCCATAACATGTTGTTGGTACTTAAGCATATGAAATTGACAGTTTAAGGCCCTGATTGCCAAGGTTGCAGATGTATAAACCTTTTTTCCCCATCTGTCCAGTGCCCTTGAATCTCTGTCAGAGGGGGTAGGATTTTTTTGCTGTTGAGGCCTCAACTCCTTTTTGACCCTGTGAAATAGTTTCAGGATCAGCAGCAGGGTTTCTAAATAAAAATTTATGTGAGTCAGGGACCCTGTAATATCTGTCAGGCTTACTGGGAGCTGGAGATAAGGAGTCAAGGGACAAGCTTGACTCCGAAAACACATCATCCACAATGTCTAAAACAGGGGAAATGGCTAAAGACCTGTGCTGAGGGAGAAGGAAATCCCTGAGCCTCTTTTTTGATTCTGAGAAGTCTTGATTCTCCCAGTGAAAATGCTCCCTCAAAGTATGCAAGGTTTCTCCAAATTAATAATCCTCAGGAGGAGATGCAGATGGAATAGACTCCTCAGCATAAGAATCCTCATAGGGAGGTATAGATAATTCCTGATCAGAAGAGGAATCAGAAGAAATAGAAACCTGATCTGAAGATTCATAATCAGTGTCTTGCTTAGGCCTCTTATCAGGCGGGGGATGGGTACCCCTGATCAAGGTAATAAGGTCTTCAGCCATTTTGATCATCTGTTTTTTAGGCATAGAGACCTGTGCACGTGGCTCATGCATCTTTTTTTAGTTTTAGAAGCTGCTTTTGTCTTTGGTTTTGCAGCTGTCGTCGGTTTGATATACAAATGTTGAGTTGAATACACCCTCAGAAGCCAGTGCCTGCTCAGCGGCTCCGGACCCATCCGAGGGAGATACATCTGTCGGTCCAATACTTTGAGCATCTTTCTGTATGCCGGACTCCACATGGGTGTTGGTAGAGGTCTGCGACTCGAAGGTAGAAGGTATCAGGGGCTGCAAAAGCTCCTCACTGAGTACCGGCGAACGGTTCAGGAGAAGCTTCGTCTTCGGTTTTGGATCTCGACTGCCTTTCTCTGTCCTTTTATTTGTGTTTTTTATGTACGCCGGTAGTTGGATTGCTATCCGGCGACATTTCTGGGTAGCTAAATCTGTTTACAAAATACTTTGATGCAAAAACATACCGACGCTTAATAGTGCATTGGTTAAATCTAGCACAAAACCGACAGCCAAGCACGTTGTGAGATCAGGGCCTAGGCAAGGAATACAGTATAAATGGAAATCCTTATGAGGTATTTGCTTCCCACAAGTAATGCAATTATTAACTTTTTCTGACATTGGTAAAAAGCAAGAAAAAAAAAGTTTTCCCCAACAGGGTACTTAGCTTTAGTGAAGACTTCGGTTCTGAAACTCAAACTCGAATATTTCAGTAGTAGGTCGACCAGCACTTGCAAAATGCTTCTGCTTCGGGCACTGCACAGCAAGAAAGACTAAAGAAAATGGCGTTGGCTGCATGTTTTATACCCCTGATGTCATGGAAGAGGAGACGCCAACCGACACAGGACCCAAGACTTTGGAATTCAGGCCAACTGAAGGCAACCTGCCAGCAGATTACCCAAATGCAACAGTGAAACAAGAAGAACATTAGAAGGGAGAGTACCAGAGCTGTTAGGTATGAGGCTGGGTGGAAGGATGTGGTCCTTGGTCAATGAGACCTTGAAGGATAGATCTGGCAAAGGCAGTTCTAGCCCTGGAGACAAAATCTAATTTGTAATGCTTGGTAAAAGTATGAACTGATGCCCAAGTAGCTGCTTCTAGGATAGAGGCGTAGTCTAGCCCTTTGAAAAAGACAGCTGCTCTGGTGGAATGGGCTTTAACATTTCCAGATAAAACTTTGCCATGAAGGGAATAACATGTACAGATGGTCTTGGAGATCCAAGAAGACGTAGTCTGTTTGCAGACAGCCTTTCCTAAAGCCCTTTGGTGAAAGGAGATGAACAGTTGGCCAGATTTCCTGATAGGTTTGGATTTGTGTAGATAATACCCAAGTTTTCTGTGGACATCTAAGGAATGCAGAGGAACTGAGGTTGAGGAAAGAAAACAGTGAGGTTAATGGCCTGGTTTAGCGAGAGCTCATTAACCACCTCAGGCATTATGTAAGATAAGATAAGGAGGAATGGCCATCAGGGCTTGTATTTCTGATACCCTCCTGGCAGATGTGAGAACCACCAGCAGAACTGTTTTCAAGGTACATAGTTTGAGTGATGCTGAGTGTGCTGGCTCAAAAGGTGGTAACGTAAGTTTCTCAAGTACAAAATTTAAGTCCCAAGGTGGAGGTATAGGTTTGCGGGGGGGGGGGGAGGGGTTCTGATGTGGAGGACCTTCAAAAATAGCTTAACTTCCAATATGGATACCAGAGGAGGAGTCAAGGACAGACGAGCAGAAATGGCAGACAAGTGGACCTTAACTGAGGACTATGTTAGTCCTGAATGAAGCAGCTCATACAAGTAAGAAGAAGGACCATAGGTACAGGAATGAGAAAAGGGTCCTAGTTTTTCTTTTGACACCATCTGGAGAATCTTTTCCATTTTGATACATAGTTTCTTCCCAGTGCTAGAGTTTCTGGCCTCCTGCAGAACATTGAGTACGTTGTCTGAGTATAGGTGTCTGAGTATAGGTGTCTGAAGGGGATTAGAACCCTATCACCCATAAGGTCAGTCTGAGGTTGGTCACCTGAGGGTGTCCTAGGGATCGCCTGTCCTGTGTATGTCTAATTGGTGGGTAACCTGTGATGATTGCCCTTGGCTAAATGGTGGAGAAGGGGAAACCAATGCTGTCTTGGCCAAAAGGGGGTCAAAAGCAGGATTTTTGGTTTGCCCCTATGAATCTTCAGAAGGACCTTCTGAATTAGTGTGAAGGGGGGAGGCAAAGAGATACGACCCCGCCCAAGGAAAAAGAGAAGGCGTCAACCTTCCAAGTTTGAGGATGTGGATTCCTTGTGCAAAATAGAGGCATCTGTCTGTTCTAGGAGGAGGCAAACAGATCTGCTTGCGGAATACCCCACCTGTGAATAAGATCCAGGAACACCTCTCTGTGAAGCATCCATTCCTGAGAGGGTGCAGAAGTTCTTCTGAGAGTGTCTGCCATAACATTCTCTGCTTAACAAATGTACACTAATTGCAGGTGGATATGCAGCGTTGATGCTAAGGTCCAAATCCGAATGGCCAGACTGCACAGAGGGTGAGATCTCGTACCCACCTGCTTGTTTAGGTACTACAGGACAGTCACATTTATCCGTGATTACTTTCAATATGCCTGGGACCAGGGCTTGTTGGAAGGTTTGCAGGGCTAGAGAAAGTGCTTTCATTTCTTTGATGCTGATATGGCCCCTTTGTCTGACAGTAGAGCATTTTCCCTGCACAGTGTTTTGTTTTTGGTTGTGCATAAGCACCGCTCCCCATCCTACATCTGAGGTGTCTGTTAAGATCTGCTTTAATGGGGGAGGTACCTGTAGGGGGATGCCCTGGTTGAGATTGATGGCAGAAATCCATCACTGTAGTTCTTTCTTCAGGCATGGTAGGAGAGGGAGAGGAGTATCCAGAGGGTGCGAGCACTGGCTCCACTGAGTTTTCAGAACCCACTGGATCTTCCTCATATATAGTCTTGCCAGAGGGAGCATGGGTATCAGGGATGCCATGTAGCCCAAGACTCTTAGGAATTCTCTGACTGGTAAATGAGGTTAACCAAGGAGGTTTTGGAAGCACAGGGTGAGGTCAGTTATCCTCTGATCTGCTATGAAGGCAGTCATCCTGTCTGTTCTGATCTTGCACCGCAGGAAAATTAGGTCTCGAGTTGGGGTCAACTGGGATTTTACCTTGTTTACAATGAACCCTAACTCTGCCATGGTAAAGGCCACCCTTTGCAGGTTGTGGTACAGGGTTTGACAGTCCTGGTGTAGTATTAACAGGTCATCTAGGTATGGGTATATTTGGATTCCCAGAGTTCTGCAGGGGGGCAATCACTGGAGCTAGGCACTTTGTAAATACCAGAGGTGTTGTGGAGAACCCAAAAGGTAATGCAAAGAATTGAAAACGTAAGGAACCTAGTGAAAAACACAGGAACTTCCTGTACTCTGGGTGCCTGGGAATATGAAGGTAGGTGTCCTTCAAATCCAGAGCAACCTAAAGGCCTGGTTTGGGATAAGAGGCAAGGAGAGTAGCTGTAATGTCAGCATTTTGAAGGTGTGGACCTTGAGGAAAAGGTTCAGAACAGATAAATCCAGAAATGGTCTCCAAGGACCATCTTTCCTTGGTACTAGAAACATCCTTGAGTAATGGCCCTTGTTTCTTTGTTGGACAGGTACCCTTTTCTATGGTGTCCTGAACCTGTAATTGGTAGAGAATGGAGGGGAAGAGATGAATCTGGTTTGATGGAGGCTGAGATATCCCCTGGAAGGGGGGCAATGTCCACCAACTCAAAGTAACCTCTCTGAATAATGAGGACTTATTTTTCTGATGTGATCTTCTGCCAGGAGAGTATGGAAAGGGTGAGATGAAGGGAGAGGGGGGTGTTGGGATGTAGAGGCTTTGAGTCACAATGGAGGTGTGCTGGCTTGGTCATACTGACTCCGAAAGGAAGTGGAAGAAGCAGTGGAGAGGGGGTTCTAGGAGTGGAGTACTTCCTAGGTTGCCTTCTTCCTTTTGCCTGGAGTGGAGCTGAATGAGCAGACTGTCTCATAAGGAAGCTAGTCCTTTGTGGTATCTGTGACTTCTGAAGATAGGTGACACCAGCAAATGTTTTAGATTTTGTAATTCCTTTCCCTTTTCTTGAAGGGATTTGAGTAGTTCTCCTGAGGCTTGTCCAAAGACAGCCTTATTATTCAGAGGGGCGTCTAGCAAATTGGTTTGAACATCCAACGTTAGAGGTTGTAGTCTCACCCAGGAGTATCTCCTAAGAACAGATCCAGAAGCTGTTGATTTTGAGGCGGCTTCTACAGCATCATAGCTGCAATTTAAGGAGTGCCTAGTCACTTGAGATGCTGTGGAAAGAAGGGTGTTGAGCTGTGTCTTAGCAGGTGAGTCTGCTACCTCAGGTAGGAGTGCTGAGGCCTTGGAGAGCTTATCCAAGATAAACCCTGCCATGTGGGTTTGGTAATTAAGGGCTCTAATAGCAAGAGTGGAGGCAGTATAGACCTTCTTACATAGTCTATCCATGAACTTACTGTCCTTGTCAGCAGGGTAAAGAGAAGAAGGGAGCTGTCTGGAGGATTTATCAGCACACACTGCTATTACTGCAAGATCTGCTGGTGGATTCTTAAAAAGGAGCTGAGTGTCTTGAGGCACTCTGTAGAACCCATCTGGATGTTTGGCAGGAAGGGGTTGGGAATCAGGGGCCTGAGAAGCAGCCAGAAAGGCATCTTGAACGGTTGGAAGTAAGGGAGGGACAGCAGAAGGGGGAGGGGTGCTCCATCTGAAGTAAATCAAAGTACCTCTTCTTTGTATCAGAGACGTCCGGAGCCTGCCATTTAAAATGTTCCTTCATAACAGAGATATCTCCAAAAGTGAACTCCTCTCCTGGAGATTCGGGGCTGATGGAATCCTCTTCCTCACGATAGATAAAGTCCTTTGGGGAATCAATTTGTGAGGAGAAGATCAGAGATTCCCTCAGGGGAAGAATCTTCTTCCTCTGATACCTCTAAGGCCTGCACTGGAGGAATGGCAGCTTGGGGTAGTTGTGTTTGAAGGGCCTGAAAAGGTTCTGTGAAAAAACTTCCCACCCAGGAACAGGTTGTTGTTCTGAGTGTTTCAACTTCTGTTTCCGCTTCAGAGAAGAGGATGGCTGTGTCTGTTTAGCAATCGTGGTCTGGGAGGATGGCAGGGTAGGAGTAGGCCCCTCTGAAGCCACGAGCCGTAGTCGTCCCCCCCCTCCACATCAGGAGCTTATGGCTGTTCTACCTCAGCAGATGTATTCATAGTTTCCACCAACCTGGCTGCAACTGAGGTTCCCGGTATAGGTTGAGAAACGGAGGTCTGATGAAGAATCAGGCTTTCATCTGCCTCAAGAGCCTCACCGGGCGCCTGAGGTGCAGCGTAGGAATCGGGCCTAGCTTTTTTGGCCTTTTTCCAAGATGGCTCATCAGAAGTGCCTACCCCACCCTCCATTCCTAGCGCTAGTCGCCAAAGTCTTTGGTTTTCCAAATATAATTTCAGAGCAGCCAGATGGCTGCAAAGAGTTTTTGATACAAAAGATTTACAAATCGCACATAACATACAGTTGTGGGCCTTGTCTAAGCAAAAAACACACTGATTGTCTGTGTGACCGTGTGAGGAATTTGTCTCCCACAAGCACACTTCCCCTTTCTAGTGGGCATGTACATCTGAAAACTAGACAAGGATAACAAAACCCCCAACGGGGCACTTATCTGCATGAGTTATCTGAATAAAGTGAGCGAACTGCTTCTCGAGCTGGTGATCAGGAGTCTGACGTTCATTGCGGCAGAAAAATTCTGGAGGGGGTATGTGCACACATCACTTTTACACCCTACATCAGTTTGCGGCCCTGACCCCAGACGTTGCACATACCCCCCAACCTCCAAAGACTTTGGTATACTGGCCGGATGTCCGGTGCTGCAGGGCAGCAACCACCCCTACTGTTATGAATACTGCAACATGAGAATAGAAGGACATCAAGTGTTAGCTACTCTAACACAAAATTAAGACCCTAGGAAGGGTGCACTGGTTTACTTGGAGCCCTCTTTTTTTTTCAAACACCTTTATTGAATTATCACTTGTGACATGGACAAATTTACATTCACATAAAAGTAATCAAACTATATTAACAAACACTGTACTTCACATATCTTGCTTACTTCACATATCTTGCTATATCTCATACAGTTTAAGCAATATTACACACACAAAAGCAAGAATGGAATAATTTAAGAAATGTCTTCATTAAACATGACTTACTACATAGGCAATCATACATTTATATAAATGAAAATAAACCACACAAACAGAATCCTAGTCACAATCAATTTACATCACAAACTATACTGACATTTCCATTTGCAAGCATTATACATCACTTATAATCTACCTAATCTTTCTCACTCAAACATTACATAGCTCACTTAAGTCCTGCTGCTTTTTAAGCCTTATGCCTCCCTTGTATGTAATGTTCCCACCAATTCCCATTTTTTCCTACGTAGTTTGTTCCTACTCTTTTCTAAATATCTCAATTCAGTTGTTTTCTTTCTGTTACTATATTCACTACTTCCAGTATAGTTGGTTTAGATTTTGATTTCCATTTTCTAGTAATTAGTTTTTGGCAGCCACCATTAGACACAGCAAGGCCTTACCATGAATAGGCAATTCCAGTTCTGTCATAGCTCAGAAAAATCTCTCTCGTCAGACCAATCTGCCCACTCAACATCTCCGACAGTGCATCCCACAGGAAATCCTTACCAGCTCACTGCACTCCCAGAAAATATGTTCCCAATTACCCCTTTGCACCTCCAACAATTACTGTCTATCCAAGGAAAAATTCTCTGGAGTCTACTTGGGGTATAAAAACATGTACGTAAACATTTCCACAGAAAAATCCTAAATCTTCTAGATTTTGTTGCATATTTGGGAGACGTACATATATCCTCCCATTGTTTCTTTGTGAATTGCTTATCCAATCTCTCTTCCCAATCCTTTCTAACCTCCTCTGATCGATTCTTATAGTTCTTGTACAGTATTTTATATCCTCTACTAATTATTCCCTTTTTAATGACCGCTTCTGTTCTAGATTCTATTAAAAACTCTACCAGTGTTGGATCTTTTATTTAGGACCCCCCCCCCATTTCTTTCTCTTTGCTTATACTCTGATATCAATTCCTGATAGGGAAGGCAATCTCTAACCTGCAGTCCAAATAAATTATTGTGTCTTCCCATTATATCATCATTCCCTCTCTAGTTCATTTACTTGGAAGCCTCTTATGCAAAACCCCTTTCTAGAACATTTTGACATGACACTCCCTTGAAGGTAGAGGAACCATGTGCAGACATTCTAAAATGGCTGAGAAATGAACCTTGACAGAGGAATAAGAAAGGCCATAGGTTCATAGGTTAGTACTAGGCTAACTGTCCTTGCAAGCCATTTTAAGCCCTGCCAATTATCCCTTGTGAGACTCAAACCCTGCACTTTCTGTTTGTAAGGCAAACACCTTAACCATTAGGCCACCGTCCCAACCCAAGGATAGTAACTCACATAAATATTGTCAAATTAGAAAAAACTAGCCCTGAGTGCGTGCTGGTTATGTTGTTGGC
Organism: Protopterus annectens; assembly: GCF_019279795.1. Taxonomy (NCBI): domain Eukaryota; kingdom Metazoa; phylum Chordata; order Ceratodontiformes; family Protopteridae; genus Protopterus; species Protopterus annectens. The sequence continues at coordinate 230,910,360 of NC_056733.1, forward strand.
ACCAACTAAAAAGCCTTTTCCATTTGCTAATACATGATTTTCTAGTAGAAGGCTTTCTTGCCTCCATTAATACCTGCTGCACATCCTCAGAAAACAATCCCCTAAAAGGAATTAAGACCCTATCATCCAGTCAGTCAATTAAAGATGACTAATGCTGGGGTGCATCAAACACCACTGTTGTTGTGAGAGAAGATCCAATCTGTGAGGAAGCTTGTGGTAACTCCTCTGGCCATTTCTAAGAGAGAGAACCATGGCTGCCTGGGCCAGAACACAGTCATTACAATGATCTTGGGGGTATCCTTCGGAATCTCCAAAAGGACCCTCAATATTATTGAAGAGGCATACAGGAACATTCCCTTCCAAAGAAAAGAGGAGGCATCTGTCTTCCAGGCCTTCCTGCATGGTGCCCTGGGACAGAATTTTGCCAGCTGATTGTTCAGAGAAGGGGCAGAGAAGTCTACTTGAAGAACTCCCCTCAGATAGATCAAATCGTGGATGACCTCTACCTAGTTTCCACTCATGAAGTTCTACCCGGGGGTCCATTTTGCTCAAAAGGAATGTAGGACGTGTGCAGAGTGAGATTGTGCTGTGAAGCTATCGCCCAAGCTAACATGGCTAGTTTGCAAAGGGGGTATGACCTGGTTTCCCCTTACCTGCTGTGGTACTACGTGACTGTGGTACTGTCTGTAACCACTTGAAGAGGCCCTGGGAATCAGTTATTGGTTCAGAGTCGATTGCCTTGATCAGAGCAAGTATCTCCTTGATATTTGTGTGTTTATATCTGTCTTTGATGTTCCACCCCCCCTGCACTTTTATCCCTCCTAAAACTGCTCACCCCAAGCAAAGTCTGAAGTGTCTGTGGTGACAGACTGTTTTGAGGCAGGGAGGGAGAAGGGGAGACCTGAATATAAGGATATCAGCTGTCTCCACCAAATGATTTCTCTTCTAACAAACCGCAGTATTGGGATCTGAAAAGATAAAGGGTGTTGATTCTGGGAACAAAGATTTTAGATACAACTGTATCTTTCTCATGTGGAGAATTGCTAGGGGTATCAAGAGAACCATATATGCCACGAGACCCAAAGTCCTGAGGTATTCTCTCAGCATGACCAAAGTTTGAATGGAAAACCTTAGATACAGATCTAAATAAAGATCTAATTTTTTCCTGTGGAAGAAAAGTTCTTCCTGTGTGAAGGAATCAAAGACTTTTGAATGTTTTCTTGGACTCCCAGCTTGTGCAATATGTTTTTTGGTAAAATCCAGTTCCTAGAAATAAATACACTGCTTGGATGTCAGCAAAGAAAAAATTTGGAAAACCTGAAAGAACATCAACCAGAAAAGGTGTAAAGAAGACAATGTCTGTGTAGGATTCTGCAGCTGTTCAGCAAAAATCAGGTCAAGCTTCAGCTTTGGTTCAAGAAATGGCTTCAAGTAATTTAGAGGAAAAAAATAAATCAAATGTACTCACAGATGATTAAAATAAATGAAACACTGAAGGAATATATCAGTTCAAACTACAAAAGGCTGGAAAAATATATAAGAAGCTTTAGCTTTTCATTCAGCTGAACTGATATAACTGCAAAAATCAGAGGTTGATATGAAGGAAAAAGCTGGCTGAATATGAGGTTTCTAAAGAACAACCGTTTAAAAAAATAGAGTTAGAAGACAGAATGCTTAGGCAAACCTGAGATTTCCTGTTATACCACAGAAACCAGAAGGAATAGACTATTAAATTTATAAAGAAAAAAATATGTTGTGTCACAACAGGAAGCTGCAACAACAAAATGAAGTAACTTAACAGGACATCAACAGAAACTGTGTTTAGAGCTTTCATTTGTTTCATTACAGAACTTCATCAGGTTTCATTTTGTTGTTGCAGCCTCCTGTTGTGACACAACAGCGTTTATTATTTATTAGTTGTGGCTGACGCTGTGTGGATATTAACTTATACTGTATTAAATTTATAAAAGCACAAGTATCTGGATTGGTGTTCCACAGCAGAATTTGTTAATTGAAAGTGTACACAGAATGTATGTTCCAAAACTGGCCATGAGAAAAGCAGCCAAGAACTATATTTGGAAAGATGCAATCATATCAGCAGAAAGAATTTAAACTAACAATTGTGGCAGAAGTGCAAAGCATTAAAAACTGGAGACAATACAGTGCTTTTAGAAAGTGACTATTCATTGTACAACAGGCAGGAAAAAAGCAAATTTATCCCAGCAATCAGGGAATGTCAAGATGCAAGTGTGACATTCAAACTGCTGCATCTAGCTGTCTTTAGTGTTTTTTTTTTTCCTGGGGGATCAAAGTAATTTTTTTTGATGCAGAGCAGGCTAAGGAGAAAATAAAGTTTATCCAATAAAAAGTCAGCAAGCAGACATGCACTCTGCTTCTCAGTGTTCTGATAGTAAGGATCACAGAGACACTTTGCCAGGGAAACTTTTTCCAATTCTCGAAAGGAAAAAAAATTGATGGACAGAAAAAAGCACAGGGGATGACTAGAAGATTCAGCAGTATCTTGTACTTGAACCAGTGTCTGGTGTTAGGAGATGGAGATGAACAGGAAGACCAACAACTCTGAAATTAGTGAATACAAGACTATAAAGCATCTTATCGCATTTGTGAAATATGGATGTCCTATTCATATGTTGCTCTATCCATAACATGAGGGAGTCTGCCTCTAGTCGACTCGTACATCCAGCCATTTTACAAAAGATAGTGGTTACTGCGAAGGTATGTGCGACGTCCAGCATCTCTCAGCAAATGTCAGCCATAAACAGATGTCGGGTTTAAAACAGACCAGCACGCACCTACCTCAGAACTTTTCTGCCACCTGTGTGACTGCCAGCTCAAGTCGTCGCCCACTTGTAGAAGTGACTTCATGCTGTCCACATTCAGGTAAGTACCCCATAGGGGGTTTTGATATTTTTTTGCTGCTGTGTTTTGGGTTCATGTCTGGTAGAAAGGGCAAGTGTCAGAGTGGAAGGCAAATTCCACATAAAGACTCGCATGAACTCTGCCTATTCTGTCTAGGCCAAGACCTCGACCACACCACTTATCAAATCTGTCAGGCCTTTGTCCCCAAAACCCTCAGAAGTCATCTTGCAGTGTTAAAGTTATATCTAGAGAACCAGCACTTGAAATATCTATCTAAAAATATGGACCAGATGTTGGGAACCTCAGAAGAGCCGCCTGCAAAAAAAATGGCCAAAAAATCTCTGACTGTTGCAACTGTGCCCTTTATTCCGGCCATAACTCTTGAGGCAGTGAAGACCTGGAGTCAGAGCTGGAATCTGTGGATCTTCCACTGAAGGATACCCAGGTGGAAGCCTTCAAAGAAGCCACTGCGTGTCCCAGAGGGAGTCCAGGTGTTTGATTCGGGCGCCTGGGGGCGGCAATCTAGGCTTATTATTTCCGCGGGCCGACATGGGGGTTCCGAAATTATTGTCCGCAAAGATTATCTCGGATGCTGTGGACTGCTCCCCCCAGCATCTGGCTGCATCACAGACATCAGCGTCTGATGCCTACAAAAAGAAGAAGCAGAAGACAAAGCATATCGCTCCTTCTCCGACATCTGTACCTTCCGACCAGGCACCTGACTGGCAGGCCTTTACTCAAGGACTACTTAATGCCTTCCTTGCATTATATCAGGCCTCTGCCCCTGCCCAGGTCTCCTCAGCTTCTACCCCTAAGGGTAACCTAGTTACTGGCTTATCCTCTGAACAGAATTCTTCAGGGGATGAATCCCTTACTTACACTTCCCAAATTGCCTCCCCTCTGGGGTATGCTTCTCCAGAGGAGGAGTCAAATGGTACAGTTTCCCCAGGGGAAGACATTACCTTTGGGGAAACTATTGTGCAGTTGAAGGATTTTAAGTGGGACTGTAGCCAAGTTACTGAGACTCAAAAGAGGTATTATGACCTCTTACAAATGCAGTCCCCTAACCCATCTGCAGTCCCTCCTGTGTGTCCTGCCTTTCTGGATGCCTTCCTGACTGCCTCTAAAAATCCGGATTCACAACCCCCTGCACCTAAGCGCCCAGACAGATTTTACAAAGGCCCTGAAGATGCAAAATTTCTCTTCAAGGCTCCTTCTGCAGATCTTCCACTATTTTGGTGGCTGCAGATAAAATCTCAAATTTCTCCCCTTCACCTCCCTCCTTCCCTCTGACAAGGAAAGCAGATTAATGGAACGCCTAGGCAAACAAGTTTACATGTCTGCCACTTAACAGTGAGAGCTACTAACTACCAAATGCACCAACATGGCCAAATACTCATTGGCCCTTCTTTCTGATGCAATTAAGCAATTGTGTGACCTCCCCGATTCCCCTTGTCAAGGCAAAAATCTCTAGTCTCTTAAATTCTGCAGTCAAGTAACTAAACACTCCATTAAGTGTAGTTATGATGCAGTAGATGCTTCATCTAGAGTTGCAGCCTCAGGTTCTGTCATCAGGAGATATTCCTGGCTTAGGCTGCAGCCTCTCCCTGAAGACATTAAGTCAAAACTCATGCATGCTCCCTTGGACAACAAAGCTTTTTTTGGTTCAGCAGATGCTGATCTCTAAGGCCCTTCAGGTGAAAGGTAAGGAGCTCCAGGAGCTGAGACACATTTTTGTCTCCCGAGTTCCCTGCTTTCAGTGGAACTATCAGGCTAAAACTACATTTGTGAGAAGTTCTGCCATGCAAATGCCATCCAAAGGGAAAAAGGATACCAGGAAACAGACTCCCCCCCCCCAAGTCTGCTCCCCATACCCCAACTCAAAAACAGCCATTTCAGGTCAAGCCTGTTAGTCTGTGACTACCAGCCCTTAAATCCAGGCACCCCTCTCTCCGTGCATCTCTCCCTGTCTTATCCGGCTTGGAAGCAGGTTACCCAGGATTCTTGGGTTCTCTCTATTATAAAACAGGGATATTCCATGGTGTGAGAAACCAGACCCACTTTCAAAACATTCCTCAACCCCCCCCCCCCAAGACCAAATTACTTCCTTTCTCCCAGTTCTGCAGGACCTTCTCTCTCAAGGCACAATCCCTCTTCAATTAAGAGGAAAAGGATTTTATTCCAGGATGTTTCTGGTCACCAGAAAAGAAGGTCCCTGAAGACCAATCTTGGATTTGTCCCATCTCAACATCTTCCTCCACGTCTCCTCCTTTTGGATGCTCACACTTCCAACTCTGCTTCCCCTAATCCTCCCCCTCAGGCCTCCTTACTTTTCAGGAAATTCAACCATTTTTCAGTGTGTTCTGCACACTTTCAGTTCTGTGCTTAGCCATTTGGTCTCTCTATGGCCCCAAGAGTGTTCACAAAGTGCCTAACCCCAGTCATTGCCTTTGCCAGAACACGGGGGGATCCAACTCTTCCCCTATTTGGATGATATCCTGATCCAGACCCAGTCCACTTAACTCGTCTTACAACATATATACTTCACCATCTCCCTCTTGAGAGGTCTGGGGTTCACAACAGACCTTCAAAAATCCTCCCTGATACCCTCACAGGATCAAGTGTTCTTAGGCTGCAGGATCTTAACAGGACAAATGATGGCCTATCTTCCTTCAGACAAGATTATGTCCCCCTCTTCTTATTGCAAGGGGATACTCCCACACCAAGCCCTGTCGGCCAGAGTTTCTCAGGCTCTTTGGATTCATGGCCTATACCATGCTCATGGTTCCCCTAGGAAGGCTACACATGAGGAAATTCCAATGATACTTAAAGACAGTCTGGAAGCAACACCTGCACCCCCTGGAATTCATGGTTGCCCTACTACCATGTCTTTCCAGGGAACTGAATTGGTGGATAGCCCAGATATTGGCCAACCCAGACCTGCTACTACAACCCCCCCCCAATCAGGACCTGTGCACAGATGCTTCAGACACAGGTTGGGGAGCAACGTTAGAAGTATGGAGAGTGAGAAACACTTGGTGCCTGAACCAACAGAGGGAGCACATCAATATCAAGGAGATGAGAGACTTGATATTGGCCGTCCAAATCTTCAAGGATCGAATCCTGCCAGGAGTGCTGAGGTGGTACTCAGACAATACCACTGTGTTGTGGTACATCAACAAACAGGGGGGACAAGGCCCTACCTCCTGTACAGATTGGCAATGCACGAGTGGGAAATCACCCTAGAGAGACAAGAAAACCTTCTAGCCGTCTACATACCTTCAAAAGAAAATGTGATGGCAGATACTCTAAGCAGGGCAATGACTCAAATCCCACGAACGGAAGCTAAACAGGGATGTGTTCCTGGACCCGGACCATTGATGGGGTATACCACAAGTGGATCTTTCTACCTCCCTCATGAGCAGACAATTCTCATCCTTCTGCTCCAGGACACATTCTCCCGAATCATGGAGGGTGGATGCTCTTTCATTCCCTTGGGAGAGGATGTTCGCTTATGCATTCACCCCTTCTCACTCATACAAAAAGTTCTGCTGAAGATTCAGAGAGAACAACCACAAATCTTATTGGTGACCCACTATTGGCCAAGGCAGTATTGGTTCCCCCCATTACAGCATCTAGCCAAGGGCAATCACAAGTTAACCCACTGGATGGCCCTGTTCACAAGGAGAAGGGAACTCTCATATGCCCCAAACTATCCACCCTGAATCTTGCATTGTGGGTGATAGAGCATTAATTCTCTTCAGACACCTTTACACAGAGAACATGCCTCAGGTTCTTCAGGAGGCCAGAAAACCAACTACCCGAAAATCCTATCTATCCAAGTGGAAGAGGTTTTCTGTCTGGTGTCTAAAACAAAATATCCAACCAATAAACAACATAACCTCCAGTGGTTGTGTCTTACTTGTGTGAACTGATGAACTCTGGATTGTCTTATTCTTTCATTAAGACAAACTTATCTGCCATCATAGCACATCTTCCTCTCACCTCCCCGCAGCCTCTAGCCTAGAAGTGAATCTATTTCTGAAGGGAATACTACACATTAGACCTCAAAGGAAGCCCATTCCACCCCATTGAAATCTAAATTTTGTTCTAGAAAAGTTAACTCTACCACCTTTGAGCCAGCCAAGGACTGTTCTCTCCAACAATGTACTTGGAAATCCATCATCTTGGTGCCCATTACTTCCGCAAGAAGGATTTCTGAACTGCAAGCCCTCATGGCCTCTCACCCTTTTACAGTTTTCCACAAGGATAGAGTTTGTCTATGTACTAACCTGTCCTTCAGGCCCAAAGTTGTTAATGAACTTTCTTTGAATCAGGCCATCAACCTTCCTACCTTCACCTCAAATCCCTTCTGAAAAGATCCTCCACTCCTTGGATGTACATAGATAACTCAGATACTATTTGGCCAAGACCAAATCCATCTGTAATTTGGACAGGCTCTTTGTTTCCTAACACCAGAGAGCCCTGGGAGATTGCTTCCAAGCAAACCATCTTCTCATGGATCTCTAAAGCTATCTCCTTTTGCTACACAGCCCATGGCAAAAGGCTTCCCTTCCCAGTAAAGGCACATTTCACTAGGGTGGTGTCCTCCACTGGTGCCTTCTTTAATGGCTTGGATAGATACAGCTACCATTTTAGAAGCAACTACATGGTCATCTGTCCATACCTTCACCAAACACTATAAGTTGAACATCATTTCTAGGTCCAGAGCAGGATTTGTCAGAGTAATCCTTCATGGCTTTGAGGAAAAGTCTCTGTTCCTCCACCCAATTCCTAATAGCATGAGCTTTCGCACTGTCCCTGATGCTATGGATACAGCAGCATATGAATAGAAGGACATAGTATAGTTGTGTAAAATTTTACCATAACTTTAGATGTCCTTATCTTCTATATGCTGCTGTATAGTTTCCCACCCTGCTTTGCCTCTGACACTTGCCTGACTCCTGTGTACTCCGTCTGTAATCACTGGTTCCGGCAGCATTCAGTTCTGAGGTAGGTGCATGCTGATGTCCATTTTATACCAGACATACGTTTATGGGATGTCACACGTACCTTCGCAGCAGCTACTTTTTATAAAACGGCCGGACGTATGAGTCGACCAGAAGCAGACTCCCTCATGTTATGGATACAGCAGCATATAGAAGAGGACATCTAAAGTTATGGTAAGATTTTACACAACTACACTTTTTGTATGAAAAAGTGGCTGAAAAAATGCTGGACTTTTGCTGACTTTGTTAAACTTGTGGATGACCTGTAAAGCATACACCCCACATTATATCATTAATATTTGGGACATTAAAAGGGAAAACCAAGTAAAATAATGTTTGCTCCTATTAGTTATTTGCATAAAACATTTATATAAACTGCATGTTACATACAGTAACAGTTTTGTGTAGTATGCAGTCAGTGGTATTTTAAATGTGGGGGGAAGTCTTTTCACTGACTGTTGTATGTGTTAAGGATATTAAAGTAAACAAGCACTTTTTAGTTGTAAGAAATATAGGTTGTACAGTACAAGAAGTGAAAAAAGGCTGGACAAAAGCAACTTTAATGCTCATATGCTGTGATCTGTGCCTGTTTGGGTGGGGTGTAAAAGTGCACTACTTATATGTAGAACTAGGATATTTTCTCTTTTTATTATACAAGGGTGGATTGTCTAGATTACTACCTTTGGCGTAAGCTGTATTCAGGTGTTTTTGCAAGCATGCGGGCTTTAGAAATAAGACAAAATGATGAAAGTCAATAAAATGCTAAGTTTCTTACAACTGCAAAGATATTAGTTTGTTCGTTTTCCACTGGTAAATGCTCAATGGAGTCAAGATGTCTGCAGCTGAGGGCAACTGTGCATTCTTTTCTGAATGTAATTTACAAAGACTCATTGCTGAGTACATTTCCTTGGAGACCAGCTGTCTGCATGCCTGAGCAGTTAATCTTGAGAATTCTGAGTATTCTTTGCTGAGGAAAATGCAAAATGTAAAGGTAACAATGGCAAGCAGTTCAGTGAAAAAATAAGTCTGAAATTACTGGAAGTGAATAAGAGGTAACAACCTCCCTAGCAGCCTTAATACTTTAATACAGCTAACAGAACAGTGTACAATTCAGTTTTATTTAAAGATAACCAGTTCACTTCTTCTTAAGGTTAAAAATTAATGTTTTCTGCAAACATATAAGCTGTTTTTCATATCTGAGAGAAGGGAGAAGAAAATAAGAGAACAATCAGTGTAAATGGGAGCAGAGGCTGTAGCATGACCTTTAGCACTGGTAACCTTAACTTCAGGTTAGGTAATAGCTGTAGGTGCAGCTGTCAATTTGGGGCATATGTTCCATTCTGGAGGGTTAAACCTCATGTTTTGAAAATGTACATAGTTTTCTGCATTTGTTTCAAGTTAATAGGGGATGGAGTGTTTCATATTCAGATTTTTGTTTTAGGGTTTTCATTTAAAATGTGCCACAGGTTCAAAAGGAGATGAGAAGAAACAACTGTACAAAACATCAGCCTGACAAACATTAGTATATGCATGTAACATAAATGCTGCAAAGACGCATTAAAACAAATATAATGTATAACAGGTGGGAACAATAGCTTTTCATCATAATGGCTATACTATCCATATTATCCTGGAATGTGAATGGCCCTAAGTATAGATAAAATGAGAAAAGTACTGAACTGTATTAAGAAATGCAGAGTGCAACTAGCAATTCTGCAGGAGACAAATTTGGAAAGAAACAAGCATGTGAATTTGATAGAGAGAAGATTTCAGAATGGATGCTCAGCAGAATAGCAAATTTAAAGGAAAAGGGGACTAATTATACTAAATGCTACAAGAGCTTCCAATAATGATAGATGAGGGAAAAAATGTACATATGTAGTAGTAAGGGGCTACTGGCAAGGTAGGAAGATTACAACAGCATATATTTAAATTCCACCAAAAAACTATTATGGAGGTTAGGACAATTTTGGGAGAAATCAGCTTTCGGCAGAGAACATTATTTATAGGTAGGGAAAGAATTTGATTTTCAATAGTGAGAAAGTATCAGGGGGACCTAGAAGGGACATTATAACAAAAGAAGGTAGATTTCTGAAGAAATGTATGAAATCATTCCGTATGGAAGATGTGAATTCAATAGTAGCAACTCTGTACCTTGGGGAATAAGTAAATTCTGTCAATCACTAGGCTAGACTTGAAGGAAATTATTTTACAGGAGTATGTGCATTTAATTGAAAGCTTTGACACATGCCCAATAACTATTTCTGATCACGCACCAATAAAAACAAAGAAAAACGCAGGGCAATGAAGTAAAAATATGACACTGGAAAAGAAGGAATGGGTAGTGGAAATTATTCAAGAGTTATTAGGGAAGATAAAAATATCCTCTGAAGTTATAGCTAGTGACTGGGACAAAATGAAAATAGAATTTAAAAATAAGGTCAAAAATAAGAGAGACAGATAGTTAAGGAATAATAAAAACAATACTTAGAGAGGCTAACAAAGGTTAAAGTATTGCAGAATAAGGGGAATCTCACAGAACAAGAGGGGGAGCAAATGCAGAGTGCTTAAGAGAAAATAAGGCAGTATCTGGACAATATGCATGAGTTTAGAAAGACTGCAATTAAGCAACTGTTTTTTGAAAACTCCAGAGCACAAAAACTTTTAGTACAAACAGCAACAGAATGCTGAAAGGGTTTTCACCAAATTTAAGGAGCCTATAACAAGAAAAATAACCAGAGACTCTATAAAGGGTTTAGAGATATTCCAGAAATTTTATGAAAATTTGCATAAAGCAGAGAAATGTGGTAATCAAGAAAGAGTACAAATGTAAATATTAATGAAGACAGTTATGCCAAGGTTAGAGGTAGACAAGATTCAACAACTAATAATTAAAAGGAGTGATTACATAAAAACAGTGAAGTATAATAAATCTTCAAAAAGTCTCCAGGAATAAATGGTATTCCTGCGGAAGCTTCAAAATTTGGAGGGAAGAAAGTGCTAAAGATCTGGAAGATTTTGCTTAACAGTATTTTAAAAGGAAAAGTACCAATCTCTTGGAAGAAAACTGTCAACTTTAGGTAACACAGACACCACAAAGACCCTTCAGACCAAGCTTCATATAGACCCATTTCAATTTTAAACCACGATTATGTCTATACTACCTAAAAGAATGGCAATGTTGTTGCCCCAAATTGATAGATATGGATTAGTGTTTTGTGCAGGGAAGGCAAACATTTGATATTAACAGAACAATGATGATCTAGAAAGTAGCAGAATGTAAGAAAAATGATCTGTTGTTAGTGGGTCTTGATGCATAGAAAGCATTTGAAAGAGTAGGCTGAGTTTTTACAAAGAAGGCATTGGAAACGGTTTATTATCATATGTTCGAATCGAACTCAGTCGACTGAACTTTTGTCGAACACGGAAATTCGAAAAATGACGTCGAACACCAAAAGCCAACCTAGGAACGGGTTTTAACATGGGTCCAGATAGGGAAGAGGTTTGTAGTTCACCAATAACAGTGAACACCTATCTCAACCCATGTTAAAACCATTCCTAGGTTGGCGTTTGGTGTTCGACATGACTGTTTTTGAATTTCGACAAAAGTGCAGTCGACGGAGTTTGATTGGAACATATGATAGTAAACCATTGGAAACGTTTGTATTCTCTAATGCAAAATGAAAAATCAGAGGCTAGAATTAAAGTGGGAGGGTCCTCTTCAATAAGGTGTGTTTTAACAGATGAACCAGGCAGGGATGTCCTCTTTCCCCTTTGCTATTTGATTTCTATTTAGAGCCAAACAGAAAAGAAAATAAGGGGCACAGAAATACAAGGATATAATTGGTATGGTAATTAAGAAAAGTTGGCTTTATTTGCAGATGATGGTATTTTGTACCTGATAAATCCAAAAAAGGACATCACAGTATTGTAGAACATTTTGAAACAGTTCAAAGTCTTTTTAGGATATAAAATTAATGAAGCTAAAAAAAATTAATGAAGCTAAAAAAAAAAAGAAGTTATGTCTTACCGTAACATAAAAAAAAAGAAGTTGTGTCTTACCGTAACGCTCCATCTGTGTTGTTCATCATCTTCCATTCCTCACTGATGGGTTTGGTTCTGAGCCCTCGGATCCAAGTCGGCCTTTTTACCAAGCTCGCACCAGCTAAAAAAACTCTCAAGCTAAGTCTCTACCCAGAATGCCCTTCTCCCTGTTACCTCAGATTGAGTTTGCTAGAGAAAATGAAGTAAATCAGTGGCCACTTCTGTGCAACTACCCTAGGGCACCACTTAAGACCAAAATGATTCCCCAGGAGCCTTTGGAGGGGGAAGGAGGGTGGGAAGTGATGAATGAAAGATGATGAACAACACAAATGGAACGTTATGGTAAGAGACAACTTTTTTATCTGATGTCGTTAATCTTCTTTCCATTCATCACTGATGGGACAGAATCCCAAGCTACCTTGAGGTCCATGGGCGGCCCTTACAGAAGAACATTCCAGAGTACCATTGAGCTGAAGGCAGATGTCCCGCTGGAGACCAAGTCCAATTTGTAATGATTAATAAAGGTATGAGGCTTAGCTGCTGCACAGATGTCATCTATGGAAGCCCTGGAATGGAAAACTACAGATGTTGCCACAGATCTAGTGGAGTGAGCTTTAACTTTTAGCATACGTTCATTACTGAGAGAATAGATGAAACGTATGCAGTTCCTTAGCCATTTTGAGAATGTAACCTTGGAAACGGCCTCTCCCATTCTGCGCCCAGAAAAGGAGATGAAAAGCTGTTCAGATTTACGGATAGGTTTGGTCCTGTCTAGATAAAATCACAATTGTCTATGTACGTCTAAAGAGTGAAGGCAGTACTCTCCTCTACTGGAAAAATTCGGAAAGAACACTGGTAGGTCAATGGTCTGATTTATAGAGAATTCAGAAACAATTTTGGGGAGAAAGGATGGATTCATCAGAAGTGATACTCTGAATGTATGAAAGACCACACATAGCCTTTTGATACACAAAGCCTGCAGCTCCAAGACTCTTTTGGCAAATGTGATTGCTACCAAGAACAAGGATTTCCAAAACAAAAACTTTAGGTCACACTTCGCAGTAGGTTCAAAAGGTTTCTGAGTCAAAGACTAAAAACAAGAGTGAGGTTCCCTGGTTCCACGGGCTGTCTGACAGGGCACCTGATATGAGACGTTACCTTGAGGAAAGCCTTGCAAATGTGTACAGAGATAAGAGGGATGCCATCTATATACCACTGTGGAAACTGGAAACTGCTGCTAGATGTACTCGTACGATAGAGGCTGAGGCTCCATTATCAAAAAATATAGCCAAATATTGAAGCACTGCAGTAAATGGAGCCGAATACGGGTCTAACATGTTATCTCTGGACCAGATGGAGAATCTTTTCCATTTATCCTAGTATAGTCTTCTGATGGATGGTTTATGAGAGGCCAGAATGATGTCTCGAACAGGCGAGGAGAGATTAGTTTGCCTGGCTACTAGTGGAAGTGGAGAAACCAAGCTGTCAGCTTGAGACTGGACAGATTTGGGTGACAACTCTTGGGGATGAGTAATCAGATCTAGTAAAGGGTCCAGAATCCACAGCGGGTATACTAGGTGAGGCTGAAGGAAGGCGAACCAAACTTGTCGAGGCCAGAATGGGGCAAGGAGGATCACCCTGCATCTCAACCGAACAGCTTTCTTTAGAAATTGTGGTATCAGAGGGATGGGAGGATAAGTGTAAAGAAGTCCCATGGGCCAATCGTGGATCAGAGCATCCCTTGGTGGCTCCCCCTCTGGGTAAAGTAGGGTGAAATAGCTGCTGCACTTGCTGCTTGATGGTGAGGCGAAAAGATCGGAGCAGGGCTGGCCCCGGTGGCTGAAGACTGCTGATGCCACCTCGGGGTTGAGGTACCACTCGTGAGGCATGAGGATGCATCTGCTCAGCTTGTCTGCAATCATGTTGGAGCTCCCCAGGATACAAGTTGCAACTAGAAAGTAGTTGGAAGCTATCGCCCACTACCAAATTCTCATGGCTTCTCGACATAGGGGGTAGGACTTGATTCCTCCTTGTTTGTTGATATACCAGACCACTGACATTGTCTGATTAAATTGTCATTGTCCTGGAAGGCAGAGCTGAATGGAAAGACTGCAATGCTAACAGCACAGCTCTCAGTTCCAGAACACTGATATGCAGGTGGGCCTCTCTGAGGTGGACCATGTGCCTTGGACAGTCTTTCCCTGAAAATGCCCCCCCACACACACACACCTGATCAGGGAAGCATCTGTGGTCACAATGGCTGTGGGCAGAGGAGCTTGAAATGGACGACTCCAAAGTTCTACGTCTGGCCTCATCCTCCAAAGCAGGTCCTGCTTGCAGGAGTTGGTTATTTGAATCTGGTAACTGAGGGGGTGACAGTTTGGAACCACTGACACAGAAGGAGCCATTGCAGAATCCACATATGTAGCTTTGCTAGAGGCACTATTGAGATTGATGCTGCCATAGAACCTAGGGCCTGAAGAACTTCCCTTGCAGAAACTGTTGTTTGTGAGAGTATCACCCGGAGTTGAAGCCTCAATCGACGGAGTCTGTGAATTGGGAGTGATACCAGACAGGACTGGGCATTGAACACTGCTCCAATGAACTTTATTTGTTGAGTAGGGGCAAGGTTTGATTTCGCCCAATGTATCGTTACTCCCAACACTTTTGCCAGAGAGAGAGTATAATGCAGTGCTGTTACCAGAAAATGCTCAGTGGGGGCAGTAAGGAGCCAGTCATCCAGATATGGAAACACCCAGAATCCTTTTAGTCTTAAATGAGCTGCTACCACTGCCATGCATTTCATGAACACTCTGGGGGCTGTAGAGAAATCAAACGGCAGGGCACAGAACTGATGACGGACTCCTGGCCAGAAGTGAAGCAGACTCCTGGAGCATTTTTCCATCTTGATGTGGTAATACGCATCCCGGAGATCTATACAGCACATCCAGTCGCCTTCTCCTAAAAAGGGGTGATTGGACTGAATTCGGTTTGGGTGACAGACTTGTTTAAGATGCTGAGATGCAAAATGGTCTCCAGTCCCCTGTTGTTTTTGGCACCAAAAAGAATCTCGGGTAAAATCCGGATCCATGCTGTTCTGGTGGGACTGGTTGGATGACTCTTTTGAGACAGCTTTATAATCTCTGAAGCTGCTTCTTCCCTTTGACTGGGTGGAATGTCGAGAAGTTTTCTTGGGAAATTTGGCTGACAAGAAAGGCGAATGGTGCAATCTCAGTGATAATGCTCTGCACCCAATGATCGGTGGTGATGGATTTCCAGGCAGCTTGGTGCAGAGTGAAAATGCTTCCAGAGATAAGCAATTGGGCTGCTCCACAGAAGCTCTGAAAAGGCTGTCCAGAGAAGGAATCCCTGGAGCCCTGATTACGAGGACCCCCTCTGCCTCTATATGGAGGGTCTTCCGGAATTGTTACTCCCCCTCTGCCTCTGGGAGTATCATCACCACATGCAGCATGGTAGGGACCCAGAGATCTCATATGCCACATCTTTCCTCTCCTCTGATTCCTGGAGAAGAAACGTTGAGGGTTGGAAAACCATAGGGCTACAGCAGACAGGGTCTTTCAGTCTTGCTCGCACCTGGCTATCATGTCCTTTACTTTGGGGACAAAAAGGGACAAAGCTTCGATGGAAGCATTCAGAAGGGAAGACTTGAAGGGGTCTGCGAGGTCACAAATGCGCAATCTAGGCATGACGTCTCATAACAATGCCCGAACCTGCTGCTCTAGTCACCCATTCGGTTGCATGTGACAGCAACCTCATGGATGAGTTTGATATCGATTTCAGGGTCACAAGCTGCAAGGCCACTTTGTCCCCAAAATCATCAGACAACTGTCCTGTGAGCATCCCAGAGAGTTCGGAGATCAAGTCCCTCTGGAGCCTCGTAAAATGTGCCAAATAATTCTGGGACCATATGGCAAAGGTCCCTAATGCAAAAATATGCTTCCCAAGTCTGTCCACTGTCCGGGACTCCCTGTTGGGGGGTGGATAGCGGGACTTTTTTCGGCCAAGTCCTTTTTCGTGGCTGTCATCACCACCATGGCGTCAACTGGTAACCCTTCGGACCAATTGGTCTCTAAGGGATCACCTCAGTGGAATCAGGGTTCTTCCAAGCACGCTGCACAACAAACTCGTTGGCAGGCGGGGCCACCCAAGAAGAAGGCCAGGTGCAAAAAGCCTGCAGGAACACGGACTCCTAAGACAAAGACTTGGAGGGCTTCCAGTCACCTCTCTACAACATTTCCAGGATGTCTCTGAAGGAGACATCATCAGGAGGTGACTGTGGGGACCCTTCACCATCATCGTAATCAGTGTCTTCTGTTAAGGATTCCTCGGGTGAGTCTACGTGCTTCCTCTTGCATGACTTCTTTCAAAGGGGCTCCTCAGTGGGGGTCTCTGAGGAGGACTTGGAAGAGCAGGTACCCTGAACAGGGGTGTCCTGCGGCTTCTCTGCCCAGTGTCCTGGGGGGGGTGGTCTGTGACAATTGTAGCTCAGGGGGTGAAAACTGGGGTTCCAACCTCGAAGGGGTGCTGCCAGAAACAAGAGCCCTCTCCATCACGTGGAAAACAGGCCTGCCCGAAGAGGAATGGGAGCCCGGAAGCAAGAAAGACAACCTAGGGATAGAGGTCACACCCCGCTCCGACGAACCCACCTCCACGGATGAAGCCTTAAGCTGGATCGGCGCTGGCAGAGCGATCAGCATCTAGGATGGAACAGAGGAGAGAGGTGGCTCCGTACTCTGGGCCAATGTGCCCGTCCCCCAATCCCCAGATTGAGGAAGGACCGGTGCAGTGGGAACCGAAGACCAAAGGGACAAATTTGGAGCCAGAGTGAGATGCACCGTAGTCACCAAGATGATGGGTTCGAAAAAGGATATCAGAGCAGAAGGCTTCGGAACTGAGACGGTCAAAGGAGGAGTGTAAGATGGAGTCAGTGGATAAGGCAACCAAAGTCCTGCAGGTGGATGGGTTTTAGAAAGTGAGGAAATCCCCCTGGCTAACAACAGCCGGTCCACAAGACGCACCATGTCGTGTTCAGAGAGGCTCCTGATGGATCTAGTGAATACTCCGGAAGGAGAGTCAGGATGTTTGATGAAGGGGCTATACGCTTGGCTCAGAAATGGTTCTATGGAGGGGAGTATAGGGTCCATGGTGCAAGGTCTGCCAGCACCAAAGTCTCTAGTTTCGAGAATGGAAGTAAAGGGGTCAAATCCAGTGGGGTTGGTACAATGCTTGGTGCCCATGTGGCAATCTGAACCGAAACTGTCTGCTCCAAAATGGAAACTAATGGCGTAGTCGAAGGTGTGCCCTGAGCCGAAGTGGCCACAGAAGCCACTTTGGCTCAGAGTGCCAGCAAATAGCTGATGCCTTCAATAATTACTTCACTGAAATTATTCAAAATCTTGCAAAGACACTCCCTCCCAGTCCTCCCAACCCTTTACAAAACATAAACAGTCCAGTGCCCTCCTTCCACATACAACCTGTACCAACATCCTTTATCTGCAAACTCCTTCAAAAACTTAAGCCTTGTACCCCTTCTGCTGACTGCCTGCCAGCTGAATATCTTCAAATAGATTCCAGGGTCATAGCTTATCCCATATCCATCCTTATAAACCGTACCATCACAGAAGGTAGCATCCCATCCATATGGAAAGTCTCCCACATTATCCCTTTACATAAAGGAGGCAAATCCACCATCTCCAATTTCCGTCCAATTGCATTACTCTCCCCACTTGCCAAAATAATGGAAAAATGTATTCACCATCAACTACTTTAACACCTGCTCGACAACAATTTACTTGCCAACTGCCAGCACGGCTTTAGGCCCTTTCACAGTACAACCACTGCCCTGCTAACTTTTGCTGACTGTATAAACAGAAATCGAAATAATAATTCTCTGTCCTCCGCATTATTTATTGACCTATCAAAAGCCTTTGATATGGTTAACCACGACTTACTAATCAGTGTACTAAAAGCACAATCTCTTGACCCTCAAGCAATACTTTGGTTTACATCCTATCTAAAAAAACAGACATCAAGCAGTGCTCTGGGATAATAACCTATCCACACCCCTCCCCATAAACTTTGGAGTCCCACAAGGCTCTATTTTAGGCCCCTCTTTTATTTTCCATTTTTATTAATGACCTCAATACTTTTTTTTCTCAAGCCACCTGTATTCAATATGCCGATGACTCTACTCTAATATCAATCTCTCTTCAAACCCTTACCCAAACAGTATTTAACACTGTTTAAAATTGTTTTTCTGACCATTGCCTCCTCCTTAACCCCAAAAAAACAAAATTGTTACTTTTTGCTCCCACCCAAAGGTCTCTATCTATCCACTTCACAATTACCTCTAACAACGGTACCACTATTTCCCCTGATACTACTACACGTCTCCTGGGCATTACTATAGATAATAACCTCTGCTATGACTATCAATAATACTATACTGATGGTCAATACAAAACTTGGCTCCTTGTATAGAATTAAACCTTACCTCACACCTCTAGCTAGAACCACCATTGCCCAGACCCACCTCACTTCTACCCTATTCTATGCTTCTGCTATTTATACCAATCTATCAAACTCTAATCTAAGTAAGCTCGAAACTAGCTATAACAATATAGCAAGATTTGCCAATGGCACCCCTTTTAGAACCCACCACTGTCACAACCTTAAACAACTCGGGTGGTCTGAACTACAAAACCAGCTGGTGTATAATCAACTAGTGATCACACAAAAAATCCTTCATCACCCAAATAATACTCCAATCCTCTCTAACCTAATCACCCCATATAAAAATCTTGTGACACTTCGTTCAGCTAATAAGTTACTAATCACCAATATCAAATCTAATAATAAAGCTGGAGACTCCCTTTTTACCAACGTTGTGGGAAAAATATGGAACAAGCTTCCTATGTCACTCACATCTCTCTCATCTACATCTCTCTACAAAAAACACCTTGAAGAACTTATGAAAAATCATTGGCTCTGTCCCTGCACTAAACCTGACTGAACCTCACTTTTCCTATTACTAACTCTTCATGCCATATGCCCTCCTTATGGGCGTTGTCCCCTCTCTAACTTTAATCCTAGAAGCTAACTTTATTCCAGCCCTCATGTGTAACATTTGTTCTCTACCCTCAACTCGTGTTCCCCTACTTTGACTTACAAATGGCAACATTAGAACCTCAAATGTACCTGTACCTCCTTATATCAAAAACCCATGCAAAGACTCTAAACTACTTTTCCTCTTCTTAGACAAACTTTTTATTCAATTATAACCCATACACTATTAAATTCTCTTATAAAGTAGAACTTTAGTAACTTTTAAAGTATTACATATAGTAACTTTGCTATATTTGGAGCTTATCTCCACATGAAAGCTATTAATGTAAGTAGTGAATTTTTATTTTGTAATTTCTATTTTTGTAATTTTTATTTTCTAATTTCTATTTTGTAATTTTATTATGTTTGGAGCTTATCTCCCTGGGCCTCTACTGAAAATGGACATGTATCCCGCTAGACTAGCCCAGTCAACAAATGTAAAATAAAAAAAAAAATAAAAGGTCTATGTTTGGTGCTGGAGGCAGGACCGGTGCCGGTATCGAAGGTTTTGAAATGGTCGGAGCCAAGGAGGCTGATTTTTGCTCCGAAGACAACTTTGGGACCTTTGATTTCCCAGGCTTGCTCTGATCACTCAATGGTGAAGAAGGAATAGAGTGGGATCTCTCTTTGCCCTTAGAAGGAGGGGTTGAGATCTCCATCTCAGAAATGGCCTCTGACAAGGGAAACTTGAATAACCCTTTCAGAATGAGTTCATTTTTGCATTCATTAAGAGTGCGTTGACTGAAACTCTGACAAATGTCACATAGAGGCTGCACCAAAAGGTGGGACACTCCCAAACAGTATACACTGTCATCATGAGAATCACTGTTAGGTAACTTGGCCTTACATGAAGTACAATGCTTAAATCCTGAAGTACCCTTCTTATCCGATATCTTGACAGAAAAATAAACACCACAGGCCAACTGTATAATCCAACTATAATCAAAGTAAACTCAGTTCAAAAATTCATAAATATAACAATGCACTGGTATGATAGAGAAAAGAAGGGAAACACCTGAAAAAAAGTCAGCTAACAAGTTAAACAATACCAACTATACTGAAGAATTACCACAAGGGTAAAGGAGGAAAGGCCGTACCAGCAATTGTACTTGAAAGTGTACCAATGGTAACTACGGGTAGAGAGGAAAAACCAAGAACAGACAGAAGAAAAGACACTAGAAAAAACGAATCCCTTAATAAAATATGAAGATATCCAGAATATGAAGATATCCAAAATATTCCACATAAATATCAAAAAAGGTTTCACTTAGCTGAGAGCTCGGCTGAAACGTGGCTTTATGGCTATGCAGCAAACGAGATCTGAAGGAAACCGAGATAAGGGCAGTCTGGGTAGAGATTTAGCTCGAGAGTTTTTTGACTGGCAGGAGCTTGGTATAAAGGCAGACTCAGTTCTGAGGGCTCGGAACCAAACCCATCAGTGATGAATGGAAAAAAGATTAACAATATCAGCTCAAAGGATATAGCTGTAAATTATGTACCACACACAAATTGGCTCAGCAATACCTACATTTATCGGAACATGACTGTATGAAGTACTTAGGAATATGGATTATAATGGTTTCTCTTATGTCCACTAAGAATATGTAGAAAGAGACTAAACAAAACCATACAAAAACTGAGAAACTGGATACTCTTATTTACAGATAGAGACAGCAAGATCCAAGCCCTGAATACATTTTTAATCCCTTTACTCTTGTATACAAGTCAGGAATACTTTTATCAACATGAGAAGTTATGGACAATAATTAATAAAGAATTGAAGGAATTCATCTGGGAGAGGAGGAGGACAAGAATAAATGAGATAAGTTAATCCTTCCAACAGAACAAGGTGGTTTAGGTTTACCTGATTTGAAGTAATATTTTAGAGCTACACAAAACCAGAAGGTTACAATTCAAAGTGGAAAGGGATGATGATGATGAAGCTGGGAGGGGGGTTCAAAAAGAGAGAGTGGGATTCTGAATGCAGATCCTTAAGGAAAATAAACAACCATACAGAATATTATACTCAAAGTAGCAGAAAGTGTTCTGAGAATTAAGCCAATATGAGAATGGAGAAAGGAAATTTTAAATGACTGCAAGTACGGGTGCAGAAAATAGGCATGAGGGGGATGAAATTTATATAGCAAAGGAACTAAGGTACTGGGAACAAATAACTCAAACAAGAAAGCTAATATAGTGGGATATCTGGATTGCAGGCTACAGAATGCCTTCCCTACCAGGGCTTGATCTCAAAGTACAGGCAAAGAGAAAGGGATAAAAGGATTTTAAGTGAAAGACCTGCTCTGGTAGAGTTCTGAGTTGAATCTAAAACAGAAGCAGCTGTTAAAAAAAGGAAAACCGGTAGGACATATAAAATGCTGCATGATAACTAACTGAATCAATCAGAAGTAGCTAGAAAAGATTGGGAAGAGACAGTGGAAAAGCAATTTACAAGAAAACAATGGGAAGTATGTATGGCTCTGAAGTATGCAACCAAGTCTAGAAGGTTTAGGATCTTTGCTTGGAAGGGTTTGCAAAGGTATTTTTATACCCCAAACAAACTTGAGAATTTTTCCTCAGGTAGATAAATGTTGGAGGTGTCATGGAAAAGAAAGAAGTAAATGGGAACATGTGTTTTGGAGGTATAACCAGTTGCCAGATTTTAAACTTTCTCTACAGAGTACGCTATCAGAAGTATTGGGTAAGCAAATGGCTGTAAGTAAGAAAATTACTCTCGAAAGTACAGTTTTGTACCTACCATAAATGTAGATGTTAGAGTTTTCACCCTGCTGCAGTCATCACACTTGGGTTATCCTGTCGTAAGGTGGTCCCGCAGTCGGACGGATTTCCAAAGTCTTGGCCCGACGTCGGTTGCTGTCGTCTCATCCCTGACGTCAGTGTGCCAGGGGTACATATACTGCAACAGACGCCATTTTCTTCAGTTTTTCTTGCCCCAGATGTCAGGTGCCCCCAAAAAGGTGATCAAAATTAGTACGAAATGATGTGAACACTGTACAAACACAAAATCCCTTCAGCTATAAGCAAATACATCAGTAAGGCATAGCAGAGATTTAGCCAAAAGATCAGAGGGGTTGGAGGGAGGGTAACCCGGACTGCAGCAGGGTGAACACTCGAACATCTACATTTTTGGTAGGTACAAATCTGTACTATGTTCATCGTGTTACCCTGCTGCAGTCATCACACTTGGGTTGAGTCCCAAAGCTAAGGCAGGGTGGAGGTATCATAGAGGGTTAGTGGAAGCAATGAGGCCCTGCAGAACTGCAGTGGCGAAGCCTGCCCTGGACTTAGAATAAAGAGGAAGGTGATGGTGTTTGGTGAAGGTGTGTACTGAACTCCAAGTTGCAGCTTCTAAAATTTCCTTGGTAGAAACCCCTCTGAGAAAGGCTGTAGAGGTAGCTGTTGCCTTGGTAGAGTGGGATCTATTGGTAGTAGGAACCGGTTTCCCATGATGGGTATAACAGAACCATATGCAACGGGCCTATCCATTTAGAAATGGTTTGTTTGGATATAGCCCTCCATTGAGAAGCTGTAGCATAGGATACAAAAAGCTGGTCAGTTTTTCTGAAAGCCTTAGTTTTGTCCAAGTAGTAACGAAGCTGCCTGTGAATGTCCAAGGAATGCAAGAGTCTCTCACCTTTGTTCTGTGGATTGGGAAAGAAAGTGGGTAGATGTATGGTTTGATTTAAGGCTACACTGGAAACCACCTTAGGCATGAAGGAAGGATTAGTTCGTAGAGAAACTCTGTCTTGATGAAAAATGAGGAAAGGTTCCACTGCCATTAGTGCCTGTAATTCTGAGACTCTCCTAGCAGAAGTTATTGCCAGGAGCAGGGCAGTCTTCCAAGATAGGAACTGAAGGTCTGCAGAGAAAGCTGGTTCAAAGGGAGATAAGGTTAGTTTTTCCAGAACAAAGTTGATGTCCCATGTAGGTGTAGGAGCTCTTCTAGGTGGTCTAATGTTTTTTGCCCCTCTGAGGAACTGCTTTAGAAGAGGATGTGAAAATAAAGGTGGATTAGTGTCGTAGTGAGCTGAAATAGCTAAAGCATGGATTTTAATTGAGGAGAAGGAAAGTCATTTGTGCAACATCTCTGCTAAATACTGCAGAATGTGAGGCATATGAGGCTGAGTTGTGTCTTGGCCTTTAGCTTGGTTCCAGGCAGAAAACCTTTTCCATTTGTCCGAGTAAGCCTTCCTGGTGCTTGGCCTCCTGGCTTCCAGAATAACATCCAGAACTGTTTGTGAAAGAGGGGCTGGTTGGATGTTTAAAAGATTCGCCATGCAGCCAGGTTTAAGGTTTTTAGCTGGCTGTGTAGAATCTGTTTGTTGTGCTGCGTGAGCAAATGAGGTATTTGAGGCAATATCCATGGTGGGCTGTGAGCCATATTCTTCAATAGCGGGTACCAGTGCTGGTGTGGCCAGTCTGGGGCTATGAGAATCAGTCAAGGTTTCTCCTTTTTGACCTTCAAAAGAACCGTTGTGAGAAGAGGTAATGGAGGAAAGGCATATGCTGTCAGGTTTTTCCAATTTAAGGAGAGAGCGTCCACTTTCCAAGCTTGATGGTGGAATGTCCTTGTGCAAAATTTTGTCAGTTGGTAGTTTTGAGGACTGGCAAACTGGTCTATATTTGGTAGGCCCCATTTTTGAGTAATCATTGTAAATATTTGTGGGTCTAGCTTCCACTCATGGGGATCTTTGATGTTTCTGCTTAGGTCGTCTGCCAATGTGTTTTTCTGTCCTGGCAGGAATTGAGCTTGTAACTGGACTTGGTAAGCCACAGCTGTGTTCCATAAGATTATTGCTTGCCTGCAAAGAGGGTAGGAATGTGTGCCCCCTTGTTTATGTACCACATTACTGTGGTGTTGTCCGTCTTTACTGCAAGTTGTCCTGGATGTAGAAGATCCTTGAAGGTGGTCAGAGCTTTCTGTACAGCTAGCATCTCTTTTTGATTTATGTGCAGTTTTCTTTGTTCTGCAGTCCATAGGCCTTGAATGCATTGCCCTGCCATGTGTGCCCCCCAGGCATAGTCTGAAGCGTCTGTTGTGATAGTTGGCCTGGTTGGGGGCAAGGTGAAAGGCTGACCCTTGTTGAGGTGACATGCCTATGCCCACCATAGAAATTCCTGTTGAAGGCAGGGAATGAGAGATATCACTGTGTCCAAGCTGTGGCTGTGTTGAGACCATACACTTTTTAGGTACCACTGTAATTTCCTCATATGCAGTTTTGCAAATGGTATTATGAGAATGCAAGATGCCATGAAGCCCAAAGCCTGCAGAATTTTTCTTGCAGTTAATTGGGTCTTTGTTGCCATTGTCTCGAAATATTGAGTCAATTGTAGTTGCTTGTCTGGTGTAAGATAAGCCTTCTGGGCTGTTGTGTCCAAGCTGGCACCCAGGAATGTCATTTTTTGTGAGGGTACTAGTTTTGACTTATTTTCGTTTACTGTGTTCCCCAGACAATTTAGTAGATGCTTCACAAATGCCAGATGATGTAAGAGAATGTCTTTTCTTTCTGCTTGGATGAGGCAGTCGTCCAGGTATGGATATATTTGAATTCCTCTTTGTCTGCAGTATGCAATTACTGGTGCAAGGCATTTTGTGAAGACTCTGGGTGCAGTAGATAAGCCAAAGGGCAGTGCAGAGAATTGGTAGTGGGTTGAACCTGCAATGAAATGGAGGTATCTTCTGCAACTTTGTCTGATAGGGACATGCAGGTATGCCTCCTTGAGGTCCAACGTTACCAGCCATGCTTCCTTGCCCAACATGGGAAATAGCTGCTGTAGTGTTAGCATCTTGAATTTTGGGACTTGTAGGTAAGTGTTTAGAATTGAAAGATCCAGAATTGGTCTCCAAGCATTGTCCTTTCTGGGTACTAGAAAGAGCCTTGAGTAAAATCCTTGTCCTTGCTCTTGAATCGGTACTCGCTGAATGGCTCTCATGGCCATGAGAGCTGTAATTTTTTTTTGAGCCTCTGCCCTTTGATTTAGTGGCAGATTTGGCATTCCTCTTTTCATTGGCAAGGTGTGGAAGTGGAATCTGTATCCTCGTAAAATAATGTCTAGGACCCATTTGTCCTTTGTGACCATGTGCCAGTTGTCTGCAAAAAGTGCTAGTTTTCCCCCCAAGGGGGTTAACAAAAGAGCTTTGTTTGGCCAGTCGAGGTGCAAGTCACTGAGTTTGCCTTCTGGTGGGTTGAGACCTGTCTTCTCCTTTCTGGGTTGGAGTGCCCCATTGGCGAGGTTTATACTAGGCTTGTGGTTGCCCTCTGCCCCTTGGGCGCCTGTATTTACCCCTCTGAGGTCTGTCAGTGGCTGGAAAGGACCAATTTTTTGTTGGCCAGTTTCTGCTGAAGCGAGGGGGTTGTACCTGTAGGAAATCTGACTGTCTGCATTGATTTTGCCTTATCTTCCATTTTCTTTAGCACTTCTTCTGCTTTAACTCCAAAAAGAACATCGTGCTGTAAGGGTGCATCCAGTAGTTTTGCTTTGACATGATCAGGTAGACTTTTGTTCCTTTAACCAGGCATGCCTACGTATAACTGATCCAGTGACAGCTGCTCTGCAGGAGGCCTCCAAAGAATCAAACCCACATTGTAAGGTATGTTTGCCCACCTGCTCGGTGGCGTGCAATAAATCCTGTACTTCTTTCAATTCAGATTGTTGGGGAAGGGAGGTAATCTTTTGTTTTAACTGAGAGATTAGAAACTGCTGATACTTGAGCATATGAAATTGACAATTTAGTGCTCTCATAGCCAATGTGGCTGAGGTGTAAACCTTTTTCCCCCACCTGTCTAGTGCTCCTGAATCCCTCTCAGAAGGTACTGGGTTTTTAAGCTATGGAAGCCTTAGCCCCCTTGGGACCTTGGGAAATGGTCTCTGGGTCAGCTACTGGGCTTTTGTAAAGAAATTTGTGGGAATCAGGTACTCTGTAGTATCTGTCAGGCTTAGCCGGAGCAGGAGGTAGAGAGTCTGGGTTGAAACTGGATTCTAAATAGACATCATCCACAATGTCCAAAACAGGTGGGATGGCTAGAGGTCTGTGTTTGGGGAGTAAAAGAAACTCTGAGCCTTTTCTTGGAATCAGAGAAATCCTGACCTTCCCAGTGGAAATGTTCCCTCATAGTGTGTAAAGTTTCCCCAAAAGAGTAATCTTCAGGAGGGGAAGCTGAGGGAATAGAGTCCTCAGCATCAGAATCTTCATAAGGAGAGTAGGAATAGTCTTGGTCTTCAGAGGAATCAGAAGAAATAGACAGTTGCTCAGAAGAAGCAGAATCTTCCTCTTGTCTAGGCCTTTTGTCAGGAGGAGGCTGTGAACCCCTGATAAGAGAAATCAAATCTTCAGTCATTTTGAGCATCTATTTTGTAGGCATAGAGCCTTGAACAGGAGACTGAAGTGTAGTCTTTTTAGCTTTAGAAGGAGTCTTAGACTTAGAAAACGTTTTGACTGTGAGAGTCAGTCTGAAAACGCCCTCAGAAACCGATGGCGTTTCCGAAGCACCGACATCCTTAGAAGGTATATCGTCGGAAGGGCCTGAAGTAAAAGGCTGCGTCGGCCTAGTACATTCCGTCAGGATATCCGTAGCGGTCTCGGGTTCCAGGACTGCGGTAGTCAGGGGCTGCGTCGGAGCCTCACTGATAACCGGAGACCGGATCAACCGAGGCCTCGGAATCTGGTTTAGGTCTTGGCTGTCGGTCCTTGTCCCTGTGTTTTTTGTGCACGCCGGTAGTCGGTAGCTCCGACGGCATGTTATAGTTAAATTTTCTACCAAAAAAGTGTTGTGCGAAATCAAATCGTCTTTTAATAGTACGCTTATTAAACCTAGCACAAAAACGACAAGAAGTGACGTCGTGATCAGGGCCTAGGCAAGGTATGCAATAAGAATGAAAATCCTTATGAGGTATTTGCTTCCCACAAGAAATACAATTGTTAACTTTTTCTGACATCGGTCTGAGGCAAGAAAAATTTCCCCAACAGGGTACTTAGCTTTATAGAAGACTTCGGTCTGAAATTCGAATTCGATAATCTCAGGAGTCGGCCGACTGGCACTTGCAAACTGCTTCTGCTTCGGGCACCGCACGGCAAGAAAGACTGGGGAAAATGGCATCTGTTGCAGTATATGTACCCCTGGCGCATTGATGTCAGGGATGAGGCGACAGCAACCGACGTCGGACCAAGACTTTGGAAATCCGGCCGACTGCGGGACCGCCTGACGACAGGATAACCCAAGTGTGATGACTGCAGCAGGGTAATACGATGAACATCTGGGATACAGGATCTGAATTGCCTACACAGAGTAAGGCCTTCTTAAGTTTAATTATTCTGTTGGCTCTCGAAAAAAAAGCAATTACTAGAAAATGGAAGTCAAAGACTACACCAACTGTATTCGAGGTACTGATTATTATAAGAGATAAAAGAACCGGAAGAAGGGTCCTTAAAAAAAAAAAAAGGGAAGAAGCAAATTGTATAGATGTAAATTGCGGGAACAATACATGCATAATATTCAGGAGGAGTGAGGCTTTAGGGAGTTAGATTAATTAATCTTCCAATTTCTCCAGGCAGCATCTAATTCACATGGTTTCTGTTAAAAATGGCATTTTCTCAAATACCACCTAAGTTTAAGTTACCAAGTAAAACATAACTTTTACTGCTTCCTGCTGCTGGATACATATATGATCTGCTTACTAGTTTTATGACTGAAGGCAGTATATAAATTACAATGACATGCAGTTAAGAATGACTTCCCATTATAACATGTGACTTGATCCAACTGAGGTGATTAGCATGAAACAGAGATAGATGTGTGTTTAAGCTACATGGCTGAACTGTAAGGAATCATTAGCATTACTCCGCTACTGATATTTTAGCCTTTTTGACACCAGTGAATAATTATTTGTTCCAATGTAGTTGGTGGAATAAAACCTCTCTCTCTGTCAAGTTTCACTAAGTGCAAGTACAGGAGGATGTTCAGTCACAATAAATGTTTCAAAGGCTGCCCATCTGTTTACCCTGATATAAATGCAAACATTGTTGGAATCTAACTCCTCTGCACTCTGCTGTGTTATGATGGTGCTAACAGTTTGCAGTGTTTTGACCTGGATTTTGGTGAATGTCATTTACAGTACAATTATCAAGATACCTAAACAGAGTTTTATGAATTTTTTAAGGCAACCGATATGTGTACAACAATTTGAAGTGTTGGAGTAGGAACTATATCAGTAAGGTACAGCAGTAACAAAAAAGTGGCAAAGTACATATGGAAGATGCAAGTTGTGGACTGCTGAAAAAACTTTCATGAACAGTCCAATATCAAACTTTTCTTTTAATACAGACTTCTGGTATGGCATGGAATAGTTAGAGAGTTTCAATTGCCCTGGTGAATCTGTAGCTTAAACTTGTGATAAATAAACTTTAAACAAGTGGATTCCATCAGAAAGAATGGCGCATTCTGTCACAATTCAGTTTCCTGTGTAAGATTCTGAGGTCCTTAATATCAATATTACTGCTTCCAACGCTAAATTAGATTTATTGGAAGTTTCCTTGGTAGATAAAGAGGATAGGGTGAGGCCTTCAAGATGGCCAACATGTTGATGTGAGCTCTCCCAGTGTGAAAACAGAAAATGTGAAACAGGCCAGCAAAACTGTTAGTTTTTGTAAAAATCAGTCACTGGCTGGTAATTGCATAGTCTCAATGTCAGCAAAGAAGAAACTTGCAGAATCTGAGAGAAAATCAACAAGAAAAGGGATGAGAGAAAACTCTGGCTGAGAAGAATCCTGCAACTGTTAAGCAAAAAGCAGTTTAAGTTTCAGCTTTGATAACTCAAATGTACCCAGAGGTGTTCAAAATAAAACACTGAAGGAACACATCACCTCAAATCAGAAAAAGGCTGAAGCTTTAATTAGCTATTTAGATGAACTGATAAAAATGCAAAATTCAAATGTTGAAATGAAGAAAAGGCAGTCTGAGAATGAGGCTGCTCTAGAAAAGATGTTTAAAAAATAGTTGTTACAAGACAGAGCAGGAAGAGAAAACTATTTTCTTCTGCACCACAAACTGGAAGGAACAGACCTGAAATAGTTGTACATTGGTTGAGGAGAACAAGAAGTTATGTTCCATGTATTGTCCATTTTCATCTATCCTTGACGCATGGGGTTCGGTTCCGATATAGGGACCGACTCAGCCATTCCTAAAGCTCGTGTGGGCCAAAGAACTCTCGAGCTTCACCTCTTCCCACAATCCTCCTCTCCCAATTACCTCAGATCGGGTTTGCAGATTAGATATAAAGGTGATGGATAAGGAAGCCTCAATGAAAGCCATACCCACTACGATTCAATGATCACATTAAGTTATATGTACATTATTAGTTCTGCCAAAGAGTTGGAAAACTGCTTAAGTGGCTATAGATCTTGTAAAATGTGTCTTAACAGGCCTGGGCAAATCAATTTTATTCTTATCACAAACAAAAGATATAAAATCCTTGAGCCATCTGGCCAAAGTCATCTTGCTGACTGGTTTACCAGACCTTGCACTTGAAAAGGAGACAAACAATTAGATTTTCTTATGACTTTCACTCCTTGTAGATAAAAAAACTTAAGTCTGTGAACATCTAACAAATGCAAATGGGATTCACCTTTGTTCGTAAAATTAGGAAAGAATACTGGTAAATTAACAGTCTGACTGATATTAAACTCTGACACTACCTTAGGTAGAATGGTGGGATTTGTCAGTAAGGAAACTCAGTCTGTGAAAAATCAAATAAGGTGGTCTACATGACAAGGCTTGAATTTCTGAAATCCTTCTGTCAGAGGTTATTGCCACCAAGAATAACGTTTTCCATGACAAATACTTTAGTTCACAGTGTGCAGACGGTTTGAAAGAGGAATGTACAATTGTCTGTAACACTAGATTTAGATCCCAAGGTGGAGTACGATCCTTAAAGTAGGTTTCATCAAAAGTGTCCCTTTTAAAAAGGATGCATAAAGTCTATGAGAAGCCAAGGGATGCTCTTCCAAACCATTTTGGAAATTTGAAATAGCTGCTAGTTGAATTTTAATGATAGACGGGGAAGCTCCTGCATTGAAAAGAGAAGCTAAGAAGTCTAAATTATCATCAATAGATGCAGAAACTGGGCCAATATCCCTTTCACAAGCCCAGGAGGTAAACCTCTTCCATTTACTACTATAGAGATTAATGGGTAGAAGGCTTATAAGAAGCTAGGAGAATATGACATACCAGGGAAGAGAGGTTAACTCGTCTGGCAATTAACTTAACTGGAAGAACCATGTTGTCAGCTTGAGGTTCAGAATATTTGGATGAGCTAACCTGTCTGGATAGGACAGAAGGTCTGGAGCCAGGTCCAGAGTCCAAGGTCATTTAATCAGATAAAGCTAAAGAAAGGGGAACCATGTCTGTCGAGGCCAATAACGTGCAATCAGGATTACTTTGCTCTTCAGCTTGAGTGCTTTCTGTAAGAATTTCAGGATTAGAAGTATCAGGGGAAAGGAATATAGTACGAGTCCAGGGGGCCAAGTATGGAGAACAGCATCTCTTGGTGACTCCCCTGGAGGAAGTATCAGGGCAAAGTAGCTGCTGCACTTGTTATTTAGGGGCGAGGCAAATGGGTTGCAGCAACACTGGCCCCATTAACAGAAAATCCTTTCCATCACTTCTGGATTGAAAGACTACTCGTGAGGCAGGAGAATACATCTGCTCAGTCTGTCTGCTATCATACTGAACTCCCCAGAATGTGTGCTGCTATCAGAAAGCGGATGGAAGAGATTGCCCATTGTCACACCGAGTGCTTCTCGACAAAGGGAGTCAGATATGGTTTCTCCCTGTTTGTTGATGTACCAAACTAGTCACATATTGTCTGTTTGAATCACAATAGTTCCCACAGGAAGAGCAGCTTGAAAGGCTTGTAATGTTAAAAGCACTGCTCTAACTAATCCTTTGGCCCAGAATTGTTTATCCTTAGGACAGATAAAATTTTGTCCTGTCTTTTGGGGATGGGTTCAATGGTGTCTGGTGCCTTCCACCCCCGCTGAGAGATCAACTGAATGAGCTCTTCAGTGAGCGGAGTCACCCAAGAGGTAGACAGGTGAGTACCGAAAGCCTGCATGTAAACGGATTCTTCCGAGGAAGGATTTTGGGACTTCCAGTTACCCCTCTGTTTCACAACTTCTAGGATGTGTCCAAAGAAGACAGCAAGAGGTGACCTTGGGAACCCTTCCCCTTCATTAAAATCAGTATCTTTCATAACAAATTCCTGTGGGGAATCCAAGTGTTTCCTCTTGCACTTCTTCTGAGGAACCTCCTCAGGGGGATAGTCTGGTGAGGTATCAGAAGATGACAGAAACTGTATCTGACATTCCTGAGGATTTGGTACTTGCTGCTGCAGTGGAGACGCAGGTCGAATAACTGAGTGGAGGAAGGTATTTGCTACAGGGAGCCATCTGAGTGACTGAAATAGACAAGGCCCTCTTCATTGCTTCGAAGGGTAGCCCCCCGAAAAGGGAAGGGAGCCTGGAACAGACGAAGTGCCTCAGAACCATAGTCACTCCCTGCTCTGATGAGACAGCCACTGAGACAGAAACAGGAGCTGAAATGAACAGTGCCAATGCTCCAAGGTGCAGGGACAGCTCAGAAAATATTGGAGTAGAGTCCTCCCCCTCAGAGCAGACAGGGAAGATATGGCCGAGAAAAGTCTCTGGATCCAAAAGAACCGAAGAACTCAGAGCAATAACCGGTTCGATTCTGAAGGAAGAGGGATCTCAGTTACCGATACAGACTGCGCTGGATGACTAGAAGCTGGAAAATAGCTTGGAGGAGGTTAGAGGAGGAGTAGTTAAAGGGGTGGAAGAATGTCCAGTTCCTAAACCCACTGGGTCAGAGCTGAAGGGAGTCATGTAAATCCTTGTGCCCAGAGAATTTTATTTACCAGTCTGTCCACGTCGACTTCTGTAAGACTTTTGGTGGAACAGACTGACATTAGAGAGTGATTTAGGCCTCTGTAGCAAAATTCAGGTAATTCACTCACAAAAGGGATCAAATTAAGGGGAGTAAGTTGTCCAGGGTAAAACTTCTTTCTGTACTGTCTTGATACACTGATGTAGTTGGCATCGAGTAATAGCCAGGAAGCAATACATCCAAAGATTTCAGCATCAAGGCTCTGGAGTCAAAAACAGTGGTTGGTGCCAAAGATTTTTCTGGTACTGAAGGCTTAGCTCTTGAATCCATCGGAGCCAAAGAACTATTAGGAACAGAGGATCTAGATTTTTTTAAGTGTCTGTGCCGAAGGAGAAGATTGTAGTGACAAACTCCTGTTTTTGGCCTTCTCCAGTGAGAACGAGGAGGAAGGCGAAGAAACATCAGCTTTACTCTTGTCATGAGCAGATATGGACTCTCCAAAGTTGGAAGAAATCAAACCTTTCAGAATTAATTTGTTTTTCCTTTCAACCAGGGCCCTATGACTAAACCCACGACAAATGCTACAATCTTCCTGTAAGTGGGCAGGATCCAAACAATAAATGCACAACAGGTGTAAATCAGAAAGTTGAAACTTATGGCTGCACTTCTGGCATTTCTTAAAGCCAAGAGAGACCCTTAGTTTTTTCAGCCATAACAAAAAGGATAGAAAAGGGCACAAACCACACTTACACTAAAGGAGTACAGAACATGCACGCAAACAAGAATATTAGACAGGAAAGCCATTTATTTAATTTGTTTTTTGGAAAGAGGAGAAAGAATGAAGAGTAAAAGAAACTATCAACGATGACAGTTAAGGGTACACAGAAGTGGATAGGAAGGGGCCATCAATGATGATTGTGAGAAGTACACAGATGTGTACAGAAAAGGGCAGCGATTAAACTGGAAGAGTGGAGAAATAGCGAAAATGGAAGATAAAGTTATAACAAGGTAATTACAGTAGAAAAATGGAGTCATGTGAAAAAAAATGATTAGAAAAATCTACTTAGCTTGACAGCTGTGGCGAACATGTGTCTGGAAAAGTGACAAATGAGATGTGAATTAACTGGGACATAAGGATTGTGGGTAGAGATGAAGCTTGAGAATTTTTGGCCTGAACGATCTGTAACAGCAGAGTTAGTCCCGATATCGGAACCAAACCCCATACGTCAAGGATAAAATGAAAATTGATATCATATCACATTATTTTTATAGTACAAACAAGCAAGTGAACTACTGCTCTACAGCAGGATATGTTAGCTGAATGGGCAAACTGTATGTTTCACACTTGGTCACAAGAAAGCAGCAAAGACATATACTGGTAAAGATGCAGTCATATCAGCAGAAAGAATTGCGCCTGATATAACTGTGGCAGTAAAGTATTAAAAATTGGTGACACAACTTTTGTGTAAAATGATTATTCATTGTACGCCAGGTAGAATATAAGTAAATTTTACCTCAGAAATCAAGAAATGCCGTGAAGCAGCTGTGAGATTTTAACTGCTGTATCCAGCTATCAGATTATTTTTCCATGGAGTATCAAAGACATTTTTGTTGTAGAACAGGAAAAAAAATAAGTTCATTTAATGCAGAGTGAGCTAGCAGGTAGGAGGAATCTCTGCTTCTTACTCTGATAACACTACACACAGAGTTGTAGCCAGTGAAAACTTTTCCGTTGTCCCAAAGGAAAATGACTGACAGAAAAAAAGGCACAGAAGTTGACTAGAAAAATTAGGAGTACCTAAAAAAGAAGATAATCAAGCAGATGAGCAACACTGACACTAGTGAATAAATGGGAGACGATACAGCATACATCATTACTCCCATTAAACACAGGGACGGCCGTGAAATATGGCTTTGCAAGGAAACAGTGGCAGAGAAAAACTAGAAGTACTGTGACTTTATTAAGCTTGTGGGTGAAGCACAAATCATATCCTACCTTGTCATTAATGTTTACAAGAACATTGAAAGGAATAAATAACACGTTCTTATTAATATTTGTATTAAAAATCATGATGTAAATTTCATACTAAACTGTAATGCAGTTTTGATTAGTGTGCATGAGTGTTACTTTAAAATGTGAGGTGTGGAAGTCTCATCAGTGACTTACATCTGTAAAGGTATTAGCTTTTCTTTTCTTTTCATTACTAAATGCTTTCAGTTGGAGACAAGATGTCTGTAGCATATGCATGTGGCCAGGGAACTTTGTAGACTGTGTTCAGAATTAAATTTACAAAGATTATTTCAAGCAGAAGCAAAGTTAATATATTCTTTTTCTCACTACTGCCTGCTTTACTTGGAGAAGAGCTGTTCGCAGGTGCAAACAATTTTGAGATCGCTTAGCAATCTGATGAGAAAAATGTAATACATACAGTGTAACTAATATTTATAGGTTCAGCAGAAAGTAGTTCAGTGAAAAGCAAATTAAAGTTTGAAACTGCTGGATGTGAATAAGTTATATAAGTAGTTGACCCAAAAGCCTTAATACTTAAATACATTAAATGTAACAGTGCACAGTTTAGTTCATTCATTTACAGGTAACCAGCATTTTTTTCCCTTAGGACTAAAAATTAATGTTTACAGAAAGCATGTGAGCTGTTTATTTGAAGGGCACAGAAATAAGAAAATAATAAAAAAAAATTAATACAAGTGGAACACAAGTTGGACCATGCACTTTATTACAAGTGATCTTTATTTTAGATTAGGTAATGCCTGTGGGTGCA
Organism: Protopterus annectens; assembly: GCF_019279795.1. Lineage (NCBI taxonomy): Eukaryota > Metazoa > Chordata > Ceratodontiformes > Protopteridae > Protopterus > Protopterus annectens. Next base: position 230,945,118 of record NC_056733.1, read on the forward strand.
ACCATCAGTTTGGGGCAACTGTTCCTGTATGGTGGGGTAAACTTAATTTGTTGAAATGTACACAGTTTTGTGCATTTGTTTTAAGTCAGGGGTGCTCAATCTTTTTGGTTTGTGGGCTCCTTACCTTACCTGAAAAGACTCAGGGGGCCAACACTGCATTATTGAAGATGTATCTACTTTTTATACACTCCACAGCCAGTGGTGCACCTCAGTCACGGAAAAAAAAAAATCAAACACTGCTGATTTCAGGATCACTTCTACAGTCTTGTCAAACAAGAAACAAGCTTACAGCTTGAGATATTTGCAAACAGTATCCTTGCTACAACAGCATAAATTTAATGGTGCAAATGAATGCATGTACGAGTTTTAAAAATGTTATAACTGTGCAAATCCGGATGAAATTTTTATCAAAAAGGGTATAACAAGGGTAAAAAATCCGAATAAAAAGCTGTTGAGATATGCAAGACCACAATTAATGGGATGTCTGACATTGCTTGGTTTTGCCCATGTAGTCCATGTCTGCACCAGCTGTTAAAGTAGCAATTCAAAGTGCATCTGCCATACGTGCATCTGTGGTAACAGATGTCAATTTGTTTTTCATATTCTTCATTCTGGAGAAGTGCTGCTCACAACAGTACATACTGCTAGAAAAGTCCAGAACACAAAGACAATCTTTGAAGAAGACACTGCTATTTCTTAGCATTTGCTATGATACTTGAATGTATTTCTACAGAAACTGTCCAAGACTCCAATATAATTTAAGTCTGGAAAAAATTTTAGATTTGATTTGATAATAACCAGAACCAAAAAATGATGAGTAAGGAAATATATTCAGTCTTCTTGGGAATGGGAGCAGTGCCACCTTTCCTACCCCTCCAAACACAGTTATCTTCTGTGTTCTCTGGTGTTAGACTGGGATGAAAAATAAAAGAAATCTTAAGAGGCATATTATACTGCTGAATGGGAGAAGAAACCAAAGCACTTGGATAAAATCGACAAAGAGAAACGGACTTCACACACAAGGAATGAACAGTCAAAGACTAAACAGGCACACCGAGTGCTGTTACAGAGCAACAGTACTCAGTGCAACACTCTGCCAGTGATCAACTGCTTTCCCACACATCCTGGAGAGACCAGAACAGACAGGTACTTACTTAGTGCAATGCTGATACCTGAGAGAAAGTGACACTACTTCTGCAAGACAAGAATAATAAATACTTATTTTAAGCAACTAACAGTGTTAGTCACTTATCAACAGACAACTTTACTGACTGATGTACCTGAGATTGAATGTAAAAATAATTACAGCAACAAGTGGACAAATTTGCTTTAACCATCCCCATACACAGATATGACCAATTACATAAATCCCTTTAGTAGTTTAACCATGTATGCATAAGCAATAAATGACATTTCCCAATTGATCCCTTCAGTAGTTTGTCCATGTATGCACCAGCACTTTGTTGACACCAAAATAAAACATTTCCCCCAATGATCCCTTCAGTATTCTGTCCATGTATGTATACACAAGCACAAAAATTAAACATTTCCTCAGCAACCCCTTCAGTAGTTGGTCCATGCATTCACAAGCACCAAAATGAAACATTTCCCTCAGCGACTCCTTCAGTACCTGTTCACATATGCACAAGCACTTCACTGACACTAAATGAAACATTTCTCCTAACAACCCCTTCAGTAGTCTGTTCACGTATGCACAAGCACCAAAATGAAACATTTCAGAAAGTGTATATTTTACTTCCAAACCCCTCTCTCACACATACACACACAGTTCACTCACAATTCACACTCCCAGCTATACCCAAAGCACACTTTATACTCACAGGAGCAAAACACATAGACCAACTTTTTTGCACAAGAATACATTGATGTTGCAGACCTAATTCATGCACAAGCATTATACCAATACACATGTAATTGCTCCAGTTTTTCACTTTACACAGGTATAAACACCTCACACACCAACATTACAGCCATACTAACGCATACAATCACTCTCCTCTCCCATCTTACTCATACGAGTAAACACTGCCCACATACATACATAAAACTCAGACTCGGGGGGGGGGGGGGCTAGAAAAATCACAGATGATGTACCAGACACTTACAAACACTTTTCGTTGTTCACTCTTCTCCTAGTTCTGAGGCAACTGTTCATGTGAAAATAGGTGCTGGCAGAAAATTTTGTTTGGTTTTACTTTGTGGCAGAGTTCATCACTTTGCTGCCTCTACTTGTACTGAATAACTGTTTATTTGGTAGTAGGTGATATTGGTGTTTCCTGGCTTTTTATCTTTTAATTTGTAGTAGAGATTTTTAACTTTCTGCTTGCACTGAGGTAATGCACTTGTCTAGTAGTAGGTGCTAGCAGTGTTTCTTGGCTTTCTGCCTTTTATACTTTGTAAATGGAGTTTTTATCTTCCTGCTTCTGCTTACACTGAGTTAACTGTTTATTTGGTAATAGGTGCTAGCAGTGTTTCCTGGGTTTATTGATGTTAGTGCGACTGTGGATGCTCCCATCCAATTGGACAGGAGCTTGAACTGCTTATACTCTCTCGCCTGGCGATCAGACGCAAGTATACATTGGGACCAGTGTTTGTCAATTGACAGCTGGTGTTTCTTTTTATTATTTTCTGTCTTACCTCCTGTCCTTTTAAGGACAATGGGGTTACAGTAGTTTTTTCTGTTTTATTTTTAACTTCCCGAAGGGTTGCTGAGGTTACTGGGGCTGTGGATGCTCCCAGTCAATCAGACAGGAGCTTGTACTGCTTAGAATCTCTCACCTGGAAAGACTGGGCGTTCACGTCTTCGCAACGCATGATTAAGTGACTGAATAAGTAGTGTGGAAGGGTTTACTTAAGTCTTAAACCTATCATACCTAATTTCACAAGGCATTTAAGTATATATTTTTTTTTTTAAATATTTAGCGAAATATGGATCCACGAAATTTGTACGTCTTTAAAGACCTTATAAAATCAAATTATATTAAGGAATGTGTGCATTGTAAAGTTTATTACAAGGTGAAGCTAATACTTGTCCAAATTGCACTAAAGTACTGGAACCTTTGAATGTCATTGACAGCAAGTCCTTCAGTGAACATAAAGATTCTTGCATGTGCCATTTTAGAAAAGCATTTACTAAGATTTCTGAATACTGAATTGATTGGAAATCGACTTAAGTGTTTGGATTGCCATAAACAGAATGTTCATCAAAAATTACTTCTGGACAACCGAGTGAATGGGAGCTTATGCAAGCCATATTCTCCAACAAAAAGAAGCTAACGGGTAAAAAAACAGAAGGGGACAAAACACTGCATTACAAAAAAAATTACTGGACGTGATGTGGCAAAGAAGCATGTTGAGGAGTACTACTGATGGGGTAATTGACAGAATACAGAGAAAAATAATTCCGTAGATAACCTCTGTTCAGATGAATTGCATGACTCCCTAGATGGCACCGATTCAATTTCATTTGTACAAGAACACAGGCATTTGTCTCTATACCCTGAAGTCACTGTATCGAAGAACAGAAGGGAAGTTACTGATGCAAAGGCTTTAAATGAAGTTAGGAATAATTGCACTGCAAATTTAGATTGTGTAACTACAGATAACTCTTCTTCTGTTTTACTGGTACCTGAATCAGATGCATGCATCAGACGCATTATCATGGAACTTATAAACAAAGACATTGGCAACCTTCAAACACTGGACCCCACCCAGTTTGGGTTCATGAAGGGCCTTATCTTGTCTCTTGAACCTGACTGACTTCATCGAATCAGTCTCCAGAAGTGTGGATGAGGGTAAGGCGGTCCCACACAGCCTATCTGGACCTTGCCAAGGCCTTCGACACCATCCCTCACTCTGGGATCATAGATAAACTTACTAAGCTGGGCACAAATCCCTACGTCACTTGATGGGTTGCAAACTGGCTTACTGACAGAACCCAGACTGTAAAAGCAGCCAACTCCAAATCCAGCTCCAGACAAGTGGAGTTCCTTAGGGTTCAGTCCTGGGACCACTCTTGCTTGGCATCTACTTCTCTGAAGTACAGGCCAACACTAAGGGACTCTGGCTAACAAAGTTTGCAGATGACTGCAAACCATTATTGAATCCACAAATGATGTGTATATTCTACAAAAAGACCTTGCAGAAACAGATGCTTGGTGCCAGAGCCATGGGCTCAAGCTTAATGCCAAGAAATGTATAGTTATCCCCTTTGGGGAAAAAACATGTACCCATGAATTACCAACATAGGTGGCAGTACACTAAACACTGAAAGTGTGATGAGAGACTTAGGGACACAGGTGGACAGTGGTCTTGCCTTCAATAACCACATCACCACAACAGTCAGGAAATCCTATGTGGCACACCTCATCACTAAAGGCTTTTCATCTAGAAAAAAGGAGGTCATTGTCCCACTGTACTCATCCCTCATTAGACCCATTACAGAATACAACACCCCATTTGTTATGTACCTCACAAGACATCTGCAACAGCTGGAAAGGCCGCAGAAATACCTCACTAAAAGAGTCACATGCCTAAAGCAGATGCCCTATGTTGACCATCTAAAAAAAACTCCAGCAATATTCTGCGGCTATCGTCTACTCAGAGGCGATCTCTGCTTAACATACTCGGCCATGTCAAACCCTGAGCTGTGGGACATGCTCCACTTAAAGAAATCCCAATCCCTCAGAGCCACACGCTTCAGGGATCTAAACCTTGTCATCACAATGAACAAAACATGCTGGAGGGATAGGTTCCTGACCCAGAGACTCTCCATACTCTGGAATAGACTGCCCATACAGGTCAAGCAGAGCGCCTCCTTGGCCCTCTTCAAAAGGAACCTTGACGATAGGATGGGAGATAGGAAATTCACAGTTGTGTACACTTACCATAAATGTAGATGTTCGAGTGTATTCACTGTTGCAGTCATTACACTTGGTTTATCCTGCTGGCAGGCTACCCTCAGTCGGCCTGAATTCCAAAGTCTAGGTCCAGCGTCGGTTGCTGTCACCTCTTCCCTGATGTCAGTGCGCCAGGGGTATAAAAGATGCAGCCGATGCCATTTTCTTCAGTTTTTCTTGCCCCAGATGTCAGGTGCCCTCCAAATGGGTAGGCTAAAAATATGCCAATTAAAAAAAAAAAAAAAAAAAAGCATGCACCAAAATATATATTATACCATCATCTACAAGCAAATATACCACACAGGTTGTAAAGATTTAGAAAAGTGCAGATAAGTTCCAGCAAAGAGATGGAGGATGGTGGGAGGATAACCTGGACTGCAACAGTGAATACACTCGAACATCTACATTTATGGTAAGTGTATACAACTGTACTATGTTCTTCATGTTTCACTGTTGCAGTCCTTACACTTGGGTTGAATCCCAAAGCTATGGTTGGGAGGCTGGAGCTAAGTAGCATTAGGGGCGGCTATGAGGCCCTGTAGAACTGCAGTGGCAAAGCCTGCCCTGGATTTAGAGTAGAGTGGTAAATGACAGTGCACTGAACTCCACGTAGCAGCCTCTAAAATGTCTTTGCTTGGTACTCCTCTGAGGAAGGCTGCTGAAGTGGCTGCTGCTCTGGTCGAATGTGGCCTAATGCCCTTAGGCACTGGTTTGCCATGTTATGAATAGCAGAAACGAATGCAGTGGCCTATCCACTTTGAAATAGTCTGTTTTGAGATGGCCTTTCCTTGTGATCCTGCAGCATATGCCACTAGTAGTTGCTCTGTCTCCTGAAAGCTTTGGTTCTTTTCAAGTAGAAGCATAGCTGTCTGTGCATGTCCAAAGAATGCAGAATTCTCTCCCCCTTATTCTGTGGGTTTGGATAAAAAGTAGGCAAATGAATAGTTTGGTTAAGGGCCACACTGAACACTACCTTAGGCATAAATGTCGGGTTTGTCCTCAGAGAAACCCTGTCTGGATAAAAAATGATAAATGGTTCCACAGCCATGAGTGACTGTAGCTCTGAGACTCGTCTTGCAGAGGTTATTGCTAGGAGCAGAGCTGTTTTCCAAGATAAAAACTTTATATCAGCTGTAGCAGCTGGCTCAAAAGGAGGCAGGGTGAATTTTTCCAAGACATAATTGAGGTCCCATGCTGGTATTGGTGATCTCCTTGGAGGCCTTAAGTTTTTGGCCCCTCTGAGGTACTGCCTTAATAAAGGATGAGAAGAGATTGGTGGCTCTGTATTGTAATGAGCCAAAATGGCAGAGGCATGAATTTTAATTGATGAAAAGGATAGGCCTTTGTCCAGCATCTCAGTTAAGTATTGCAAAATCTGAGGAATATTTGGTACAGCTGTGTCAATTCCTTGGTGCCCGATTCCAAGCACAGAATCTCTTCCATTTTGCAGCGTAAGATTTTCTGGTACTAGGCCTTCTAGCCTCCAAAATGACATCCATCACAGCTTTAGTGAGAGGCGTGTTTTTTATGGCTGCATTATCCGCCATGCTGTCAGATTTAAGGTCTTTAGTTGGCTGTGCAGGATCTGATTGTTTTGTTGGGATAGTAGATGAGGTATTTGAGGCAAGGTCCAGGCCGGGCATTGAGGCAAGTTCCTTAGGATTGGATACCAGTACTGGCGGGGCCAGTCAGGGGCAATCAGTATTAACTTTGGCTTCTCTTGTCTGACTTTTAGGAGTACTTTGGGGAGGAGAGGCAGAGAAGGAAAGACATATACTGCTAGGTTTTTCCAGCTGAAAGATAATACGTCCACTTTCCATGCTTGTCTGTGATAAGTCCTTGTGCAGAATTTTTTTATTTGGTAGCTGTGAGGGGAGGCAAATAGATCTATATCCGGGCATCCCCATTTCCTTGTTATCATGCTGAAGACTTGTGGATCCATGAGGTTTCTGCTTAGTTTGTCTGCCAGAGTATTTATCTTTCCTGGCAGGAATTGTGCCTGCAGATGTACTTGGTAAGTCAATACCGTCTCTCACAAAGTCATGGCTAGTCTGCAAAGGGGGTAAGAATGAGTGCCTCCCTGCTTGTTTATATACCAAATCACCGTGGTGTTGTCTGTCTTTATCAGTAGTTGTCCCGGATGAAGTAGGTCCTTGAAGGCTGTCAGGGCATTTTGAACAGCTAGCATCTCTTTTTGATTGATATGCAGATGCATTTGGTTTGTGGACCATGTGCCTTGAATACATCTTCCTGTCATGTGGGCCCCCCCAAGTATAATCGGATGCATCCATTGTTAATGTCTTCCTGGCTGGGGGTAAGGTGAATGGCTGTCCCTTGTTCTGGTGACAAGCCTTCGCCCACCATCGAAACTCCTGTTGCAGGCAGGGAACAATAATTATTGTTTCCAGGCTGTGGCAATGTTGAGTCCAAACACTTTTTAGGTACCATTGAAGTTTCCTCATATGCAGTCTGGCATATGGAATTAGTAGAATGCAGGATGCCATGAAGCCCAAAGCCTGCAAAAATTTTCTTGCAGATAACTGGGCCTTTGTTGCCAACAGGTTGAAATAGGTGGTCAGTTGCCTTTGTTTGTCTAGCGTGAGATAACCCATCTGGACAGTTGTATTTAAGCTTGCACCTAGGAATATTATCTCTTGAGAGGGTACTAGTTTTGATTTCTTTTCGTTGTCTGTGTACCTTGGCCTGTTATAAATCTCTTTACAAATGCCAGCTGCTGTAGTAGAATGTCCTTGTTCTCTGCTTGAATGAGGCAGTCGTCAAAGTAAGGATATATTTGTATTCCTTTTTGTCTGCAGAATGCAATTACTGGTGCCAGGCACTTTGTGAAGACCCTGGGCACAGTAGATAAGCCAAAGGGCAGTGCAGAGAATTGGTAGTGCATTGAGCCAGCTTTGAATCTGAGGTATCTTCTGCATGTTTGACTGATTGGGACATGCAGGTATGCCTCTTTTTGGTGTAGGGTCCCAAGCCAAGCCTTCTTGCCCAGCATGGGCAGAAGTTGCTGTAGAGTCTACATTTTGAATTTTGGTATATCCAGATATGTGTTTAGGATAGATAGGTCCAGTATTGGTCTCCAGGTCTTGTCCTTTCTTGGTACCAAGAACAGTCTTGAATAAAATCCTCGTCCCTGCTCTTGCTCTGGTACTTGTTGAATGGCCCTCATGTCCATGAGGGATGAGACTTGCTTTTGTGCCTCTGCCCATTGATGTTTTGGCAGATCTGGCCAACTGTTTGTCCTTGGCAGGGTATGGAAGTGAAACTTGTAGCCTTGTGACACTATGTCTAGTACCCATTTGTCCTGGGTTGTGCGCCAATTTTGTGAAAAAAGTGCTAGCTTTCCCCTCAAAGGTGCTGCCAGAAGATAGGTGCTTGGTGCAGGCAGGGGGAAGTCATTGGGACTGTTTCCTGTATGGTTGTGATTTGTCTTCTCCACTTTTGGAGGTAGAAGCACCCCATTGTTTAGACCTGTAGGAACCTTGGGGCTGGGATCCGTCTCTTGGGCATCTGTATCTGCCCCTTTGTGGTCTGTCTGACACTGGAAAGGACCAATTCTTTGTAGGCCAGTGTCTGCTAAATCTTGGAGGTTGTACCTGCAAGAAATCTTTAACCGTTTGCATAGATTTAGCTTTGTCCTCCATTTTCTTTAACACCTCTTCTGCTTTAACACCAAACAAGGTATCATGCTGTAATGGAGCATCTAATAATTTTGCTTTGACATGATCAGGCAGATTTTGTTCCTTTAACCAAGCATGCCTCCTAATGACAGAACCTGTAACAGCGGCCCTGCAGGAGGCCTCCAAAGAATCAAAACCACATTGCAAAGTGTGCTTTCCAACTTGTTCAGCTGCATGCAATAAATCCTGCATTTCCTTGTTTTCTGCACATTCAGAATTTATCAACATTTTCTGTTTAAGCAGTGACATAATACATTGCTGATATTTGAGCATATGGAACTGACAATTTAAAGCCCTTATAGCCAAGGTAGCAGAAGTATAAATCTTTTTCCCCATCTGTCCAATGCCCTAGAATCCCTGTCAGAGGGGGTAGGGTTTTTTGGAGTGGAAGCCTTGACACCCTTTGGGACCCTGAGAGAAAGTTTCTGGGTCAGCAGCAGGGTTTTTGAAAAGGAATTTATGAGAGTCAAGAACCCTGTAGTACCTGTCTGGCTTAACAGGAGCTGGAGATAATGAGTCAGGGGTCAGACTGGACTCTGACAATACATAATCTACAATATCTAACAGGTGGAATAGCTAGGGGCCTGTGTTGTGGTAGTAAAAGGATGTCTCTCAGCATTTTCTTAGATTCTGAAAAATCTTGACTCTCCCAGTGGAAATGCTGCCTCGTGGTATGCAAAGTTTCCCCAAAAAGAGTAATCCTCAGGAGGAGAGGCTGAAGGGACAGATTCTTCAGCATCAGAATCCTCACAGGGAGGAAGAGAGTATTCCTGATCAGAAGAGAAATCAGATGAAATGGAAACCTGATCTGAAGAATCATATTCTGTCTCTTGCTAGGCCTTTTATCAGGAGGGGGATGGGTACCCCTGATCAAAGTAATCAAGTCTTTGGCCATTTTGAGCATCTGTTTGTTTGGCACGGAGGCCTGTCCATGAGGCTGTTGTGCTTGTTTCTTTGTCTTTAAAGGTGCTTTAGTCTTTGCCCTTGAAGCTGAAGTCGTTTTAATGTATAATTGAGTAGGTCTGAAAACACCCTCAGAAGCTGATGCCTGCTCAGTGGCTCCGGACCCATCTGAGGGAATAGTTTCCGAAGGTCCAATACTCAGCTTCCAGCGGCCTAGTATACTCCACGTGTGAGTCGGTAGCGGCCTGCGGGTCTAAAGTAGTGGGCGTCAGGGGCTGCGAAGGTGCCTCATTGAGAACCGGCGATTGGCTTAGAAGAAGCCTCGTCATCCGTTTTGGACCACGGATGCCTGTCCTTTTCTTTTTCTTTGCGTTTCTTGTGAATTCCGGTAGTCGGAAGGCTATCCGACATCGTATAATTAAATCTTCTGCCAAAATAGTGTAATGCAAAATTGTACCAACGCTTAATAGTGCGTTGGTTAAATCTAGCACAAAACCGACAACTAGCAACGTCGTGGTCAGGGCCTAGGCAAGGAATACAGTAAGAATGAAAATCCTTATGAGGCATTTGCTTCCCACAAGAAATACAATTATTAACTTTTTCTGACATTGGTCTGGGGCAAAAAAAAGAGTTTCCCCAACAGGTTAACTTAGCTTTTAATGAAGACTTCAGATCTGAAACTCGAACACGAAAATCTCAGGAGTCGGCCGACCGGCACTTGTGAATTGCTTATGCTTCGGGCACCGCGCGGCAAGAAAGACTGAAGAAAATGGCATCGGCTGCATCTTTTATACCCCTGGCGCACTGACGTCAGGGAAGAGGCGACAGCAACAGACGCCAGACCTATACTTTGGAATTCAGGCCGACTGAGGGTAGCCTACCAGCAGGATAACCCAAGTGTAATGACTGCAACAGTGAAACACGAAGAACATCATTCCATCTGAGTAGTTAGACTTCTTTGTCATCAACCTGTGGGTTTCAGATCTGAGCCAGCAGCTTTCCAAGCTAAGATCCGAGCTCCAAGCTCCTCCCCCTTACCCATATTACACTGCAACCTCCTTCCAACCTTCAGATTGAGTCTGCCACCCACAGTGTGACACACATCAACCCAAGAGACATAACCTGACCTGATCACACAAAATTAGGCTCACAAGACCCAGAAATCTGAGTCCAAGGACTATCGTAAACCAGCAAGGTCAGGGGGAAGAAGGGAGGGAAGGCTGATGACAAATGAAGTCTAACTACTCAGATGGAACATTATGGCGAGTACATAAACTTCTTTATCTGAAGCAGTTAACTTCATTTGGTCATTAACCTGTGGGACAGAGTCCCCAGCTACCAAAAACCTTGGGAAGCCCTTAAGGAAGGATATTCCAGAGCATTGCAGAACCAAAAGAAGCCCTTCCTCTAGACACCATATCCAATTTATGAGTAATAAAGGTGCGAGAGGAAGCCCAAGTAGCCACTGAACAAATGTCATCCAGAGAAACTCTGGACCAAAAGGCAGCAGAAGTAGCCATAGAATGAGTAGACTGAGCATGAACCCTGTCTGGTTCTGGTAATCGATGTTCCTTGTACCCTTGCAAGATATACAAAGTGAGACCCCCCCTAGCAAGAGTCACCATTGAAACTGGTTTTCCCAAAAAAGGCTTGGCAAAGGAAACAAATAGCTCAAACTTACAGAAGGGTTTAGTCCTATGTAAATAAAAGCGTAACTGTCTGTGAACATCCAGCAAATGAAGCTTGTATTCCCCTTTATTTTGAAAGTTAGGGAATAATACTGGGAGATTAATAGATTGATATTTGATTCTGAAGTGACTTTAGGGAGGAAAGAAGGGTTAGTCCTTAGAGACAACCTATCCTTATGAAAAACTAAGTATGAGGGTTTCATACACAAGGCTTGGAGTTCCAACACTCTCCTGGCCGAGATGATAGCCACCAGGAAGGCTGTCTTCCACGACAAGAATTTCAAATCAACTGACGCTGCGAGTTCGGAGGTGCAACTAAGGAATGAAGAACTAAGGTCAAATCCCACGGAGGGGAAGGATACTTAATAGGTCTCAGCAAAAAGGTACCTTTGATGAAGATCTTACAAATTCTAGCAGCAGCTAGAGAACCTGAATTTTCTCCTACATGAAAATGGGATATAGCCGCCAGCTGGACCTTCACAGTGGAAGAACTGGCTCCCTGTTGGAAATTTTGAGACAGAAATTCTAATACCGCTGGAAAAGGAGCGGTAAAGGGGTCAAAATTTCTCTGATAAGCCCAAATGGAAAAACGCTTCCATTACGACTACAGTACACCTTTCGAGTGGAGGACTTTTGTGTGCCGCCACCAGAATGGACTTAATGGGGGAAGAGAGCCCGGGAGTCCTGGCAATTAATGGAACTGGAGCAATCAAGCAGTAAGCTTGAGGCTTGTCCAGATTGGGGGGAGGAATTCCCAAGGGATGACAAATGAGATCCAGAATGGGATCCAATATCCAAGGAGGAGCTACTAGATGAGACCATAGGCAAGGGAGCTAAACTTGACGAGGCCAGAATGGGGCTATGAGGATAATCCCGCTACCCAACCGCCAAGCTTTCTGCAAGAATTTTGTCATGAGAGGTAGCGGGGGGATATGCATAAAGAAGACCAGGTGGCCAAGCATGGACAAGAGCGTCTCTGGGGGCTTCCCCCCAGGGGGAATTACAGTGAAAAACCTTTGCACTTCATGTTGGACGGCGATGCGAAGAGATTGCAGCAAGGCTGACCCCACTTGAGGAAGATCTGTTCCGCTACATAAAGATTCAGAGACCACTCGTAGGGCGAAGGGATAGCCCTGCTCAGTTTGTCCGCTAAAATGTTGGACCGACCCAGGATGTGCATTGCTATCAAAAAACGGCTGGTGGAGATCGCCCATTCTCACACTCTCATGGCCTCTCGACAAACCGGATATGATCTGGTTCCCCACGTTTGTTGATAGACTAAGACCACAGACATATTGTCTGACTGAACTGCAATTGTTCCCAGAGGAACAGAAGCATGAAGAGCCTGCAACACTAAAAGGACCGCCCTCATCTCCAGAACATTGATATGCAGAATGGTCTCATTCAGGGTCCATGTGCCTTGGACAGTCCTGCCCGAGCAATGACCCCCCACCCTAGACGGAAGGCGTCCGTGGTCACCATGGCTTGGGGTGGGGACGCAATAAAGGGGCATCCTTCTCGAAGATCCTGGGATTAAAGCCACCACATGAGGGAAGCTTTGCACACCTTGCTTAGAGAAATCGGAAAGTTTAGGGGTTGGTACAGCAGAGAGCACTGAAGATGTAACATCCACTGTAACACTCATGTGCAGACGTGTGCAAGGAACCAGATTTATAGCTGCTGTCATGGACCCTAAGGCTCTCAGGACTAGCTCTGCTGTGGGTGAAGAGGTCTGAAGAAGTGGCAAGACATGGAGGGTCAGGTTCCGAAGTCTGTCTGGAGTAAAAAATACCCTGGCCTGAAGAGAATCTATTCTCGCACCTATGAAGTCCAGAATCTGAACAGGATGAAGAGAGGATTTCGCAAGGTTTATCGTCATACCCAGTAAATTTGACAACTGAAGGAAGGAATTTCTGGATTGAATAAGTTGATGCCTGGAGTGGGCGGTGATGAGCCAATCGTCCAGGTATAGAAAAGACCTGAATGCCCTGAAGCCTCATGTAGGTTGCTATAACTGCCATGACCTTGATAAACACCCTGGGGGCTGTGGTGAGACCGACGGGTAGGACCCTGAACTGGTAGTGACTGGCTCCTAGCCTAAAGAGGAGAAACCTCCTGGATTGCCTGTCCATAAGAATATGGTAGTACACATCCTTGAGGTCTACAGAGCACATCCAGTCTTTCTCCTGCAAGAACGGCAGGATGGATTGTAAGGTGACCCTCCAGAACTTCTCCTTGGCAATGAACAGGTTCAACGTGGATAGGTCGAGAATCGGCCTCAAGTTCCCCGTCCTTTTTGGCATCAAAAAGAACCTGGAATAGATATCTGATTCGGACAGGTCTGGGGGGACTGGCTTGATTGCTCTTTTGTTTAGCAGCTTTTCTATTTCCAAAGCTGCCACCTCCCTTTGAGTGGGTGGAATGTCTGGGAGGCGCCTTGGGGGTAAGGGACTGTTCATAAAGGGAATGGAATAACCTCTGGATATTATCCGAAGCACCCAGTGGTCTGACGTTATGGACTCCCATTGAGCTAGGTGCTTCAAAAAAACACCTCCCGACTGCCTCCAGAGTGCAGAAGTTGGCCAACCCCTCAGGGCTGCTGTGTGGGTCAATCAAAAAATGGTACCCTTGACCAGAAGTATTTTGCTCCCCTTCTGCCTCTGGGCCAGCGTTCACCTTGTCCCCCTCTGCCTCTATGGGAAAAGGAGTCCGGAGCGTCCCAGAAATGCTGAGACTTCCGGAACCACAACTTCTTTTGCCCTCACTGGTTCCTGGAAAAGGACCTTTGAGGGTTAGAGAAGCGGATCCCGACTGCTGACAGCATCTTCCAGTACTTCTCACTCTGGACTAGTGTATCTCGGATGGTCTTCCCGAACAGGGTCGAACCTTCAAAAGGGGCATTCGCACAGGACGCCTTAAAAGGTTCCGAAAAGTTGCAAAATTGGAGCCAGGCGTGATGCCTCATGGCAATGCCAGACCTGGCAGCCCTAGCGGCTCCCTCGGCAGAGAGAGAGAGTAAGCACATAGACGTGTTAGTAACTGACTTAAAGTGGCCATACGTGCAGAGAATTAACTTTTATCCTCGGCCAAAATGGACTCCAGGGGAGACTCGGCATACTCTTTCACGAGGTCTCGTTGAAGACTAATCACGTGGGCCATATAGTTCAGCACCCTTATAGCAAAGGTAGCTGAAGCATACATCCGCTTTCCAAGTCGATCCATCGCCCTAGACTCCTTGTCCGGAGGATGGACCGAGGAACTCTCCTGCGCCAGTTCCTTTTTGGTGGCCACCGCCACCACCATGGCATCAACTGTGGAACCCTTACTCCATGCAGGCTTGTCAGTAGGAGGGCTCAAAGACTTTATCAGGCCATTTAGGTATAGGTTCTACAGTGTCCGGTTCCTTCCGAGCTCTGGTGGTAATGAGGTCCACCAGAGGATCAGCCGGGGGCACACCCAAGAGGTAGATGGGCCTGCGAACACCACCAGGAATACAGACTCGTCCGAGGATGGCTTTTGGGCGGACCAATCTCCCCTCTGATGGAGGATTTCCATTATGTCTCTGAAGGAGATGTATTCAGGAGGCGATCTGGGGGAGCCTTCCCCCTCCTCCAAGTCAGTATCTTCAGAGAGGGACTCGGGGGAGTCCATGTGCCTCTTCTTGCACTGGCATTTGCGAGGGACCTCCTCATGGGGGCTCTCTGGGGAAGGCTCACAAACAGTTTCGTATTTCTCGAGGGGAACCATCTGTGGAGCATCAGACACAGGCTGGCCCTGGGAGGAATGGATGACAGAAGACATACACAACTGCAAGAGAGCAGGGGTGGACTCTGAGGAAAGAGTGAGGGGGGGGGGTCTTGAGCCTCCTGATAGACACTCTCCACAATGAAGGCCGAAGGGGAACCGGCTTCCCTGAACCTAGTAGGACGAGTAGCCGTGCCCCTCGGATCCGACGTAGGGATCAGAGCCGAATCGGAACAGCCAGGCCCAGAGGAATGGTATGTCTCGACCACAACAGAGCCGATGACACACTCATTTCCCCAGATCCGACACCCAGATCACAGCTCAGAGCTCGGATCTGACATAGGATCTGACAAACTCGAGGGCATAGCAGGCGTCGAGGTTGGAGGAACCATCGGCGCCGACCCCCTGACTCCAGGGCTCCTCGGATCCAGGGACTCCGAAACCCGGGGATGGATCAGACAAGGAGCAGGAGGGGGAGCCAGCAACACACCCATCTGCAACTGAGTCTATAAGAACCTTCTCATCATCCAGTTCAAGTCAGCCTCCGAGAGGCTTCTTGCAAATCTGGAGGACGCCACCAACACCGGCCAGGAGGGCCAATGCAAGGACGACCTTGAAGCAGGCTGAACCTCCTCCAGCTCTGTGGAAAATCTAGGAGAATGGAGCCGAGGGGAAGACAGCCTAAGAGCCTTTTCTGGGGTAGACACCACTTTGACAGGGGGGCCGACTTATCCAACGGGTCCGCTGGTCTCTTACTCCACTATCACTCTACCTGCCTGGAGCTCAGAGATCACGTCTTGGTGAAGCCGCGGTAAACTAGATCTGAGAGTTGGAAGGAGGTTGCAGTGTAGTAGGGGTAAGGGGGAAGAGCATGGAGCTCAGATTTTAGCTTGGAAAGCTGCCGGCTCGGATTCGAAACCCACAGGTTGATGACCAAATGAAGTTAACTATTTCAGATGTGTTAATTCTGGGGGACTCAATAATGAAACCTGTTATTATAGAACTATCAAAAATGGAGAAGTCCTGTCTTACTGTATCTGCTCCCTTGGGGTTGAAATTAGTGGACACTCAATCTTCTGCAAAGACTGAGACTAGTAAAACTGGCATATAGTCTATATGTAATGTGTGTGTGTGTGTGTGTGTGTGTGTGTGTGTGTGTGTGTGTGTGTGTGTGTGTGTGTGTGTACTAATGAAGTAAAACACATACTCATGAAACATACGAGGAACTCACTGCTGAGTATAATAAAATATCCAGAAAGGATTAATGGCCATTATGTCCTGAGTGAGACTTTTCCATCCTCTTCCTGGACAGATTACTTGTGTACTTAGGCTCATGCATTTAATAATTGGTTATGAGTAACTTCATTGACATTTAATGTACAATTACAAAAATATTGGGAAGAGCATTTTCACGACTAGTGGCTATTTGCTCAAAACAATTTATACCCAATTACCTATGGGGCGAGCTTCATGGCTAGTAAAGTTACTGACCAGCTGCATTCTTTTTAGTATCAGAACAAAAAAGAATGTAAAGTTACACTGGAACCAGTTAAATGTATTTTAAGTAATCTGAGAAGCTTAGGAAGCAATTTCACTGAATTAACCTGTTTAATAGGTGCAGAATACAAAATCATGGTAATAACAAAAGCTTAGGCTTCTTCTCTTTTTCTTTTAAAATATTTTGTTAAATATGAATGCTTAAGGCAAGGTTCAAGAGGTGGTGGGGTAGTTAAATGGGTGCATAAGCTCAATCAGATCATCCCTATTTAAGAACATGCTTTGTATGAGGCAGTGACTGTTCATATTTATACATGTACAACAAAGACAGCTATAGATAGTATGGTTGCATCATATACCAAATATGGACAATACTTTGCATTTAGATGACTGCCTGAATTGTAAAGGTGATATCCTATTACGAGGGGATTTAAATTACACTGGAATATGTTGGGAGCCATTATGTACCATCTCTTACTTTGCTAAAAAATTGTTGATCTTGTCTCATACTATGGAATGACTTAACTGGAAAAATTTAATACCAGGGGGAAAATATCTTGGGCCTTATATTGACTAAGGTATTGATTAAAGTTCAATTCATACAGACACTCCCACCATTAGGTCATCACTCTCTCACATTTGTTGTTGATAATTCATTAATTGTAACGACACAGAATATAGAAAGTTAGATTTAAAAAGTGTTGCTCAGCATTACGCAAGATGTGACTGGATGACAATAGTTGGTAGATCAGACACAGTTGCTATGCATATAGTGTTTTGCATCTTGGAGAAGCTGCTTAGTAAAAACAAAAGAAATAATTCCACTTTTCCAGTTCGGTGTAACAAAGAAATTTAGAGGCTGAAAAAGTGGAGCTTAAAAACTTTAGTAAGGTTAATTTCAAATATTAACACAAAGGGATTTAATGTATCCTGTCAGAGCTTGAAAAAGGGAATTACTAACTGCAAAATAAGTTTTGAGAATGAATTAATTAGTAATACCTCAAATAAAATGATTTCTTATAGATATATAAAGGAAATTAATAGCACTACTTTTATATTACTAGTGTTGTTAATTACAGTAACGGTGAGAATTACTGAACCTAGTAAAATAACCAATGAGTTTAATTCAATCTTCTCAAGCATTTGGTGAGATAGTATACACAAGGATGATGTCTACAGATATTTTGCAACACGATCATGCCAGTGATAACAGGGAAGAATATTATCAGGGCACTTACAAAGTTAAAAGATACTACCTCTACAGACCCTGACATGATCTCAAGTCATTTGTTGAATTCTGTAAAAACTACTACTTAACCTACCTTAAGTTTAACAATTAATAAACTGTTTTAATCAAGAACTGTTCCAAAAGCCTGTGAACTGTCCTATGCAACTCCAGTTCATAAAGGTTGCTCAGAGGAAAAGATGGGTAACTTTTGACCCATGAGTTCAATTTCCTTATTGGGAAAATCTTTTGAGAGATGCCCATTAGATCTTATTGAGACAGCAGAAGGAACACAGAGAGCCTTTTCAGTAAAAAACACGGTTTCATAGAAGGGCAATCTACTCTTGTTAGCTTGATTAACTTTTATGAACAGATAGCCATGGCCTTGGATCTGGGCTTGTACCCTGGAGTTTTTTTTCTGGATCATACAAAAGCTTTTGACAGTTTACCTTACAATGTTATTATTAAATGTTTACAGAAACAGTTAATACATATATCATAAGGTGGTTGGTAGGTGGTTACCTGGAAGACAGCAATGTGTAAGAATACAAAAGTCTTGCTCTTATTACTCACAGGTTAAAGCTGAAGTACCTCAGGGTTCTGCCTTGGGTCTAAATCTTGTTTAATATGGCATTTACTACATTATGCAAGAGTAATAAATTCTGGGTTAAGACATATGCTGATTGTAAGACTGGGTTCTCAGTTCAAAATCCCACTGATTTAAATAAGTTAAATAATGATTTACAGTCTCCAAGCAGTCAGGCACTAGAAACAAGCTTAACATTTAACCTAAAGAAATACAAATGCATGGCCAAGATTTCCTATATATCTGGTGTCTTCCCATTACATGACTTACAGGAATATAAAGATGTATACGTATTACATCTACATTGTTCTTTAATGCACATACAAGATCAATTTTTTATAAAGCAACCAAATATATTGGATAGCTATTACGAAGATTATCTACTAGGGATGAGCATGCATTACCTTTGGTATTTAAAACTTACACAAGATCATTACTGGAGTACAATAACACTTTTTGTATTTATACTGGGAAGCAGTGAAAAAAAATCTTGGGAGTCCAAAGGAGATTTACAAAATACACATAGGACATACCAGTACACAACCCTGGTGTCTGCTGCATACCCTGCCTGGAAAATTGAACATAAGCGTGCAACCACAGCATTCTATCCAAAGCATTGGCTTCGCCCCTCTAAGGAATCTTAAACTAACACTGTATGTTAAAACTTCAATAACTTATAACCTTTACTTATTCTTGTAAAATCAGTGGCTGCTCAGTTCCACTGGCCCCAAATATCTCCTCCACCAAAACAGCTCTGGTGTCCCATCTCCTCAATTTCTCTCCCTGTATAATCTGACCTGTTTTGCTATTTGTGAAACCTCAGAATTCAACCCTCCTACATTATTAACTGAATGGTAACTCCAAATAATAGTACTAGCCTACAGTCAACCCAGTAAAGGTCTGCTCTACTGCCTGAACACTCTCCTCCCTAGCTTACCTGTACTTTGGAAACCCTCCTAGACTGTGATGTAGATTGTTTTTGTGGTGCTGACTAAGTTTTATCTATTGGACTTCTCAGGCTCAGCCCCGCTATGCTCGGGTTCATTCAACTCCTCTACCCACCCGTATTCCCACACACCCCCTGTATCATTTCTGTTAATACCTACGCTCAAAGAACTCCCTCCCTCTTAGACCCACCCCTTCCTATCCTCTAGAAATCTCTCTAGCTCTCCCCTTTCTATCACATACCTCAGACATTTCACACTTGCAGCTGTCTACTGATACAGACCCTCTCCAACTCTCTCTACTGGAAACCTCCATCACTCTCCTTTGAATGCAGTCAGATTTCTCAACATATACTATTTTGTACTTGTCTCTCCTACTCTCTTTAGTCTCACGTCCTACAACTACCACTTAACTCCAGTACGCAATGATCCTACAAATACTTAAGCAAATAACTTCTCTCTCCCTCTACAATCTTTAGTAATCAGCTCATCTATCTTCTCCTTACTTATTCCTCTTCCTAAAATAAAAATTCCTCCTTCCTACACTGCCTACCCCAAATGAAAACCTAAACTCCACCAACTATCACCCACACAAAAATAATCTCTACCCTTTCCCATTTGCCCTACTCTTGTCTGGGGACATTCATCCTAATCCAGGACCTAAACTGCACTCTCCTACTAACAATGCTACTACCCCTAATGCAACACATCCCACAAAACATCCATCATTCAACTCTATGAATATTTGAAGTGTACTTAATACAATAAGTGAATTCCATGCATGGATCACAAACCACAATCCTGAATCTCCTCAACTGAAACCTGGCTGAAACCTCGAAACTTTCAAAAACAAATACTACTTCCTGGTTACAATATCCTTTGCCTAGATCGCCAAAAGAAAAAAGGTGGTTGCTATAGTCTACGCTAACCAACTCACCCTCACATCTACTAGCAAACCCATCCCATCATTCTCTCCTGCTGAAATTCTAACAGCTAACCTAAAACTCAATAATTATGCATCTGTCACTGCAGCAGCCATCTACAGCCCTCATGGGGACAACATTCCTCTACTAGAAAATATTCTCTCATAACCTCTCACTACATATCCTTAATGAAACCATACTTCTTAGAGATGTAAATATTAACTGGCTCACATTTTGCTCTTCTAACTCTACCACATCAATTAACTGGGTTTATTCAACTCATAAAAGAACCAACACATATTAATCTACAAATCCCAAGCACTCTAATACACTGGACACTTGTAACCCTGAAACTCTCCCAAACTCCTTAAGTGACCACTCCCCTGTAAAAGCTCTGAGATTTACTCCTCACTCCACTAGACCACACAGATATATTTTACTTGCGGAAAACTAACTTCTGTCCAGAGATTTTTTAAGCCGTTCTTGCTACAATAAATTGGACTTAACTAACCCAACTCCAATTCAGTGAAGCAGTTTACTCATTTAACTCCACCTTTCTTAATATTCTAAACAGCCTTCCACCTCTCCGTACAGTCCATATAAAAACTGACATATCCCCCTGGCTTACAAAAGCCACTCACACCTTAATGAAATCTAGGGACAAGATGTGGAAAACATGGGTGAAAACCAAGCTTCCCACAGATTTACAAAAGTGCAGAGAGCTCAGAAATCTTACAAAAAACCCCATATTATTAAAGATAAAAAAGAATTCTACTTTAACCCTCCCACAGAACCAATACCAAAACTTTTTGGTACTCTATTAACCAAATATTGCATCCAGGAAACCCTTCCATTCCTAATCCCTGCCCTAACAAGACTCCAGAAGAAACAGCTGCCATCTTTAATAACCATTTCATTGATTCGATAACTAAAATGTTTCTTTCTGATCCTTCTTCCACTAGCATCTTAAACTCTAGAAAAAACTTGGCTACTAACTCCTCTGAACACTCTCCTACTTCCAACTCTTCAAATACCTTCTCCCTTACATCTTTTCTATTAGCTACATAAAAATCTTTACTCTAAACTAAAACCTTGTTCAACATCAGCTGATAATATTCCTTCCTATTTCCTGCAATTAACAACGGAATCGCTTGCTTTCCGTGTCCATCTTGATAAATCAGAGTCAAAGGTCCCTTTTATCTGGAAATAATTTTACACTCTACCTATACACAAGGGAGGTAACTCCACTGAAATCAACAGTTTTAGACCAATTGCCATTCTATCCCCTCTTTCTAAAATATTAGAGAAATGCATACCTAAACAAGTCGTGCAATACCTAGCTCAAGCTAACCTGCTCACACCTACACATGGCTTTTGCCCTAAACACAGTACCACTACTACCCTAATATCCTTCCATAGCACTTTCTCTGGCCAGAGATAAACTTGTCTCGTCTTTTCTTAAACCTTTCAAAAACCTTTGACATGGTGTGTCATTCACTTCTATCATCAAAACTGTCTAACCTTAACTTCTCCACGTCGGCTGTTTCCTGGTTTTACGGCTATCTTACTGACCGACTGCAATCAGTTAAATGACTTTCTGCCCCGTTAAAATGGAGTCCCACAAGGCTTTGTACTTGGTCCATTACTTTTTAATATCTTTACCAATCAACTCCACACTTTCCGCCCCCAATCTTCCCTAGTAGAATATGCTGACGACTCTACAGTCATCACAATTGCTCACACCCCCTCTGAGCTTATATCTACTACCCAGGCTTCTTTTAACCTAGTAGAATCCTGGCTCTCAAAAAATAAGCTTATTCTGAAGCCAAAGAAAACAAAACTCCTACTTTTTATACCCAAAAACGTCAACCTTAAACACACCTTCTATATTCAGTCTCTCAACAACATTCCCATAGAAGTAGAATCCAGCACAAAACTCTTGGGTGTCATCATAGATGATCAACTTGAGTTTGACTTGCATGTCAATAACTGTATTCAGAAGACTCACTTAAAACTAGGCCTCCTGTATATAAATAAAAAGTTTATCACTAACAAACCAACACTCTTCATGGTTACCTCCTACCAAGTCTATTGTATAGCTCACAAATCCTGACAAACCTCAACTCCTTCCTTCTTAATAAACTAGAATCAGCATATAACAAAGTATGCTAGAGTTGCAGCAAACCATACAGACATATCCCATCACTGCCTCTTACTAAAACACTCAAACTGGCTAGAACTACCACATCAGATTCTCCTTTCTCAGCTCCTAATTATTAACTCTATACTATACCGGTCTTCTTACTGCCCTCAGCTTATCGTCTATTATCTCTCATGACTCCCCCACCAGATCTCTACATAGCTCAGACGAAGATCTTCTTCAAATCTATAAACCTAAAACCAAAATGGGTAGCAACCTCTATAGTTACCAACCTACCATTTCTTGGAATAGGGTTCCATTAGAAATTAGGTTCCTCAATAAACTTAAACAACTCAAAGCATCCGCCGAGGAATACTTAAAAAGTCACTGGCTCTGTTCTTGCATCCACCCTCCTAACTCTCGCATCATTACTCCCAAAAATAGTGCTCAGTCTACATAATATACTACTTTGCTTAGCAGATCTCTTCTACTTACCTACCTGTTAGCCACTAATAGCCTTCTTTTTCTCTTTCTTGCACCTGTCATCTCTTACCATGAATAGTAACCTCCAAAACATTTTGCTAAAAATAAGCATCTCTCATCTCTCTCCTTCATCCACATTATACAGTAACAGTAAACACAAGAATTATTCTTCTTATTGCTTCATTTGACTACACTCTTTCTTTGTTTTACTAACATATATATTGACTTGTACTGTAAATATTTTTTTTTTTTTGCTTTTTAATGGTTATATTCAATGAATGTTTTTTGTGGAGCTTTGCTCTCCAGGCCTCTGCTGAAAAAGGGCTGCTATAGCTCAGTCGGACATTCCCGGTCAACTATAGATTTATGGATTATGTCCTTTGGTGTAAGTTGTTAAATTTGTATAGTCTCAGTTATAGGCATATACGTGGAAAGTTGTCAATAGCATTCAAGAGCTTTCATTACCCTATATTACAAATTACGTATAGCATCGAGGTTAACAGATGTATTAAAACATACACACTTAAGAATATGATGTTTGTTCCAAAAAAAAGGAACATCTCAAAATCAGAGAGCAGTTTATTGCTGTTAAAAATAAAAAACACTGGAACAATCTCCCTATAAGCTTATGTAACAAACAGTTTTAGTAAATTTAAAAGTAACCTGGAAACTTGGGTGGGTTATAAGATTTACATGTCGTATATTGTGGAATCAGTGTTCTCTGATGGCCAAATGACCTAAATACTGTATCAGAACATATGAATCACCAATGGACTGAGCGGGAACTGCCCTGAATCTGCACTATACAGCAGTTCTACATCCGTGCAGACATAAAATGGCAAAGCATGGTCAACTGGTCCTGGACTTTTTAAAGTGACAGGACCAGGTGACCAAAAAGAAAAGTACAGTTGTGTACACTTACCATAAATGTAGATGTTCGAGTGTATTCACTGTTGCAGTCATTACATTTGGGTTATCTGCCTGCAGATAGCCCTCAGCCGGCCTGAATATCAAAGTCTTGGATCCCTGCATCAGATGCTGTCTCTTCAATGGCATCGTAGTCAGGGGTATAAAAAGTACAGTTTTGTACCTACCATAAATGTAGATGTCCGATAGGTATGCATCTGCAGTCATCACATATGGGTTTGTCCTGCCTCAGGCAGCCCTTCGGTCGGCCGGATTCCAAAGTCTGGGTCCGGCGTCGGCTGACGTCGCCCCTTCCCCGACGTCAGAGCGCCTGGGTTATAAAAGCGTCAGCCGACGCCATCTTCCTCAGTGTTTCTTGCCTCAGATGCCAGGTGCCCTCAAAGGAAGGCTAAATTTGGAGAAATGCAATAAATTCCAAACATGCACAGAAATATATATATATATATATATATATATATACAACAAATACACCATAATAGATAACCCCAGCTAGCTATGAGAGGGAAAAGTACCCAATAAATACCAAAGAGGGGAAGGACGGAGGGTAAACCTGACTGCAGATGCATACCTATCGGACATCTACATTTATGCTAGGTACAAAACTGTACTATGTCCTTCAAGGATGCATCTGCAGTCATCACATATGGGTAGAATACCATAGCCAATCTGGGGGTGGAGGATCTATGTAAAGGATGGTGTAGCTAAAATGCCCTGCAGGACTGCCGTAGCAAAGCCTGCTCTGGATCTGGAATATAAAGGTAAATTCTAATGCTTGGAAAATGTATGCACGGAGCTCCATGTAGCAGCTTCTAAAATGTCCTTGGTAGCCACCCATCTTAAGAAGGCTGTGGAGGTGGCTGTGGCTCTGGTGGAATGAGGTCTAATGTTAGCTGGCACAGTTTTTCCATGGAAGGAATAACAAAAACGAATGCAATTCCCTATCCATTTTGAAATTGTCTGTTTGGAAATTGCTTTTCCTTGTGCACCAGCAGCATATGCTACCAACAGCTGGTCAGTTTTTCTGTAGTTTTTAGTTCTGTCCAAGTAGTAGCACAGCTGTCTGTGTATGTCCAGGGTGTGCAGAAGTTTCTCCCCTTTGTTTTGTGGATTTGGAAAGAAGGTAGGCAGGTGAATAGCTTGGTTTAATGAGACCCTGGATACCACCTTTGGCATAAATGAAGGATTGGTTCTCAATGAGACTCTGTCCGGATGAAAAATAAGAAATGGCTGTACTGCCATGAGGGCCTGTAACTCAGATACTCTTCTTGCTGAGGTTATGGCCAGAAGGAAGGCGGTCTTCCAAGACAGGAACTGTAGTTCTGCAGATGCCGCTGGTTCAAAGGGAGGCAGAGTTAGTTTTTCCAACACGAAGTTAAGGTCCCAAGTAGGCACTGGAGGTTTCCTTGGAGGATTGATGTTTTTAATTCCTCTAAGAAACTGTCTTAGGAGAGGATGAGAAAAGACAGGTGGATCAGTATTGTACTCTGCTGAAATTGGTGAAGCATGAATTTTAATGGAAGAGTAAGACAGGCCATTGTGGAGCATTTCTGCCAAGTATTCCAGGATATGTGGCATGTTCATCACTGTCGCATCTAGGCCCTTTGTGGTGTTCCAAGTGTGAAATCTTTTCCATTTTGCTGAATATGCCTTTCTTGTGGAAGGCCTGCGAGCTTCCATGATGATATCCTTCACTCTCTTGGATAGCTTATCCTGAGGAGGAGTCAAGGTATTTTCCAGGCTGTTAGTCGCAAGGTTTTCAGGTTGGAATGCATAGTTTTGTAATTGTGCTGTGTCAGGAGAAGAGGCCATTGAGGAAGAGGCCATGGTTTTGTATGTGACATGCTCTTTAACAGTGGGTACCAGTGCTGTCTTGGCCAGTCCGGAGCTATCAGAATCACTTTTGGCTGCTCTGTCCTGATCTTCAGTAAGACCTTGGTCATTAATGGAAGAGGTGGAAATGCATACACTGTTAGAGTTCTCCAGCTGAAAGATAGGGCGTCCACTTTCCATGCTTGTGGGTGGTATGTCCTTGAGCAGAATTTCTTCAGCTGATGATTGTGGGGGGGAGGCAAAAAGATCTATGTCTGGCCTTCCCCATGATTGTGTTATCTGTAGGAAGATGTCTGGGTGCAACATCCATTCGTGTGCATCCATGATATTTCTGCTTAAGCTGTCCGCCAGTATATTGTCTTTTCCTGGCACAAACTGGGATTGCAGGTCTATATTGAGTTTCAAGGAAAGTTCCCATAAATTCATTGCCAGTCTGCAAAGAGGGTAGGAATGGGTGCCTCCTTGCTTGTTTATGTACCACATAACTGTGGTGTTGTCTGTCCTTATTAGCAGGTGGCCTTGATGCAGAAAGAGTTTGAAGGCCTCGATTGCATGTATCACTGCCAGCATTTCCTTTTGGTTTATGTGCATGCGTAGCTCCTTTTGTGACCATAGTCCTTGAATACATCTGCCCTCCATGTGCGCTCCCCAACCATGGTCTGAAGCATCCGTTGTAATGGTTTGGCTGGCTATTGGCTTGCTGAAGGGCAGACCCCAGTTTGATTGGCTTGCTTCAGCCCACCACAGAAATTCCTTTTGGAGACATGGAATGAGTGGGATCAAAGTTTCTAAGCTGTGGCTGTGCTGAGTCCATAAACTCCTTAGGTACCATTGTAGTTTCCTCATATGCAGCCTTGCTTGGGGAATGAGAAGAATGCAAGATGCCATGTAACCCAGGGCCTGCAGGATTTTCCTTGCAGTCAGCTGAGTTTGTCTTGTCAGGTTCTTGAAGTAATCCGGTAGTTGTCTTTGTTTTTCTTCTGTGAGAAAAGCCATTTGGGTGGTTGTGTCTAGATACGCACCCAAAAAAGTTATTCTTTGGGATGGAACAAGTCTTGATTTGTGAATGTTGACTGTATATCCCAATGCCTGCAGTAGGTGGATGGCATAATTCAAGTCCTTTACCAAAGTTTGTTGGCTGTCCGCTTGTATAAGGCAGTCGTCCAGATATGGGTATATTTGAATCCCCTGAAGTCTGCAGTGTGCAATTACTGATGCCAGGCATTTTGTGAATTCTCTGGGCGCAGTAGATAAGCCAAAGGGCAATGCTGAGAATTGATAATGCTCTGAGCCTGCAAGAAATCTGGGGTGTCTTCTGCAACTTTGTCTGATAGGGACATGCAGGTATGCCTCCTTGAGGTCTAGAGTCACCAGCCAAGACCCCTTGCCCAGCATGGGAAGGAGTTGCTGTTGAGTCAGCATTTTGAATTTTGGCACAATGAGATAAGTATTCAGTGCGGACAAGTCGAGAATAGGCCTCCATTGATTTTATTTTCTTGGAACAAGGAATAGTCTGGAATAAAATCCTTGGCCTTGTTCTGAAAGAGGAACCTTTTCTTTAGCTTTCATTTGCATTAAGTTGGAGATTTGTTTCAAAGCCTCTGCCCTTTGATTTGGTGGCAGGTCTGGCATGCCTTTTCTTTTTGGCAATGTGTGAAAATGGAACCTGTATCCTCTGTCTATTATTTGCAGTGTCCATTTGTCTCTTGTAATAGTGTGCCAATTGTCTGAGAATAAAGAAAGCTTTCCGCCCAAAGGTGCTTCTAATTGAGCCCTGGTTGGCGGAGTCAAAGCAAAGTCATTGAGTCTGTCCTTGTGCAGCAGTTGTAGGTCCTGCACTATCTCTCTGGTTGGGAGGCTGCCATTGACGCCCTCTGTAGGAGCCTCTAGCTTGCCCTCTACCTCTGGCACGCCTGTTCTTGCCTCTGAAATCTTTGTGTGTCCGGAAAGGACCAATTCTTGGCAGGCCAATTTCTGCTGAATCTTGGTGGTTGGACTTGTAGAAAATCTTTGACTGTTTGTACAGATTTTGCCTTTTCCTCAAATTTCTTTAAGACCTCCTGAGCAGTGGAGCCAAATAACTTTTGCTTTTCCAGTGGAGCATCCAGAATCTTTGCTTTAACATGGTCTGGCAGAGATTGTTCCTTCAGCCAAGCATGCCTACGTATGACTGCACCTGTCATAACTGACCTACATGAAGCTTCCAATGCATCATAACCACATTGTAAGAAATGGTTACTAACCTGCTGGGAGTTATGTACCAGATCCTGTAGTGATTTGCGATCTAGGGGTTCAGGTGAAGACAGTTTCTTATGCAATTCATCTAACAAATACTCTTGGTACTGTATCATATGAAATTGACAATTTAATGCCCTCATAGAAAGAGTAGCAGAAGTATACACTTTTTTACCCCATCTCTCTAAAGCCCTGGACTCCCTTTCAGAGGGGAGTGGATTTTTAGAGGTGGCAGCTGCAACCCTTTAGGGCCCTGGGAAATAGTTTCTGGATCAGCAGAGTGGGCCTTGTAAAGAAAATGATGCGAGTCCGGGACCCTGTAGTACCTATCGGGTTTGACAGGGGCCGGAGGAAGAGTGTCAGGGGTTATGCTAGACTCAGAGTACACATCATCAATGACATTCAAAACAGGAGGAATAGCCAAAGGTCTATGCTGAGGTAAATGCAGAAAAGTTCTTAATCTTTTCCTGGAATCAGAAAATTCCTGGCCCTGCCATTTGAAATGCTCTCTCATAGTGTGAAGGGTCTCCCCGAAGGATAGTTCTTCAGAAGGGGAGGCCGAAGGGATTGATTCCTCTGCATCAGAATCCTCGTAGGCCGAAAAAGCCTCCTCCTGGTAGTCTGAGAGAGCAGAGCCATCAGAGGCCTCCTCTGAGGAGTGGTGATCAGAGGGCTCAACCCTGGGCCTTTTGTCTAGAGGAGGTTGAGAGCCCCTGTCCGGATGGGGTTGAGATCCCCTAATCAAGGAAATAAAGTCCTCTGCTAAAGTAAGAATCTGTGAACTTGTAGAGGGTCCCTGAGGAATAACCCTGGGAGGCATAGCTTTTGTATGCTTAGCAACTTTAGCCCTGGTGAATGCCTTTATGGACATGGATGCAGGAGGCCTAGCTGCACCACGTGCTGGAGTAGTTTTGTCTAGAGGAATGGTGTCGGAAGTTTCCAAGACACCAGTTTCTGAAGGAAATTCAATAACCGACTCAGCAGGGGCCTCCGGGGCCGAGGTTGTCGGTTGAGCGGTTTCGGGGGTCGGAAGTACCAAGGACTTTGTTTCAGCCGAGACCGGGACACTCACGGTAGGCCTGGCCGTGGTTTCAGCCGAAACCGCGGCCCGCGTGTGTAGGTCCTTGATCTTCCGTTTCTTTATTAAATGTGAAGTCGGAGTCTCCGACGGCATATTGTATGAAAAACTAGCCCCAAAAAATTCCTCTGCAAACTCCGCCCGACGTCTAAGAGTGCGTCGGTTGAAGGAAGCACAGGCTGAACAGGCCGAGACGTCGTGGTCTGGGCCTAGGCAGGGGAGGCAGTAAGAGTGGAAATCCTTATGAGGTATTTGTTTCCCACAAGTTAAACAATTAACTTTATCTGACATCGGCTGAGGCAAGAAAGAGTCCCCAACGGGGTACTTAGCTTTTGAAGTCTTCGGTAGCTGAATTAGAGGAGCTGGCCGACCGGCACTTGCAAACTGCTTCTGCTTCGGGCACCACGCGGCAAGAAAGACTGGGGAAGATGGTGTCGGCTGATGCTTTTATACCCCAGGCGCTCTGACGTCGGGGAAGGGGCGACGTCAGCCGATGCCGGACCCAGACTTTGGAATCCGGCCGACCGAAGGGCTGCCTGAGGCAGGACAACCCATATGTGATGACTGCAGATGCATCCTTGAAGGACATCATGCAACAGATGCCATTACATCAGTTTTTCTTGCACCAGACATCAGGTGCCCCCATAATGTTGGGTTACACCTCCAACAAAAAGCAAATACACCAGAAAGCAGAAAATGCATTAAACAAGAAGCAAAGTATAGCCAAGAGAAGTCAGGGGGCTGGTGGGAGGGTAGCTAGGACTGCAACAGTGAATACACTCAAAAGTACAGTTTTGTACCTACCATAAATGTAGATGTTCGAGTGCTAATACAGCTGCAGTCATAACAGATGGGTTGTCCTGCCATCAGTCAGTGTGTGTGTCAGTGTATAAAAGAACCAGCCGATGCCATTTTCTTCAGGTTTTTCTTGCCCCAGATGTCAGGTGCCCCCAGAAGGAAGGCAATACTTAAATTTGTGTAATAAAACAGTGCAATATAATCAAAATACAGTAGCTGCAAGCAAATGCACCATAAATGAATACCCCAAACTGGTTGTATGAGGAGGTGTTAGCCAAAAGGCCTGTCCCAAGAGGGGAAGGAGGGAGGGAAACCTGGACTGCAGCTGTATTAGCACTAGAACATCTACATTTATGGTAGGTACAAAACTGTACTGTTCATCGTGCATACAGCTGCAGTCATAACAGATGGGTAAAATCCCAAAGCTAAGAAAGGGGTGGTAGGCACTAGGTGGAACTAGGAGGAGCCAGGATGCCCTGCAAGACTGCAGTGGCAAAGCCTGCTCTAGTTTTGGAGTATAATGGTAAGTGGTAGTGCTTGGAGAAGGTATGCACAGAACTCCAAGTGGCTGCTTCCAAAATATCTTTGGTAGGAACTCCTCTGAGGAAAGTCGCAGAGATAGCTGTGGCCCTTGTGGAGTGAGATCTGATGCCTGCAGGTACAGTTTTACCATGAAAGAGTAACAAAAGCGTATGCAGTGGGCTATCCATTTTGAGATTGTCTGTTTGGAAATTGGCTTCCCTTGAGCTCCTATAGCATAGGACACAAAGAGCTGTTCTGATTTTCTGAAAGGCTTTGTTCTGTCCAAATAATAGCGCAGCTGTCTGTGGATGTCCAAGGAATGTAGTAGTCTCTCCCCTTTGTTTTGAGGATTAGGGTAAAAGGTAGGTAAGTGTATAGCCTGATTCAAAGCTACCCTGGATACCACCTTTGGCATAAAGGACGGGTTGGTTCGTAAGGAAACTCTGTCCTGATGGAAGATGATAAAAGGCTGCACAGCCATGAGGGCTTGTAGTTCCGATACCCTACGAGCTGAGGTGATAGCCAGAAGGAAAGCTGTTTTCCAGGACAAATATTGCAAATCTGTTGAGGCAGCTGGCTCAAAAGGAGGCAAGGTCAGCTTTTCTAGAATGAAAATGAGGTCCCAAGCAGGTATTGGTTGTTTCCTTGGGGGTTTTATATTCTTAGCCCCTCTGAGGAACTGTCTTAAGACTGGGTGAGAGAATAAAGGTGGATCAGTGTTGTATTCTGCAGAAATGGCTGAGGCATGGATTTTGATGGAGGAGAAAGAAAGTCCACTGCTTAGCAGCTCAGCTAGATACTGTAATATTTGAGGTAAATTCAGTTTTCCAGGATTCTGGCCCTTTTTCTCATTCCAGGCACAAAACCGTTTCCATTTTGCGGAGTAAGCTTTTCTAGTAGACGGCCTTCTGGCCTCCAAAATGACATCCTGCACCTCCTTGGATAGTAGGATCTGTTGTGATGTTAAGGAATCTTCCATGCGGCCAGATTGAGTGTTTTCAGCTGACTGTGAAGAGTTTTGAAGCTGTACTGAGTCAGAAGAAGAGGTATTAGAGGTAGGGTCCATGGAGGGGAATGCGTCAGGCTCCTCAGGAGTGGATACTAGTGCTGTCTTGGCCAGTCTGGAGCAATGAGAATCATCTTTGGTCTGTCTGCTCTGGTTTTTAATAGAACATTGGGCAGCAGAGGAAGAGGTGGAAAGGCATAAACTGTCATTGTTGTCCAACTGAAAGAGAGTGTCCACTCTCCAGGCCTGTGGATGAAAAGTCCTTGAGCAGAATTTTGTCAATTGGTGATTTTTGTGGGAGGCAAACAGATCTATGTCTGGCCTTCCCCATGCTTGAATTATCTCTGTAAAAACTTGAGGATGCAACTTCCATTCGTGTGGATCTGTCATATTTCTGCTTAGGTTGTCTGCCAGCGTGTTTTCCTTGCCTGGCAAGTACTGTGCTTGGAGTTCGATTTGTAATTCCAGAGCCATGTTCCAAAGTGACATGGCCAGCCTGCATAGGGGGTACGAATGGGTTCCTCCCTGTTTGTTTATGTACCACACTACTGTGGTGTTGTCTGTCCTTATCAATAGTTGGCCTGGATGCAGAAGGTCTTTGAAAGCTATAATAGCATTTATTACTGCTAGCATTTCCTTTTGATTGATGTGAAAGTGCTTTTCTTTTTGGGACCATTTGCCCTGAATGCACCGATCTGTCATGTGCGCCCCCCAGGCGTAGTCCGAGGCATCTGTTGTGATGACTTGATTTGCTTGAGGCTTGCAGAATGGGAGACCTGTGTATGTTTGGCATGCTTGAGCCCACCACAGGAATTCCTTTTGAAGACATGGAATTAGTGGTATTATTGTTTCCAAACTGTGGCTGTGTTGAGACCATAGGTTTTTCAGGTACCATTGAAGTTTCCTCATATGCAGCTTTGCACATGGGATTAGTAGGATGCAAGATGCCATGAATCCCAGAGCCTGCAGGATTTTCCTTGCAGTCAGCCTGGTGAAATTTGCTAGTTTTTTGAAGTATTGAGTTAGTTGCCCCTGCTTCTCTGGCGTGAGGTAGGCCCATCTGGGTGTTTGTGTCCAAGTTGGCACCCAAGAAAATTATTTTCAGAGAGGGTATCAGCCTTGATTTCTTTTTGTTGACTGTGTATCCCAGAGAATTCAACAACATTATTACAAAAGCCAGATGTTTCAGAAGTATGTGCTCGCTGTCCGCTTGGATCAGGCAGTCGCCCAAATACGGGTATATTTGTATCTTTCGAAGTCTGCAGTAGGCAATTACTGATGCCAGGCATTTCGTGAATACTCTGGGCGCAGTAGATAAGCCAAAGGGCAATGCAGAGAATTGATAATGGATCGAACCTGCAAGAAATCTGAAGTATCTTCTGCAATTTTGTCTGATTGGGACATGCAGGTATGCCTCCTTGAGGTCCAATGTTACCAGCCAAGACTCCTTGCCCAGCATGGGAAGAAGCTGCTGTAATGTGAGCATCTTGAATTTTGGCACGAGTAAAATGTGTTTAGGATGGATAGGTCCAAAATAGGTCTCCAATCTTTTCCCTTCCTTGGTACCAGGAATAGTCTGGAATAAAAACCTTGACCCTGTTCGTGAGTAGGTACCTCTTGAATAGCTTTCATTTCCATGAGATCTGAAATTTGTCTTTGTGCCTCTGCCCTTTGATTGTGTGGCAGGTTTGGCATGCCTCTCATTTTTGGAAGGATGTGAAAATGGAATCTGTAGCCTTTGTTTATAATGTCCAAGATCCATTTGTCTTTTGTGACAATATGCCAGTTTTTTGTAAATAATGCCAGTTTTCCATCTAAGGATGCTGCCATTTGAGCCTTGCTTGGCATGCAAAGGGGAAAGTCATTGGGCTTGCTTTCTGAATGGCTGCGAACTATCCTCACCACCTCTTTGTGTAGGAGCTTGCCATTGTCTGCCTCTAAACGATCCTTGAGATTGCACTCTGCCCCTCGGGTGCCTGTATCTACCTCTTTGGGGTCTGTCCGTGGCTGGAAAGGACCAATTTTTGGAAGGCCAATTTCTACTGAAACATGGAGGTTGTACCTGTAGAAAATCTTTCACTGTTTGCATTGATTTAGCCTTTTCCTCCATTTTCTTTAATACCTCCTCAGCTTTAATACCAAATAATACATCCTTTTGTAGAGGGGCGTCTAGTAATTTAGCGTTGACATGGTCTGGTAAGGTTTGCTCCTTGAGCCAGGCATGTCTACGTATGACTGATCCAGTAACAGCAGCTCTACATGAGGCCTCTAGAGCATCAAAACCACATTGCAAGGTATGTTTACCCACTTGTTCTGCAGTATGCATCAAATCCTGCAACTCCTTCAAGTCTGGTTGTTCAGGCTGTGACATTTTGCTTTTCAACTGTGATAACAGAAACTGTTGGTACTTTAGCATATGGAACTGGCAGTTTAATGCCCTCATGGTTAAGGTGGCCGAGGTGTATACCTTTTTTCCCCACCTTCCTAAGGATCTGGAATCTCTCTCGGAAGGTAATGGATTTTTAGCAGTGGAGGCCTTAATTCCCTTGGGGCCCTGTGAGATAGTTTCTGGGTCAGCCGCATGGCTTTTGTATAAAAATTGGTGTGAGTCAGGAACCCGGTAGTACCAGTCAGGCTTGACTGGGACTGGAGGTAAAGAATCCGGGTTAAGGCAGGCCTCCGAGTACACATCATCTAGTATGTCTAAGACAGGAGGTGTAGCTAAAGGCCTGTGCTGAGGTAGGAAGAGAAAATCCCTAAGCCTTTTCTTGGAATCTGAATACTCTTGGCCTTCCCAGTGGAAGTGTTCCCTTAAGGTATGCAAGGTTTCCCCAAATGAGTAATCCTCTGGGGGGGAGACAGAGGGAATGGACTCTTCTGCATCAGAATCTTCAAAAGGGGAGTAAGAATGTTCCTGCTCATCAGAGTGCTCTGAAAAAATGGAGGCCTGGTCAGAGGAGGGGGATTCTTCCTCCACTCAGGGCCTTTTGTCCGGGGGGGGGGGGTTGAGAACCCCTGATAAGAGTAATTAAATCCTCAGCCATTTTAAGCACCTGTTTTTTAGGCATGGGGCCTGGAGAAAGGCCCTGTGTAGCTTGTCTCTTAGAATGCATGGCTACTTTAGACTTAGTGAAAGCCTTGATGGAAAAAGAAGAGGAAGGTCTGAAGACACCTTGAGAGGAGGCAGACCTGTCTACATTTTGAGATTCACCACCAAAAGTGACTTCAGTATCTGTAGTCGGGGTGTGGGCCGAGGAGCCTGTGACCTCGGGCACAGGAGACACCGCCAATGAAGTGTCGTCGGTAGGCAGGGGCTGCGTAGGCGCCTCACTGAGAACCAGACCACCTGTAATCGGCTTTGGCGTGGTGTCGGTAGAGGCCGCGGACCTCGTGTGTCGGTCCTTGTCTTTGCGTTTTTTAGGCAAAACTGGAGTCGGAGTATAGTTGAATTTTTTGCCAAAATAGTGCTGGGCGAACTCCGCCCGATGCTTAATGGTGCGTTTGTTGAATGTAGCACAAAAACGACAGACCGAGATGTCGTGGTCTGGGTCTAAGCAAGGAATGCAGAGGGAATGAAAATCCTTATGCGGTATTCGTTTCCCACAAGAAATACAATTAATAACTTTGTCTGACATTGGTCTGAGGCAAGAAAAGAGCGTTCAAGAAGACTTCGGTTGCAAAATTTTCGTAATTTCAGGAGCTGGCCGACCGGCACTTGCGAACTGCTTCTGCTTCGGGCACCGCGCAGCAAGAAAGACTGAAGAAAATGGCGTCGGCTGGTTCTTTTATACCCCTGTCACACTGACGTCAGGGAAGAAGCGACGACAACTGACGCTGGACCTAGAATTTGGAATTCGGCTGACCGGGGACCCGCCTGACAGCAGGACAACCCATCTGTTATGACTGCAGCTGTATGCACGATGGACACCATCTACATTTATGGTAAGTGTACACAACTGTACTATGTTCTTCATGTTTCACTGTTGCAGTCATTACATTTGGGTTGATTCCCAAAGCTAAGGAAAGGAGGAGGAAGTTAGAGAGCATTAGGACCAGCTATTAAGCCCTGCACAAGACTGCAGTGGCAAAACCAGCTCTGAATTTAGAAAAAAAATAGGCATGCGGTAATGTTTGGTGAATGTATGTACAAGAACTCCAAGTAGCAGCTTCTAGGATGTCCCTGGTAGGGATATTTGAGAAAGGCTGTAGAGGTAGATGCAGCCCTGGTGGAATGTGATCTTATCCCCTGTGGGGTAGGTTTTCCATGGTGCTTACAGCAGAAATGAATGCAATGGGCTATCCACTTAGAAATGGTTTGCTTTGAAATGACCTTCTCCTCTGCCCCTGCAGCAAAACTAACTAGCAGCTGTTCAGATTTTCTGAGAGGCTTAGTCCTGTCCAAATAAAATCTAACTTGTCGGTGCACGTCCAAAGAGTGCAGTATTCGCTCCCCTTTGTTTTGTGTATTTGGGAAAAGAGTAGGCAAATGAATGGACTGATTGAGGGCCACACTAGACATCACCTTGGGCATAAAGGAAGGATTGGTTCTGAGGGACACCCTGTCTGCATGGAAGATGATGAAGGGCTCCATTGCCATGAGGGCCTGTAATTCAGACACACTTCTTGCTGAAATTATGGCTAGAAGGAAGGCTGTTTCCAAGGTTATTTTTAAAATATACATCTTCAATCTGTAAATCTCATTCCAGTGGTGAGAATCAAACCTTGAACCTTGGGGTTGAAAGACAAACACCTTAACCACTGCACCACTTGGCCTTACAGGTCATTTTACAGCATAGGATTTTCTAGTACTAGGCCTCCTTGCTTCCAGAATGACATCTAGCACCTGCTTACTGAGGGATGCTATTGGAGAGCTCAAGTAATTAGCCAGGCTGCAATGTTCAGGGTCTGAAGCTGAGGGTGCAGAATCTGGCCCTCCTGCTGGGACAGCAGGGAAGAGGTCTGAGGCAGGTGTCACGGTTCCAGCAGTGACATACTGTGCAGGAGGGGGTACCAGTGCTGGCGTGGCCAGTCTGGTGCAATCAGTATTGACCTTGGTTGTCCTGTTTGATCTTTAGCAGAACTTTCGAGAGGAGAGGCAGAGGGGGAAAGGCATAAACTGAGAGGTTTTCCCAGGTGAAGGACAGGGCATCCACTTTCCAAGCTTGACTGTGGGGAGTCCTTGTGCAAAATTTGTCCAATTGGTAGTTCTGAGGTGAGGCAAACAGGTCCATCTCTGGATTCCCCCCCATTTGTTTCCCAGAAGGTTGAATATCTTTGGTTCCAGTTTCCACTCGTGTGGGTCCATGAGATTTCTGCTTAGGTAGTCTGCCAGTGAATTTAGCTTGCCTGGCAGGAATTGAGCTTGTAAGTGCACTTGGCAGCTCAAGGCTATGTTCCACAGAGCGATGGCTAGTCTGCAGAGAGGGTATGAATGGGTTTCCCCCCTGCTTATGTACCACATAACTGTGGTGCTGTCTGTCTTTACCAATAATTGTCCTGGAAGAATGTGGTCCTCGAAGGTCTGTCAGGGAATTCTGTACAGCTAACATTTCTTTTTGACTGCTATGCAAGTGCATCTGACTCTGGTTCCATTTGCCCTGAATGCACTGCCCTGCCAAGTGAGCCCCCCATGCATAGTCTGATGCATCCGTTGTTAGGGTTTGAGTGGCAGGGGGTAGAGTGAATGGGAGCCCCTTGTTTTGGTGGCAGTGCCTCTGCCCACCAAAGGAACTCTGTCTTTATACAAGGAATGACAGGAATCATTGATTCCAGATCCTGAGAATGTTGACACAACAGGCTTTTTAGATACCATTGTAGTTTCCTCATATGCAGTCTTGCATATGGAATTAGTAGAATGCAAGAGGCCATGAACCCCAGGGACCTGCAGAATTTTCCCTGCAGACAGCCAGGTCTTTGTGGCCAATAGTTTGAAGTAGGCTGTCAAATAAACTTGTTTCTCTGGCATGAGGTAAGCCATCTGGGAAGTTGTGTTCAAGCTTGCTCACAGGAATACAATTAGTAGGTAGGGTACTAGATGAGATTTCTTTTTGTTTATGGTGCACCCCAGATATGTTAGCAGTTTCTTTACAAATGCCAGATGTTTTAGTAGCATGTCCTGGCTTTCTGCCTGAATTAGACAATCATCCAGGTATGGGTATATTTGAATATTTCTTTGCCTGCAAAATGCAATTACTGGAGCTAGACACTTTGTAAATACTCTGGGCGCAGTAGATAAGCCAAAGGGAAGTGCAGAGAACTGACAGTGCATGGAGCCTGCTCTGAAGCGTAGGTATTTCATAGTTTCATAGTATAGTACTAGGCTATATGCCCTGGGGCATTTGTAAGCCTAGCCATAGTGATGTGGCTTTTGCCACCCCATGAAATGGTACAAACATTGTACAGAATAAATTTAGAATACTGTGCCTCTGTCTAGTAGTGACACAATGAAGGTCCCCTTATATAATAGAATTAGTTTACTGTGCCCCTGTCTAGCAGTGACACAGATGTGACCCCTGGGGTAAACTTACGATCTCCCATCCACTCATCAAGACTTCTCTTGAAAAGAGTCAGTGAGGGGCTCTGCCCAATACGAACTGGGATCCTGTTCCAAAGCATGGGAAGCCTCTGGGTTATGAATCGATCCCTCCAGCATGTCCTATTCATACTTGTGCCGAGGTTCAAGTCTTTAGCTCTCGTGGTCCTGATGGATTTGGATTTTTTGAGGTGGAGCATGTCCATCAGATCCTGATTGGACATGGCCTTGTACGTCAGGCAGAGATCACCTCTGAGCAGGCGGTATGCTACTGAATAGAGCTGAAGTTTCTTTAGTCTGGCAGAGTAAGACATATGTTGGAGACCCTTGATCCTCTTGGTGAGGTACTTTTGTGGTTTCTCCAGCTGCTGCAAATGCCGGGTGAGGTACATACCAAATGGGGCATTATACTCAATCATGGGTCTGATGAGGGAGGAATATAGGGGTACAATGACATCCTTGGATCTGGATGTGAATCCCTTCATGATGAGGTGTGCAAGGTAGAATGTTTTTCTAACCACTTTGGCAACGTGGGTGTCAAATGAGAGGTCGCTGTCGACTTGGGTCCCTAGGTCTCTGATTACTTTTTCCGTACTCAGTGGGTTGCTGTCTATGTGATAATTTGTGGGTACTTTGTTTTTCCCAAAGGGGATGACTATACATTTTTTGGGATTTAGTTTAAGGCCGTGACTCCGGCAGCAGTTGTCCATTTCTGTGAGGCCTTTTTGTAGGATGTGTGTGTCTGCTGGTGTATAGACTATGGAGCCTAGTTTGCAGTCATCTGCGAACTTTGTCAGCCACAGTCCTCCCATGTTTGCTTTAACATCTGAGAAATAAATGCCGAACAAGAGGGGTCCCAGGACAGATCCCTGTGGGACACCACTTGTGACTGGCTTTGAGTCTGACATTGCTCCAGCGATTTTAACTTCATGGGTTCTGTCCTTTAGCCGGTTTGCAACCCATCTAGTGACATAAGGGTTTACTTTTAAGCTGTTGAGCTTATCTATGATGCCTGAGTGGGGTATTGTCGAAGGCATTAGCCAAGTCCAGGTATGCTGTATGGACTGCTTTGCCCTCATCAATGGCTCTAGTGACTGTTTCGAAAAAGTCGACCAGGTTTAAAAGGCAGGATCTGCCCTTTACAAAGCCGAACTGGGTGGGGTCAAGTGTCTGTAGGTCCCCTATGTCTCTGTTTATGAGTTCCATAATGATTCTTTCCATAGCTTTGCAGACCAGGCTGGTTAAGCTTATGGGCGGTAGTTTCAGGGTCTGTAGAGGCACCCCTTGTGGAGTGGGACCACTGTTGCTGTACGCCAGTGTTCAGGTACATATCCAGTAAGGATAAGGTTAAATAGCATTTTATGTGTGGGTTTAGCTCCTCTTGGAGTTCACGTAACACGCAACCGGGATACCATCAGGTCCCATTGATGCTGTGTTTTTGCTTTGTTTAGGTGGTTCTCACTTGGACATCTGAGATGACAGGGAGATTACATTCAGCTGGGATAAGTATTTCTTCTTTTGGGGGTGAAGGAGCGGAGAAATTTGCACTGAACCTGTCAGCCAGAATGTTGGCAATATCTGTGGGTTCAGTGTATTTTATGTTGTTGTGAACCAACTCTGAGCATATCTGAGGGTTTCCACCCAGGTTTCTAACATAGCTGAAGAAGGCTTTGTGGTTATCTTTAGTGTCCTTAGCGATTTTTCTCTCAAAGTTGGCCTTGGATGATTTTATGAGAGAACGTAGTTTTCTGCTAATGTTGATCAGAGATGTCTTCCCTTCATGGGATTTTGCTCTGACATGCAGTAGCTTCCTTCTTTTGTTATACAATTTGTTTATGGCTGAGGTCCACCAGACAGGATGCTTACCTTTGGTGGAGAGGGACTTGGATTTGTTTGGGATTGCATGATCCATGCATTCTTGGAGATGTCCATAAAAAGCATTTGTGAAGGATTCTGCATTGTGGGATGTGGTATCCACTGGCACAGTGGGCTTAAAGGATACCATCTCAGTCTTAAGAAGAGTGAAGTCTGCTTTTGAGAAGTTTTTCACGGTGGTCTTTTGTGCTGGGGGTGGAGGTGGGATAAGTACATCCAGGGTGATTAGTTTGTGTTCAGATCTCACTAGTGAGGGGTATACTTCCGGTGTGGAGCATTTTGTCCCCATGTTTGTGATGATCAGGTCTAGTATATTATCTCCCCTAGTGGGAGACGTGACTAGTTGTTCCAGTGCATTTGAATTTATGAATTCCAGGAACCTTTGGGCTAGGGTATTAGGGCTAGAATAATGTACCCAATCTATGTTTGGGTAGTTGAAGTCTCCTAGTATGATGGTATTTTGTGATACATTCATATCCTCCAATGTCTTCAGGAAGGCTGAGTGGGGTTCTTGAGATTGGGAGGGTGGTCTGTAACATGCTACCAGTTGTATAGCAGTTTTGCCTATGGTTAGTTGCACCTGTATGGTCTCTGATGCTTCATGTGTTGCTACTAACCTGGAGGTCTGGGTGTCCTTGATGAATATGGACACTCCCCCTCCCTTTGTGGTTCGGCCCGGGTTTTGGGGCCGAAAAGCATGATACGAGGTATAGCCTGGTAGCGCTGGGGTGCTCTCCAGAGCCTTGAACCAGGTTTCAGTTACTGCACAGACGTCGATGTTCTCCATGCTGAGGAGCACATCAAGTACCTGCATCTTGAGATTTAGACTTCTGGCATGGAGCAGCATTACCCTTAGTTTTTTTCCATTTTTGTTTTCTAAGGAGGTGGGTTTGTCTTTTGAGCCTTGCCTAAAAAAGGCACTATGGGGGTGGCAAGAGCCTTAGCCAATATCCGGAAGCCCATTGGTGACAGGTGTAAGCCATCCCTTGCGAAGCAGCGTGGCTTGTCCAACATGTCGTCCCAGGCAGACAGATATTGGATCCCCTTAGAATAACACCAGTACTTGAGCCAATTGTTAAAGCTGATCATCTTGTCTTTGTATTGTGGTATCATTCTTGGTGAGGGCAGGATGCTGCTCAGGGTCAGGGTCATACCAGCCTGGGCTACATAATCAGAGAGCTCCTCTATGTCTCTTTTCATGTAGTCCAGGGAGGCACGTCTCAGGTCATTCACACCAGCATGGACAAGATTCCCTTATTGGAATGTGTAGGTAAGCTTCCTTTAAGTCAAAGGTTGCCAACCAGGCATCTTTGCCTAGCATAGGAAGCAACTGCTGAAGCGTCAGCATTCTGAATTTTGGGATTACCAAAAAGGTGTTTAGAGTAGAGAGGTCTAGGATAGGACACCAGGAGCGGTATTTTCTGGGTACCAGGAAAAGTCTTGAGTAAAAACCTTGTCCCCTTTCTTCTGCTGGGACAGGTTGAATAGCCCTGATACTTAGAAGATAGAGAACCTGCTGTTGGGCCTCTGCCCACTGGTTTGGAGGTAGGTCTGGCCAACTGTTTGGGATTGGTAAGGTGTGGAAGTGGAATCTGTACCTTGGAAAAAGTACAGTTGTGTACACTTACCATAAATGTAGATGTTAGAGTGTATTCACTGTTGCAGTCATTACATTTGGGTAATCTGCTGGCAGGTTGCCCTCAGTCGGCCTGGTTAACAGAGTCTTGTGTCCTGCATCAGTTGCTGTCCCTTCTTCCATGACGTCAGGTCGTCAGGGGTATAAAACATGCAGCCGATGGCATTACACCAGTTTTTCTTGCCCCAGATGTCAGGTGCCCCCCGAATGGGAGCAAATAAAATTAAAAACACAAAAAATATACCTTCAATCCCAAAAGAAAATACACCAAAAGGGCTTGTAAGCATACTGAAAGAAAGTATAGGTATAGTCAGAGAAAAATAGGGTGCTGGAGGGAGGGTAACCAGGACTGAACAGTGAATACACTCTAACATCAACATTTATGGTAAGTGTACACAACTGTACTATGTTCTTCGTGTTTCACTGTTGCAGTCATTACATTTGGGTAGATTTCCAAAGCTATGGTGGGGTGGAGGAAATTATACAGCCTTAGGACCAGCTATAAAGCCCTGTAGGACAGCAAAGCCAGCTCTGGATTTAAAGAAAGGTAAATGGTAATTGTTTGGTGAATGTATGAACTGAGCTCCAGGTAGCAGCTTCTAGAATGTCTCTGGTAGGAACACCTCTGAGAAAGGCTGTAGAAGTAGATGCAGCCCTGGTGGAATGAGATCTGATCCCGAGGGGGATAGTTTTATCATGGTGCATATAGCAGAAATTAATGCAATGGCATATCCATTTGGAAATAGTCTGCTTTGAAATAGCCTTTCCCTCTGCCCCTGCAGCAAATGCCACCAGTAGTTCAGATTTTCTTTGAGATTTTGTCTTGTTAAAGTAAAATCTAAGTTGTCTGTGTACATCCAATGAATGCAGAATCCGCTCCCTCTTGTTCTGTGGATTGGGAAAGAAAGTTGGCAAATGAATGGTCTGATTAAAAGCCACACTGGTTACCACCTTAGCCATGAAGGATGGCTTGGTCCTGACAGACACCCTGTCCACACGAAAAATGATGAAAGACTCCACTGCCATAACAGCCTGTAATTCGGAAATCGTTCTAGCTGAAGTGACTGCTAAAAGGAAAGCTGTTTTCCAGGAGAGAAATTTTAAGTCTGCAGTAGCAGCTGGCTCGAAAGGAGGGAGAGTGAGTTTTTCCAATACAAAATTGAGGTCCCAGGCAAGGGTTGGAGCTCTCCTGGGTGGTCTTAAGTTTTTGACCCCTCTGAGATACTGCTTTAGCAGAGGATGAGAGAAGGGAGGCTCTGTGTTGTAATGAGCTGAAATGGCTGAGGCATGGATTTTTATGGAAGAAAAGGACAGGCCCTTGTGAAGCATCTCAGTTAAGTATTGTAAAATCTGAGGAATATTGGGCACTGCTGTGCTGATCTCGTGAGTGATTCCAGGCACAGAAATCTTTTCCATTTCCATTTGCATAGGCTGGCCCTTGTGATGCATCTCAGTTAAGTATTGTAAAATCTGAGGAATATTGGGCACTGCTGTGCTGATCTCTTGTGAGTGATTCCAGGCACAGAAATCTTTCCCATTTGTCAGCATAAGATTTTCTAGTGCTAGGCCTTCTTGCCTCCAAAATGACATCCATCACAGGTTTGCTGAGGGATGCTAAGGGTGAATTTAGGTGATTAGCCACTCTGCAAGATTCAAAGTTTGGAGCTGAGTGTGCAGAATTTGTTTGTTCTGCTGAGACAGTAAGTAAGGTGTCTGAGGCAGGTGGAAGGTGTGACACATTGCACAGGCGTGGGTATCAGTGTTGGCAAGGCCAGTCTGGAGCAATCAAAATAATTTTTGGTTTGTCCTGCTTGACTTTTAGTAGAACCTTGGAGAGCAGAGGCAGAGTGGGAAAGGCATAGACTGATAGGTTTTTCCAGCTGAAGGACAGATAATCCACTTTCCAGGCTTTTTTCTGATGAGTTCTTGTGCAGAATTTGTCCAACTGATAGTTTTGTGGTGAGGCAAAAAGATCTAAGTCTGGACTCCCCCATATGTGTCAACATGTTGATTGTGAGTCCATGAGATTTCTGCTTAGTTCGTCTGCCAGAGTATGCAGCTTTCCTGGCAGGAATTGAGCTTGTAGTTGTATTTGACAGGTCAAGGCCGTGTTCCACAATGCCATGGCTAGTCTGCAGAGGGGGGTAGGAATGTGTATCCCCCTGCATGTTTATGTACCACATAACTGTGTTGTTATCTGTCTTTATCATTAATTGTCCTGGATGAAGTTAGTCCTCAAAGGCTGTCGGTGCATTCTGTACAGCTAGCATTTCTTTTTGATTGATATGAAGGCGCATTTGATTTGGGCTCCATTTGCCCTGACTGCACTTTCCTGCCAGGTGAGCCCCCCCAAGCACTGTCTGATGCGTCTGTAGTTAGGGTTTGGGTAGCAGGAGGTGGAGTGAATGGCAGTCCCTTGTTTTGGTGGCAGGCCACTGCCCACCATAGGAACGATAGTTGCAGGCAAGGTATGATAAGAATCATTGTTTCCAGGCTGTGACAATGTTGACTCCATAAACTTTTTAAGTACCACTGAAGTTTCCTCGTATGCAGTCTTGCATATGGAATTAGAAGAAGGCAGAAGGCCATGAACCCCAAGGCTTGCAGAATTTGTCTTGCAGATAGCAAGGTTTTTGTGGCCACCTGTTTGAAGTAAGTTACCAAATGAATTTGCTTTTCTGGCTTAAGGTAAGCCATCTGGGCAGTTGTATTCAAGCTTGCACCCAGGAATGTAATTTTTTTGAGAGGGTACCAGTTGTGATTTCTTTTGTTTATAGTGTACCCTAGACAAGTTAGAACCCTTTTTACAAACGCAACATGTTTTAGAAGAATGTCCCTGTTTTCTGCCTGAATTAGACAATTATCCAGGTATGAATATATTTGAATATTTCTTTGCCTGCAAAATGCAATTACTGGAGCCAGGCATTTTGTGAAGACCCTGGGCGCAGTAGATAAGCCAAAGTGCAGTGCGGAGAACTGGTAATGCACGTAGCCTGCTTTGAAGCGGAGGTAACTTCTGCAAGATTCTCTGATTGGGATATGCAGGTAAGCCTCTTACGTCTAGAGTTACCAACCAGGCATCTTTGCCTAGCATAGGAAGTAACTGTTGAAGAGTCAGCATCTTGAATTTTGGAATGT
The DNA here is from genome assembly GCF_019279795.1 of Protopterus annectens. Taxonomy (NCBI): domain Eukaryota; kingdom Metazoa; phylum Chordata; order Ceratodontiformes; family Protopteridae; genus Protopterus; species Protopterus annectens. Next base: position 230,989,442 of record NC_056733.1, read on the forward strand.
CCAGAAATGTGTTTAGAGTAGATAAGTCCAGAATTGGATGCCATGATTGGTCTTTTCTGGGTACCAGAAAAAGCCTTGAATAGAAACCTTGTCCCTTTTCCTCTTCTGGTACTGATTGAATAGCCCCCCATGTTCATGAGGGACAGTACTTGTTTCTGGGCCTCTGCCCACTGATTTGGGGGCAAGTCTGGCCATCCGTTTGGGATTGGCAACGTGTGGAAATGAAATCTGTATCCCTGGGATACTATATTTAAAACTCATTTGTCCTGAGTTATAAGTTGCCAGTTTCTTCCATGAAGTGCCAGTTTTCCCCCCAGAGGGGCGGCTAAAAGGTAAGTGCTTGGTAAGTGTAAAGGGAAGTCATTGACACTGCTTCCCATAGGGAGGTGTCTTGTTTCCAGATTTGGAGGAGGCGGCACCCCATTGTTTTGTTCTAAAAGTCCCTTGTGACTGAAACCTGGAGCCTTTGGAATGTCTGGGTTTGACTTGAGTGGCTCTCGAAGGAACTGGAAAGGACCAGTTCTTAGTAGGCCAGTGCCTACTAAATCTTGGAGGTTGCACTTGTAAGAAATCTTTCACAGTTTGCATAGATTTAGTTTTATCTTCCATCTTTTTTAAAACTTTTTCAGCCTTATTACCAAAGAGACGGTCCTGTTGTAAAGGAGTATCCAACAATTTTGCTTTAACATGATCAGGCAGAGTTTGCTCTTTGAGCCAAGCATGCCTTTTTAGCACAGACCCATTTACAGCAAGAGGCCTCCAAAGAATCAAAACCACATTGTAAAGTATGTTTTCCAACTTGTTCAGCTGAATGCAATAGATCCTGTAAATCTTTATTGTCCACACAGTCAGAAATTAACGTAATTTTCTGTTTAAGCAGTCCCATGATATGATGTTGATATTTAAGCATATGAAATTGACAGTTTAAAGCCTTGATTGCCAAGGTTGCAGAAGTGTAAACCTTCTTACCCCATCTATCCAGTGCCCTGGAATCTCTATCAGAAGGGGTAGGATTTTTAGCAGTAGAAGCCTTAATGCCCTTGGGACCCTGAGAAATGGTTTCAGGATCTGCAAAAGGATTTTTGAAAAGGAATTTGTGGGAGTCAGGAACCCTGTAGTATCCTGTCTGGCTTACAAGGAGCCGGAAGCAGAGAATCAGGAGTCATAGTAGATTCTGCAAAAAACATCACCAACAATGTCTAGAACAGGAGGTACAGCCAAAGGCCTAAGCTGAAATAGAAGAAGAAAATCCCTAAGTCTCTTTTTAGATTCAGAGAAATCCTGACTTTCCCAGTGGAAATGTTCACTTAAGGTATGTAAAGTTTCTCCAAAAGAAAAATCCTCAGGGGGAGAAGCAGAAAGAATGGAATCTTCTGCATAAGAGTCCTCATAAGTACGTATACAGAAATCCTGCTCATTAGAAGAGTCAGAAGAAAAAGAATCCTGTTCAGAAGATTCATAAACAATGTCTTGCCTATGCCTCTTAGAAAGGGGGGGGGGGGGTTGGCTACCCCTGATCAGAGTAATTAAATCTTCAGCCATTCTGATAATTTGTTTTTTAGGCATAGGGGCCTGCCCAAGTGGCCCAGGCATCGTTTTTTTAGGCATAGGTTTAGATTTTGGCCTTAGTTTTGAAGATGGCCAGACCCATCTAAGGTATAGACATCCGCATGTTCCATAATTGAAGCATCTCGCGGCATACCGAACTCCGAAGGGGTCTCAATAGAGGCCTGCGAATCAGAAGTAGCAGGTATCAGGAGCTGCGAAAGCGCCTCACTGAGTACTGGCGAATGGCTTAGGAGAAGCGTCGTCAGTTTTGGACCTAGATGGCCTGTCTGTCTTTTTCTTTGCATTTTTTAGGTATTCCAGTAGTCGGATTGCTAACAAACGACATTTCTGGATAATTAAAGCATGAGCCAAAATGTTTAGAAGCAAAAATGTACCAAAGTTTAATAGTGCGTTGATTAAATTTAGCACAAAACCGACAGCAAGGTACGTTGTGGTCAGGGCCTAGGCAAGGAACACAGTACAAATGAAAATCCTTGTGAGGTATTTGCTTCCCACAAGTAATGCAATTATTAACTTTTACTGACATCGGTAAGGAGCAAGAAAAAGTTTCCCCAACGGGGTATTTAGCTTTTTAGTTGAAGACTTCAGTTCTGAAACTCGAAAATGAAAATCTCAGGAGTCGGCCGACTGGCACTTGCAAACTGCTTCTGCTTCAAGCACCGCGCGTCAAGAAAGACTGATATAATGGCGTCAGCTGCATGATTTATACCCCTGACGACCGGACGTCATGGAAGAAGGGACACAATCCGACGCAGGGCCCAAGACTTTGTTAATCAGGCCAACTGAGGGCAACCTGCCAGCAGATTACCCAAATGTAATGACTGCAACAGTGAAACACGAAGAACATCAATATTTAAAACCCATTTATCCTGGGTAATGAGTTCCCCAGTTTTTTGCATGCAGGACAATCTTTCTTCCTAAGGGAGCAGATAGTTGAGCAGGGCTTGGAAGGTTTAAGGTCAAGTCATTGTGACATTTTTCCATAGGGGGTGTCTTACTACTTCCAGCTTTGGAAGTGGGAGCCCCCCACTGCTTAGGCCTGTGAGTACCTTGAGACTGTAGCCTAGGTGGTCTGCTGCTCCTGGATTTGGACTGAGAATGCCTAATGGAGACAGGAAAGGACCAATTCTTAGAAGGCCAATGCCTACTAAATCTAAGAGGCTGTACTTGCAGGAAATATTTTACAGTTTGCATATATTTAGCTTTTTCCTCCATCTTAAGAACTTCTTCTGCTTTGTTGCCAAACAGGCGGTCTTGGTTTAAGGAAGCATCAAGTAATTTAGCTTTAACATGATTTGGTAAATGTTGCTCCTTAAGCCAAGCATGCCTTCCAAGAACAGACCCAGTGACAGTAGCCCTGCACGATGCTTCTAAAGAGTCAAAACCACATTGCAAAGTATGCTTACCAACTTGTTCAGCAGAATGCATTAAATCCTGTAATTCTTTATGCTCAGCACAGTCAGGAATCAACATCATTTTCTGTTTAAGTAGTCCCATAATATGCTGCTGATACTTTAACATATGAAACTGGCAGTTTAAGGCCCTAATGGCCAAAGTAGCAGAAGTGTACACCTTCTTACCCCATCTGTCCAAGGCCCTGGAACCCCTATCAGAGGGGGTAGGGTTTTTGGCTGTAGTAGCCTTAATGCCTTTAGGTCCTTGGGAAATGGTCTTAGGGTCCGCAGTAGGATTCTTGAAGAGGAAATTGTGAGAGTCAGGTACTCTAATACCTATCAGATTTCCTGGGAGCTGGAGGTAAAGTGTCTGGGGCTAGGCTAGATTCCAAGAAAGCATCTTCTACAATGTCCAGGACAGGAGGGATAGCTAAAGGCCTGTGTTGAGGGAGGAGTAAGAATTCCCTAAGCCTCTTTTTGGAGTCAGAGAAATCCTGGCTTTTCCAGCGGAAATGCTCCCTAAGAGTGTGCAAGGTTTTACCAAAGGAAAAATCTTTTGGGGGGAGGCAGAGGGAACAGAATCCTCTGCATCAGAATTCTCATAGGTAGATAAGGGCAAATCCTGGTAATCAGAAGAAACAGAAATTTCAGAATCCTGATCAGAAGAATCAGAAGGAAAATCAGTTCTAGGTCTCTTAGAGGGTGAAGGCTGGCTTCCCCTAATTAAAGTAATAATGTCTTCAGCCATTCTAATCATTTGCTTCTTAGGCATATGGGCTTGACCATGCAGTTTGAACATTGGTTTTCTAGGCGTTGGTCGAGTTTTAGGCCTTGAAGAAGAAGATGGCGTCTGTTTGAAATGCAAGTCAGTAGGTCTGAATACACCCTCAGAAGCCGTTGCCTACACAACGGCTCCGAACCCATCCATGGTAGAGCCATCAGCATATTCCATAGTCGAAGAAGCATCTCGCAGCATACCGGACTCCGAATGAGTCTCAGTAGAGGCTGCGAAAGCACCTCACTGAGTAACTGTGAACTGGCGACTGGCTTAATGGAAGCGTTGTCGGCAGCTTTGGCCTTATGCGGCCTGTCTCTGTCTTTATCTTTACTTTTTTTGGAATGTCGGTAGTCGGATGGCTTACCGAAGCCATTTCTGGAGAGTTAAACCAAGTATCGAAATAATTTGCTGCAAAAATAAACTGACGATGAATAGTTCGGGGGTTGAATAAGGCACAAAACCGACCACGAGGGACGTCATGGTCTGGGCCTAAGCAAGGAATGCAGTACGAATGAAAATCTTTATGAGGTATTTGCTTTCCACAGGTAATACAATTGTTAACTTTTACTGACATTGGTTTACAGCAAGAAAAAGGATCCCCAACGGGGTACTTCGCTTTTTTGAAGACTTCGGTTTTGAAACTCGAAAATGAAAATTTCAGGAGTTGGCCTACCGGCACTTGCGAACTGCTTCTGCTTTGGGCACCAAGCAGCAAGAAAGACTGATGTAATGGAGTCGGCTGCATGTTTTATACCCCTGACAACCTGATGTCATGGAAGAAGAGACAGCATCTGACGCAGGGATCCAAGACTTGGATATTTAGGCTGGTTGAGGGCTACTTGCAGGCAGATAACCCAAATGTAATGACTGCAACAGTGAAACACATAGAACATCTGCATGTTTCTTTTTTTCAACCAGGGCTTTGGCAGGCCACAGAAAAGGCAGTGGTGGGCCAGATTGTGGCCAATGGGCTGCCCCATGGACAGCGTTTTGCAGAGTTAAAATGGGATAGGGGTTCTGAAAATGTATTTAGTTTTGAGTATTGAACTGAAATAAGTCTTTAAAATGTGAAACTGATTCAAGCAAGGATGAGAGGAAGCAACTAAATAAAAGATCAGCCTCTCAGAGTATGCATGTAGCCAAACTTTGTAAATACACATTCATCAGAAAGTACAGTTGTGTACACTTACCATAAATGCAGATGTTCGAGTGTATTCACTGTTAAAGTCCTAACAAATGGGTTATCTGGTTCCCGGTAGCCCTCGATTGGCCAGAATACCAAAGGTAAGTAAAAATGCCGTCGGCTGCCGTCGGTTGTAAAGGATGTCAGGGCGTCCGATACAAAAGGAGGCAGCCAACGTCACTTCCTCAGTCTTTCTTGTCATAACAATCAGAAGTGCCCAGAAATAAGGCTGAAGCCAAAAGCAACATTGACAAATAATATCCAAATTAGCTGTACCTCAGGAAAAGAGAATAGAAAAGGACCAAAAACAAAAAGGGGGAAGGAGGGAGGGAAAACAGGACTGCAACAGTGAATACACTCAAACATCTACATTTATGGTAAGTGTACACAACTGTAGTTATGTTCATCATGTTTCACTGTCGCAGTCCTAACAAATGGGTTGATTACCAAAGCCCAGAGAGGAGGGAGGAGAAACCAACAGAATCAAGGGTTGGAGATAATGCCCTGCAAAACAGCAGTGGCAAACCCTGCCCTAGCTCTGGAAAACAGAGGCAAATTGTAATGCTTAGTGAAAGTGTGAACAGAAGACCATGTGGCAGCCTACAAAATATCTTTAGTAGGGACACCCCTTAAAAAGGCTGCAGAAGTGGAAGCCGCGCTAGTTCAGTGGGTCCTAACCCCTTGAGGAGGAACCTTGCCATGAAAGGAACAACAAAAGGTGATGCAATGTGCAATCCACTTGGAAATGGTTGCTTAGAAATAGGCTTGCCCTGAGCTCCAGGGGCAAAACTGACCAATAACGGTGCTGATTTTCGAAGGTCTCTAGTCCTGTCCAGGTAAAACCTGAGTGGTCTGTGCACATCAAGAGAATGTAGGATCCTTTCACCTCTATTTCAAGGATTAGGAAAGAAGGTAGGAAGTTGTATGGACTGATTAAGAGTCAGGCTAGAAACCACCTTAGGCATAAAGGAGGGATTAGTTCTTAAGAGAGACATCAGTATGGAAAATAAGAAAAGGCTCCACGGCCATCAAAACTTGCAGCTCCGAAACCCTCCTTGCTGAAGTTATAGCAGAGAGGAAGGTGGACCTCCAAGAGTGAAACATTAAATCTGCAGAGGCAGCTGGCTCAAAAGGAGGAAGAGTGAGTTTCTCTAGAACCAAATTAATATCCCAGGCTGGAGTAGGTGCCCTTCTGGGAGACTAAGTTGCAATCACCTCTGAGAAACATTTTCAACAGGGGATGAGAGAAAATGGGCTGTTCAAGAGAACAATGAGCAGAAATGGCTGAAACATGGATCTTGAGAGAGGAAAAAGAAAGACCACCCTGAAGCAAATCAGCCAGGTATTTAAGGATCAGAGGAAGGGTAAGCTGAGAAGCAAATCCCCCTCTAGCCTGCATCCATTGAGAGAACCTTTCCCATTTGCCAGCGTATGACTTCCTAGTGCTAGGCCTCCTGGCCTCCCTCAGCACGTTAACCACCTGCTGGGAAAGGGAAGAAGAAAGGGAAGGAGTCGTACAATGAGCCATGCTGCCAAATGGAGAGACTGAAGATGAGGATGTAGTATGTTTCCCCTTTTCTGAACCAAAAGATCTGTTTTCAGAGGAAGATGCCAAGGAGGAAAATGGGAGAGATTGCGAAGCAGCAGGATACCAATGCTGTCTAGGCCAGTCCAGAGCTATGAGAATAGTCCCTGATCATTCGTCCCTGACCTTCACTAATACTCTGGGAAGAAGAGGAAGAAGAGGGAAGGCGTACACTGACAGCAACGTCCAAGGGAGGGACAGAGCATCCACTTTCCAGGCTCTGCTGTGATGCTGTCTGGTGCAAAAGAGAGGTAGAAGAAGGTTGTCTGGGGAGGAGAAAAGATCCACCTGAGGCGTGGCCCAATGTTGAATGATGCTGTAATAAGACTGCTCTGTTCAGCTGCCACTCTTGAGGATCCAGGGATTGCCTGCTCAACTGGCCTGCCAAAACATTGAGCCTTCCTGGAAGAAAAACTGAGCTAAGAGATGCAGGTCCAGGGATGCTGCCATGGACCAAAGATTCATGCTTTGTCTGCACAGGGGATAAGAGTGAGTCCCTCCCTGCTTGTTTATGTACCGCATGACTGTGGTGTTGTCTGATCTGGCAAGCAGGGTCCCTGGAGAAAGAAGATGCTTGAAAGCTAGTAAGGCCTGCTGAACTGCAATCAACTCTTTTAGATTTATGTGCAGGTGCATCTGCTGGGCGTGCCAACATCCCTGTATGCATCTGCCATCCAGGTGTGCTCCCCAGACGTAGTCCGATGCGTCTGTGGTCAGAACTTTAGAGGCAGGAGGTGGTCGAAAAGGCATGCCTTATGTTTTGTAGACAGGCTGTTGCCCACAATAGAAACTCCATCTGCAGAAATGGAAGCAGAGGAATCATCATATCCAGAACCTGTGTGTGTTGACACCAAATGTTCTTAAGGTAGCATTGCAATTTCCTCATATGCAGTCTTGCATATGGAATCATGAGAATACAAGATGCCATGAATCCCAGACCTTGCAGGTAATTTCCTTGCAGGGAGCTGGCACAGGCTTGCCAAGTCCTTGAAGTAAACTGAAAGAGTTGTCCGCTTCTCCTGGGTGAGATATATCATCTGGGCGGCTGTGTTCAGACTCGCTCCCAGGAATGTTATCTCCTTGGATTGTACCATTTTTGATTTTTCCTCATTGAGAGTTTAACCCAGGGAAGAGTCTTTACGTACTCCAGATCCTTTAACAGCTGTTCCTGAGAACTTGCTTGAATCAGTCGTCCAAGTATGAGTAAATCTGAATTTTCTTCTGCCTGCAAAAAGCAATGACTGGGGCCAGGCACTTTGTGAAGTCTATGGGAGCAGTAGAAAAGCCAAAGGGCAGTGCAGAGAATTGATAATGTTGCTTGCCCACTCAAACAAAGATACTGCCTGCAACTGTCCCTGATAAGGATGTGCAGATAAGCCTCTGAGATCCAAGGTTACCAGACATGAATCATTTTCTAACATTGGTAGCAACTGATGCAGAGTAAGCATTCTGAACTTTGGAATTACTAGAAAAGAGTTCAGAATGGAAAGATCTAGGATAGGATGCCAGGTGCTTTCTTTTTTGGAACTAGGAAAAGCCTGGAATAAAAGCCCTGGCCTACCTGCTGAGCAGGAACTGATTCTATTGCTCCCAGATGAGACAAAGACAACATTTGTTTTTCTACTTCTACCCTTTGGTTTGGAGGAACGTCCAGGAATCCCTTGGGAGCTGGAAAGGTGTGGAAAGAAAACTTGTGCCCTAGGGACACCGTTCTGAGCACCCATTTGTCTGTGATAGTGGTCCAGACATCTGCAAAAAAGGGCCAACCTTCCCCCCAAAGGACTCTCCAGGCAAGCAAGAACAGGCAAAAGTTGTAAAAAGTCATTGAGAGTGTTTTGATTGAGATGCAGGCTTGGAGCTTCCCACCTTAGAAGTGTAAGCCTGCCAACACCTAGACCTTTGAGGGGTAGCCGCCTGCCCCCTAGATTATTTGTAACCTCTAGTCCTGGAACGGTTCTGTCTGCTGGTATCAGGAAAGGTCCAACTCTTGGAAGGGTAATTCCTGCTAAAGCGAGGGGGTTAAACTTGCAGAAAATCCTTAACAGTTTGCATGGACTTGGCCTTATCCTCCATCTTCTTAAGTACCTTCTCTGCTTTGCTGCCAAAAAGACTGTCTTTATGCATAGGTACATCCAAAAGCTTAGCCTTGACAGGTTCTGGAAGAGGCTGTCCTCTGAGCCAAGCATGTCTTCTAATAACAGATCCAGTAGCCGTAGCCCTGCTGGAGGTTTCAAGGATGTCAAAACCACAACGCAAAGAATGCTTATTGACCAGACAAGCTGAATTCAGTAAATCCTGCATGTCTTTACTCTCTACCAAAAGAGGCACATTTGCTATCCCACACGTAATAGCCTCCAAGGTGTGCTTCTGGTACTTCAGCATATGAAAAAGACAATTGGTAGCCCTAATAACTAGGGTGGCAGAAGTATAAACTTTCTTGCCCCACCTATCTAGGTTCCTAGATTCCCTGTCAGAGGGAACAGGATTCCTGGTAACAGTGGCCTTAACTCCTTTAGGGCGTTGAGAAATAACCTCTGGATCAGCCAACGGGTTCCTGAAAAGAAACGGATGAGAATCAGGGACTCTTAGTACCTGTCAGGTTTCCTGGGAGCAGGAGGAACCGAATTTGGAGTCGAGGAATTTTCCAGAAAAACATAGTCAATAACTTCCAACACAGGGGAAATAGCAAGAGGCTTATGCTAAGGTAAATCCAGAAACTCCCTAATCCATTTCTTAGATTGGGATAATCCTGACTTCCACACATTTAAAATGTTCCCTGAGGGCATTTAAAGTATTACCAAAAGAGAAATCCTCTGGAAGAGAGACCAAAGGGAAGCACTCCTCTGCATCTGAATCCTCAAAAGGAGAAAAAGCCTGAGAAAATTCCTCTTCATCAGCAAAAATGCTGGAAGAATCAGAGCAGGACAAAACCTCAGGAGAAACATCCCTACTCCTTTTAGGGGGAGGAGGCTGAAAACCCCTAATAAGAGTCAACAGATAATTAGCCATTTTAACCATTTGGGATTGAGGGGAACGAGAAGAAACTGGAGCCTGCCTTTTCACAGGCTTACGAATGGAAGATTTACCTGCAAGCCTGAAGGACTCGGGAGGCCTGGCAACTGCCAAAGTTTCAGCAGAAGTTGAAGGAACAAGTTTGCTGTCAGAAGGCAAAACGGAGGCCTTGGACACCGGAGTCAGTTTAGCAGTTCCGGCTCCATCAGAAAAGGCGACCGGCGACAGGTTGGAAGGCAAAATGGAGGCCAAAGGCGTAAGGGACTTGGACTCAATCAAGGCCTGCAGTTGTACATCTGCAGACTGCAGGGACTGCAAAGGCATCTCACTGGCTACTGCCTGACTGACGGCCAACTTATCATCAGAGGACTTAGCTTTCTGAGGTCTGTCGTGGTCCTTATCCTTACGTTTCTTCGGAATATCCAAAGCCTGAAAACCGGCAGGCGCCATACCAATGAACTTAGGCCAAACTCCAAAATGCCTAACCAAAATCTTAGCCAGACGACGGATAGTACGCGGATTAAAGGAGGCACAGAAATCACAACTGGGAACGTCGTGGTCAAGGCCTAAACAAATAATGGAACAGGAAAAAAAATCTCTATGGGGAATCTGCTTTCCACAGGTAAGGCAATTAATAACTTTCTGACATTCGTTAAGGCAAGAAAAGAGGATCCCCTATGGGGTACTTAGCTGTAGTAGACTTCAACTCTTGTAGTCGGAAACCAACAAAGGTAAACTGCCGGCTGGCACTCATGCATGAAAAGCTTCTGCTTCGGGCTCCATGGCAAGGAAGACTGAGGAAGCGACATTAACTGCCTCCATTTGTACTGGATGCCCTGACGTCCTTTACAACCAATGGCAGCCAACGTCATTTGTACTTACATTTGGTATTGTGGCAGATCGAGGGCTACCGGGAGCCAGATAACCCATTTGTTAGGACTGCAACAGTAAAACACAATGAACGTCTGTCATGTATAATTAGGGTCGCCACCTGCCGAGAACTTTCCAGACAGGAAATTCAGGTTCTTGAAATATATTTTGAATCACGTTAGATATCTACCAACATTCTTGAAGTATGTTTCACAACATGTTTATTTTCTCTTGGATTTCCTATCTGTATTTAAATTATGTATAAAACTACCATTGCTGTGAGTTATACTTGTATGTGTGGGTGTGTGCACGTGCATGCGTGCGTGTGTGTGTGTGTGTGTGTGTGTGTGTGTGTGTGAAGTGTGATGTTGAAACGTATACAATAGCAAGTTGGCCACAATTTTCTGTACTTTCCATCACATCCCAACATTAGTACTGCACAAATTAAATGACTATCTCTGGAGGTCCAGGCAAGATGTGTAGGGAAAGAATCACATCATTGGTACAGTGGCACAGTGACAGCAATGTTACCATCTCACAGTGCTTGCCTCTCTTAAGTTCTTGTCTGAGACTCCTCTGTGTGGTGTCTGCATGTCCGTGTGTGTGTTAAAAAATATATGGATAAGCTCATACATAAATCTCCTGAGTAGTGAAATAAGGTGTGAATGCATCACAAAATCTAGACACTCAGACAGAGCTAGACCAGCACAAGGTGTCCAAGGCAGCTGCCTAGGATTCAGTGCTGGCTGAAGACAATTGTCATAAAAAAAATTACATAAGAATTCAAAACAATCTTGTCAAAAAAAAAAAAAGCCAATCACCTGTACCAATTTTCCTGCTGGTTTCCTTTAAAAAGACTATTTCAACACGGTCTCTGGGCCAATGATCGAATTCCACAATTAATGCGATTACTTGAACTTGCAACAATGAAAGTGGGGCAAGAAGGATGTCTAAAATGGCAGAGGAGAGGGTTGAATTTCTTTTCATGAGTTTGATTTGTAGCATCAACAAAACATGATGCCAGTCCAGGTAGTGTGCATTTGCAGCAACATTAACAGAGTTGAATTTCTTTTTTACTGCAAATTTCCTTAAACAAAAACTCTGTGTATATAAATGCCCCAGTTAAAGAGCAGTATCCAATTAATTGACTTGCTCAGAGTAACAAAGACTCAAATCCTGTACCTTATCAATGGAAGGCAAGAGACTTAATCCTCTATACCAACTGCCAGACTTCCATTAGCTTTCTGTGATAAATCAGAGGATTACAGTCAGTCGCTACAATTTCATAGTTTTTGTGGTTCACAAAATACATGTCTATGCAAAACCTGTTGTTCTCTTAAACTTTAAGGGATTTAGAACAGTCTGCTCTTACCAGTCTCCAGTTTTGCAGAACATCTCTGATGTTACCTCATACTTATGTCAGGTCCTTCAGCAGGTCACTTATCCAGACACTGGTATGGGGCACCTTAAAATCAGGGCTAGGTTCCTCAATGGTCCCCTGGACTGCAAGTCTAATAAATACATAAAATACCTATGAACCAGAGTAGTTATGGTATAAAGGAAGGAAACTTGTAAAAAGGAGAATAATCATATAAGATGTGTTCTTTGGACATGACCTTTGGTTTCCTTGTTCAGTTAAATGTTGACAATTCATGTATTACTTAGCTGTGAGTAAACCAGATAGCATGAAATTTGCAAGTGTAATGTTAATATTTAACTAGGAATACATTTTTAATTTAGCTGCTTTAATTTAGCTTTTATTTTGCATGCAGACAGGTGTGAACTGCACTGTGCATGGACTACAACAGTTTGTCTAGCACTTAGTGCAGAGTAGTAAGGTTATCAGCTGTTAAACAGCTGCTTACTGTAGTACATAGTTTGATCCCCTCAGCCTTCATCTTCTATACGACTCAGCCAAGTTACTTCAAGGGACATTTGTATCTAGGGTTGCCACCTTTGGAAGAGGCAAAAACCTGACAAAAGCCGTACCATTCAATCTGTCCACTAATTAAATCTACATTTCTTCTCCTTCAAAAATAATTATCATGCCACCAACACTTTTGAAGAAACCAAGAATATGCTTAATGTAACAAATAAGCAAAAGTATAAATATGCTACATGTTAAAATATATTTGTAGTATTGCTTTAGGAAATGGTAGGTTGGTAGGTTTCGTGAGATTATCAGAATAGATAAATATTGGTGAGGTTTAAAAGTCATACTGGAAACAAGAGGAATATATAATATTTGTAGTTTCTTGCAAAGCATAGTTCACAATGAATCAATTATTTTCCCCTTCTTTATATTAGTATGCCCTATTCCCCTCTTACATTCTAAAAGCCTTTTTTTCTACATTATTAGAAAACCGGCTAGCAGATAAAGTATTACAAGTTGAAATGGAAAGGCAAAGGCTAGTTACAGAAATAGGACATGGCCTTGTTTTAGAATAGCTCCCATTCTTAGAAATATTTTTTGCCAGTCTTTTTCATTACTATTAACAATAGTAGATCATTGCCTCCATCAGTATAACTTACTTTCTCTGTACTAACACATTTAAACCTTTAAAGTACACTGTCAATTGGACAGTATAGACTGCACATAATATTAGCAATTCTACTTCAGCACTGACTTGCTTGCAAATTTCTTTTTCATACTCTTTTAGTAGCCTCGTCTTATTGCAGTGCTGATTACATCTCAAACAGGTAAACCCACCTCCTTTTACACACATGAGAGTTCACTTCTTTGGGCTCCAAAACAGGCACCATTTTTAAATATCCCATACTCGTTTTCCGTGCTACAACTTCGGATCATGCTCTGTGTGCTCATCACTACTATCAATGTTTTTGATGTTTAGCTGGCAAGTAAGTTGTTAAACAGTATGTATTTTCTGATATTGCTAACAACTAAGATTTTTAACTTGTATATATTTCATTCACAACTTTATCAACTGGTTAACTTATATTAGAGTATACCAAGTATAGGGGCTAAGAGTTCACCAAAACATGCCCAGGTCAGGCAACTAAGCAGTGCTGTCAGACACTTGTATATGTCATGTTATAGCATTAGGGAGAAATAAGTATGAAACAATCTGCTCCATAAAGAAGACCTTGCAGCTACTACTAATTCCTGTATAATTATGTAGGTGCTGCTAGCTGTGGCAAGCAGAAACCAGTATCTCACCACAAAGGATTTTAGAAATAGTGAACAGCCTTCTAAATTGCTTTTCTAGCTTAGCAGAAGTCCTTTGTCTATGAATCTGGCCTCTTAATATCAAAATATTCGTCTTCTAAACAGTGATGTAAACTGCTAGATTGTTTTAGCCTGTAACGGCAATTAATTTCAAGATATGCTAGTTTAACTATGTTAACGTAGGCCGCGGTGGTGCAGCGGTTAGCGTTGTCACCTCAAAGCAAGAGGTTCTCCGGTTCAATTCTCAGCTGGAGCACCTTCTGTGTGGAGTCTGCATGTCCTCCCTGCGGTCGAGTGACATTTAAAGACATGCAGATAGGTGCATGCGTGAATGGGTGTGCCTTCTTTGAAGGTTGGGCATCAGGCTGGCACCTCGGCACAGTAAAAATCCACTGCCAATCATTAGTGGACCGGAGTTCTGCTGTGGCCACCCCTAACCGGGAAAAGCCAAAAGACATTAGTTTTCAATTTAACTACGTTAACGTGTTTACAAAAAGCATTTACAAAGCCCTTATCTGAATACTGCATGGTATTCCGATTAGTGGACAAGATAAGAGAATGTTCGCGTATTCACTATAGCAATTGCATTGCCCTTTCTGAATACTGTATGGTACTATAAAAAGTTAATAAAATAATTGATAGAGTTTCTGCCACTGCTTAAAAAGTGTTGTAGTACAACATATAGTACATCACTTCAAGATTCCTTATTTGTCTGCTATATGTTTTACAAACTTTTCCTCTCTTTTTTCACCTGTGCTATATACTGAACCCCTCTCGTGAAAGGTTCCCCCCACTGGTTATAGGACATTTCCCTGCACACTATATTGCTGCAATGTGACAGACTGGAAAGCTCAAGAATTATGCTGTAAAAGCTAACTACTGAAATTAACTGCTATCCTGAGACTTTATGCTAATTATTATAGTGGCATGCACCACAGCTTGTCACAAATCAATTATTTTCCCTTTCTTTATATTAGTATGTCCCATTCCCCTCTTACACTCAAAGCCTTTTCCACATTATTAGAAAAATGGCTAGCAAAGTATTACTAGTTAAAAGGGGATGGGCAAAGGCTAGTTACAGAAATAGGTTGTGGCCTTGTTTAAGAATAACTTCCATTCTTAGAAATATTTTTGCCAGCCTTTTTCATTAATATTAACAGTAAAATCAATGCCTCCACTAGTACAACATACTTTCTATGTACTAACACATTTAAACTTTTAAAGTACAGCAACACTTGGCCAGTACAAACTGCATGTAACATTAATCATTCTACTGCTGTACTGACCTGCTTGCAGATTGTTTCTTTTTCATACTCTTGCTATTTTAGTAGCTTCATCTCTGCCTGCTCCATTCCCCCTCGCTTCACATGGGCTCACTCTGCTCCCCTACCATTTCCCACCCACCCCACTACACCCACACGTATCCTAAACAAGTCACTACCACCTATAAACATAGCCACATACAAACAAACTTTTTGATCACTTCCTCTATACCATAAAACCCCAGCAAGTCTCACTATACATCTCCATCAGGTATGATAAATAAATAACCAAATTCCTTAATATTTTTGTAAATACAGTATCCCATCTAGAAATTAATGATGACTTCCATCCAAACTCTGGACCAACTACCTCCAAACCTCCAACACCTCATCCACACTATCTCAAAACAAACAACCTAACTAGAAAGGGATCAGATCTGTTACTAACAAATATAAGTATCAAAAGCATCCTTAACAAAATTCATGAAATTCACACTACTTTCTCACTCTACTCCTCAGACATAGAACTCAACTGAAACCTGTCTGAAACCAAACACTGATGACAATGAAATTACCACTCCAGGCCACAATATGCTCAGAGTAGACAGGTTCATAGGTAGGTACTAGGCTATTGGCCCTAGGACCTATATAAGCCTAGCCAAAAAGGTACCCTGGCTTTTGCCACCCAAGAAAATTATTAGGAAGTCCAAAAGAGGCGGAGGAATAGCTATTTTATATAAGAATAACCTCATACCACAACCAGCAGTTCAAACTACCCCAGAATTCAACTATGCAGAAATACTCTACACCAAACTTAAAATTAATTCCAACCCCCCCCCAAAAAAAAAAAACAAAAAACAAAAAAACTTAATCATAGTTGACACACACACCCCACCTAACAACAACAGAGCATATATTGGACTGGACATCTAAAGCATTCCTTCAAGAAACGCTCATTATGGGTGGTTTTAATATTGATTGGCTCACATGTAATTCTCAGAACCCCTCCAACCATATTAACCTACAAGGATTTACCCAAATCATTCAAACTACAACTAGAATACAGTGGATATAAAGTGTAAACACCCCTGTTAAAATGCCAGGTTTTGTGATGTAAAAAATGAGACCACAATAAATCATTTTAAAACTTTTTCCACCTTTAATGTGACCTATAACCTGTACAATTCAATTGAAAAATGAACAAATCTGTTAGGGGAAAAATATAAAAGATAAATGTACAATAAGCTTACATAAGCGTGCACAGCCTTAAACTTAATACTTTGTTGAAGCACCTTTTGATTTCATTACAGCATTCAGTCTTCTTGGGTAGGAGTCTATCAGCCTGGCACATCTTGACTTGGCAAAATTTGACCACTCTTCCTTGCAAATGCACTCCAAATCTGTCAGATTGTGTGGGTATCTCTTGTGCACAGCCCTCTTTGGGTCACCCCACAGATTTTCTATTGGATTGAGGTCTAGGTTCTGGCTGCCCATTCCAAAACTTGAATTTTCTTTTGGTGAAGACATTCTTTTGTTGATTTGGATGTATGCTTGGGGTCACTGTCATGTTGAAAGGTGAAACTCCTCTTCATCTTCAGCTTTCTAGCAGATGCCTGAAGGTTTTGGGCCAAAAGTGACAGGTATTTGGAACTGTTCATAATTCCCTCCACCTTGACTAAAGCCCCAGTTCCTGCTGAAGAAAAGCAACCCCAAAGCATGATACTGCCACCGCCATGCTTCACCATGGGGATGGTGTTCTTTTGGTGATGCAAAGTACTGTTTTTGCACCACACGTACCTTTTGGGATTGTGGCCAAAAAGTTCAACCTTGGTCTCATCAGACCAGAACACATTTTCCCACATGCTTTTGGGAGACTTGATGTATTGTTCTGCAAATTTTAGCCGGACTTGGATGTTTTTGTGTGTAAAAAAAGGCTTCCATCTTGCAACCCTACCCCACAGTCCACACATGGAAAATACAGGAGATTGTCACGTAGTACACAACCAGTACTTGCCAGAAATTCCTGCAGCTCCTTCAGTGTTGCTGTAGGTCTCTTGGCAGCCTCCCTGACCAGTTTTCATCTGGTATTTTCATCAATTTTAGAGGAACGTCCAGTTCTTTGCAATGTTACTGCTGTCCCATATTTTCTCCACTTTTTCATGACTGTATTCACTGTATTCCATGGTATATCCAATGCTGTGGAAATTATTTTGTACCCTTCTCCTGGCTGATACCTTTCAACAATGAGATTCCGTTGATGCTTTGTAAGCGCTCTGCGAACCATGGCTTTTGCTGTAGCAGGCAACTGAGTAAATGTCAGGAAAATCCTACTAGGACAGCTGAACTTTATTTGGGGTTAATTAGAGTTTCTTTAATTGATGGCAGGTGTGTACCCAAGGAGACAATGCTGTAATTAAATCAAAAGGTGCTTCAACAAAGTATTAGTTTAAGGATGTGAACAATTATGCAACCAGCATGTTGTGAGTCTTGTCTTATTTTTTATATTTTTCCCCCAACAAATTTGTTTTACAATTGAATTGTACAGGCTATAGGTCACATTAAAGGTGGGAAAAATTTTGAAATTATTTATTGTGGTCTCATTTTTTTACATCACAAAAACCTGGCATTTTAACATGGGCGTGTACCACTTTTTATATCCAATGTAGATAAAACCTCAGACAGACAAGTCCATTCTCGACTGCACCCTACCCAAAAATAACACCCTTTCACAGTATTCTGGCTGTCTCCCTGACAGTCTCAGTGACCACATACCAACCTACATATTGAGGCAACGTTCATTATCCCCTTAAATACACTACTTATTGGCATATCTGAAACAAAAGAAACTTCAACCCATAATACTTCATCACCATACTCGGCCATAACTGGACCCCTCTAAAGGTTCTACCCCTAGATGAGGCCATGGAATATTTCAACACCGCTTTCCTTAGTTTAGGCAAACTAGCACAACCCAGAACAATAAGGGAAAAATCAGACTGTGCACTTTGGCTAACTAAGGAAACTGGAGATCTACTCAACCTAAGAGATAAGGCCTAGACAAGATGGTACACTATTAAATCTCAATCTAATCACCTAGCATTCCAAGAGCTTAGAAACAAAGCCAAAAAACAAATTAAACCAGATAAAACAAACCACTACACCAATGCACAAATGAAATACAAGGAAAAAAAATCACAAAAATTATGGTCTGTGATAAAAAGAACCACACACCCTGGCCAAGCATCAGACCCATACTCCTCTTCTTCAAACAATCCAAGTCCCACTGCTGAAGTTTAAGAAATATTTCACTGATAGTATACTGTCGACTCTCCAAGAAAAACAGCTCCCCCTTACACCACCAACCTTAGAAACTAACAGCAAAGAAAATACCTTTTCCTTTCAGCCTGTTTCAACAAACAAAATTAAAAAAAACGTATCCGAAAACTTAAACTAACTACTTTAGCAGCAAACAACATACCAGAAGATATCTGCTGATGCTATTGCTTACCCTGTATCAATTCTTATCAACAGTTCTATCTCCGAGCAGCTAATCCCATCTCTCTGGAAAATTTCATACATAACCCCCTACATAAATGTGGCAGTTTATAGGTTCATAGGTTTATACTAGGCTATCTGCCCTAAGGCATTTATAAGCCTAGCCCAAAGTTTTGTGGCTTATGCCACCCCTTATATGAAAAAATACTGTGCCCATTAGTTTGTTGTGCCTCTGTCCAGCAGTGACACAGAGATGATTCCCGGGGTAAACCTACGATCTCCCATCCACAGGTCAAGATTTCTCTTGAAAATGCCAACGAGGTGCTCTGCCTCACATGGACCGGGATTTTATTCCACAGCATAGGGAGTCTCTGAGTGATAAATCTATCCCTCCAGCACGTCCTATTTATATCCGTGCTAAGGTTTAAGTCGTTTGCTCTAGTGGTTTTGGTGGATTTGGATTTTTTGAGGTGGAGCATGTCCATTAATTCCGGGTTGGACATGGCCTTGTATGTCAGGCACATGTCACCTCTGAGCAGACGGTATGCGACTGAATAAAGCTGGAATTTCTTCAATCTGGCAGCATATGACAGATTTTGGAGTCCCTTTATCCTTTTGGTGAGGAACTTTTGGGGTTTCTCCAATTGCTGCAGATGTCGGGTGAGATGCATCCCGAATGGGGCATTGTACTCGATCATTGGTCTGATAAGTGAAGAGTACAGGGGAACAATGACCTCACTAGATCTGGATGTGAATCCCTTCATGATCAGGTGGGCAATGTAGAAGGTCTTTCTAACGACTTTAGCAACGTGAGTGTCAAAAGAAAGGCCACTGTCAACCTGGGTCCCCAGGTCCCTGATAACCTCTTCTGTGCTTAATGGATTGCCGCCTATATGGTTAGCTTGGGGTTACCTTGTTTTTCCCGAAGGGTATGACTATACATTTTTTGGCGTTTAACTTCAGGCCATGGCTCTGGCACCAGCTCTCTGTTTCTGTGAGTCCCTTCTGAAGGATATCCGTGTCCGATGCACTTTCCACTATGGCGCCCAGTTTGCAGTCGTCTGCAAACTTTGTCAGCCAAAGTCCTCCCATGTTGGCCTGTACTTCTGAGAAGTAGATGCCGAACAATAGGGGGCCAAGGACCGAGCCCTGTGGGGCACCACTTGTGACCGGCTTGGAGTCTGACATAGCGCCAGCAACTCTAACCCTGTGGGTTCTGTCCTTAAGCCAGTTTGCAACCCATCTTGTGACATATGGGTTTACATTTAAGCTAGTAAGTTTTCTACAATACCAGTGGGGTATTGTGTCGAAAGCCTTTGCAAGGTCAAGGTAGGCTGTATGGACTGCCTTTCCCTCATCAATGGCCTTGGTGACTGTTTCGAAGAAGTCGACCAAGTTCAAAAGGCATGATCTGCCCTTGAAGCCAAACTGGGTTGGGTCCAATGTCTGCAAGTCCCCTATATCTTTATTTATGAGCTCCATTATGATCCTCTCCATAGCTTTGCAGACTAAACTTGTTAAGGTTATGGGGCGGTAATTACCAGGGTCCGTAGAGGCACCGCCTTTGTGGAGTGGGACCACAGTTGCCGTACGCCACTCTTTGGGCACGTATCCTGTGGTAAGGCTGAGATTAAACAGCTGCCTTATGTGCGGGTTTAATTCCTCATTTAGCTCGTGTAGCACACAGCCGGGGACACCATCCGGTCCCATTGATGCTGTGTTTTAGCTTTAGAGAGAGCAGCTTTCACCTGCGCATTTGAGATGTCTGGGAGGCTACACTCCGCTGGGATAGTTCTCTCTCCTTTAGGGGAGAGGGGTGAAGTTTGCACTGAACCTGTCTGCCAGTATGTTGGCAATGTCTGTGGGTTCAGTGATTTTTGTATCATTTTGGACTAATTCTGAGCATATCTGGGAGTTTCCACCCAGGTTCCTAACATAGCTGAAAAAGGCCTTATGGTTGTCCTTTGAATCCATGGCTATTTTTCTCTCAAAATTGGCCTTAGTTGATTTTATGAGTGCTCGTATTTTTTACTAATAATGATCAGGGGTGATTTCCCTTTTATGGATTTTGTTCTATCATGTAATAGCTTTCTCCTCTTATTGTAAAGTTTGTTAATGGCTGGGGTCCACCAGACTGGACGTTTGCCCTTTGTGGAAAGAGTCTTGGTTTTATTTGGGATTGCCTGATCCATGCAGTCCTGGAGGTGTTCATAGAAGGCATTTGTAAGGGCTTCCGCAGCTTGGGTTGTGGTTTCCACTGGCTCAGGGGCCTTGAAGGATACCACACCAGTCTTGAGTAGTGTGAAGTTTGCTTTTGAGAAGTTCTTCACTGTGGTCTTTTGTTTCTGGTGGGGCGGTGGGATGTGGATTTCCAGTGAGATTAGTTTATGACCAGATCTCACCAATGAGTGATATACTTTCGGTGTGGAGCATTTTGTCCCCATGTTTGTGATAATGAGATCTAGTATATTTTCTCCTCTCGTGGGAACAGTGACTAGCTGTTCCATGGCATTTGAATTTCTGATCTCCAGGAACCGTTGGGCTAGAAAGTTAGGGCTTGAGTAATGTTCCCAGTCTATATTCGGGTAGTTGAAGTCACCCAATATGATGGTGTTTGGAGATACATTTATACCCTCCAGTGTCTTCAGGAAGGCTGTGTGGGGTTCCTGAGTTTGAGAGGGTGGCCTGTAGCATGCTACAATTTGTAGAGCAGTTCTGCCTATGCTTAGTTACACCTGGATGGTTTCCGAAGCTTTGTGCGTTGCCACCAACCTGGAGGTGTGGGTATCCTTTATGAATATGGATACACCCCCTCCTTTTGTGGTGTGGGTTTTGGGGCGGGCATGATATGAGGTAAAACCTAATAGTGCCGGGGTGCTCTCAGGAGCCTTGAACCAGGTTTCAGTTACAGCAAAGACATCGATGTTCTCCATACTGAGAAGGGCCTCGAGTGCGTGCATTTTGAGATTTAGACTTCTGGCATTGAGCAGCATTACCCTCAGTTTCTTCCCATTTTTGTTTTCTAGGGTGGTAGGTTTAGAATTTGAGCCTTGCCTAAAAAATGCACTATGGGGGTGGCAAGAGCCTTAGCCAATATCCGGAATCCCAGGGGTGACAGGTGCAAGCCGTCCCTTGCGAGAAACAGCGTGGCTTGTCAAGCATGTCATCCCAGGCAGACAGACACTGGATCCCCTTTGAATGACACCAGACATTAAGCCAATTGTTAAAGCTGATCATCTTGTCTCTATATTGTGGCATCATTCTTGGTGAAGGAGGATACTGCTCAGGGTCAGGGTCATACCTGCCTGGGCTACATAATCAGAGAGCTCCTCTATGTCTCCTTTCATGTAGTCCAGGGAGGTACGTCTCAGGTCGTTCACACCAGCATGGACAATGACTGTCATATTTGTACCTGCCGTGGAGTGACCAGTGCTTGTGTTATGTGGCGGATTCTGGCCCAATAGGCAGCTTACTGTGACCCTCTCCTTGTTCAGCCTGGTGAGTGGGACGTCAGTGTGTCTGACTATGGAGTCACCTATGACAAGTATGTTTGGTGTTGTATTTGGCCTTAAGGGCTGTGACTGCTTTGCACAATGATTTTGTGGTTTATGTGTTGCTTGTGGGGTGTCTTGAGGTAGCAGTTGTTTGGGTGTCTGCTTTTTCCCCAAAAAAACCCCCTTTTAAATTTTGTATCGTTCCCTTGACAGGATCCCATTGGAAATTTTCCCTCAAACTATGCCAGGCATTTTGTGAATACTCTGGGTGCAGTAGATAAGCCAAAGGGCAATGCTGAGAATTGATAATGCTCTGATCCTGCAAGAAATCTCAGGTATCTTTTGCAAATTGGTGGAATGGGGACCTGCAGGTATGCCTCCTTGAGATCTAGAGTTACCAGCCAACACTCCTTGCCCAGCATGGGAAGAAGTTGCTGTAGGGTCAGCATTTTGAATTTTGGGACAATGATGTATGTATTTAAGGTGGACAGGTCGAGAATAGGTCTCCAACTTTTTCCTTTCTTGGAACTAGCAATAGTCTGTAGTAAAATCCTTTGCCTTGTTCTGTCATTGGCACTCTTTCCACAGCTCTCATCTTTGCTAATTGCATTATCTGCTGTAGAGCTTCTGTTTTTGATTTGGAGGCAGGTTTGGCATTCCTCTTTGACTGGTAAAAGTGTGAAAGTGGAACGGTAACCTTGGTCTATGGTTTGCAAAATCCACTTGTCTTTTGTGATGTAGTGCCAGTTTTTCTAAAATAAGGTTAATTTTCCGCCTAATGGAGCTGCTATTTGTTCCTGGTAGGCGGATGTAGAGTTAAGTCACTGTGATTGTGCCGTTGTAGTGGTAGTGGCTGAGTCTGTACCTCTGTTATTACCTTGCCACTGTCGCCCTCTGTAGGCACCTCCTCTGGATTGGTGTCTGCCTCTGAACGCCTATTCCTGCCCCTTTGGGATCTTGTGGAGTCAGGAAAGGACCAATTTTTGGCAGGCCAGTTCCTGCTAAACCTTGGGGGCTGAACCTGCAAGAAATCTTTAACCGCTTGAACAGATTTTGCCTTTCTTTCCATTTCTTCCTTACCTGCTGGGCAGGTGTCCCAACCAACCTGGTCTTATCCTAAGGAGCATCTAATAATTTAGCTTTAACATGATCCGTAAGACTTGTTCCTTCAGCCATGCATGTCTTCTTATCACTGTGCCAGTCATGGCTGATCTAAATGAAGCCTCCAGTGCATCATAGCCACATTTTAAGGAATGGTTACTAACCTGTTGTATGTTATTTACCATTTCTAATACATATTTCTTATCTATAGAGTCATCAGATGATAGTTTTTTAGTTAACTGATCAAGCATAAACTCTTGGTATTGTATCATGTGAAACTGACAGTTTAAAGCTCTAGCTGAGAGAGTAGCTGAGGTATAAACTTTTTTGCCCCATCTATCTAAAGACCTGGCTTCCCTTTCAGAAGGAATAGGGTTTTTTGCTGTGGTCGAGGCTACTGCCTTAGGCCCCTGGGAAATAGTTTCGGGGTCTGCAAGTGGGGCCTTGTATAGGTGATGATGCGTGTCTGGTACCCTGTAAAATCTGTCTGGTTTGGCAGGGGCTGGAGGTAAGGAGTCTGGTGCAGAGCAGACATCATTAAAGGCATCGTCCACAACAGAGAGGACAGGAGGTATAGCTAAGGGCCTGTGTTGTGGAAGGTGCAGAAAAGTCCTAAGTCTTTTTCTGGAATCTGAGAAATCCTGTTGCTGCCATTGGAATTGTTCTCGCATGGCATGTAAGGTTTCCCCAAATGAGAATTCTTCAGGTGGAGAAGCAGCTGGGATGGATTCTTCAGCATCTGAGTCTTCATAATTGGAGAAAGGAGCCTCTGGCTGGTCTGTAATATCGGAGTCATCCGCAGAATCATCAGAGGACACAGGCTCGGGGGGCTCTGCCCTAGGTCTCTCTCTGGGGCTGAGAGGCCCTGTCTGGGTGAGATTGAGATCCCCTAATTAAGGATATTAAATCTTCTGCCAGAGTAAGCATTTGTGAACTAGAAGTAGGCCTGGTTGAGGGGGGTTTAACAGGCACTGATTTAGTAGACTTGGCTGCTTTAGCCCTGGCAAAGGCCTTAATGGACATGGCTGCAGGAGGCCTAGCAGCACCACGTGCTGGGGTAGAGACATCCAAAGGGATGGTGTCTGATAATTCACTAGAAACCACTGTAGTATGTAAAATTTCAGAGGCCGATTCAAGTAAGGTAGCAGGAACCTCAGAAGTAGTCAAAGATTCAGCTGTGCTTTGATCAGTTTTCTTGGTTTCGCCAAACCGAGACACTCGCGTTTGTTTCACCATGGTTTCGCCGAAACCGTGGACCGCGAAAGTGTCGGTCTTTTTCTTTGCGCTTTAACAATTTGGGTAGTCGGAGGATCCGACGGCATAATGTACGCAAATTCTGAACCGAAAAACTGTTCAGCAACTCCGACCGACGCCTAAGCTCGCCGGTTGAATGAAGCACAGGCCGAACAGGCTGCTGCCGTGGTCTGGGCCTAAACAAGGCAAACAGTAAGAGTGGAAATCTTTTATGAGGTATTTGTTTCCCACAAGTTAAACAGTTATTGACTTTTTCTGACATCGGCTGAGGCAAGAAAGAGTCCCCAACGGGTACTTAGCTTTTAGAAGTCTTCAAGTAGTATTCGGTAGTAGAAATCTCTGGATCCGACCGACCGGCACTTGCGAACAGCTTCTGCTTCGGGCGCCACGCGGCAAGAAAGACTGGAGAAAATGGCGTCGGCTGATGCTTTTATACCCGGAGACCAGCAGAGATGACGTCGGGTGAAGTGCGACATCAGCCGAAGCCGGACCCGGACTTTGGAATCCGGCCGACTGCAGGGCTGCCTGACGACAGGACAACCCAGTTGTTATGACTGCAGATGCATCCATGAAGGACATCAAACCACTACACCAATGCACAAATGAAATACAAGGAAAAAAATCACAAAAATTATGGTCTGTGATAAAAAGAACCACAAACCCTGGCCAAGCATCAGACCCATACTCCTCTTCTTCAAACAATCCAAGTCCCACTGCTGAAGTTTAAGAAATATTTCACTGATAGTATACTGTCGACTCTCCAAGAAAAAAAGCTCCCCCTTACACCACCAACCTTAGAAACTAACAGCAAAGAAAATACCTTTTCCTTTCAGCCTGTTTCAACAAACAAAATTAAAAAAAACGTATCCGAAAACTTAAACTAACTACTTTAGCAGCAAACAACATACCAGAAGATATCTGCTGATGCTATTGCTTACCCTGTATCAATTCTTATCAACAGTTCTATCTCCGAGCAGCTAATCCCATCTCTCTGGAAAATTTCATACATAACCCCCTACATAAATGTGGCAGTTTATAGGTTCATAGGTTTATACTAGGCTATCTGCCCTAAGGCATTTATAAGCCTAGCCCAAAGTTTTGTGGCTTATGCCACCCCTTATATGAAAAAATACTGTGCCCATTAGTTTGTTGTGCCTCTGTCCAGCAGTGACACAGAGATGATTCCCGGGGTAAACCTACGATCTCCCATCCACAGGTCAAGATTTCTCTTGAAAATGCCACCGAGGTGCTCTGCCTCACATGGACCGGGATTTTATTCCACAGCATAGGGAGTCTATGAGTGATAAATCTATCCCTCCAGCACGTCCTATTTATATCCGTGCTAAGGTTTAAGTCGCTTGCTCTAGTGGTTTTGGTGGATTTGGATTTTTTGAGGTGGAGCATGTCCATTAATTCCGGGTTGGACATGGCCTTGTATGTCAGGCACATGTCACCTCTGAGCAGACGGTATGCGACTGAATAAAGATGGAGTTTCTTCAATCTGGCAGCATATGACAGATTTTGGAGTCCCTTTATCCTTTTGGTGAGGAACTTTTGGGGTTTCTCCAATTGCTGCAGATGTCGGGTGAGATGCATCCCGAATGGGGCATTGTACTCGATCATTGGTCTGATAAGTGAAGAGTACAGAGGAACAATGACCTCACTAGATCTGGATGTGAATCCCTTCATGATCAGGTGGGCAATGTAGAAGGTCTTTCTAACCACTTTAGCAACGTGAGTGTCAAAAGAAAGGCCACTGTCAACCTGGGTCCCCAGGTCCCTGATAACTTCTTCTGTGCTTAGTGGATTGCCGCCTATATGGTAGCTTGGGGATGCCTTGTTTTTCCCGAAGGGTATGACTATACATTTTTTGGCGTTTAACTTCAGGCCATGGCTCTGGCACCAGCTATCTGTTTCCGTGAGTCCCTTCTGAAGGATATCCGTGTCCGATGCACTTTCCACTATGGCCCAGTTTGCAGTCGCCTGCAAACTTTGTCAGCCAAAGTCCTCCCATGTTGGCCTGTACTTCTGAGAAGTAGATGCCGAACAATAGGGGGCCAAGGACCGAGCCCTGTGGGACACCACTTGTGACCGGCTTGAGTCTGACATAGCGCCAGCAACTCTAACCCTGTGGGTTCTGTCCTTAAGCCAGTTTGCAACCCATCTTGTGACATATGGGTTTACATTTAAGCTGGTAAGTTTTTCTACAATACCCGAGTGGGGTATTGTGTCGAAAGCCTTTGCAAGGTCAAGGTAGGCTGTATGGACTGCCTTTACCTCATCAATGGCCTTGGCGACTGTTTCGAAGAAGTCGACCAAGTTCAAAAGGCATGATCTGCCCTTGAAGCCAAACTGGGTTGGGTCCAATGTCTGCAAGTCCCCTATATCTTTATTTATGAGCTCCATTATGATCCTCTCCATAGCTTTGCAGACTAGACTTGTTAAGGTTATGGGCGGTAATTACCAGGGTCCGTAGAGGCACCGCCTTTGTGGAGTGGGACCACAGTTGTCCGTGACGCCACTCTTGGGCATGTATCCTGTGGTAAGGCTGAGATTAAACAGCTGCCTTATGTGCGGGTTTAATTCCTCATTTAGCTCGTGTAGCACACAGCCGGGGACACCATCCGGTCCCATTGATGCTGTGTTTTTAGCTTTAGAGAGAGCAGCTTTCACCTGCGCATTTGAGATGTCTGGGAGGCTACACTGCTGGGATAGTTATCTGTCCTTTAGGGGGGGAGAGGTGGGTGAAGTTTGCACTGAACCTGTCTGCCAGTATGTTGGCAATGTCTGTGGGTTCAGTGATTTTTGTATCATTTTGGACTAATTCTGAGCATATCTGGGAGTTTCCACCCAGGTTCCTAACATAGCTGAAAAAGGCCTTATGGTTGTCCTTTGAATCCATGGCTATTTTTCTCTCAAAATTGGCCTTAGTTGATTTTATGAGTGCTCGATTTTTTACTAATAATGATCAGGGTGATTTCCCTTTTATGGATTTTGTTCTATCATGTAATAGCTTTCTCCTCTTATTGTAAAGTTTGTTAATGGCTGGGGTCCACCAGACTGGACGTTTGCCCTTTGTGGAAAGAGTCTTGGTTTTATTTGGGATTGCCTGATCCATGCAGTCCTGGAGGTGTTCATAGAAGGCATTTGTAAGGGCTTCCGCAGCTTGGGTTGTGGTTTCCACTGGCTCAGGGGCCTTGAAGGATACCACACCAGTCTTGAGTAGTGTGAAGTTTGCTTTTGAGAAGTTCTTCACTGTGGTCTTTTTGTTTGGGGTGGGGCGGGATGTGGATTTCCAGTGAGATTAGTTTATGATCAGATCTCACCAATGAGGGATATACTTCGTGTGGAGCATTTTGTCCCCATGTTTGTGATAATGAGATCTAGTATATTTTCTCCTCTCGTGGGAACAGTGACTAGCTGTTCCATGGCATTTGAATTTATGATCTCCAGGAACCGTTGGGCTAGAAAGTTAGGGCTTGAGTAATGTTCCCAGTCTATATTCGGGTAGTTGAAGTCACCCAATATGATGGTGTTTGGAGATACATTTATACCCTCCAGTGTCTTCAGGAAGGCTGTGTGGGGTTCCTGAGTTTGAGAGGGTGGCCTGTAGCATGCTACAATTTGTAGAGCAGTTCTGCCTATGGTTAGTTACACCTGGATGGTTTCCGAAGCTTTGTGCGTTGCCACCAACCTGGAGGTGTGGGTATCCTTTATGAATATGGATACACCCCCTCCTTTTGTGGTGTGGGTTTTGGGGCCGGAACGCATGATATGAGGTAAAACCTAATAGTGCCGGGGTGCTCTCAGGAGCCTTGAACCAGGTTTCAGTTACAGCAAAGACATCGATGTTCTCCATACTGAGAAGGGCCTCGAGTGCGTGCATTTTGAGATTTAGACTTCTGGCATTGAGCAGCATTACCCTCAGTTTCTTCCCATTTTTGTTTTCTAGGGTGGTAGGTTTAGAATTTGAGCCTTGCCTAAAAAATGCACTATGGGGGTGGCAAGAGCCTTAGCCAATATCCGGAATCCCAGGGTGACAGGTGCAAGCCGTCCCTTGAAGCAGCGTGGCTTGTCAAGCATGTCATCCCAGGCAGACAGACACTGGATCCCCTTTGAATGACACCAGACATTAAGCCAATTGTTAAAGCTGATCATCTTGTCTCTATATTGTGGCATCATTCTTGGTGAAGGAGGGATACTGCTCAGGGTCAGGGTCATACCTGCCTGGGCTACATAATCAGAGAGCTCCTCTATGTCTCCTTTCATGTAGTCCAGGGAGGTACGTCTCAGGTCGTTCACACCAGCATGGACAATGACTGTCATATTTGTACCTGCCGTGGAGTGACCCGAGTGCTTGTGTTATGTGGCGGATTCTAGCGCCCAATAGGCAGCTTACTGTGACCCTCTCCTTGTTCAGCCTGGTGAGTGGGACGTCAGTGTGTCTGACTATGGAGTCACCTATGACAAGTATGTTTGGTGTTGTATTTGGCCTTAAGGGCTGTGACTGCTTTGCACACTGATTTTGTGGTTTATGTGTTGCTTGTGGGGTGTCTTGAGGTAGCAGTTGTTTGGGTGTCTGCTTTGGAGGCCTCTGCTGTTTAGGTAAATTTTTACTCAGAGCCTCCGAGTATGTCTTTGTGTGTTTATGTGTTTGATTCAGTGGTGTGGTAGCATTATGTGAGGCTGGTTTTGTGGTGGGTGTAGTTTCCTTCTCCTCCTGTCTGGTCTTGCTAGTCCTGAGTTGAGAGAGGCTCAGCCTCCAGTTTGGCTAAATAGCTGCATCTCTCGCAAGTATTTGTGTTATGTGGGAGGAGGAGAGGGTTGTCTGTGTACATGAGGCAATTGTAACATTGCCTCAATATTCCCAGATTCACCAACTGGGCAGGAGAGGACGCCAGCATCTGGCCCTTCGACATGCTAGAAAAATTAAGAAGTTAGGTATGAGACTGAATAAGAGAGGACTTAGTAAGGAAGTGGGTACTCCTGGGGGGGGTTTCGCAAGTGAGGGACTTTGTATAATATAGAAGCGAAAAGTGCTGAGCTTTTTTTTTTTTTTTAGGAACAAGTGCTGCGCTTTTTAGTCAAGGGATATACTGTTTAGGTTACCAGTAGAGCAGTTCTAAGGGAAAAAATGAAGAACAGACTTTATGGAGCCAGAAAAAGTTTAACCGGCGCTGCCCGATGCTGCTCTAGTGGCAACTCCACGCTAAAGCGTGCTTTATAGCAGGGGGCTGGAAAAGGCAGGAAATGACCCAAAATGGCCACTGAACTACAAGTTACTGTCTTAAACCACTCCTCTGAGGACAAACAGGCAGCTCAGTACTCCCCACTCCCACTGGTGAGTAAAGAAACTTCCCCCTGACCAAACAAAGAAAATGGAGAAGTACAGGAACCAAGACAAAGCCCAGGGATCAGCAAAATCTTATCACTGGAACAAACTAGCCAGGAAAGTTAGGAGAACAAGAATATTTTTTGTTTTTTTCAAGTTTTTTTCACAGACAGAACAGAAAACACAATAAATGCTTTGCTTTTCGATTAAATGCTATCAAAAGCTAGTACACTTGAGTGTATTAGCCTGTAGTTTAACTTTTAAGCAAACTTAAACTAAGAAGTGCAACCAACAATTAAAGCTTATAAAAACAGGAAAAACAGGTAATACCACTATAAAATAGACAGAAACAGTCGTCAAATAACGCAAGAAAAAATACTTAAAATCTGGAAAGTTGCTTTTTTCCTTTCTCTGCTGCTCTAGGAACTCTGCTGGATACCACAAGGAGCTACTGTCATATTGCCACCACGATCCAAAATCCTGGAAAAGTGTACACATTTTCAGCTTCTGAACTACCTCTCCAAAAAAGCCTATTAGCCCCAACACAACATGGATTTAGACCTAATCATAATACTATAACTTCCCTTCTTAGTTAATTCTACCCTTATATGCACAGCCCCAACAATGCAGGTGCTACAACATATGATCCAAAAGTCCTTCTCTACCATTGAGACCTGGTTTACCAAATCCCAACTCATACTTAAACCTAGTAAAACTAAAGTAATGATTTTTCATTCCAAAAGAAAAAACTCATCCTCCACTTTTCTCATCAATGCTATAGACAATATAAGTATTATTATTACACCAGTATTTTCCACAAAACACTTGGGAATCATAATTGTCAACCTAGGATTTGATACATACTTACCAAACTATTAAAAGAGTTCATAAAAACTAGACACACTCTACAGAAGTAAGAAATTCTTACACAACGAAAGTAGGATAGCCATTTCAAGAGAACACCTTCTCTCTACACTACTTTATGCTTCTCCAGTACTCAACCTTGAAGGGCTCAGACTTGAGTAAACTTGAAGCTTATTAGAATAAAATAGCAAAAATTGTCACAGACACTACTTATCTCTCTCACCACTGTCTAGCCGTAAAACAACACTCTTTGCTGGAACAACCTCACCTACTTGCATACAATCAATTGATGATAGCTCAAAAATGACTTTACCAGCCAGAGAAAAACCCCAGTTCTCCAAATTTAATTGAACCTTATTCAAATAACAGAGTTCTACATTCCACTGATAAACCACTATTAAAATTTATAAAGCTAACATCATCGCTGGAGAGACTTTTCTCAAACATAGCCAAGCTTTGGAACTCACTCCCTCAAACATAAGATCCACTACCAGCACCACACAGTTTAAAAAATTACTCACTTATCTAACATGGCTCTGCTAAATATGTTCCTTTTCCTACTACCTTTCTGTTCATTTTTTTCCCATACTACCCTTCTCTACCACCACTACCTCTATGCCTCCCTCTTCTACACCACTTTTCCTCTTTTCTCTTACAAATACAAGAGAAATTAAATACTCTCAACTGCTATTTTTTACAAAATGTATAGTAGTAACCTACCATATTGTCATTGCACACTGTGCTAATTTGACAAACTGTACTAAAAAGTGACTGCAAAATGGAAATGTGCAACTAATTCTTCAAATGCTGTGTAATTATATATATTTTTTGTCTTGGCAACATAGCTTTATTGCTGCAAACATGTATATCAATGATTTTCCATCTATGTCTGCTTTCCATAATTTCCTGTAATCTTCATTTGTCCCTCTTATCTCTTTCAATTGTTTTTATGTTGTGTGGAGCTTTTCTACCCAGTTGGACTTTCTCGGCTAACAAATGTAAAATAAAATTAATAAATATTTTTTTCCTTAAACCAGGATATATGCATATCTACAATATTATTATTAGGACAAACAGGATATGCAATTTTATAAAGTTTAACTAGTGGGCAGATCCATTACTTGTACAAAAATGAAGGATCAATTGTTTTTGTGTACTTCTAAGAGGAGTCATGAGATGAATTATTCTGATTAGTCTAACTTTCTTCTAATGATCACATTTCATATCACCCACAATACCAGTTAAAGAGAACTATTCCTACATAATAAATTAAAAGGCAAAATGTTCAATGGAAGCTGTAAAATATTTTGGGAAATGCATTTCAGAAACACAGGAACCCTCAAAATGATTTAGAACACCCAAGAATCTCAGACCAAAACTGAATTTCGGACAGATGCACTAGTTTTCTGACTATCAAGAAAAATTTCTGACAGATGGGAAAACTGTTTGCGTCTAGTGGGCTGTCTCAGGCTTTTAACAAACATGTTGCACGTCTGGTCTTTTGAATTTCTGCACCTTTCACATAGGCGCTAATTAATACATCATTATATGCTATGTCGGTATAAATCCCAGCACGTCTTGTAGTTTAATGGCATGGTACATGCATTTTCAATTCTCATGCCAAGCCTTTTTTTCAATGCGAGTGTGCTTTGTTTAGTTTATTACATAGCTGTTTGTGTTTTCTGTAAAATTTAAATTTTAAATGAAACCCAAATGTCTGGGATAACTGTAAAAGTAAAGAAGAAAATGGTATGTTCACTGATATGTTTAAACACTGTTCATGGTAGCTGGGGAAAGACAAGCAAGCAATGTAGTACTGGTATGGCTAACAGGCACCTTATTCATTACCCTGCTTAGGGCACCATTTGTCCCCTGTCCTGCTTTGTTGACTTTGGAGGTGTACAATGCAGCAATACAAGATTATTAACCATCTACATAAGTTAGTAATGTCAATGGGGTAACCATTCTTGATGAGAGAGAATGCATAGGGAGGTCAAAAATGAGCTGTAGGTGTCCTGCAAGCATGCAAGCCCCCCCCCAAAAAAAAATACAGTATGCTGCATGGAGTAATATATTTGATTTTTGTATAACTGTGGGTAATTAAACAAAAGCTGCGGCAGCATTTACATTGTCTTTAATTGTTTTGCTTTATTTGATGCGCTAAAGAACACATTCATTAATAATCCTGGATTGTATAGCACAGTCTAAACATGCTGCATTTTAGTAATATATTTTGCAGTACCTTCTTTCAGCCTCCAGCAATACAAAGGGGTTGATATCGGTCAGATCATACAGTCCTGCATTGCCTGTAGTGATCAGAACCATGTGATCTTTAGCATCTATTACGTAATCACTGTTGCAAATTACTGTGATACAGTCTTCTCAACATGACTGGATTGTAAAGGATTTCAACAGTTAGTTAAAAACTGCTAATCTGGCAGATTGTGCAGAGTGCTGACTTGGTAATGAGTTGCTTACTGTGGCAAGCGTGTAAGGTTTGAATCTCTGCACTTTCACTTTGCCTACTGTGTGACAATGGGTAAGTCACTTAACCAAACAGTACTCTGGTGCAAATGGGAATTAGAGTTAGGCTCCCCAACAGTCCTCAGGACTGCAAGTCTAGTAATTATGAATCTGCTGTCTTTGTTTCCAACCCTTCTTTACTGCATAGCTGATCTACTTCAGGAAATATTATGTCAAAATCATCAGCACACCAATAATTTAACGCAACATGGGCAATTTATTCTTCAATGGCAGAAGGCAATGCATTTGTTGATGGAGCACTGAAATGCAAAGTTGTTTGCTTGCAGCAACATCTGCATTACTAACAGTTCTCTTTAATGTGAAAATATTCAGATGACTTACTTCTACAGAGTTTGTCCATATTGACTTAGAATGTGTTATCAGGTGATTAATACTGCTCATGCTCTCAAATATACGTCTACTTAATCTGAGCTACACATGACTGTATCTTATGATTCAATGCTAGATATATAATTCATCCAAAGCAGCCAATGAAGTATACGTACTTTAATTTTTTTTTTAAAAACAATAAAGAATGTACATAGTCAACATAGTGGCTATAACTTCTGGTGTTGGTAGGGGCTCACTGTAGATCCAAAAAGACAATGAGCCAGCAAACTGTGACCTGAAAAATGTTTTAATTAATGCAGCATAAAAAACAAGTAACCAGACCGGTTTTGGCTGGTAAGAAACACAGCCTTCATCAATGTGAACATAAAAAAAAAGTACTACTGTTTATATAACCGCATCATAATTGATCAAAACCTTCACTGGTTCATTTGAAATTGCTCATTAAGTCCAGGTGGAAATAATCCACCTAACTTTACAATCCATTTTTTCTCTTTAGACTCTAGAATGGAATGCCAACCTGTTTAATTTATTTCCCTTTACCACATCAATAATCATAAATGTAAATTTAGCTGATTTATGTATCATGCAATGTTTATATAGTGCAATGTTGGATTTTTGTTCTTAATGTTACTTACATGCTCTAAAATTCTCAGCCTGAGTGGACGACATGTTTGGCCAATATAGAAAGATCCGCAAGTGCATGTGGCTAGATATACAAGCCAATCACTGCTGCAATTGGCAAAAAAAAAATGTGTGTCATACACAATAACACAGTTTTTACTCGTGAACTGTTTGGACTTAGATATTTTATCACAGTGTATACAGTGGCCACATGGAAAACATCCAATCAAAGGTTCACCTGTAATAGTAGTTTGTGTCACCAGAGACCAACTTTTGTCATGAAAATGTTTGTAATAATTGAAACAGGATGCCAAATTTTTACCTTTGCGAAATAAAAACAGACACCTATCCGGTAACATATTCAATAGATCTTGGTCACACTAATATGTTCCAATGTCTGTACATACTAATAATAAGTGCATCTGAATTCCTCACATATGTGGTGAAAAATCGAATGGGTTGTGGGTTCTGTTCTTCACGTGATTTATAAGTCAACAGATCCTCCCTTTTTCAATGTATTCGCCCAGTTGCTGGCCCGCAGAACATGTCCCATATAATATCCCCTGGACTTGAATCTGCTAGTCAAGTCCTGTCTATGTTCTTGAAAAGTGGATTCCTGAGAACAAATACGCCTCGTTCATATACACTGTGATTTGCGGATATTCTTTGCTATGTGAGGGGGGATGAAAGCTGGATGCTCACTTGACAATCTTGCCATAAATTGGTTTACGTCATATCTTCACAATCGGAAACAAGCTGTTTTATGGGACAACCATCTTTCTGACCTACTCCCTACCACTATTGGGGTCCCTCAGGGCTCCATCTTAGGTCCTCTGCTTTTTTCCACATTTATTAACGACCTGTATCTTGCCACCCCTCTTTCTACTTGTATTCAATATGCTGATGACACCACCATTATTTGTTCTGCCAACAACCAAGCTGACCTCCACTCCCTTACCCAAAAAACTTTCACCACTATAGAGAACTGGTTCACTAACCACTGTCTCCTCCTCAACCCTAAGAAAACCAAGCTCCTCCTCTTTGCACCCACACACCTGTCTCCCTCTTTTAACTTCACACTTACTTCTAATAATGGCACCCTCATCACTCCAGACCAAACAACCAAACTCTTGGGTGTTACTATTGATAACCAACTAAAATTTGATTCTCATATTAACTCAATCATAAAAACAACAAATAGAAAACTAGGTTCTCTCTACAGGATCAAATCTTTCCTAACTCCTGAAGCTAGAACCACCATAGCTCGAACCCATTTAATCTCCACCCTATTATACGCTTCCCCCATTTATACTAATCTTTCAAAACATAACCTCAATAAACTTATATAAGCATATAACAACATTGCCAGATTTGCCACTGCCTCTCCATATAAAACACATCATTGCCTGAACCTCCTTAAACTAGGGTGGCTGGAGTTACCCCACCTAATAAAATACTATCAACTCACAATTGCCCACAAAGCCCTTCACCACCCTGAGAATACTCCTATGCTCTCCACCCTAATAAAACTCTATAACAACCTGAAAAACCTACGCTCCTCTAATAAAACACTGATTCAAACTTCCCTATCAAAGAACACTGCAGGAGACTCCACATTCTCCAACTCAGTTGGCAAAATATGGAATAAACTTCCTCAAGACCTTACCGACCTTACTTCAATTCCACTTTTTAAAACTAAACTGAAACACTTCCTAACCAACCACAGGATATGCTCTTGCATTAACCCTAGCTGACCTTTTCTTCCTCACTTCTCCTGCCACCTCTCCTCCTTATCTCAATTCTACTACTTCACACTTTCCAACTCTGTTGGGTAACTATCTCTCCCTATTAATACTGACTTTAGTAGATTTCTATTGTTAAACTATCAATAATATAATTATTTCTGTTACAAACTATGTCTACATGAACTTACTTTCCACCTATGTCTTTGTCTTTCCACTGATTCCTGAACATCCTGTGATTTGAGGCTTATTTGCATTGTTTAGTATTGTAAATTTTTGTATTTTTTGATTTGACATATAGTAGATAGCGGAGCTTTTCTCCTCGGGCCTCCACTGAAAATGGACATGTATCCAGTTGGACCAGCCCGGTTAACAAATGTAAAATAAAATAAATAAATAAATGGAGGACAGTGTTGAATTGTGGATACTTCTTATAGACCTGCGTACTTAAGTATGATCAGGTAATCTATTGGATCAGGACATCAAGGAAAGTGATGGTATCTACATGATGGTTGACTGCGAAATGTAGGCCCCATTTATTGTCATTCAGATAGGATATAAATTCCAACAAGTAATCCACATCTGTCCTCCACACCATCCAGCAATCATCCAAATATCAGTTTCATCCAGGAAAATATTATGACTACTATCATAAATGATTTGTTCCTCAGTGAATGCCATGAATAGGTCAGCATAAATGGGGGCAAAAGATACCCCCCCATAGCTGTACCCTTGGTTTGCCAATAGCAAATATCCTGGTAAAAGAAGGCATTATTAGTTAAGACATGTTCTGCAAGACCTACAAGAAAGTTGTTGAAATCAGGCTGATATAAATCAGCCACCTGCAACCAATAACCAATGGCTTCCAGCCCAACTTGGTGAGGGATGTTAGTATATAAAGCACGAACATCAAGTGTGCACATAAACCATCCTGGTTCCAACTGAGTTTCAGAAATGATTTTGAGGAATTCTGTGGTGTCTTGTAGACAAGAACGTACCCAACATAGCAAAGATTTCAGATACTTAGTAAGAAAAATTGGCAAAGGTTCCATAACATATCCTTTTCCTGAAACAATTGGCCTTCCGGGTGGATGAACAGGATCTTTGTGTATTTTGGATAGGAAATAGATGTACTGATTAGCAGAATCATGAGTTGCTGCATAACCCTATCAGTGATAATACCTTCGTCCCTAGCTGTTAACAAAAAATCATCTATTTGCTTCTTGAATCTAAAGGTGGGGTTGATGGACATTTCTGAATAATAGCGTCTATCAAGAAGCTGTCTTTTGGCTCATTATCATATTCTGACCAATAAGTCTGTAAGTAACATTAAGAACAAAAAATCCAACAATGCACTATATAAACATTGCATGATACATAAATCAGCTAAATTTACTTTTATGATTACTGATGTGGTAAAGGGAAATAAATTAAATAAAATAGGTTGGCATTCCATTCTAGATTCTAAAGAGAAAAAATGGATTGTAAAGCTAGGTGGATTATTTCCACCTGGACTTAATGAGCAATTTTAAATGAACCAATGAAGGTTTTGATTAATTACGATGCAGGTATATAAACAGTAGTACTTGTTTTTATGTTCACACTGATGAAGGCTGTGTTTCTTACCAGCCGAAACCGGTCTGGTTACTTGTTTTTTATGCTGCATTAATTAAATTTTTTTCAGGTCACAGTTTGCTGGCTCATTGTCTTTTTGGATGTACTTTACTTTGTGGAGCCGTGCAATTGCTTTTCGTGCAAGAGGACTTGTTTTGTGGCTCACTGTAGAGGTCATTACATTATGCTATTATTTGGTCATTTTTAAATAGTCTAATATTGCATTTGCAGGATTAGTGTACATGTGTTTGCACAATAAGTTTGAACACAGTTTATGGTAAATGGGAAGAGGCAAGCCAAGTAATGGGACACTGGAATGGCTGTAAGGGGAGGAGGACTGCTTCATTACTCTGGCTAGGGCCCCATTTGACCATGAACCAGCTCTGCTCTAAGAGCTTCTGAGGGCTGTCACTCCTGACTGTGTAACTAGTTTACACAGTAGGGTCCGCTGACTTGGGCCCTGCAGTCTAAAAATGACCCAGCTCAAAAGTGTGCTCTAGTTTGTGTGGGAGCAGAGGGATACAAAGTAAAACTTTAAACTTAAAATTGAAAGTCAAAAACTGTTAAACCTTTATTGTGTGCACTGTGTGGTGTGTTAGTTTAACTTTCCACAAAATCACAACTCAGATGCATAGAAAGAAACAGCACAGTGTCTAAGAGTTATGTGTAAGTGTCATCTGTAAAAGAAGAAGAGAATAGAAGAATAAATTCTCCCCACTTAATTTAGTGATGAGTACAACGTGTGTGTGTGTGTGTGTGTGTGTGTGTATGTGTATGTGTATATATATATATATATATATATATATATATATTTTTTTTTTTTTGTTTGTTTATTTTTTTTTTCCTAGTTAGGGAACTCCAACTCGAACTCCAGTCTGCTAAGGATTTTTTTTTATTTTTTCGCACTTTTTTGCACCAGGCCCTTCAACAAACCTTCAGGCAGCCCATTCCATTGATACGCCCACCAACAGGCTGAATGATCGAGGAGGGCAAAACAACGCAACATCTAACTGTGACGATATATATATAATATATATATATGTGTGTGTGTGTGTGTGTGTGTGTGTATATATATATATATATATATATATATATATATATATATATATAAAATGCACATGTACAGGTGGTGGTCTGTTGGGGTAGAGGAAAGGACACATGCAGAATATGTACAGCTGACAATAGTCTGAACTATGCTGTAGTGCTCTATTTGTTCTTCCACTTTCATTCTAGTTTGATTTCAAAGAGGTACACAAAAATTTAACTTTTAAAGAGAGTTATGGCCAAGGATGCACGCTGTGCAGAAGTATGTCAACAGCAGTTTAAAATATATGATTATGGCCATTTATCCTTTCACTTTCACCCCAGTTTACCACCAGAGGGGTGCACAAAGTGACTTCTCTTGTTTGGGGGGATGGGTGGAAGTCAGTCATCCAAGATAACAAACCAGTGCTTCTATGTGTTCCTCCTGAGATTAGCTCCTCATGCTATGCAGAGTACTTCTGTTTTCTTTGCTTACATTTTACAGTTTTTCCTACATCCTTTTAACACATACTAACTGGCCAGGACTGTACTGTAGTAGCTGGGTAGGCAAGAATTACTGAAGTTGGGAGTCTGGAGGCTACTAGACACCCGGAAGCTATAGGATTCTATATGCTCTAAGGTGTATTTTAGATTTTTCCACATCATTTAGTCCAGTCATGGCAAAAATTATGACGAAATAAACTATTTTTTTTCTTTCAAATAATAAAAAGTTATATTCAAGGTTTTTGACAAAGTTACTATTAAAGTTAGTAGTAGTTACTCAAAAACTGAGAAGAAAATGTCTGTAGGTAGAGCTGTTCCCTGTGAGGTCCAGGTGTTGCTTAAACTCATACAGAAATTGTCTGTAATTCATGTAAGGGGTGGGGACTGGGACAGGAAGAGCCCTACATAGCTTATGTCTGTAGAGTGCTTTTTTATTAGCACTTATACAGCCAGAGAAGGTTTTCCAGCAACAGCAGTGAGATTTTCTTTTTTTCAGCAACTGAGGAGACCAGCCATCCAAGAATTCAGCCCAGCCAGCACAGTAAAGACAGACTACAGTAGTAAATACAAATAGCATTTTATGGCTCTAACATTTGAAAAAAAAAATTGGAATATTGTGTTTTGTTTTTATTTTTTTTTTTACTTTTGTAATGTTCAGAGGTAAATCGGGTAGACTACCTGAATTTGTAGTGGTTATTTTGGGATTTGCAAGGAGTAGCTTTTAAAGGTGTACAAAAAGTGTGCATATGACTACTTTTGAGGTGTGTGCCTTACCTTATTATTTGAATCTATAGCGATTGTTTTGGGATGACTTGCAAGTAGCTGTTTTTAAAGATGAAAGTTTGTGTGTGTGTGTGTGTGTGTGGGGGGGCAATGTTCAAGAGTAAATGAGCATTTGTCATATTACTAATAGATGTTATTGTGGCCTTTTTGGGATAATTTGCTTTTACTGACAAATGTTTTGGGACCATTTACATTTTTCAGGTAGAAATGTGTGTATTTTACTTATTTATTTTTTTAATGCTGTTTTCAAGAACTTAAAATTTACGTCTATGTGTATAGTGCTGCTGTCGGGACATTTATTTATTAATCATACAGGGTAAATCAGTGCTATAGGTTGTATTTTTTTTTCTTACTAATCCTGTGTTTGGAGGTAAATGGGATCTGTGGGAAATACTGTGCATTGTATTCTTCAGGGGCTATTTATTGATGACTTGCAAGAATTAGTTTTAAAAGTGAAAATGCCTGTATATAATTTTATTGTTGGGGAAGAGGAGCATGCTTTAATTTACAATAAAAATGCTCCTCTGTTTAATTATATATGTCTAAAAAGAAATAAGTGATTTTAGTGTGCTTGTAGTTGCAGTATGAAGACTTTTTTTAGTTTTCTTGTTTAGAACAGTTACAGTTAATGCAACATATATAATTTAGAGTTTTTTGTGGTTTTTAAATAAACATACTAGTCTGTGGTGATGTCATGGGTAGAGGGTGTGGCCAGTTGCTGACTACACCCTTAGGTCCCACTTTGGCCTGCTGAAAAGGTGGCAACCCTATCACAGTATGTAAATTGCCTTACAGGTATATACATAAATCAAAGAAAGAGTATTCAGTCATATTAAGAAATGTATGGAGGAAATTGCAATGTTGCAGAAGACACATATGGATAGAAATGAGCATGTGAATTTAGTATAGGATTTCAGGATGGATACTCAGCAGAATATCAGGGACAAAGGAAATGGGAAGTAATACTGACTGCTAGAGAGGGTCCAGTAGTTATAAAGGAAAAAAAGAAAATAACCACAGATTTGGGATAGTAAGGGGCTACTGGTAAGGGAGGACCTAGCTTATGCTGGCATGTACTTATATTTCATCAAAAACTATTATGCAGCTTAAGAAAATTTTAAGAGATACTCTACTTTCAAGTAGGGAATACTAATTATGGGTGGGGACTAGAACTTGACTTTCAATAATGAGGATGCATCAGAAGGCCCTAGAAGAGACAGTACAAAAAACAGGTAAGATTTCTGAATAAATGAAAACGTTTGGTATGGAAGATGCGACTTTAGTACTACGAATTCTGACAGAATTTACACATAATTTCACATGGTACAATAACTGGGCTGGACTGGAAAGAAATAGTATTTCACAAGACCATGTACATTTACTTGAAAACTTTTTAACACATATCCAATAAGCATCAAGGATCATGCACCAATAAAATGAAGATAAAGATACAGAGCAATGAAGTAAAAATGAGACACTGGTGCTTTCCCACTTACCTGTTCAAAAGAATCTTTTATGAAATGGGTAGTGAAAATTATTCACGTTATCAGGTATACCTCTCAATGAAGAGTCTGAAAATAACTATAAGCCCTTGCAAAAATAAATACAATTAATCCGCATAAAATATGAATTCCAAATAGTACACACTCTTCCCCTCCCAGTAGGAATGTGGAATAATACTCAAAACATGTCTGAAAAACAGTGTGTGACAAAAATGATGTGGAAAAAAAATACAAGTATATTATCAAAGGGTCAGTGTAAAATATGTTTAACTGTATTGCAAAATTCTACCACACAAGGTCATTTATTTTTGCTTTTGAAAAAGAAAGATGCAAGGTGTGTGTGTCCCCTTAAAATTAATGGTGCTACTACTGTATTGGACATATAGTACATTTCTTCTGAGTACTAGATAGGTTCAAAAAATCTTATGCGATCACAGGATTCAGAAAACTGTATGAATGGGTAAATCAAGCCTGAAAATAGGGGCAGTTGAGGAGTGTGTTATAAGGAAAGATAAATCTTCAGAAGGGATAGCTAGGGGAGAAGATAAAATGAAAATGGAGTTTTAAATTAAGGTAGAACTAGAAGAGAGGTACACGAAAATAATAGGAATTACGCAAACCAAAGGAGCAGTTGCTGTACGTGGCAGACCCAGTCGAATAAAGCAATCTGATAAAGTAATCCAACTAAATAGTAAAACATAGCAGCACAGAACAGTTTAATAAAACAGTTTGGTTAGAAGGTTAGCATTTACAAGGATCACAATCCGCTTCTTCAGACCACATACAAACATAAAACTTATCACAAACCTACACAGCTTCTTTAGTTAAAAAAAAAACAATCAAAAACATTATACAAATTGCATGTCCAAGATTTCAGTTGCAACAAGATATCATCTATACAAATTCCTTGCCTTTGGGGCAGGTCTTAAAGAGACCTTTCCATTTAAACCATACTATTTCTCTGCCTACAACTGGAGAATCTAATAAAGTTCCCAATTTTTTGTCTTGTCAGACAAATCACCAAGCCTAAGATCTTCCTTCATTTTTTTTCTATAATCATAAACTTGAAGGTATGATCACCCTCTATTACCCATAGCATGCTTCACTAGTGGATTCTTATCATTCCACTGCCTAACATCTCAAATGTGTTTGCTCATTTGTTCCATAAGGGAATGATGAGTCTTCTCAACGTAAAAGAATTTACATTGATCACACTGTACTAAATTGTGGGTATTGTAGAGCAATCCGCTGATGCACTAAAAACATATTTATGTGTAAATGGATGTACAAAGAAACCATCATTAGGTAATAAACTTGGAGAAATTACATCTGCCACAAAGAAACATTCATTTCTCTTGAATATTTCTTGTTTTTCCATGATTATAACAAAGAAGTCTCTTAAGAGACTTTTTACTCTTGAATCTAAATGTTGGATTTGTTCCCATCAACTGGTTAATTTTAATGTCAGATCTCAAAACATGCCAATTTCTTTTAATGACTTTGCAAATACTCCCTACATTACTGAAGTAATATAGAGAGATGGATATTCCCATAATACTAGTTCTAGCATTGCCTTTCTTGTCACGCAGGCACTGCTCTGAGAAATAAGGTTTAGCCCAATTATATATTGTAATGATTTTATATCACAAAGCCCCCCACTTATTTTTCTATAACTACAGCCTCTTTCTAAAAGTTCTTGCTTCATACGTTCAATGTCTCTTTCAAATCTCTTCAGGTCATTATTCAACAGTGAAAAACTCATTCCTCGACTCCTAACAATATTTTTATATATGTGGGGAGGATGTAAACTCGGTCTATGAAGATTATTATTCCTGTGACATTCTTCTTTGCTAATCTAGTAGTAATTACCTTGTTTGACCCATCTTTTCCAAGTCTTAGATGTAAAAATTGTACCGTCCTACTAAAAGCTGTCACAATAAATTTGAGAAAAGTGGTGGTGCTATGTAGATATTCACTAAGGTCTTCTCTAGTACTAGACCACAAAAAAAAAAACATCATCCACAAATCTTTTATAAAACCTAATAAAAAGTTCAAACTTGTTAATATGTTTTTAGTGTAGCAGCGGATTGCTCTACAAGACATGTA
Source organism: Protopterus annectens (assembly GCF_019279795.1). Lineage (NCBI taxonomy): Eukaryota > Metazoa > Chordata > Ceratodontiformes > Protopteridae > Protopterus > Protopterus annectens. The sequence goes on from NC_056733.1 coordinate 231,032,591, forward strand.
GTTTATTTAGTGCAGTATGATCGATGTAAATGCTTTTATGTTGGGAAGACGGATTGTTCCCTTACGGAACGAATGAGAAAACACATTAGAGATGTTAGGCAGTGGAATTATACGAATCTGCTAGCAAAGCATGCTATGGATATAGAGGGGTGATCACACCTTCACGTTTAAGACTATAGAAAAAATGAAGGGAGATCTTAGGCTTGGTGATTTGACTGCCAAGATGGAAAATAGGGAATTTTACTGCATTCACCAGCAGGTAGACAAGTACTATGGTTTACCTGGAAAGATCTCTAAGACCTGCCCTGAAGGCAAGGAATTTGTACAGGTAATACTTTGTTGCAACTGAATCTTAGACATGTGATGTGTACAATGTTTTGAATTGGCTGTTTTAACTTAAAAAGCTGTATAAGTTTGTGAATGAGTTTTATGTTTGTATATGGTCTGAAGAAATGGACTGTGAATCAGGAAATTGCCAAACTTTTAATCCAACTGTTTTATTAAGCTGTGTTTTGTCCCATTACATTTTACTGTTTTGCTGCATTACATTATCGGATTGCTTTACTCAACTGGGTCTGCCGTGTACAGCGAATGCTCCTTTGGTTCATGCAGTCTGTTATTTGGTGCTTCATTGCTTGTCCTCTCCATGGAGTGCTGTTTGTGTTTAATAATAGGAACTACGTAGAGGGACTGATAAAAATTAAAGTACTGTAGAATAAGGGAATTTCACAGAAACAAGAGGAGGAGCAAATGTGGAGCGCAAAAGGGAAAATAAGGAAGCATTTGGATAGTACACATGAATTTGGAAAGGGTGCTGTTAAAATATATTCTGAAACATTTTAAGTTGCTTATTTCATTTAATATAAGAGTATAAACAGTATAAATATAACATTTTGAAAACTGATTTCAATTAAATGAAAAAGTAAATTATTTACATTATACGAACTGCCTGACACTAAAATATATACAAATACCACAAGCTAATTAAAGGATTAAATGTCAAAAAAAGTGAGACTATGATAAAAAGTTTCAATGTGGGCAAATACCTTTAACCGTAGATCGTCTTTAAGACTGTTAGGACATGTTCTATTTTTCTTATTAATCTATTTAACATCAGTGTGTTTTAGAGGTAAAATAAATTATTCATATTGTTGTGATAAAGATGTCTTCCATTTCCTTGTGATGATTTATCTGGCCACAGCAAGAATTTTTCAAGTGAAGTACAAAAAGTATTTTTTCGGACTTTTAATCTCTTTAACATTGAACATTAGCTCTTTTGTACGGATGAAATTATTAGACCACAATGCTTTAAGAAAATAATGGATCTTTCAAAAAAATTTAGACAACATGTGTCAATCAGAAAACGTGTGACCATTTGGCATTACATTGTTTTTAATATATCTCTAGCATTCAACTTCAGAACATTTACTAAATTTAGCTACTCTATTAGGGGTCAAAAAAGCTCTAAAATGAATTTCCAGGTAAATAGCCTCCAACATTATAATGACCAGGAAGTACTTGAAATAGATTTTTTTTTTAATTTTGATCAGTTAAAAGAACCTGATGTTCTTTTGTAACAAAATTCCAAACTATCATTCAATTTACTAAAATCAGTTGATAATACTCTGTGTAATGTAGAGATCATATTATTAATATTCTGGTCTTTATAAATAATTTCATTTAAAATTAAGAACCTTGGAATTCCCATAAGCCTTAGAATTATATACATAAAAGAACTGTGTAAACTAAAGTAATAACTGATTGCAAATGAGATGAATCTCTAGTATTAATATTAAATTCTAAACATAAAGACTCAAAAAATTTCATTTTTAATCCATCAAAGCATTGATGCCAACAAAAAAAATGTTGTCTTTCACATATGTGGAGTATATGAATTGGAACAATAGTAAGATTTTACATTAAAAAAAATGGAATAAGTCTCAAACCAAAACTTGTCATTTGAATTATCTGAAATAATTTTTAAAGCTCTAAGATTTAATACATTTGATTTTGTAGGAGGACAAAAGTAATCTGCACATAATTACAAACAAATAACCAGAAGGAATTATAGAATTTGAGACTATTAAACTTTAAAACTTAATATTTACATTAAGAACTTGATAATGCAAATGTATCCAGTTCAGTATATAATTACCCAGCTAATTAAAATGGTTTTAATTACTGATTTTGCATATGTAACTATACTTGGAAAGTTAATACCTCCAGAGTTCCAAGGTCTAAAATAATAAAATAGGTTCAATATGGATTTATTTGGATATCATAAAAATTATAATAATGCATTTATTTAAAATTTAAACTTTTAATTTGATTTTTGTTAAGTGGCAAAATAAGAGATTGGGTTATAAATAACATATTTGGCAATAATATAATTTTAATTTGCAATCTTAAAAAGAAATAAAAAAAATTTCCAAGAGGTAATTAGTTTACATATTGAAAATATGATTTTTCACAACTGAAGTTTGAGGTTTCTTAAGTGGTCTTTAGAATATAAATTCCTAAACAGAACATAGTAGTAGATTCTTCACAAATTATCTTATGATCAGAATTGTAATAAACTTTTCTTATTTATAAATGGCAATCAGAGTTCAAATTATTAAAATAAAGAGTTGAATTGTTTGGAATTTTCTCTAACATACTTTAATTATTTTAATGTATCACTAGAATTTAGCAGAGTTAATATAATATCATAGCAAATAACATCACTTCTGATTTACATCTCTAAGCCCCAAATCCTTGAGTTAAACCCTTGTTTAGTTCATTTTTTATAGTTATGAAGTGTGAGGTAAATGGACCCAATTTTATATAAGCTCTGTTATTATTACAGATGAATTTTAGCACAAATAAATTGAGGGGGTAAATCAAACAGAATTAACACTATGAATAAGAAGTTCCAGCTCAAAGAATCAAATGATTTTTCAACATTCAAGTCAATAGAGAGAGATTCTTGTTTTCTACTATTCATGACTTCAGTAACAGTAATAAGTCTTCTGATATTATGTGATGTTTGCCACTTATAAATAAAACCAAACTGGTCTACACAAATTAAACTAGGTAAAACTGTTTTCAATCTGCTAAAATAGACAATTTTATAATCTACATTTAATAAGGATATGTGCCTATACAAAGAACATAACTGAAGATTCTTACCTTTCTTTTGATTGGTGTCATAAAAGAGAATTTCCAAGATGGGAGGTAAATTTTCGTTACTCTGAACATTTGTCACGACTTTGTGCAAATGTATTATAATTTCTGGGGAAAATAATTGATATAATTCTGGAATAATATAGTAATTTCTACAAGCTTTATTAGAGTTAATTATTTATTTTTTGGTTTATTTCCTGAAGTGTTATAGGTCTTAGATTTTTTTAATGACAGACTGATTACCTATTTCTAATATCATTTTGATTTAGGCAAGTGTAATAAGTTTTAAAAGGTTCTAGAATGTCTCCACTGTATATGTACTGTTTGTTACAAGATTTTTTATTTCATTAACATTATTAGTTTGAAATCTTACTTTTTTTTATAATACGTTTTAGATGTTTAGGAGTTCAGGTAAGAAGCTACTTTTAATTTTAGTGCCAATTCAGTTTTGTGCGATACCAATTCATTAAATTGAGAAGTTTTATCTCCTCTTTACTAAAAGCAAAATGCTTCTTTTTCTCCTATTCTCTTTTAGTTTATCTTGAGTGTCTAACAATTCTTTATTCCAATTTTTCTATTTATGTTTGTACCGGGATACTGACAGACCATAAATATAAGCTTTAAAAGAATCCCATTCAATAAATAAATCAGAATCTGGAGTATTATTAAAGCTCATAAAATTACCTATTTCATTGATTAACCAGGTTTTGGATTCTTTAATTCTTGTAATATATGCTGGAAGTCTTGTAATATATTATCATTTTTTTAAATTTGATTCTACCTTTAAAACTAAAGCATGGCCCCCTATTGTTCGGCATCTACTTCTCAGAAGTACAGGCAAACATAGGAGGACTATGGCTGACAAAGTTTGCGGATGACTGCAAACTGGGTGCCATAGTGGATAGTACATCGGACACAGACATCCTTCAGAGGGGTCTCACGGAAACTGATAGCTGGTGCCAGAGCCATGGCCTGAAGTTAAACGCAAAAAAGTGTATAGTCATACCCTTCGGGAAAAACAAGGTAACCCCAAGCTACCATATAGGTGGCAACCCACTAAGCACAGAAGGGGTTATCAGGGACCTGGGTACCCAGGTTGACAGTGGCCTCTCGTTTGACACTCACGTTGCAAAAGTGGTTCGAAAGACCTTCTACATTGCCCATCTGATCATGAAGGGATTCACATCCAGATCAAGTGAGGTCATTGTTCCCCTGTACTCTTCACTTATCAGGCCAATGATAGAGTACAATGCCCCATTCGGGATGTATCTCACCCGACATCTGCAGCAACTGGAGAGACCCCAAAAGTTCCTCACCAAAAGGATAAAGGGACTCCAAAACCTGTCATATACTGCCAGACTGAAGAAACTCCAACTTTATTCAGTTGCATACCGTCTGCTCAGAGGTGACCTGTGCCTGACATATAAGGCCATGACCAACCCGGAATTAATGGACATGCTCCACCTCAAAAAATCCAAATCCACCAGAACCACTAGAGCAAGTGACTTAAACCTTAGCACGGATATAAATAGGACGTGCTGGAGGGATAGATTTATCACCCAGAGACTCCCCATGCTGTGGAATAAAATCCCGGTCCATGTGAGGCAGAGCACCTCGCTGGCTCTGTTCAAGAGAAATCTTGACCGGTGGATGGGAGATCATAGGTTTACCCAGGGAATCATCTCTGTGTCACTGCTGGACAGAGGCACAACAAACTAATGGGCACATTATTTCTAACATAAGGGGTGGCGTAAGCCACATAACTTTGGGCGAGGCTTATAAATGCCTTAGGGCAGATAGCCTAGTATAAACCTATGAACCTATAATACCTCTGCTCTGGAACAGACTCCCCTACCATATAAAACAAAGTCTATCCCTGGCCATACTCGAGCACAACTTGGGTTTATGAATGAGAAACAGAAAATTTACCTAAGAAGTGCCCCATGTACCACTAATGGACAGAATCGGCTCCTAAATGCTTTATCTCATGCATGGATGCCCTTAAATTATCCATTGTATGATCCAGTTGATGTATAATTATCAGCCATGGGATGGGTAAGGCCAGTCTCTAACCAAATTGCATAGGTTAATTCAAGCACAAAAAGGGAATATGACTTGCCTTAAAATGGCCCACAAGACCAGCTAGCCCAGTACTTACCAATGAAATTATGAACCTATGACTAGTATGCTGGACAAAAATCATTTTCTTTTAGCTTATAGTACCTAACATCTTATACAGACACCATCAGGTCAAGTAGTACAAAAGTTTTTTTCCATTCACAGTATGCTTGTTTAATTTGAAATTTATGAAACACAAAATAAAAATATCTGGACTGATTAGCTTCTATTGTGGGTGCATCTCATGCTGAAATGACTTCCAATTCAAATGCTTCTGTCCATTAGTGGTACATGGGGCACTTCTTAGGAGATCACTTCTGTGGCTCTGCTCGACAGGGGCACAGGAAAATAATTTTCTTGGGTGGCGAAAGCCAGGGTACATTTTTTGGCTAGGCTTGTATGGGCCCTAGGGCCGATAGCCTAGTACCTACCTATGAACCTATTACAGTCAGAGTGCACAATGTATTATATTAAAAAGAGTTATTTTAGAAATATATTGAGAAACTAATAATTTATCAATTCTTGTTTGAGTACCAAAATGAAAAAAAAAATGAGTAAAATTCTTTCAGTCTATATCTTTAAAGTTAAAAGTATCTTTAATATTAAAAGAGTCAGTACAAGACTTCAAAGATCTAGCAGTAGGAAGTAATTTGAACTTTCTACCTGAAATTGATTCTGAGTTACCTAATAAACAATTAAAATCTCCTACTATAATCAAATTTTCCTCCTACTATAATCAAATTTTCCTTATAATTATTTGATATGAAATCAAGTTTTTTTCACCAATTTAACACCCAAACCAGAAAACCAGTATAAGTTAACAGTCCATATTCTATTTGTATATTTTACCATGAAAATACACCTTCTCTTTCTTCATATCTATATATATATATATATATATATATATATATATATAATCTATATATCTATATATCTATATCTATATATCTATACACACACACACACACACACACACACACACACACACACACACACACACGTGTGTGGGTATGTATGTGTATGTATGTATACTAAAACTAAATATTAGAATTCTAATTAATTCCATTTTCAATGAAAAATGTGTTTCTTGGAGAAATACAAGTGGGTTATTTAATTCTAGGTATTTTATTAGATCTGCCCTCTTTTTAGAGTTATTTAAACCATTAATATTTAGATACATAAAATTTATAATGAAAGATAAATGTGAAAGTTTTTAGAATAATGAAATAGTGATAACAGTAATAATTATTAAATACAAGCTTGTGATTATATCGTAATTAAAAAAACTCAGGCAAGAAAAAGAAACTTAAAAACAAAAAAAATTAAAAAAACTAAATCTAATCATGGAATAACTAAGATTCCCAGTCTAAAAGATAAAGGAAAAAACTCTCAAGATCCACTGTCACTAACCCAACAATGAAAAGAAATATTCAAATGCAGAAACTCTGCACTAATTAATATAAAGTTGTAATTCTTTATATAATTACGAGAGAGAAAAATTACAGACTAGAAGTGATATTTGTTTATAGTTTAAAAGTTCATATAATACAAACTTTAAAAACAGTTGCTTTCTGATATTTTTGTACAACTGACAAAGGATATTTTATTGAGACAAAAAGTAAATGGCAATGTCAAAATAAGTCCTTAAAAAGTATACACATTTAGAATGAAGAATTTAACTTAAATCTATAAAATTCTCCATATTTCCCAATTAAATATACATAGATATAAATATAGCCCTAAATATAGCCTTCAACAACATGGCTTTTATGATCATAAATACAATCTGGAACATAACTCATTTAGAGATGTTAAAAGTTTCAGAATTTTTTCTCAGTATAAAAGCAGTTCACCAGGTCATGTCTAGATTCTATCGGGAGTCTGCTGTTGAACATGTAAACAGAGTCTTTCTATTCATCTCCAACAATACAACTCCTTTTGAAAAGCAAAGCAGACTTATCTTGTATAGCAGCAAGAGGAACAAATGAATATGTGTTTCACATGTGGTGAGAAAAGACCCAGACGTTTTTACAAAAACTGGGACCGAAAGTGAAGACAGTACTGCAGAGTCTAAAACCAAGCAACGGCAAAATGAAACAAAGTCATGTATACACAATGTCATTTTATGCAATATAGCATAGTATCTAAGGCGAGTACAAGTAAATGCAAATTATATGACTTGGGCTTGAATCCCACAAAAATGACTCTCCATATTAACCTACATAATTCCCAAACTTATAAAAAGTGAGTTTCTGTATCATACTAATATTTTGGGGAGTACAAATGCAGAACAATTGCATAGTAAATATGCAGCCTTTGTCTAACTACAAATGTTTGAATATGCAGACTTGGAGTTGTCATCTAATTTACGAGTAATCATATAATCAAAAAAACTATGAATTACTATAAAATAAAAAGAGAATATTAGTCTTAAAATTAAACATTTGCTTCCCTTGAAAGTTTATATAGAAGATGACACAATATCTATTACAATATTAAGACCCTGTACGCTTTACCTTATTTAAAAAACAAAAATTTATAGCATGATCATATATTTATATACTTGATAAATTAAGTTCTGTATAAGTTAAAAACGACCGCTGTTTTATAAATTGCTAAATAAAACACAGTATAATAATGTATATACATTTCCAAAGGAAATAACAGAGGAAAGAAAGATTGTTACAAAGAAGGAAAGGTAACAGAAGTAACATAACATAGGACATTTACATTAATTAAAACTAATATTTATATATTCGATTAAAGAATAAGCAAAGGGAATTTAATATGCATTTTACAAAAGAAATGTGTTTAACATTTTACACAAGAAAACATTTTATGTACTCGCATAGTTCATATAAATAAAAAGGAAAAATGTGCCTGAGTTATACTTCATGTCTTAAAGTAACAGATGCAACTCATTTAGATCACATATAAAATCTCTGTAAGAAAGCCTGAATATCAATCCACCAACTCAGCAACACATCTAAGCCCCACTACAAGACACAGCCACCCCACAGTCAGACAAACTCAGTAATCACATACATCCAAAAGAAAAGGTGAAAAATCCACACCAACCAGCGAGCGAGTCAACAAAGCCCTAAGAAATATTCTGTCTTCATTTATAAAGAATAACTGTCTTATTTTTAAGTTATTCATGTTCTCACACAATATGTGGAAATAAAAGAAAGAAGTTATGTATTTACCATAAAAGTTCCTTGTGAGTTGTTCATCTCGCCTTTATTCTTACACGTGGGTACGGAGCCGAGCCATCGGCTCAGTGTCGGCCGCTTTACTAACTAAAAATCTCAGAGTAGCTCGAGGCCAGGCCCCTATCCCATGATGCTCTCTGTCCTACCCCAGATCTAGCTTGCTGAACTCAGCAGTAGCAAGAATAACTAAGTAAATACTCCAGCCGGAGTAAGAATCCTAAAACAAGACTACCAGACCCCAAGTCTACTTGTTCTTCGAGACTCTGGAGGAGGATGGTGGGTGGGAATGTAAGAATAAAGGCAAGATGAACAACTCACTTGGAACGTTATGGTAAGTACATAACTTCTTTATGTGAAGTTGTTCAATCTCGCCATTTATTCTTACATGTGGGTAGTGTCCCAAGCACCCTAATCCTGGGTGGCTCATGGGAGTATATTCCTGAGGACAGTGGAACCAAAGGAAGCCCTGTCCCTGGATGCTCTGTCCACTTTGTAATGAGTGATAAAGATATGAGGCTGAGACCAAGTAGCAGCTGCACATATAGTGACCAAAGGTAAGCGAACCATATAAGCTGAAGACGTGAAGACAGCTCTAGTTGAATGGGCTTTCACTCCATATTCTGTTTGGTTCGCTGAAAAGTAGACAAATTTAATGCAGTCAGTTAACCACTTAGAAAAGGCAACTTTGGAAACTGGCAATCCTTTCTTGGCGTCAGCATAAGATACAAAAAGTTGATTAGATCTTCTAAATTCCTTTGTCCTGTCCAAATAGTATCTCAAATGTCTGTGGATATCAAGTTTACGCAACATGTGTTCCAACTGATTAGAATAATTACGGAAAAAAGTTGGAAGTTCAATAGTTTGGTTCAGATTGGTCTCAATACATTTTTGGCAACTATGAAGGATTAGTCCTCAGTGAAACCCTGTCCGGATGAAACACCAAATACTGTGGTTTGACCGAAAGGGCTTGAAGCTCAGATACCCTGCATGCTGAGGTAATGGCCACCAAGAAAATAGTCTTCCAGGAGAGAAACTTCAACTGACAGGATGATGTGGGTTCAAAGGGGGAAAGAATAACCCGGGAGAGCACAAAATTTAGATTCCAGGGAATAAAGGGCTAACAGGAGGCCTAAGATGAATGGTGCCCTTAAGGAAGGCCTGACATAACCTGTGAGACATTAAGTTAGAACCCTCAACTCCAAGATGAAAATTCGAGATGGTAGCGAATTGGACTCTAATAGTGGCAGCTGTAGCACCTTTGTGAAAAAGCTTAGAGAGAAATTCCAGGATACTAGCAATCGGGGCAACATAGGGATCAACAATGTTTTCAGAAGCCCAAAAGGCAAATCGCTTCCATTTACTAGCATACAACTTTCTGGTAGAAGCCTTATGCGAAAATACAAGAATGTGCTATACCTCTGAAGAAAAATCGTGTGACCTGACTAGGAAGGGAATTGGAGCAGCCACGCTGTAACGAATGTGTCAGTAGGTCTGGAACTGGGACCAGAATCAAAGGTTCCTCCAGTTGATAGAGTCGGAGAAAGGGGAACCAAATCTGACGAGGCCAAAGAGGGGCTATTAAGATTACTGTTTTCTGAGGGCTTTGGCTTTCTGCAAGAACTTGGGAATCAGGGGTAGAGGTGGAAAGGCATACAGGAGTCCCGGGGGCCAATCGTGTACGAGTGAGTCCCTTGGACTGTCCCCTGGTGGGGGATTCAGGACAAAGTAGCTTCTGCATTTGGCATTCATAGGGAATGCAAACAGATCACAGCAAGGCTGGCCCCATCTGAGGAAAATCTTCTCTGCAACTTCATTTTTGAGACCACTCGTGACGTAGCAGAATGGCTCTGCTCAATTTGTCCGCTATCACTTTGGATTTCCCCGGGATATGCATTACTATCAGAAAGCGCCCGGTGGACACAGCCCACTGACAAATTCTCAAGGCCTCTCGACACAGCGGATAAGACCTGGTTCCCCCTTGTTTATGTACCAGACTACTGACATGTTGTCACAGTCTGTATGGTAACCGTCCCTAGAGGCAGAGAGTCGTGAAAGTACTGCAACGCCAATAGCACTGCTCTCCGCTCCAGAACACTGATGTGCAACTGTGACTGTTTCTGACCAAGTGCCTTTGGCAGTTCTTCCCTGAAAAAGCCCACTCCTATCAGACAAGCGTCCGTGGTCACAGTGACTTATGGCGCGGGGGGGGGGGGGCGCCAAATGGTCGACCCACTGTAAGTTGTTGACTGGTTAACCATCAGTGAAGATCCTTCTTGCAAGAGTCAGTGATCATGATTAACAACATGGGAAGTTGCTTGTATGATGACTGGGCAAAGAGTAACCACTGAAGAATCCTCATGTGCATTCGTCCCAGAGGAATTGCTATGAGCGTCGCTGCCATGGTGCCTAGGAGTTTCAGGATTTGATGGGCCGGTACCTTCCTTCTCTCCAGAATGTCTGAGACCTGGTGCCGGAGAGAGACTATTCTGCCCAGTGGCAATCTTATTGTTGTGGTGGTAGTGTCTAGTTGTGCTCCGATAAAGGAGATACGCTGCAATGGCGACAATACAGACTTTTCGAAATTGATAGTGATGCCTAACTGAGAGCAGAGGTTGAGAGTGTGATCCCTGGACAGAATTAGTTGATGCCTGGAGGCGGCAGTGAGGAGCCAGTCATCCAGATATGGAAACACCCGGAATTCCAGAAACCTCAAGTGAGCCATAACCACTGCCATGCATTTGGTAAACACTCTGTCAAAAAAGTTAATAAATTCTATTTGCCTTAGCTCTCCGATGACCTTGCGATCAGTTGCAATGGCAAACTAGATTTGGGGTAGGACAGAGAGCATCATAAGATAGGGGCCTGGCCTCGAGCTACTCTGAGATCTTTAGCTAGTAAAGTGGCTGACTTGGAGCCAATGGCTCGGCTCTGTACCCAGGAGTAAGAATAAACGGCGAAATTGAACTTCACTTCTCCAGACACATAACTGAGCACAGAAGCAGAACTAAACTTAATTTTCTAAACAAAACATTAGGTATGTGCGAAGCCAAAGTCCCTACCTTCCCATAAAACCTCTGGCCCCAAACACATCAAAGTCATAACCAGTGGTCCAACAGCTCAAAAGTCCCAGCATCAAATGCTTCTCAGAAGCAAACACTGCTCCAAAAACATGGAAGACACACCAGAGAAAGACAAAAATCAGGTGCCACAAAGCACCAGAAGCCCAGTCATCCACCCAGAAAGTACAACCCAAACTTTGCACACCCAAAAAGCAACACAGCACATATACATCACCACCCTGCTACAGAAGTCTCCCTTGAACACAGCCAACATTACAACACACTGACCAAATACAAAACACAAAAGAGAAATTCAAAACAAAACACCTCAGCAACTTTCATAGGAGTATAAGACAAAAGCAAATAGTTCCCTCCCAACTCTCAGCACCATGAATCCAAAGTCCAAGTCATAGCGACATGCACAATCATAGTATATATATGTGTGTGTGTGTGCGTGTGTGTAAAAGTCACAAACAAATCCAGAACTCACAATATTTGCCATTTTCATAATATCAACTGGCTCCACAAGATGGTATCCACAGCAATTAAAGAATGAGTGAGGCTCAGATAATTCCAAATAGTGGCTTTTATTCCATAAAAAAAATCAGCAGGCTGTAACAAACTCTGCAGGCCTAGCAGTCTGGCTGCAACAAAGTTTGCAAACCAGTTTTGCCCACTGGTGTCACCAGTGCAAAAGCTGAGTTAATGCAAACACATGACTTAATATATTAGCATTTAAAGGTGGTTTAAAATCTTTACTGAATTAAGTCATGTATTTTGGTACACTGTAACTTTAAATGCTAGTATACTAGCTTTGAATTGTAGAGTTTGTTACTGCCAGATATTACTTTGGATTACTGCAGAGTTTGTTAATGATAATTACTGCCAAAAAGCAACTACTAGACAATGGAAATTAAAATCTAAACCCACTGTACCTGAAGTCCTTAATGTTGTAAAGGAGAGAAAAACTGGAGCTGGGATCTTTAGGAAAGGGAAGGAGCAAATAACACAGAAATAAATTGAATTTGTAAGAACAATCCATGAAGAATAACAATTAAGAGGAGTGAAGCTTAACTAAGACAGGAACTGAGCAATTTATGTAATGCTGGAGTGAATGCTAAACGTTAAAAATAAAACAAATGTAATGTACAAAGCTTTAAAAATTGTTTTTCTTTCTTATTAATGTATGTCTTAATAATTTGATAATTTAATAAAAGTGTTAAAGAGGAAACGGTGAGAAAGAAGAACCTAAGAATAAATGGAATCCCTGAAAACCATGAAGGATGGGACTATAAACAGTTAATCCTGTTACATCCAGTCCTATGGACCCAAATCTCTCAAAATGACATACACATTGAATGGGCAAATAGAACTGCATAGACTTCTTTAAGCTCAGGTTAGAGGAATGACAGGCAGATCCTCAATAAGGTTTGCCACTTATGAGTTAAAGACAAGATACTGTCATGCCTTTGGAAACCAGGGTTATAACTAATGTTTTCAGATTTAAGGATTTAAATTGAAAAGGATTTCTTGGCAAGTACTAGAAAAACTGAGTGACATTCATTCCTACCAGAGACTCTGCAAAACATAGGGTCTAAAATTCAGATTTCTTTACCCTGCAGTTCAAGATAGTTTCTCCCAAGGTGTGTGGACATGTATGGTTACCTCTATGAGTGGGGAGACTTCAGCATGGAAGACAGTGGACAAATCTGTTAATGAATAAAAGGTTCTGGGACTAGGTGAACAGACTGTTTCTTATATTCAAATAAAATACCCTGAAAGAGAGCAGTTATTTTGATGAACTTCCACCTCAAGAGGTAATGCAATTGTGGCACAAGTGATTATGTGGCTCTTGACTGGGTGGTTGATTTACATTTTATTTCTCCTTTCTTTTAATCGAGGCAAAAAAAAAACAGTACTGCTATTTTTGTGTTTATATCAACATACTTTTTTTCTCAAAATGCAGAGGTCTTTTCTCAGAAACTTATGAGTGTATTTTTTTCTTTGGAATACAGTTTTGTTTGGAGGGTGGGATTAATCATTTCTTGAGTACCATATGAGCACTGGCATAATCCAAAAATGGAGTGAGTTGGGCAAAACCATTTTAATCACAACTCACTCATTTGCAAATATTTAGAAAGTAAAGTTATGTATACTTACCATAAATGTAGATGTTCGAGTGTATTCACTGTTGCAGTCATCACATTTGGGTTATCCCTGCCAGGGTAGCCCTCGGCCGGCCCGAATACCATAGGCTTAGTATTTCTGTCAGTTGCTGTCGCTTCAGGACTGATGTCAGGTTGTCAGTAGTATAAAGTAAGACAGCCAATGCCATTACATCAGTTTTTCTTGCCCTAACCTGTCAGGAGCCCGCACGTAGGAGGCAGGTTCTGGTGGAAGAACCCCACCAGTAGAAAGTAAATACCAATATGTCCCTTGTAAGGAAAGAGAAGAAAAAGGGATGGAGGAAGGGAAACCAAGACTGAGACAGTGAATACACTTGAAAATCTATATTTATGGTAAGTGTACACAACTGTACTATGTTCTTCGTGTTTCATTGTTGCAGTCTTCACATTTGGGTTGATTCCCAAAGCTGAGGTCAAGGAAACTAGGGGCTGGCTAGGATGCCCTGCAAGACTGCAGAGGCAATCCCTGCCCTGGATTTGGAGGAGAGAGGCACGTGGTAATGTTTGGTAAAAGTGTGAAGAGATGTCCAGGCGGCAGCCTCCATGATGTCCCTGCTGGGGACTCATCTGAGGAAAGTTGCAGAGGTGGAGGCTGCTCTGGTGGAGTGAGTCCTGACCCCCTTGGGGGGAGGCTTTACATGCTGTTTGTAGCAGAAATGGATGCAGTGTGGTATCCATTTGGAAATTAATTGTTTGGAGATGGCTTTGCCTTCTGCCCCTGTAGCAAAGCTAACCAGCAATTGATCAGACTTTCTGAAGGATTTAGTCCTGTCTAGATAGAATCTGAGCTGTCTGTGCACATCTACAGAGTGCAGGATCCTTTCCCCCTTGTTCTGGAGATTAGGAAAAAAGGTGGGCAAATCAATCGATTGGTTGAGAGCCACACTGGACACCACACCTTGGGCATGAAGGATGGGTTTACAGTTCTGAGGGATACCCTGTCAGCATGAAAGATGATGAAGGGTTCCACAGCCATGAGTGCTTGCAGCTTGGAGACTCTTCTGGCTGAAGTGATGGAGGAAAGCTGTCTTCCAGGAAAGAAATTTTAGCTCTGCAGAAGACGCTGGCCTGAAATGGAGCAGGGTGAGCTTTTCCAACAGAAACTTAAGGTCCCAAGCTTGGGTTGGTGCTCTTCTGGGTGGTCTCAAGTTGCTAGCCCCTCTTAGGAAATGTTTGATCAAAGGGTGTGAGAAAAGGGGCTGCTCAGTGGGGAAATTAGCAGAGATAGCAGAGGCATGAATTTTTATAGAGGAGAAAGAGAGGCCACTGTGTAGTAGGTCAGCTAAGTAATCCAGGATGAGAGGGAGGGAGGGTTGTGCCGTATTGGCTCCCTTAGCCTGGATCCAGGTGCAGAACCTTTTCCATTTGTCAGCATACGACTTTCTAGTGCTAGGGTGTCTGGCCTCACATATAACATCTAGAACATGTTTACTTAGGTTGGCAAATTGATCCAGGGTTAGGGAATAAGCCAAGCTGCCAAATTGAGAGTCTGCAATTAGGGATGCATGAATTCTCCTTTCTTCTGGGTCAGGAGATTTGGAATCTGAGGAAGATTGCCAAAGTGTCAGTGGGGACAGGCTGCGCAGCAAGGGGTTCCAGTGCTGGCAAGGCCAGTCTGGAGCTATAAGAATTGTCCTCGTGTTTCCCTCCTTTATTTTGAGCAGTACCCTGGGGATGAGAAGTAGTGGAGGAAAGGCATAGACCGATAGACTGACCACGGGGAAAGCCAGGGCATACACTTTCCAAGCCATGCAGTGATGCTCCCTGGTACAGAACTTGCTCAGCTGATGGCTGGTGTGGAAGGCAAAGAGGTAGACCTTCAGGGTGCCCCATTTCTGAGTTATTAGGGTGAAGGTTTTTCTGTTGAGCTGCCACACGTGTGGATTCAGAAGATTTCTGCTTAATTGGTCTGCCAGAGAGTTGAGAGAACCTGGTAGGAATTGTGCTAACAGGTGCAGTTGCATGGCAGAGGCTGTGTACCAAAGGGTCATGGCCAGCCTGCATAGAAGGTAGGAGCGATGCCCTCCCTGCTTGTTGATATACCACATCACAGTGGTGTCTGTTTTGATCAGGAGAGAACCTGGGGAGAGAAGAGGCTTGAATGCCATCAAGGCGTGCTGGACAGCCATCATCTCTTTTTGGTTGATGTGCAGAGGGATTTGCTGCAGGCTCCATTGGCCCTGTATGTACCTGCCGTCCAGGTGTGTACCCCCAAGCATAGTCTGATGAGTCTGTGGTGAGGGTCTGGGTGGTGGTGGGGTGGTGAAAAAGGTAGTCCCTTGTTTTGGCAGCATGCTTTTGCCCACCAAAGAAAATCTTTCCTGAGGCAAGGAATTATAGGTACAAGAGTCTCCAGGTCTTCACAGTGTTGACACCAAAGGCTTTTTAGGTACCACTGAAGTTTCCTCATATGCAATATGGCATATGGAATGAGTAGTATGCAAGATCCCATGAACCCCAGAGCTTGCAGGATCTTCCTTGCAGATAACTGGGGTCTGGTGGCTAACAGAGAAGTAGGCTGTCAGGAAAATTTGTTTTTCTGGTGCAAGGAATGCCATCTGGGATGGTGTGTCCAGGCTTGCTCCCAGGAAGATGATCCTTTGGGTGGGCACCTGTTTGAATTTATTTTCGTTGATTGTGTACCCTAGGGAGGTTAGTAGGGTCCTTACAAAGGCCAGGTGCTTGAGCAGCTTTTACTGGCTGCCTGCCTGAATAAGGCAATCGTCTAAGTATGGGTAAATCTGGATATTCCTTTGTCTGCAAAAGGCATTTTGTGAAAACTCTGGGAGCAGAAGATAAGCCAAAGGGAAAGGCAGAGAACTGAAAGTGTTTTGACCCTGGCCTGAAACTGAGATATTACATGCATGATTCCCTGATAGGAATGTGGAGGTAGGCCTCTTTTAGATCTACGGTGGCTAGCCAAGCGTCCATGGAGAGCAAGGGTAGCAGCTGCTGGAGGGTGCGCATTTTGAATTTTGGGATCACCAGGAAGGTGTTCAGAATGGAGAGATCGAGGATGGGGCACCAGGTGCTCTCTTTTCTAGCAACCAGAAAGAGTCTGGAGTAGAAACCTTGGCCTATCTGTTCTGCTAGAACATGCTCTACTGCCGTCATAGAAAGCAGGGAATGAATTTGCTTTTGAGCCTCTGCCCACTGGTTTGGAGGTAGATCTGGGAACCCTTTTGAGGTTGGAAGGGTGTGGAAGGAAAATTTGTATCCCTGAAACACTATGCTGAGAACCCAGTGGTCGTTGATAATGGTGGCCCAGGTGCTTGTG
Source organism: Protopterus annectens (assembly GCF_019279795.1). NCBI lineage: Eukaryota > Metazoa > Chordata > Ceratodontiformes > Protopteridae > Protopterus > Protopterus annectens. The sequence goes on from NC_056733.1 coordinate 231,049,605, forward strand.
TGAAAGGAGAGTTTTCTTCCTACGGGTAAGTGAAGGTGGGCAGAGGGAGGGGGTGGGGGAGGTTAGTCAATGCGAGTTTTTACCATAAGAGGGTGGCTTAGAACTCTCTCTGGTTTTGAAGTGGAGGTAGTCCACTGCTTAGACCTCTGCATTCCCTGTGGTTGCTGTCTGGGGGGGGGTCTGGTTCCCGAAGGCCTGGGCTGGACTGGCTTAGTGGGAAGAGGAAACGACCAGTGCTTGGTGGGACAATGCCTGCTGAATCTGCGTGGCTGGACCTGTAAGAAATCCTTAACTGTCTGCATAGATTTTGCTTTTTCTTTCATCTTTTTTCAGACCTCTTCTGCCTTAGTGCCAGATAAGTTGTCTTTGTGCAAGGGAGCATCCAACAATTTAGATTTTACATGGTCTGGCAGGGGCTGTTCCTTAAGCCACGCATGCCTTTCTAATGACATATCCAGTGACTGCTGCCCTGCAAGAATTTTCTAGGGCGTCAAAACCACAGTGCAAGGTGTATTTAGTTACTTGACTTGCAGAATGCATTAACTTTTGCAACTCATTGGATACTGCACAAGCAGGAAAGGAAGACATTTTTTGTTTGAAGAGTTCCAGGGTATGTTGCTGAAATTTTAGCATATGGAACTGTCAATCTAGTGCCCTGATAGCAAGAGTAGCTGAGGTATATACTTTTTTACCTCATCTGTCTAGTGCTCAAGAATCCCTATCTGAGGGGGTGGGATTCTTAGCAGCGGTTGCTTTAATCCCTTACGGCCCTTGAGAAATTACCTCAGGGTCAGCAGTAAGATTTTTAAAAAGAAATTTGTGAGAGTCAGAGACTCTATAGTACCTGTCTGGTTTTCTGGGTGCAGGAGGGAGGGGTGTCAGCAGTCAAGCTGGATTCCAAAAAACATCCGCCACAACATCCAAGACTGGGGGGGTGGCCAAGGGTCTGTGCTGTGGAAGACCTAAGAATTTCCTGAGTCTCTTTTTAGATTGAGGGTAGTCTTGACTCTCCCATTGGAAATGCTCCCATAAGGTATAAAGGGCTTTCCCAAAGGAAAAATCCTCTGGGGGAGAGGCTGAAGGGATGGAATCCTCTGCATCAGAATCCTCATAAGTAGAGAGAGTTGCATGTCTTCATATTCAGATGCCTCAGAGTCATCCAACTCTTGTTCAGACAAAACTTCAGAGGACAGATCTCTTCCTTTTGGAGGGGGTAGCTTGGCTTTCTTTGATCAGCATGATAAGATCTTCCATCATTTTAAGCATCTGAGACTGAGGCAAGGAAGCAGGTGCCTGATATTGGGTCGTCAGTTTCTTGGGTGTGGTTCATACCCTGGGCCTACGAAACTCGGTCGTTTTCAAAAGAATGGTAGTCGTGAAAGAAGACGGGTTGTGTCGAGAATCGTTACTGCGAAGGTCTTCCTCGGAAGCCAGTGCCTACTCAGCGGCTCTGGACCCATCCAAGGTACAGACAACCGCAGGATCCTTAGTCAAAGAAGAGTTTTGTGGCATACCCTCCGAAAGGGTCTCGGTAGCGGCCTGCGAATCCACAGAATGCGAATCCACAGAAGCAGGCATCAGGGGCTGCAAAAGTGCTTCACTGAGGACCGGAGACCTGACAACTAGCTTATCGGAAACGTCATTGGTAGGTATGGACCTGTGCAGTCTGTCTCTGTCTTTATCTTTATGTTTTTTCGGAAGATCTGCTGTCGGATGGCTTACAGAAGCCATATCGGAATTAGAGGACTGTAAGCGAAAATATCTAGCTACAATAAGGGCCTCATGACTGATAGTTCTGGCACTGAACAAATAACAGAAGCGACAACGTAGAACGTCATGGTCTGGACCTAAACAAGTGACATAGTAAGAATGAACGCCTCGTTGTGGTATTTGCTTTCCACAGGCGAGACAATTAACTTTTTCTGACATCGGTTAGTGCAAGAAAAAAGGATCCCCAATGGGGTACTTAGCTTTAGAAGACTTCAACTTCAATTCGGTAGACGAAACTCAGGTAGCGGCCGACCGGCACTCGTGCAAACTGCTTCTGCTTTGGGCTCCATGGCAACAAAGACTGATGTAATGGTGTCGGCTGCTTTAATTTATATTACTGAAGACCTGATGTCAGTCCTGAAGCGACGGCAACCAACGCAGAAATACTAAGCCTCTGGTATTCGGGGCGGCCGAGGGCTACCCTGGCAGGGATAACCCAAAAATGATTACTACAACAGTGAAACATGAAGAATATATGGATGGTTGTTACTACTTTCATGAAGGATGGGGTAAAGCAAATTACTTAATTTGCAACTTCTCTATATTAATGTCTGCAATATCATTACAGCAGACATGGAAATGGTGTATGTATCAAGATTTTTTTCAATAATTCATGTAATGTGGAGCATGAAAGTAATAGTTTTGTAGCTAGAGGATAAGAATGGCGAACCCTGCCTCCACCTATCATACTTTTCTTTTCAAATCTGGTATGGCTGTATATTTTTATTTGGGCTATGTCTAAGTGAATAGGGAGTAGTCATTCTTTTAAAGACAGTGGAAAGGGAATTAGTTTTGATTGAAGAGCGAGATCTGATATTTGACTTTTTTCTGTCACTATACAAGCATTGGTACAGCCCAAAAATGGTGTGGCAAAATCATTTTATCAGTAGCTAGTTTTCCAAGCTGTCAAAGTATCATTTTGCAGATAAGGATACATAGTATAACAGTGGCTAGTTAGTTTAGTTTAGTTAGGTTAGCCAGTATTCAGTACTGGCAGAGCAGGGGAGATGAGGTTAGTCTCTTACTGGAATAATTTTTACACCATCTTGTCAAGGGAAATGGGGTACACATGATCTTCACCTATAAGCTGTATAAACCAGCACCTTAGAAGATGATCTTATTGTATGCATTTTTTGAGAAGGGGAGTGTGTTTGTGACTTATGTTTTATTTCAATGTAATGAAAGATGTTTCACCATCATGGATAGGAAGGTCGTAGTATTGTGGAGGAATGGGAAGGGGTTAATTCAGGAAGTACCAATGACTAAGGTGGGAATGCACAAGATATAACTGTACATGCAAAGTCTTGCAAGGGATGGGGTGGGGAATCCAGAAAAAGATAAGGTATAGCTTTGCTAGAATTTTAAAGCTCAGGTGAATGTGAGAGATCCCACAACACTGAAAAAAGCAGGAAAAGTTTCCCCATTCCCTGGCTATATTTCCCCTCATCAGTATGAATACCACCTCAGGTCTACCCTGAAAAGAGGCAACTGATCTAGTGAGACTAACCTGGTCAACAAAGTTTAAATAAACTAAAAAAAAAATAGAGCACAGGAGGTTGTGATGTGGGGATTTACAGATGCAGTGGGGAAAAAGCAGTAGCCTACAGGTGTGGCATGATATATTATGATTTAAATGGTTGATTTATGATTATTGACTTGGAAAGTAAACAGTTTGACCAATCTGTGAAAAGGGAAAACATGACAAATGCTCTTACAAAAGGAGTGGATTGAAAATTGCCATGGTCCAAGAAACCCATTCACATAAACTGGAAACCAGTAAATCTGCTGACAGGGGAAGAGTAGTTTTGGTTTTAGCTATGAGACTGTTAGAAAGGGGTGTGGTTATTCTCACGGATCAGTTCTTACACTAGATGGAGGAGGAGATGCTGCAAAAAGATAGATGTCTAGCAAGATGAAATTGAGTTTACAAGCTTGTGCTAGCTTTAATTTCAGTATACTTTCTGATAAAGGTGAAATATAGTTATGCAAGGTCAGCATTACAGAAGATAATGCATTTTTATGAAGGGGTGTTGACTGTAAAAGGGGACTGTAATACTGTTTTCATGAACATGAGGTGGGTTAGATTCCAACATAGGACGAGTGTGGAAAGAAATGCCAGATATTTTCTAAAAAATCACTTTTGTTAGTAGACTGTTGGGATACAGACGGACTCAGTAATATTGTAGATGGAGAGGAGGATACCGGGCAGATGAAACTTTTCATTACAACACAGAAAAAGGGAATGAAACAAGTATGAGCATGGGTCCTGTATCATATTCCAGTCATTCTATTCTTATTAGGCTCAATTTGGTAAGCATGCAGGGTAAGAATTAAAGGCTGCAGATGTGCCTTTCAGAAGATGAAAACCCTGAATGGTAAAAAACGGTACCATAAATCAACTTACTCAGCAGTCTACTGTAGTATCACTGGAGCTATGAAATTATATTAAATCTGAGTTGAAAAAGCTCAATCTAGATCACTTAAAAAGCTGTAGAGAGGTGGGCCGGGCTGGTCTATTGATAAATATATTTGGAACTTAAGATGGTGATCAATGTAGATGATGTTATATTAAAATTGTCTCATCCAAGAAATCGTCTGAATCCTCCATTTCAGCTGAGTATATTAAAAGGTCTGGAGGTACAAACTTATTAGATCAAGTAGAACTGAAAGAAAACTGTCCATTTTGGGGGTGTAATGGAGGTATTAAATATTGAAGGATTTAGCTAAAAACCCACCTATAAGACTTCTACACAGGGGATTAAACAAGATTACAGAGAATTTACTGAAATGGAAACATTTAGATTTAGATCAAATGGTACAAATCTTGTATTGGGATATGATGCTACATGGTTTATACTGAATTCTTTAAGGACACCGTCTGATAGGACAGTTATTTCCAAGCTTACAAGCTTGATGAGAAATTTCTAATGGGCAGGTAAGAAGCTAGTTGGAGGATAGCAATTTTGGAAAAAGACAAAGGTCGTCTAGGAGTTCTGACCCAAACATAATGCACATAAGTTCACCTTTAAGGCAGTGCCATATGGCAAAAGATACTATTTAGGAGAAATCCCTGGTTAAGACTAAGCACAGTTTTTGGGCCACCACTTTTAGACATGTTTAGTAAGGAAGTCAGTAGAAGTTTTCAAGGTAAGTAGTTAGACTGGAGGCAGGATGTACGTCTTTACAGGAGGTAAGGTACAAGACGGAGAGAAAGTTTTGTTGTGTAAATTCTTACCATAAATGTAGATGTCCTCTTCTATATGCTGCTGTATTCATAACATAAGGGAGTTTGCCTCTGGTGACTCTCGTACATCTGACCGTTTTACAAAAGACAGATGCTACCGCTAGGGTGCGTGTGATGTCCCGCGTCTCTTTCTGTGGATGTCAGGTACAAAACGGATGTCAGCATGCACTTTTCTCAGAACTGAATGCTGCCGGAATCAGCAACTACAGAGCAGGTCAAGCAAGTGCAAAGGGGAAGGCAGGGTGGGAAACTATACAGCAGCATATAGAGAAGGACATCTAAAGTTATAGTGTTTATAGTATGAATTTACACAACTATACTATGTCCTTCTATTCATATGCTGCTGGATTCATAACACAAGAGAGAGTGCAAAAGCTCCTGCATTAAGGACTGGAGGAAGGAACACAAGCACGTTCCACAAATCAATGAAGGATGGTTCTGGCAAACCTTGCTTTGGCCATGGACACAATGTCTAACTTGTAGTGTTTGGTAAAGGTATGGACGGAGGACCATGTAGCTGCTTCTAAAATGGCAGCTGTATCCAGACCCTTCATAAAGGCTCCAGAGGAGGACATTGTTAGTGGAAAGCTCCATTACCGGGAAGGGGAGCCTTCTGCCATGGGCAGTGTAGCAGAAGGTGATGGTTTTGGATAGCCAAGAGGATATGGTTTGCTTGGAAATGGGGTTTCCCAGGGCTCTTGGGTGGTAAGATACAAAACGCCTGTCTGATTTTCAGAAGGGTTTGGTCTTAGCCAGATAGTACCCAAGTTGTCTGCGAACATCTAGGGTATGTAGTATCCTTTCAGCTGGGTTTTGGGGTGAAAGGAAGAAAGTGGGTAGATTGATGGCCTAATTCAGGGACAGCTCATTGACTACTTTGGGCATAAAGGTAGGGTTGGTGCACAAACACACCCTGTCCTTATGGAAAACCGTAAAATGATGCAGGGCCATAAGGGCTTGTAGTTCTAAGACACTTCTGGCTGAAGTAATGGCCACCAAGAGTAGGGTTTTCCATGTACAATGTTGGAGAGAACAGTCTTTGGCAGACTCGAAGGGTGGCAGAGTCAATTTCTCCAGTACAAAGTTAAGATCCCAAGGAGGCGGGATGGGCTTCGATAGGGGTCTGAGGTGCAGGATCCCTTTTAGGGAAAGTTTTAACTTCCAGCCTGGAAGCCAAAGGAGGAGTGAAAGCCAGGCATGCTGAGATGGCAGATACGTGGGTCTTGATGGAGGAACAGGATAGTCCAGACCATCAATTCACACAGATAAGACAGGACCACTGGGGGTTCTACTACCAGTTGCTGTAAATTGCGTTTTTGACACCACGCAGAAAATCTCTTCTACTTTGAAAGGTATGATTTTCTGGTATTTGGTTTTCTGGCCTCCTGCAAAACCTGAAGCTTGTCCTCTGTGTAAAGATGACTACAGGGAATAAACACCCTATCACCCACATTGTAAGGCTCAGAGTGGATAGATGTGGGTGTACAAGTGTTCCCCTCTCCTGTGTGAGCAGGTCCATCCATTGGGGTAACCTGTGGTGATTGCCCTTGACTAGATGAAGTAGTAGGGGGAACCAATGCTGCATTGGCCAATAGGGAGTCACCAACAAGATTTAAAGTTATACTTTCTGAATTTTCAGTAGAATTCTTTGTATGAGAGAGAAGGGGGGAATGCATAAGCGTACATCCCCTTCCAAGAGAATGAGAGAGCATCCACCCTCCATGCTTCGAGGTGTGGTACCCTGGAGCAGAAGGTTAGAAGCTGTCTGTTCATGGGGGAGGCAAACAGATCCACATCTGGAATACCCCATCGATGGACCAGGTCCAGCAACACATCTCTGTTTAGCATCCACTTGTAAGACAGAGTCATGTTCCTGCTTAGAGTATCTGCCATCACATCGTCTGCTGAGGGAATGTAGACGGCTAGGATGTTGACTTGTCTGTACAGGGTGATTTCCCATGCCTGCAGGGCTAACTTTCACAGGAAGTAAGACCTTGTCTCCCCGTTTGTTGATGTACCACAGCACTGAGGTACTGTCCGTGCCCCACCTCAGCATGCCTGGAATTAGACAATCCTTGAAGATTAGAAGGACTAATATCAGGTATTAATTTCCTTGATATTGATGTGTTCTTTCTGTTGAGTGAGGGTCCATGGGTTTCTCACTCTCCATTCTCCTAGGGTTGTTCCCCAACCTATGTCTGAAGCATCTGTGAAGAGGTCCTGTTTGGGGAGCAGGGGCAAGCCTGGGTTGGCATTTATCGGAGCTATCCACCAATTAAGTTCCCTGGAAAGGCATGGGTGCACTGGAATCATACACTCTAGGGGTGCAGATGTTGTTTCTAGGAACTCTCTCATGTGAAGTTTTGCCAGGGGAAGCATAGGGATGGTGGAGGCCATGAATCCTAGGAGCCTGAGGAACTCCCTGGCTGATATGGATTTTAGAGGGAGTAATTCCTTGAAGTAGTGAGGGACAATATTTTTTTCAGGGGGAAGACTGGCCATCATAAGTTCATATGTTAGTACTAGGCTATCGGGCCCTAGGGCCTATACAACCCTAGCCATAACAATTCTCTGGCTATTTCTTCCCACACTATTTACTTCCCTGGACCCCTGTCTAGCAGGGAGATTGACGTGATCCCCGGGGTGAATTTCCTTTCTCCCATCCAATAGTCAAGGTTCCTTTTGAAGAGGGCCAAAGAGGCTCTCTGCTTGATATGTATGGGCAGTCTACTCCAGAGTCTGTGAAGTCTCTGGGTCAGGAACCTATCCCTCCAGCATGTTTTGTTTATTGTGATGACAAGGTTTAGATCCCTAGAGTGTGCAGCTCTGAGGGATTGGGATTTCTTTAAGTGTAGCATGTCCAACAGCTCTGGGTTTGACATGGCCTTGTATGTTAAGCAGCGATCACCTCTTTGTAGACAGTATGCGACAGAGTACAGCTTGAGTTTTTAAGGCGGTCAGCATAGTGCATCTGCTTTAGGCCTGTGATTCTTTTACTGAGGTATTTCTGTGGCCTTTCTAGTTGTTGCAGATGTCTTGAGAGGTACATACCAAATGGGGCACTGTATTCTAAAATGGGTCTAATGAGGGATGAGTACAGTGGGACAATTATCTCCTTTTTTCTTAATGAAAAGCCCTTAGTGATGAGGTGTGCCACACAGAAGGATTTCCTGACTGTTGTGGTGATGTGGTTATCGACGGTGAGACCACTGTCCACCTGTGCCCCTAAGTCTCTTATCACACTTTCGGTGTTTAGTGTACTGCCACTTATGTGGTAATTCACAGGTACATGGTTTTTCCCAAAGGGGATAACTGTACATTTCTTGGCATTGAGCTTGAGCTCATGACTCTGGCACCAAGCATCTGTTTCTGTAAGGCCCTTTTGTAGAGTATCAACATCATTCGGGGATTCAATAATGGCTCCCAGTTTGCAGTCATCTGTGAACTTTGTTAGCCAGAGTCCCGTAGTGTTGACCTGTACTTCAGAGAAGTAGAAGCCAAACAAGAGTGGTCTCAGGATTGAGCCCTGAGGTCCTCCACTTGTCACTTGTCTGGAGCTGGATTTGGAGTCGGCTACTTTTACGGTGTGGGTTCTGTTCTGTCAGTAAGCTAGTTGTCAACCCATCGAGTGACATAGGGATTAATGCCCAGCTTAGTAAGTCTATGATTCCAGAGTGGGGGATGGTGTCAAAGGCCTTGGCGAGGTCCAGACAGGCTGTGTGGACTGCCTTACCTCATCCACGGCTCTCAAGACTGATTCGAAGAAGTTCATTTTTTCTGTTGGGATCCTGCACCCCCAGGAGCACATGATCTTGAGAAGGATCATGTGAAGGAGAAGTTTACTGTGAACCCCATACTTCTCAAGAGGGAAATGGTGAAGTCTAGATGCTGTAGAAGTAAAGGAACTGACGGGGCCTGGATGAGGATATCATCTAGGCAGGGGAATAGTTGGATTCCCTTTGTCCTGGGCAAATGCCATGACTGGTGCCAGACATTTTGTAAACACCCTTGGGGCCATAGAGAGACCAAATGGCAAAGCACAGAACTGATAGTATGCAGAACCCACAGAGAAGCGGAGGAAGTTTCTGAACAGGGGGTGGAATGGAATGTGTAAGTAGGCGTCTTTTATATCCAAGAATATTAAGAAGGCCTGGGGTAGGATCAGTAGGAGGAGGGTAGGAAGTGTGAGCATGCGAAAGGAGGGAACCTGAAGGAAGGTGCTGAGATGGGACAAATCCAGGACTGGCCTCCATGGGCCTTCTTACCTGGCAACAAGTAACATCCTCGAATAAAATTCCTTTCCCCTTGCATGTGCAGGGACTTCCTGAATGGTTCCTTGAACAAGGAGTTCATGAAGAACTGAAGGGAAGAAAGGCAGTTGCTCTCAAGGGGGTTGAGGAATGCCTTTAGGAGTAGGTTTGGTCTCCCAACTCATGAAATAACATTGTTTAATTATAGACAGGACCCAAGAGTCCTGGGTAACCTGATTCCAAGCAGTTAGGGAGAGATGCATGGAAAGTGGGATGTTTGGATCCAGTGCCTGGTAGTCACAGGGTACCAGATTTACCCTGAAAGGGCTGTTTGGTGGCAGGAGTAGAGGGAGCAGGTGTGGCTGAAGCCCGTCTCCTGGAGTCTTTCTTGCTTTTGGCTGGCAACTGTCTGGCAGGCCTTATAACAATGGAGGTTTTGGAAGGGTAATTCCTTTGGAAGCGTGGGATCGGAGAGACAAAAATGGTGTCTCAGGTCCTATAGCTCCTTGCCCTTTGTTTGTAGGGCCTTAAACAGGTCAGCAGCCACTAAGACAAATCTTTGTCTAGGGGTGGGCCCAAGAGTCATCATGGAGAGGCTGCAACCTAAGCCAGGAGTATCTCCTCGTGACAGACCCTGAAGCAGCAGCCCTAGAGGAGGCCTCTACTGCCTCAAAACTGCACTTAATAGACTGCTTTGTCACCTCAGTGCAGGAATTCAATAGTGTAGATATTTTAGCCTTGGCTGGGGAGTCAGGGAGGACCCCAATTGTTTAGTCACATCAGCTAGCACGGCCAAGGAATATTAATTGCCCTAACTGGTATGGTAGCAGAAGTGTAGACCCTTTTCCCTAGTTGCTCCATTAACCTGCTGTCCTTGTCTGAGGGCAGGAGGGAGGTGGAAGGGAGTAGCTTAGCAGTTTTGTCGGTAGCCACAACAATGACTGAAGGATCTGCAGAGGGTCCTTTGTACAAGAACTTAACATCCTCAAGGACCTTACAAAACCTGTCTGAGCATTTGTGTGCAGGAGGTTGTGAGTCAGGGTTTTTGGAGGCAGCTAGGAATGCATTCAAGAAGGCAGAGTGTAATGGAGTAAACGTCGACGGGTTGGGAGACTCCATTTGCAGGAGTTCATATCTCTTCTAGGTCTCTGTAACCTGACTGCTGTTCCAATTAAAGAATTCTTTCATTTGGGAGATGGTTTCCCAAAGGTAACGTCTTCTCCTGGGAATCTGTGCCATTAGAGTCCTCCTCTTGTGAAGCGTATACCAGAAGGGAAGCAATTTGTGAGGTATAAATGAGAGTTATCCCCTGATGAATCCTTTTCTTCAGATGAAACCTCTGCAGCAGGTTTACCTTTGGAGGGTAGATGCAGTAGGGGACTGAACCAAAACAGGGGCATGTCGTAGGGCTAAGAAGGCATTCAAAAGGCCTTCGGTGAAGGCCTATCAGTCAGGAAGTTGATCGGAGGTGGCGGGCACTGGCGAAGGAGCAAGACAGAATAGTTGTGTAAGAACTTACCATAATCATAGATGTCCTTCTCTTCCATGTTGCAGTATTCATAACCTTAGGGAATTGCTGCCTGCAGCACCGGACATTCGGCCAATATACCAAAGTTTCAGAAGCAGGGTTACGTGCGACATTGCATGCAGGGGCCAGAAACTGACGTTGGCTATATCTGTGTCATCTGCATGTACCCAACTCAGAAACTGGCTGACGCATAGACAGAGAGACTCCAGGAGCAGGAGGAAAGAACCCAGGCTTAATTTTCTCAGGCATACCAAAACAGTGCAAAAAATATGCCCAAAAAAAATGGGGGAGTTGGGTGGGACTGAATACTGCAACAATGAAGAGAAGGACATCTACGGTGAGTTCTTACACAACTATTCTATGTCCTTCTATTCTCATGTTGCAGTATTCATAAAGTACAGTTTTGTACCTACCATAAATGTAGATGTCCGATAGGCATGCATCTGCAGTCCTTACAAATGGGTTGTCCTGTCATCAGGCAGCCCTTCGGTCGGCCGGATTCCAAAGTCTAGGTCTGGCCTCGGCTGGTGTCGCACTTCACCCGACGTCATAGCTGCAGTTCTTCGGGTATAAAGGCATCAGCCGACGCCATTTTCCTCAGTGTTTCTTGCCCCAGATGCCAGGTGCCCTGTAGGAAGGTTAAATTTGGATAAATGCAAATGGTTTCCAAATAGTAGAGAGCAAACAAAAAATAAGCATGTATGTACATATATACAAACAAATACACCATAACAGATTCCCCCAGCTAGCTACAAGATGGGCAAATACCCTAGGAGTACCACAGAGGGGAAGGAGGGTGGGTAATCCTGACTGCAGATGCATGCCTATCGGACATCTACATTTATGGTAGGTACAAAACTGTACTATGTCCTTCAAGGATGCATCTGCAGTCCTTACAAATGGGTAGAATACCATAGCCAAACTGGGGGAGGAGGAGAAATAAGATTATGGTGTAGTTAAGATCCCTTGCAAAACAGCAGTGGCAAAACCTGCTCGGGATCTGGAGTATAAAGGTAAATTATAATGCTTGGCAAATGTATGCACGGAGCTCCAAGTAGCAGCCTCTAAAATGTCTTTGGTAGCCACTCCTCGTAAAAAAGCTGTGGTAGTGGCTGTAGCCCTTGTAGAGTGAGGCCTGATGTTTTCTGGAGTTTTCTTCCCATGGTAGGAGTAACAAAATCTAATGCAATTTCCTATCCACTTAGAGATTGTCTGTTTTGAAATTGCTTTTCCTTCTATTCCTGATGCATATGCTACTAGTAGCTGGTCAGTTTTTCTATTGCTCTTGGTCCTGTCCAGGTAGTAACGTAATTGTCTATGTACATCCAAGGTATGCAACAGTCTTTCTCCCCTGTTCTGTGGGTTGGGGAAGAATGTAGGTAGGTGGATAGCTTGATTTAAAGATACCCTGGAGACCACCTTTGGCATAAAAGTAGGATTAGTTCTCATGGACACTCTATCTTGATGGAAGATCAGGAAGGGCTGTACTGCCATTAGTGCCTGTAGCTCAGATACCCTTCTTGCTGAAGTGATTGCAAGCAGGAAAGCAGTTTTCCATGATAAGTACTGTAATTCTGCTGTTGCTGCTGGCTCGAAAGGAGGGAGTGTCAACTTTTCTAGCACAAAGTTCAAGTCCCATGCTGGCAATGGTGGCTTCCTAGGTGGCTTTACATTTTTAATCCCTCTCAGAAACTGCCTGAGCAGAGGATGTGAGAAGACTGGAGGATCCAAGTTGTATTCTGCTGAAATAGCTGATGCATGAATCTTAATGGAAGAATAGGACAGGCCGTTGTGGAAGAGCTCTGCCAAGTATTCCAGGATGTTAGCTATGTTTACCAGTGACACATTCTCTCCTTTTGCAGTACTCCAAATGAGATATCTTTTCCATTTTGCTGAATAATTTTTTTCTTGTTGAGGGTCTGCGAGCCTCCAAGATAATGTCTTTAACCCTTTGAGATAAATCTGGGTTATTTGGTCTTATGCAATGTTCCAGGCAGCCAGCTGCAGTGTTTTCAGGTTTGGATGCAGGGTTTTGAAGTTGTTCTGTGTTAACAGCAAGGGAACTAGGGGCAGAGGCCATATTTGTTCCCGAGACATGCTCCTCAGTAATGGGTACCAATGTTGCCTTGGCCAGTCTGGAGCTATCAGGATGATCCTTGGACGGTCTTCTTTGATCTTCAATAGCACCTTGTGCATCAAAGGAAGAGGTGGGAATGCATATGCTGTCAGGTTTTTCCAACTGAAAGATAGGAGTCCACTTTCCAAGCAAGTGGGTGGTACGTCCTTGTGCAGAATTTTTTCAGTTGGTGATTGTGTGGGGATGCAAATAAGTCTATTTCTGGTAGTCCCCATTTCCCTGTAATGGTTTTGAAGATGTCCGGATGCAGCATCCATTCGTGGGCATCCGTGGTAGATCTGCTTAGGATGTCTGCTAGTATATTTTCTTTTCCTGGCACAAAAATTGCTTGTAGCTGAATGTTGAAGCTCAGTGCCACATTCCAGAGGTCCACTGCCATCCAGCATAGAGGGTATGAATGTGTGCCTCCCTGTTTGTTGATGTACCACATAACTGTGGTGTTGTCCGTCCTTATCAGCAGTTGACCCTGTCGAAGAAATGGTCTGAATGCCTGAATTGCCAGTTTCACTGCCAGCATTTCCTTTTGATTTATGTGTAGGTGCAGCTGGTCTTGATTCCATAAGCCTTGTATGCACTTGTCCAGCATGTGTGCCCCCCAACCGAGGTCTGAGGCGTCTGTTGTGATGGTCTGGCTTGGTTGAGTGCTGTGGAAGGGCAGTCCCTTGTTTGATTGACAGGCCTGAGCCCACCATTGGAATTCTTGTTTCAGGCATGGAATTATTGGAATTTGGGTTTCTAGGCTGTGCTTGTGCTGAGACCATAAATTCCTTAGGTACCACTGTAACTTTCTCATATGTAGTCTGGCATGTGGAATCAATATTATGCAGGATGCCATGTAACCGAGAGCTTGCAGGACTTTTCTTGCTGTTAGCTGGTTCTGCTTTGTTAATGCCATGAAGTAGAAAGGGAGTTGCTCCTGTTTTTCTACTGTCAGGAATGCCATTTGTTTTGATGTGTCCAGATCTGCACCCAAGAAGGTTATCCTTTGGGATGGTGCAGCCTTGACTTTTTTACATTGACTGTGTATCTCAGGGCTTGTAGTAGATGGATGACCCTTTCCAAATTTTTTGTTAATTTGTTTTTGTTGTCCGCTTGTAACAGGCATTCGTCCAGGTAAGGGTAAATTTGAATTCCCTGAAGCCTGCAATGAGCAATTACTGATGCCAGGCATTTCGTGAATACTCTGGGCGCAGTAGATAAGCCAAAGGGCAATGCTGAGAATTGATAATGCTCTGATCCTGCAAGAAATCTGAGGTATCTTCTGCAATTTGGTCGTATGGGGACGTGCAGGTATGCCTCCTTGAGATCTAGAGTTACCAGCCAAGACTCCTTGCCCAGCATGGGAAGAAGCTGCTGTAGGGTCAGCATTTTGAATTTTGGAACAATGAGGTATGTGTTTAAAGCGGACAGGTCGAGAATAGGTCTCCATTGGTTTTCTTTTCTTGGTACCAGGAAGAGTCTGGAGTAAAATCCTTGCCCTTGTTCCATAGATGGTACCCTTTCTACAGCTCTCATCCTTAGTAAGTGAGTTATTTGTTCTAGAGCTTCTGTCTTGGTAGAGTATGGAAGTGAAACCTGTAACCTTGGTCTATTGTCTGTAAAATCCATTTGTCTCCTGTGATGTAATGCCAGTTTACTGAAAATAAGGCTAGCTTCCCGCCTAAGGGTGCCTCTAGTTGTTCCCTGGTAGGCGGTGTCAGAGCCAAGTCACTGCGATTGTCCTGTGGAAGTGGTGGTGGCTGGATCTGTGGCTGTACCTCGCTGGTTGTTAGCCTGCCACTGACGTCCCCTGTAGGCACCTCTGGATTGACCCCTGCCTCTTGAGCGCCTATTCCTGCCTCTCGGAGCTCTGGAGGTGTCTGGAAAGGACCAATTCTTGGAAGGCCAGTTCCTGCTAAAACTTGGAGGCTGGACCTGCAAGAAATCCTTGACTGTCTGGACAGATTTTGCTTTCTCTTCCACCTTCTTCAGCACCTGCTGCGCAGGGGAGCCAAACAAATTGAGCTTATCCATGGGAGCATCTAGGAGCTTTGATTTAACATGGTCTGGTAAGGACTGCTCTTTGAACCATGCATGTCTTCTGATCACTGTGCCAGTCATGGCTGATCTAAAGGAAGCCTCCAGTGCATCATAGCCGCATTTTAAGGAATGATTACTGACCTGCTAAATGTTATGTACCATTTCCTGTACAGATTTTTTGTCTAATGGTTCATCCGAGGACAGTTTTTTAGTTAATTGGTCTAACATAAATTCCTGATACTGAATCATGTGGAATTGACAGTTCAAGGCCCTAGCTGAAAGAGTAGCAGAAGTGTAAACTTTTACCCCATCTCTCTAAGGCCCTAGATTCCCTTTCAGAGGGAGGGTTTTTGGTAGAAGTAGCTGCTACAGCCTTGGGTCCCTGGGAGATAGTTTCGGGATCTGCAAAAGGGGCCTTATACAAATGATAATGTGTGTCCGGAACCCTGTAGTACCTATCGGGCTTAGCAGGGGCCGGAGGAAGAGAATCAGGAGCAGTACAAGCATCATTAAAAGCATCATCCACAACAGTAAGGACTGGAGGAATGGCTAAAGGCCTATGCTGTGGCAAATGCAAAAAGGTTCTAAGCCTTTTCCTAGAGTCTGAAAAATCCTGGCCCTGCCATTGAAATTGTTCCCTCATAGCATGCAAGGTTTCCCCAAAAGAAAATTCCTCAGGCGGAGAGGCAGAAGGAATGGACTCTTCTGCATCAGAGTCCTCATAAGGAGAAAAGGAGCCCTCAGGAGGGTTTGAATTATCTGATTCATCAGAGGAGCCATCTGAAGAAACTGGCTCAGGGGGCTCTACTCTAGTCCTCTTCTCTGGAGGTGGGTGAGAGGCCCTGTCTTGATGTGGTTGGGATCCCCGGATCAAAGAAATGAGATCCTCTGCTAGACTAAGCATTTGTGAACTAGAGCTAGGCCTGAGAGAGGGGGTCTTAGCAGGCACAGATTTGGTAGTTTTTGCTGCTTTAGCCCTGGCAAAGGCCTTAATCGACATGGATGCAGGAGGCCTAGCAGCTCCACGTGCAGGGGTAGAAATATCCAAAGGGATAGTATCAGATAAATCCTGTGAACCTGCAAGAGCAGGTGGGATTTCAGTAGCAGATTCAGCCAGGCTGGAAGAGGCCTCGGTAAGTGGCAAGCTTTCGGCCGAAGGAAGAACCGTGGACTCTGTTTCAGCCGAAACCGAGACACTCGCGGTTGGCTTAACCGCGGTTTCGGCCGAAACCGCGGACCGCGAGTGTCGGTCCTTTTCCTTGCGTTTTTTAGAAATTTGCGTAGTCAGAGTATCCGACGGCATAATGTAAGCAAAATCAGAGCCGAAAAACTCTTCAGCAAATTCTGACCGACGTGTAAGTGTCCGTCGGTTGAAAGAAGCACAGGCTAGACAAGCTGCTACGTCGTGGTCTGGGCCTAAGCAAGGTAAGCAGTAAGAGTGGAAATCTTTATGAGGTATTTGTTTCCCACAAGTTAAACAGTTATTCACTTTTTCTGACATCGGCTGAGGCAAGAAAGAGTCCCCAACGGGGTACTTAGCTTTTTAGAAGTCTTCGGTACTTGTAGTAGTAATCTCTGGTTCTGACCGACCGGCACTTGCGAACAGCTTCTGCTTCGGGCGCCATGCGGCAAGAAAGACTGAGGAAAATGGCATCGGCTGATGCCTTTATACCCGAAGAACTGCAGCTATGACGTCAGGTGAAGTGCGACACCAGCCGAGGCCAGACCCAGACTTTGGAATCCGGCCGACCGAAGGGCTGCCTGACGACAGGACAACCCATTTGTAAGGACTGCAGATGCATCCTTGAAGGACATCCTAAGGGAGAGTAACCCAGCTCTCTATGAAGTTGCATGGAAGGGAGGGTAGGTTGGGGAGCACAGTCAATTAGACCCTGCAGGACAGACCTAGCAAACCCTGTTTAGCCCTGGAGATCAGATCCAATCTACTATGCTTGGCAAAGGTGTGTACAGAAGACCAAGTTGCAGCCTCTAGAACAGCAACATAATCAACGCCCTTGAAGAAAGCTGCTGAGGAGGAAGCTGCTCTGGTGGAATGGGCCTTGACAGGTGAACTCAGTTGCTTTCCATGAAGGTTATAGCAAAAGGCTATTGCTTAAGAAATCCAAGAGGCAATTGTGTGTTTAGACACTGCCTTGCCAAGAGCTCTAGGAAGTAAGGAGACAAAAAGCTGGTCAGACTGACAGGTTTTGTCTTATCTAAGTAGAACCTCAGTTGCCTATGAACATCTATGGAATGCAAAGCCCTTTCTGAGGAGTTCTGTGGCAGAGGGTAAAATACAGGTAGATTACCAGTCTGGTTTAAGGAAATTTCATTAACTACTTTAGGCATGGATGAAGGGTTAGTTCACAGGTTCATAGGTTTATACTAGGCTATCTGCCCTAAGGCATTTATAAGCCTAGCCCAAATTTGTGTGGCTTACGCCTCCCCTTATATGAAAAAATACTGTGCCCATTAGTTTTGTTGTGCCTCTGTCCAGCAGTAACACAGAGATGATTCCCGGGGTAAACCTACGATCTCCCATCCACAGGTCAAGATTTCTCTTGAACAGAGCTAGCGAGGTGCTCTGCCTCACGTGGACCGGGATTTTATTCCACAGCATAGGGAGTCTCTGAGTGATAAATCTATCCCTCCAGCACGTCCTATTTATATCCGTGCTAAGGTTTAAGTCGCTTGCTCTAGTGGTTTTGGTGACAAACCCTATCTTTAGGAAAAATAAGATAGGGAGGAGAAGCTATAAGGGCTTGGATCTCACAGACCCTCCTGGCAGAAGTAAGGGTCACTAACAAAATTGTTTTCCATGTACAGAATTTAAGGGAGGACGAGTGGGCTGGCTCAAAAGGGGCCAATGTAAGCTTTTCCAGCACAAAATTTATGTCCCAAGGAGGAGGAATAGGCTTGTAAGAAGGTCTTATGTGAAGGCTCCCTTTGAGAAATAGCTTGACTTCCAACCTGGAAGCTAGAGGTGGAGTCAAGAGAAGGCAAGCAGAAATAGAGAAGTGTACTTTTACTGAGCAGTAAGTCAGCCCTGAATGCAGTAACTTACACAGGTAGGAAATGATCAGTGGAACAGAAACTAGAAATGGGTCCTATTTTCTCTTGAGGCACCAATGGGAGAATCTTTTCCACTTTAATAAGTAGTTTCTCCTGGTACTTGGTTTCCTGGCCTCCTGCAGGACACTGGAGTATATCCTCCGAGTATAGGTGCCTAAAGGGGATCAGAACCCTATTACCCACAGTGTCATTTTGAGATTGAATAGGTGGGGGTGAATAAGGGATCCCCTGTCTTGTGTGAGTAGGTTGAAGCTGTGAGGTAAACTGTGGCAATTGCCCTGAGCTAAAAGGTAGAGCAGGTGAAACCATGCTGTCTTGGCCAGAAGAGAGTCAACAGCAGGATTTATGGTTTGTCCTGTATTTTTCAGCAGGACTTTGTGAAAAAGAGGAAATGGAGGGAAAGCATAAAGGAACATTCCCTCCCATGAGAAGGTAGAGGCGTTCACCCCTCCATGCTTGTGGACGGGGGAGCCTTTTGCAGAAGAGGGGCATCTGTTTGTTCTGGGAGGAGGCATACAGATCTGCCTGAGGAATACCCCACCTGTGAATTGGGCGGCACAGTGGTACAGCGGTTAACATTGTCACCTCACAGCAAGAGGTTCACCGGTTCGATTCTCGGCTGGGGTGCCTTCTGTGTGGAGTTTGCATGTTCTCCCTGTGTTCGCGTGGGTTTCCTCCGGGTACTCCAGTTTCCTCCCACATTCCAAAGACATGCATCTGGAGCATTTCTCCCCGGGCCTCCGCTGAAAACAGGCTCTGTGGAACCTAGTCGGACTTTCCCGGTCAACAAAATGATAAATAAAAATAAAAATAAATAAAAAAATTAGACCTTGAAATACCTCCCTGTGAAGCATCCATTCATGGGAGGGTGTCAGGTTCTGCTCAGGGTGTCTGCCATCTCATTTTCTTCTGATGGGATGTAAACTGCCTGCAAGTAAATCTGAAGTGCTGCTGCCAGGGACCATACCTGTACAGCCAGTCTGCAGAGGGGGGTAAGATGTTGCTTCTCCTTGTTTATATACCACAGAACTGTCATGTTGTCTGTGATGACCTTCAGGGTTCATGGCAGAAGGACCTCTTGAAAGGCCAAAATAGCCAAGGATAGGGCTTTTAGCTCTTTTAGGTTGATGTGGTCCTTTTGTTGTTGAATGGACCACTCCACCTGAACTTTGTGCTGGTTGATGGCATGGTGTAGGATGGCTCCCTAATCTAAATCTGAGTAGTCTGTGTACAGATGCCACTGGGGTGGAGGGATCTGCAAGGGAACCCCTTAACTGAGGGTAATGGTGGCAATCCAGCAGGAGAGTTCCCTTGTTAAACAGGGAAGAGGAGGAGGTTTTGTTTCCAAGGGATGAGAGTGTTGGCTCCAAGAGTTTCTCAAGACCCACTGAAACTTCCTCATGTGCATCCTGGCTAGAGGGATCATGGGAACCAAGGAAGCCATGTACCCTAGTATCCTGAGAAATTCACTGGCTGAGATGGTAGCTAGAGGTAGCAGGGAGTGGAAGAACAAACAAAGAAATTCCTCTTTCTGGGGAGGGACAAAGACTGACATCAAGTCTGTCCTTATCCTGCACCCCAGGAAGACAAGGTCTTGGGACTGAGTCATATGAGACTCAAGACAATTCACTGTGTAGTCTAGACTCTGTAGAAACTTGCAAATCATGTCCAAGTGTTGGAACAGGTTTAGCTGATCCTGGTGCAGATCATCATCCAAGTAGGGATACATTTGTATACCCTGCATCAGCAGTGTGCAATGGCTGGGGCTAGGCACTTTGTGAATACTCTTGGTGCAGTAGAGAAGCCAAAAGGGTAAGGCAGAGAAATGAAAATGTGATGAACCCACGGAGAAATGTAAATATTTTCTGTAAGGGGGAAAGATGGGGATATGTATCTAAGCATCCTTCAGATCCAGGGAGGCCATGAAGGCTTGCTGAGGTATGAAGGGAAGAAGGTGTTGCAATGTGAGCATTTTGAAGGTAGGCACTTTGAGGAAGAGACTGTGGTGGGATTAGTCAAGCATGGGTCTCCAAGGGCCAGCTTTTCTTGGGACCAAAAACATCCTTGAATAAAATCCCTTGGCGAACGGATCCTCTGGTACTTGTTCTACATTCCCTTGAGATAGAAGTTGGTCCAGGATAGAGAGAAATAGTGGGAGCCGATTGTGAGGGGGTTGAGGTATTGAAGGGTGGAGTAGCCCACTAAGTCATAAAGTATCCCCTCTCGATGATAGAAAGCACCCATTTGTCTGAAACTAGTTAAGAGATGAGAGTCACAGTGTAGTGGCTCTGTCTGGGTCTGACTGCCTCCAAAAGGAAGACTGTGTGAAGGTAGTTGACCTAGGAGCAGATTGTTTCCTGGTATGTCTCCATCCCCTGGACTAAGTTGCAGAGGGATGAGAGGACTGCCTCTTGACAAAGCTTTTTTTTCAGGGTAATTTCTATGAAATCTGGGAACAGGTGAAACTAGTAAAGGTTTTAAATTTTGTAATTCTTTACCTTTTTCTTCTAGAGACTTAAGAAGCTCTGCAGAGGTAGCTCCATAAAGGGCTCTGTGGTCCAAGGGTGCAAACAACTCATCTTGGACTTCCAAACATAAAGGCTGAAGTCCCAACCATGAAAACCTCCTTAACACAGAGTCAGAAGCAGCAGACTTAGAAGAAACTTCTACAGCATCATAGCTGCACTTAGAGTGTCTGATCACTTGAGAAACCATGGACACAAGATTACTTAATTGAGCCTTAACTGGTGATTCTGGAACCTCTGACAGAAGAATAGAGGCCTTGGTCAGGGAATCTAAAGAAAACTTGACCATGTGGGTCTGATAATTAAAAGCCCTAACGGCCAATGTGGAAGAAATATATACTTTCTTCCCTCACTTGTCCATAAATTTACTATCTTTATCCATTGGAAAAAGGGAAGAGAAAGGTAGTTGCCTGGTCAGGTGACACTGCAATGACTGCAGGATCTGCTGGAGGGTTTTTGAAAAGGTACTTCTCCTTACCAGACACTTAGTAAAATCTCGCCTGGTCTCATAGAAGCAGGAGTGTGTGACTCTGGGTTTTGTGATGCAGCAGAAAATGCATCTTTGAATGCTGGAAGTAAATGCGGGACTGCAGATGGTGAGGGCTGCTCCATCTGCAAGAGTTCAAATATGTCTCTGAGACAAAAAAGAGATACTGAGAATTCCCACTTGAAATGCTGTCTAAGCAGGGAAATCCCCAAAGGAGAAATCGTCTCCAGAGGAATCAGGAGAAAGAGACTCTTCTTCTGGGGTAAAAAAATCTTTGGGTGAATCCAACTGAGAGCAGTAAGTTAAGGACTCCTCCTCAGGTATTTCCTGAGGAAGAACTGGTAGGCCTGCCTGGGGGATCTGGATCTGAAGAACCTGAAAGGCTTTGAACAGAGTGCAGGAGAAGGTCTCCCAGGGAGGAGTAGGGCCTTTTGAACCGTGCTTCTCCTTTTGCTTCCTTTTTAAAGGAGTGGAGGGAGCAGAAGTGGGCCTAGGAACAGATGTTACAGTGGATGACAAAACTGAAATAGAAGAAGGGCCCTCCGAAGTCATGCGCCGTGGTTCCCCCTCACCATCAGGTTCTGATGGCTGACACATCTCAATTTCAGTTCCCGGTTGCTGCACAATACCAGACGTCCAGAGCAATCCTGGGCTGATATTTGCCTCGAGGAGCTCACTGTACAACTGAGGTGCAGCTTTGGTGTTGGCCTAACTTTCTTGGCCTTTTTCCTAGGCGGCTCCTCGGAGGGGCCTGCTCCACCTTCCATTGCAGATGCCAAACGTCGGAGGAACCGATTCACTAAATAAAGTTTTAAAGCCGCCAAATGGCTTCTAAGGGTTTTTGGAACAAAGGACTGGCAGATGTTACAGGCTTTGCAACTGTGAACTTCCCCTAGACAAAATAAACACTGCTCGTGTGTGCCCTTATATGGTATTTGCCTACCGCAAGCACACTTTCCCTTAGTAGAAGACGTACGTTTGAAAAAAGGGAAACAAAAGAAAATTCCCACATGGGTACTTCTCTCAGTGCAGATAGCCAGAAAATGATCATCAAAAATCGGATGGCTGATGTCGAGCAAACATGGGATTTCTGAACTGGCGTTTGGACGTCTGACTCTCGCTGCTGCAGAAAAGGTCTGAACTGGGTACGTGCAGACAGTTAGTTATAACCAACGTCAGTTTATGGCCCCTCCATCCAATGTCACATGTACCCCTTCTTCTAAAACTTTGGTATACTGGCTGGATGTCCAGTGCTGCAGGCAGCAACTCCCTAAGTTTATGAGTATTGCAACATGAGGATAGGACATGTTTAGTTTTTGCTTAGCCTTTTTATGGGACTCTGATATCAAGGTATCGGAGATCCAGTGAAGAGTAGGAGGGCCGGACACTGAACAGCACTCAATATCAGAGTCAACATCCTCACGAACCACAATTTGCGAGACCCCACGCAGACCTTAGATATGGATGACCCTGGTTCCCCTCTCCCTCTTGGACGTGCCCTCTGCTTCTTTAATGGCTTCCACCTGGGTTCCCGCCAAAGAGAAGTCTGAGGATTCCGGCTTGGACTCCGGGCCTTCATTGGCCTGGAGAGGTATGGTTGGAACTGAGGGTGCAGCAGTCGATTCGGGCTTAGACTTTTTGGCCTTTTTGACTGGCGGCTCATCCGAAGGGGCCTGATGTCGGATCCATAGTTTTGGCGAAATATTTGAGATGTTGGTTTTCTAAATATAGTTTTAAGGCAGCTAAGTGATGCCCAAGGGTTTTGGGAACAAAGGCTTGACAAATACTACAAGCAGTGTGGTCGTATTCCTGGCCTAAGCAAAACATACAGAGCTCATGCATATCTTTGTGGAATTTGTCTTCCACACCTACAACTTGCCCTTTCTACCTGACATGGAAAACCCCACAGTCTGGTCTTAGAAATGTACTTTTGGAATATTATGTACTTGCACAGCAAATGAGGAATATAAAGTGAAGATCATTTCATTAAGAGAAGTCACCAAGAATTGATAATGGAGTTTAAGCAGGAGGAAAACTCTCAAAAGGATCAGATTTCTAAATCCTTTAAAATGTTTCAGCACACCACCAAGTGTCAGATCAATTAACGGTGTAATGGGGAAATTTTGCAGGTAAAAAAGTGGTTGCTAATCAGTGGGTAAAGATTTGTCAAACACCAGGGCAAGTGATACAGTTGAAAAAGTTCAGAATTTTTACATGAAAGTGCCTTCATAAGTAGTTTTGTGCACCAGCTAGAGGAGGAAAGAAACTGGCAACGTGTTTTTAAGGTGCAGTGGGCTACAGACTTTTAGGAAAGATGTGGAAAATTTGATAAATGGAATTAGATGGAAAGCAGAGATACTGGGGTGGGGGATGGTACTTCTTAAGACTGACATGGAATTTGGAAGAGGACCGAAGCAATCAGGAATTAATATGGATAATGATATTAATGGCTAAAAAGGCTATAACAAAACAGAACAAAATGCAATCAAGTTGAGAGTCTCACAATAAGAGAGAATTAATTTGGTAGAAATGTTAGGGGAAGAAGAAATGCCAATAAAGAAAAAAAATAATAACAGGTGGGCAGCATGGCTAGAGTTATATAAAGAATATTTAAAAGGTGTAGCAGGAGAGTGTGGGGAATAGGTTGTATTGTGGGCCCTGGTGCTGATAACACAGATGTAAATAGTGTATACAGTCTCCTTCCACTTCTGTCCTTTGCTCTTTTTTATGAATATTACATGGGGAAGTGCACTGGATTGACCGAATTTATTCAGCAGACACGTATATTGGCTTCAGTAATGTTTGATGGTAATATATGGATGTTGCACATTCTACAGGTGAAACCTAGACTCTTGTGCAAGAGACAGAGAATGCAGTTGAATTATTTTTCAGACATAAATTGTGACTTAGAATTGTCTATTGTGTCTAATTGTTCTTTGCTGAGATTTGTGCAAAAAATTACAGCTATGTTTGCTTTTCAAGTCTCAGCTTGGGATGAGATACTTTGCACAAGCTAGATTGGACTTTTGGTTAGTACTACTTTAACAGACAGGCCATTGAAACAGTTTGATTTAGAACTTGTATGATTGTACGTGTTGCTATACCAATATATCCTTAATAAAATAATTTCTTTGGAAAAAAAAACTTTAGATTCTAAGAAGGAAGAAGAGCTAAAGTGAAAGAAGCAATTGTGATTTTAACAGAGTGAGTTATTCTGCCTTCCAGCAGGGGATAGCCTACAGAAAAAAAACCATCAAAAGAGGAGAAAACTGCAGTTGATCAGGACCTAAAGCTATTGTAAATCATCTGAATAAAAGCAGCATAATCAATAACCAAGATTATTATAGAAAAGTAGAGACTGGATTCTGCATTTCATAGACTGTTGGGTTGACAGAGGGCAAGGAAGCCCTTGCTACCGTGAAGCAACAACTTGGTGAAATGTCAGTTAAAATGTACTGTGAGCGCTAATAAGGAAGGAGAGTATACCACAAAGAAACTTTAGATTAATTTCAAAAGGGGTTGTTGATGGATGGAATTTTGGAAGCAGTGACTGACAGAAATACGAGAAATGGGAAGGTGAGAAAGAAGAGTCACTGCTGAAACAAAGAACCACATCAGAGGTGGGCTACATGGAGGGAAAGTCCTAGCTAGTAACAAGTTTGACGAACAAGTGGGTTAGAGGGCAGTATCTCCTTGCTGCTCCATAGGGATACTTACAGAAAAATGCTGGGAGGACAGAGAAAGTCCTTGCTTCCACCAAGGTCAAGTATGAAAAATATGAAAGAATGACACTAAGTAAAACTAAACCCTGTTGTCAATAAAACCACACTTAACAAAAAGGTTGAAAACTGATAATCCTGCTACAAACCAAGACCTCAACAGCAGGAGATAAAGTGTTACACAGGTGAAAAAACAATGAAAACTGGTTAACTCTAAATCAGAGAGCAGAGGGGATTGCAGCCATCAAGGATGATCACGAAAACAAAATTGCAACTAATTCTACGGACAACCACAAAGTATTCTATAGCTATGTCAAAAATCTCGATGGCAACACCCCAACACCCAGATCTGCTCCAAGTTGCAGCACAACGGCACAAAAATTACAGAACCAACTGATATTGCCAACATCCTGGCAGATAGGTTCAGAGTTGACTTTAAACCCCCCCCCCCCCCAAAGGGCCCATATCTATACAGGAAGAATGCAGAGTCCCTGTAAACACAACTACGCAGGTAAAAGCTGCACTCTCTAAAGCCAAAAACATAGCATCCATGGGACCCGGACAACATCCCAGGCTGCATTTTACACGAACTTCAGAATGAACTGGCTCCCCACTTAAGCACCATGTTCAATAATAGCCTCACATCAGGCTTTGTACCTACTGAATGGCGCACAGCAACAGTTATCCCACTCCAGAAAGGGGGAGCCACCACTGATCCCGGGAACTATCGACCTATTAGCCTGACGAGCCTGGTCTGCAAAGCCATGGAACATATCATCATGGAAGTCATAAACAAAGACATTCGTAACCTCAAAACTCTGGATCCCACCCAGTTCGGGTTTGTGAAAGGCAGATCATGCCTCCTGAACCTGATCGACTTCTTTGAGGCAATCACCAAAGCAGTAGATGAGGGTAAGGTGGTTAACACAGCCTATCTTGACCTCGCCAAGGCTTTCGACACCATTCCCCATTCTGGAATTATACCTAAACTCACTAAATTAGGTATAAATCCCTAGGTCACAAGATGGGTTGCCAACTGGCTCACTGACAGAACCCACACTGTAAAAGTTGCAGACTCCAAATCTGACCTCAAACCAGTGACAAGTGGAGTACCACAGGGTTCAGTCCTGGGACCTCCCCTGTTTGGTATCTACTTCACTGAAATACAGGCCAACACAGAAGGCCTCTGGCTAATGAAGTTCGCAGATGACTGCAAACTAGGAGCCATAGTCAAGTCCTCAAATGATGTGGACATCCTACAGAAGGGCCTCACTGAGACAGATGCCTGGTGTCAGAGCCATGGCCTCAAGCTCAATGCCAAAAAGTGCAGTGTCATCCCCCTTTGGTAAAAACTCTGTACCCATGAACTACCACATTTAATTATTTATTTATTTACATTTGTTGACCGGGAATGTCCAACTAGACGCAAGTCCATTTTCAGTGGAGGCCCAAGGAGAAAAAGCTCCACAAATTAAAATATTACAGACATAGTTACAGATGAAGAATCCTAGCAATTAAAATATTACAAACATAGTTACAGATGAAGAACAAAGTACATTCAGTAGATAACTTGCATCTGTTCTATCCACGAAGTCATAGCAGATATTAACAATTGTTACAAGAAGAAGTTACTGCCATATAATAAGTAGAAGTGGAAGTATCAGAGCTTGCTGTAATCAAATGTAGTTTGTGGGGTGGAAGAGAGGTAGAGGGTAGATGGAGTGGGAGAATTTAGAGGGGAGAGTTACAAGGGCATAGCCAGCGTGTTTTTAGGTGCGCTTTAAGTAAAGCTTTGAAGTGGGTGCATGATGGTAGAGAGGTTATTGTGGGGGGGGGGTTCCATAATTTGGCTATAGCGCTGGAGAATAGTGCTTCTCCAGCAGTGTTATTGGCTCTAGTAACCTGTAATTGATTTTTGTTGCTGGATCGTTGTGGTCTGGTGGTGAGATAAGGTTGGAGTAGATACTGGAGGGATGGGAATTTTAGAGGATGGTTAACCAGTTTGTGGGCGAGTGTGAGTTGATACCATTGAAGGAGGTGAGGGAGTTTTAGCCAGCCTAGTTCAGTAAGTGAGAGGCAGTGGTGACTGTTGTAGGATGCCCCGGTGGAGAATTTGGCAATTTTGTTGTAGCAGGTCTCGAGTTTATTTAGATTGCATTGCCTTAGGGTGGCATATATTGGAGAGGCATAAAGTAGGGTGGATAAGGTGCGAATTTGCAACTGAAATCCTAGCTGCTTTGGTGAGAAGTTGCTTATTTCTGTAGAAGGCTCCTAGTTTTCGGTGGACTTTGTTTATGGTCATGGCTATGTGAATGTCAAATTTGAGATTGCTGTCGGTTTCAACTCCTAGCAATTTGGTGTGATCTGTTTGGTGGATAGTGGTGTTGTCTTTTGCTGTGAAGTTAAAGTGAAAGATGTTTTGAGTATGTTTGGTGGGTTAGAAGATGAGGAGTTTAGTTTTGTTTGGGTTGAGTATTAACTGTGCATTGGATAGCCAAGTTTCAAAAGAGGAAAAGGCATCCTGTGTGACCTTTTGCTGTTCGCATAGCGATTGGGCTGAGCAGATGATGGATGAGTCATCTACATATTGTATGTGTGCGCCATGTTTGGTGGCAGAGGCTAGATTATTGGTGAAAATAAAGAGTAGGGGTCCAAGGATGGATCCTTGGGGAACACCAACTGAGACAGGTAGTTGGGGAGATATGTCAGCAATCTACTTAACACCGAATGTGTGATAAGAGACCTTGGGACCCAGGTGGACAGTAGTCTCTCCTTTGATAGTCACATCACTACAACAGTCAGGAAGTCCTTCTACATGGCACACCTCATCATAAAAAGGGTTCTCATCCAGGAAAAAAGAGGTCACTGTTCCCCTCGACTCAACACTTCATTAGACCCATTATAGAGTACAACACCCCTTTTGGAATGTACCTCACAAGACATCTGCAGCAGTTGGAAAGGCCACAGAAGTAGCTCACAAAGAGGATTACTGACCTCAAACAAATGCCCTACACTGACCGTCTCAAAAAACTCCAGCTTTACTCCGCAGTATATCGCCAACTCTGAGGTGATCTCTGCCTAACATATAAAGCTATGTCAAACCCAGAGCTGTTGGACATGCTACACCTAAGAAAATCCCAATCCCTCCAAGCTACATGCTATAGGAACCTAAACCTTGTCACCACAACAAACAGGACATGCTGGAGGGATAGATTCCTGTCCCAGAGACTTCCCATACTCTGGAACAGGCTATCCATCTATGTCAAGCAAAGTTCTTCATTAGCACTCTTCAAGAACAATCTTGATGAGTGGATGGGAAATGGGAACTACACCCAGAGGATCACTTCTGTGTCTCTGCTCGACAGTGGCACAGGAAAATAACTTTCTTGGGTGACGTAAGCCAGGGAACCTTGTTGGCTAGGCTTACGTAGGCCCTTGAGCAGATAGCCTAGTACCTACCTATGAAAGACCTTACCAAGGATGACCTTGTTGCCACAAAGATTAGATTTCACTGAGAATGTTTTTACTGACAACATCATCTCAGTTAATATGGCAGTGGACTGAACTGGTGAAGGGACAGACTACAGCCCTAGAATGAGATGCTGTGGTGAGCGTTATTAGTGAAGTAGCATAGAGGAATATGGTATTGTGTGCTGGGTACTAAATGTTTAAAGAGCAGTTACTATAAAGTTACTGAAAATGCAATGCATAACTAAAGATTATAATCATGTCCACAATACAAACGTACTCAAAAAGCAAATGAGAGCTGCTATGCATACCTGCAAAGCTGATTTCAGTAATTTCACAAAATTTTAAGCTGGGGTTAAACTGATGTGACTGACAGGAAGAGGGTGTAGGTAAGGGCCAAGACTCAAGGAACACAAGTTTAATGGATTTTTCTATTGGCACATTAGAATTCTTACAGTGAGAAGGTGTGGTTTGCTATGTATAAAGGAAATAACACATAGGTGGGAGTGAAGTGGGGATTCTCCAGTACAGGACAGCTGAAAAATCTATAGAGCTGCTCTAACACATGGAGAGGTCAACTTGCAAGCTCACTGAATGATACTGTCCCAATGACTCAACAGGAACAAGCAGTCAGGGTAACTGCCATGGTTGGTAACTTGTGCTTTAGTTCTCCTATAAGGGATTTCTTAAGCAACAGAACACAAAAACATGTCTTCTTACTTAAACAAATGCATTTGCTCGGGCAGAAAATGGCAGTCCATCCTCCCATTTAAATCCTGTAACCAGTAAATGGGGGTGGGGGGAGAGAAAGCAATGCCTACTTAAAATTTTACATTCAAATTTAGTGAGCACTCGGTACTCTAAAACAGTACCTTAACTGTCTGAAGGCTGTTTCAGTTTTGTAATCTGAAGTCAAATGAGAGATGTATAGGCTGATTTATGAGATTTAAACAACAACAAAAAAACTTTTGAAAGCTAAACTGCTTTTAATATGATTTTATACTGAAATGAATGTCATTACAAAGGAAGATTTTCCATCATCAGGCCTTCTTACTGTGCTACCCTACTTGGTGAGTTTTTAGTGAAAGGTTTCAACTTGCTAATTTTTAGCTCAAAGATGTTAAACTCTGCAGTCCATGTCTGGTACTTGAAAATGAATGCCACTTTTGTCAGTTGCACACAGGCAGTAATGAAGTCTGTATGCATGGTCTTCTCCTTTCTCCGTAGTTGTGTAGCCATGGAATTAGTATAATTACACAACGGGTGTAGGAAGTGGGGTGGGGGCTTAATCCCTGGATTTTTTTTTTTAAATCAGGTTAAAGGTTTTTTTTTTCTCTCCTTCTATTTGAAGCTTCAACCAAACAGGACATGTGCAGAGGCAGCAGGTTGGGTATATTTTTTACTGACAAGGCCATTAAGGGCTGACAGAAGAAAAATGTGAATAATGCATATTCCACGAGAGAGAGAGAGACAGACAGACAGTGGATTATATGATATTCTGCTCATGTAAATACTTTTTCAAGGCTTTGGTTAGTGCCTGATTACAAGATTAAACAAAGTTACTGTTACTAACCTCATGGTTTGGCCTTGTTCACCATAAAAAATACTATGCTTATCAATCAACAAATAATTTACGCAGTTACATAAGCAGAAGAGGGGCGTTAAAAGCAGATACTACTATTAACTCCCAAATAAAAAGGATAGCCAAGTTTTGGCACAAATTGTTGAAAAGGATACAGTGCTTCTGACCAATGCTAATTAAGAACATAAAAGGACCTATATTCAGTATGTGAAAAAACAAAATAAAACCCCACCCCCCCTCAGAAAATATACTAAATGGTGACACTGCAAAATGTGCCATGGACTACTAGTTATGAGGGTTGATGGTACTATAGCAATACCTGCTAACACCCAGTCAACAAATGCCACAACAAGAGAGCAAGAAGCCAAATACAATGCTTGTAAAACTTGCCGAAAAGTTAAACCAGAAAAAGTCCATAAAGGGAAACATGTACTTTGATACTTCTGTAATACATGACGCATCTACCTTGAGATCTTCATGCTTTGGCATTATGGTGATTTTATTTCCATCGACACTGAGGATTTTACCCTGGAGATTTATCAATTCACCTTCACAGACTTCCACATTGTCACCTGGCTGCAAGTTATGCTCCCGCTCTTTTCCTGCAGATTTAAATGCAGTGTTTTTTTGTAATGTATCATAGTTTTTACATACATAAAAACAAATTCTCATCAATTCCTTAACCAAGCAGTACACACATGTAAAACCTCTGAATTAAACCACTCATACTTAAGCAAACTTTTTCTTATTGGAATATAAAATAATTTTTCATATAGGGATCTCTGCTAACAAATGTCATTGCCCTCAGCACCTGACCCTACTAGTAATGTACTACAATGCATTTCCCTTGCAATGACAAAGACAGGAAACATTACGCTCCCCCCGACACAAAAATAAGTAACTTACTTTAATTTTATGTTGTCTCCTAAATAATGAGGGAATGAACACAAGGGATAATCACATTTTTAATAGTCAATTAAGTAATACTGTACACTTTTTATATTAAAAACAAAATGCCATATGTAGTGAGGAAATTGAAAAGTTCAACAAACAAGAGGCAAAATCAGAACAGATATTTTGTTGATATGATGCATTGTTTTTTTTCACTCACCATCTTAATCTGGAAATAGCAGCACCCAAAAAAACTTTTATGTAGAGCCCAATAAAACTCTTAATGAACTTATCTAAAAGGTGCATCATCTATTCCAGGCACTGCAATGTAAGCTTCAGACCAGGGTTGCCAGATTTCCAGCCCCCCCCAAAAAAAAAAAGAAGGTCTCTCACGGCAAGTGAAGACCAAAAAAAAAAAAAAAGGTCTTTCACGGTAAGTGAAGACCAAAGGTCTTTAATGCAGAACACAGTTCCACATTAAAGAACAGTAGCTCAGTAGCTCTGCACTAAACATGGAGCTTCTCGTGTTTAATGCATTGCAGTTTCGCATTCAACACAAGTAGCTCCGTGTTTAGCGATTTTTGATTGGCTCGTATACCGGCATATGGGCCAATCAAAAATCGCTAAACACGGAGCTTCTTGTGTTTAATGCGGAACACAAGAAGCTCCGTGTTTAGCAATTTTTGATTGGCCCGTATGCCAGGTATACGGGACAATCAAAAAAAACAAAAAAAACAAAGCGGAGGCTGGCCGGGATTTAAACCGGCAGGGCGGGACTCGGGATCAGGCTGCGGATCTCGGGACAGTCCCGCCCAAATAGGGACATCTGGCAACCCTGCTTCAGACTGATCAGTTCTCATATGCATTTTTGCAAGGGTGTTGTCAGAGCAGCGGACATCATGGATCCCAGAGCTTTGAGGCATCTTCTAGCAGATACTTTCTTCCACAAAATGGCAAAGGAGAAGCACTACACCAGGAGTTCCAACTTCCCCTCGGGAAGGAAGGCCTTCTGGCTACTTGATTTCAGGAGTACTCAAAAAATACAGCTCTTTTGCAAGGTGCAAGGTTTGACTTTGGAATGCTGAAAGAAAATATGAGATTCTGAAAACAGTACACAGTGAAGAGAATCCTTGTCCCTCTCTCCTTCAGTTACAGTGCCCAAATGACACAGTCATCCAGACAAGGACGGATGCAAATGCGTTTTGTTCTGCAGTAAGTTTTTAGTGCTGCCAGCACTTTGTGAAAATACAGGATGCAACAGACAATCCATGGGGCAATTAGATAAAGAGGTATTGTGAGTCCTCTTCTTCAAAACAGAGGAACTGCTTGCGGTCTTTATGAATGGGAATGTGCAGCTAGACATCCTTGAAATTCAAAGTGATCATCAAGACCTTTGGAAACGGGAGTGGTTACAGCAGAAATGTCAGCATTTTGAACTTGGCCACCTATAAGGCAGATATTGAGCTTTGAAAGGTTGAAGATGATCTCCATTTGCCTTTCCTTTCTGGCCACCAGGAATAGCTTCTCATAACATTTTGTATTGTTTTTATCTGAGGACAGGTTCTAAGACCCCTCCCCAGTTGTATCATTAGACTTACAAAAGAGCTATACAGGGTGTTTAAGAATAGGAGTGAAGGAGAGATCCACATGGTGAAGGCTGCCCCTACTGATAAAATGCCACTATGCCCCCCTAGACTTTCTTTTGTGGTCCTTCTGCCATTTCCCCCTCAAACTGCCCCCCCCCCCTTTAACTGTTCTTCTTTCCCCTGCAGTGGATAGCAAACCCTGGGTATGAATGGATAGTTCCTGTCATGCCTAGATATGAGGAAGTGGGGGGGGACTGTTTAACACTGTACACAGTCTAGCTCTCACTGTCAGACTCGTAAAAGGTAGGGAAGACAGCTGGTCCACAAAAGCTAGTTCTAAGTCCACAGATGGAGAGACTTCCTTTTTCTCTTTTTAGTGTCGAAATCCCTGACACCAATCTTTATTAGGAAGAAAGCTGCAGGCTTTCACAAAGTAAACAAAATCTTGAGCCAACTTCTAAGTCTAGGTAAGCAGCTAGGGATAGGGAATTGGATGAGGGTTTACCAAAATGTTGTAGGGGCAAGATGACAGATGTCTGTCATTCGTCAACTTGGTTCTGGTCTTGGATACAGAGAAAAACTCAGAAGCCTCCAGATGTGGGTCAGTACCAAAGGCCCTATTTCCGGAACCTCAGCTGTGTAAGAAATTCCCATAACAGAAGTCCTACTGATTACCTTTTCAGTATTCAAAACTATTGTGGTATCTCACCAGTTGACCTGGATTTCTTGGGGTACTAAAGATAAAACTCTCCATACATTCAATGTATAACCTAAGCCAAGAGGCATAAGGGTATCTAAGCAAATGTAGGAGCATAAAACCTCAATCAACCTTGCTGCTAGTCTTAGTGTAGGTCTTGCACCCTTTGGTCTTTTCTACACGTGGTCATGGGTACAGTTTGCTTTCACTGATTCAGATAAATGCCCCAATGGGGAACCTTCTTTGTTTGGTACTGTAATGGATTTCAGCTTGGAAAGGGGGAAAGAGCAATTGTGGTCGGCAGATTCCTACAAGGCTCACTACTCACCCCTGACATACTGCCTATCCCAAAGAAAACATTTTAGAGGACTTGGTCTGACCTTATGCCTGCCCAATCTGACTGAAATATACCTACTGAAGACCCAGAACCCGCAGTAAGCCCAATGCTTTCTCAGATACCCGCTACCCAGACCTTGCTGGAGGCCAGTATGGCATCTAAAGTTCACATATCCAAACAACTGATGCTATCAACATTGGCAAGAAGGTGGAACCCATATAATCCTCTCCAAATGATCCAAAGGTATACCGCAAACTTTAGTTAGAGAGGAAATACCAGTCTCTCTTTACTGAGGTATGTCATGAGTCAGAACTTCTGTGACTTGTGAAAGAGGATGTCACACCTAAAAAAGAAGAAAAAAAAAAAAAAAAAAAAAAACACAAAATGTTTCATCTCCCCAGATGTCCAAGGAAAAGGAATGAATGGACTTCTCTCAGTTTAAGGCCATAATGGCACTCTCAAGCCACCATCTCTTGCATTACTTGCTCCTATTCCTGCTACACCCCAAGAGAGACATTTAGACATCTTCTGAGGATGAGGAGGCTAACTCAGATTCGGATGTGCACTCCTTGGCCTACTCCTCTCAGACCCACCCTCCACACCAAATGGCCTCTGATGAAGATTCCCTTTCCTTGCATTCACCAGTTCTGGAAACCATCTGAAATACAATGCAAATTTTTTAACAGAATCAAAACAGAATACTGCAACAGTGATCTAAGGAAGGACATCCAAAGGCATGCCATCCTCATTTTTAGAACAGGTTACCCAGACATCAAAACTGAAGGTCCATGGATAGGTATTTAGACCTATCAACTGCAGGACAGACTCAGCTTGACAGGTGATGCTAGAATTCTCATTTGAAGAAGACATAACTGGCGTCTCCAAATCCAGTGCCACTGAGCTTAAGAATGCCCTATGAACTCAGATGGTATGCTAATGTTCTCCCAATAATCCCTTCTCTTTAGGGCACTTTTTCAAATTTGTAAGAGGGGCGTTTAGTGCTGATCTAGGAATGCCATGGAGGTCTTGGCCAAAGCACAATACTTTCTCTGATTCAGTCAGTCCATGAGGGATTTGGCTCTCCTCTTGATGGTCTTCTTATTAAACCTAGCACAATGGTGACAACTGTATGCATTGTGCAAATGTCCCAGACAAAAGAGGGACTTACTGTGGAAGTACTTATGCTCTATCTGCTTCCAACAAATACAATTAACTTTAGCATTAATATCTCACATTTATAAAATGACTACCTGAATATTCTTGTTTCCAGAATGCAATTTAGAAAGAAAAGGTCAGGCAAGAGGTTCCCTAATGGAGTACTTAGCTGCCAGCTCTGGAAAACCGGCTGAACCAATTGACTAACTTATGCCTTAATACAGACTGACCTTTAGAAAACTTCAGCAAGAAAGAACTAAAAATGGCACAGATGTTTGGCAAGCACCATAACAAAGTAATAAGGCCCTAACTATGGCCTTACCACAAGGTAAGGGGTAATTCATGAAGAAGGAAGCAGCTCTCTGTCAATTCCTGGATGGATGCAGGACTAGCAAGACTGCACCCCAGGACACCCTTAAGTTCCACACTGGCCTCATCAAAAAAAAAATCTTTATTTGTACAGGGGAATGAAAGGAGGGACTGGTAGAACCAGTGATGGAGTCACTGGGGGTAGAAGACTGGAAAGTACTAAGCAACTGGGGGACAGAGATGAATGCCCCTCTCGTAAACTGATGCACTGAAGTTTTGACATGAGGGCGTCCTCTCAGCCTAGTGAGGTAAACCTGCTTCCAAAGCTGGGCCCCCCCTCCCCCCGACATCAAATGCAGATATGCAGAAAGAAAGAATCTTCTGCAGAAGTCTCAGAGTTATCACTGCAACACAATCATTTGAGGAACATAATGAGGCACCCACCCCAAAACCACCTGCTCCTAGGTACAGGGATACTTTCTGTATCCCCTACAATATTCTCTGAGAAGGTATACAATGATGTGAACGTGCACAAATGGGTATTCTCAGTCATGATGTATTACCATCTGTTTTCTAATGCAGGGGTTTCTAAAGTGTGCACCATGGCACCCTGGGGAGCTGCGGCTTCCTCACAGGGTCAGAGCGAACTAATAAGCTTAGCGGCCACAAAATAAAGTATGAACTAAGCTGATTATTTTGCGGCCACACTAAAGGTGTAGGGCTTGGCTTTCCATATTAATGAGCTAAATATCTGTCTAAAAAGAAAGAACAATTACCTAAAGGGGGTGAGGTGAAAATAAACAGCCCAAATGTGGACATTGTCCTGTACTTCAGAATCAGATTTTAAAGACAGAAAAAGTCAAAGATGCTACAGTTAAAATAACGGAAACGGATACATTTTATGTCAGGGCAGTCCTTAGTACAAACTTAAAAAAATATATATGAAAGTTAGTTAAGATAGATAGTTAAGAATTGATCATACGAGAAATTGCCTGATAATTAGGCATGCCTTAAAACAACTAGTAGATTAAGTATGCAGTTATTTAGGTGACGTGTCCTATGCTGATCAACATTTCGTGCTGAATTTAGTTCTGCTATAAAGCACCAATTTCCGGTGGTATGCAGTCATGTAAAGTTACTGTTTTTGTGTTTTAAGACTTGGCCCGTTTCCTTTCCTATATTTAATGAAATCAGTCAGTTGCATTCTTGCATGTGGAACCATTTCATATAGGACAAAGTTGCAACACCAGGAAGAGTATTACTCCACCCCTTGATCCTCAATGTCAGGGTCTGATGCCTTTTGTTAGAGATATGGAAGCAGATTATTAGGTAGTCCTCTCAGATGTCATTGATTTTCAAGGAGGTCCCAGATTTTGGTTCAAAATATGGCATTTAACCCTCTTCCAAAATTGGTGATTTGGGGAGAAAAGGGGGTGGGATACACTTAAATAATGACAGTAATTACAGTTGCAAGTTTTTACTTCAGAAAATGTGTTTATCAACATTTCAAGTTAATATCGCTAGTGTTTTAAAACGAGTCACTGATATTCCTGGGTTTGCCCCTGATTCTGGAGGTAAGCAGAGAGCTAGATAAATTATGAAAAGTCTGGGGAGAAATGTGGCTCAGCAGTATTTACTGAACACAAAGAAATGGGTATGAGCTGTTGCAGTTCTAGGTTATTAAGGTTTAGAAATTATACAGTTGAGGAAAAAGTTTAGCAGTGCAGTTTTTCTTTTTAAGAAATAATTATTTACAGCAGAGTCTTGTGATTGTTTTTCTATTCCCTTGTTTTGAAAGCATTACTGTTAACATAGTTAGCTGAAGTTTTCTATGGTTCTTGCTCCTAAATTTGTAAGTTAAATCTTGTACATGCTTTCTTGTGAGTTGTACGGTGCTGTTTGACTGAAAAAGCAACATTTTGTATACATCTCTGTGGGGCATTAGCTGCTGTTTAAGATATTTACCATATTTATACAGTGCGTCAGTGTGTATTGATGTAATACAGAAGTAAAGCAGTAATCCACTTGCCTGTGGTATTCCCAAAATCAGTTGTGTCTTTCGGCTTTTCCAGGTTAGGGGTCGCCACAGCGGAACTCCCGCTAATGATTGGCAGTAGATTTTTACATGCCGAGTTGCCAGGCCTGATGCACAACCTTCAACGAAGGTATGCCCATTCACACGTCTCCACACAGAAGACACTCTAGCTGAGAATCGAACAGGACAACGTCTTACTGTGAGGCGACAATGCTACCGCAGCACCATTCCCAAAATCAGTAATAGTTTAAAATGTTTTTTTAAACAACTTTATACACCTTTATTGAATTATCACTTGGGATATAGGCACGTTTACATTTATGTAAGATGAATCAATTGTATTAAAACGTTAAAATTAACAAACATTATTCTTCATATATATTGCTATATATCATATAACCTAAGCAGCATTACATAAATTATTCAATTCCTGACCTTCTTTTAAACAAGAAACATCTTTATTAAACCATCACTTTTATGAAAATTGTAGACTCGTACCAGATATGTCAAAAATGAAATTACTGTGAGTTTTAATTAACAGAGAATTTTATGACTGCATTTATTTGCGGACAAAAAAAATGACAATGTTTACAATTGCTTATTTGACCTAGAGCTGTTTTAGTTTAAAACTGGATACAGAAACTGAGGTACTTAGATTGATGCAGTCTTGCGTTTATTCATCGTCAAGACAGAATTCTACACTGATGATGAGTAAAGGGGTACAGAATATCACCTGCAGTGAGTCTGCATGTATTTGATAGGAAGTTATCTGTTTGTCTGTCTGTCTGGAGGCACCATTCTTGCATATTTACCTGAAATAAGTCAGTCTAGCTTCATGCATCCCTCGGTCACCACCAGTACTGACTATTGCCTAAGATCGGATAAATATCCGTGGAGGAGAGGTGCCAACTACTGTACCGTGGGAGGGAGTTGCAAGCGAGCAGTGGTGAAAGGTTCGAGCCCGATTTGGGGACTGCTCTGGCTATTACTGTTTTTTCTCCGCACTTGTCACTGTGCCGTTGGAGAATGTAAATCTTTGGCAGTTTTGCTCCCACTGTTGTGTTGGGACATGTAGAATTACTCCCTTTATTAAAGAGAGTTCAAGCTTTGCTAAAAAATGGCTCTCTGGATTCAAGCGGGGGTGGTGAGGACAGTAGAATAGCATTAGAGTGCTGTGAAAGTTTTTTAGGATTGGAGAGATGTGCTTGAAGCTTGACAGTTTATTGGCAGGGAGGAGCATCGCTAGCACCACGTAACGAGTGCTCATATTTATGTTTAGTACGCGTGTTATTTATTTTTACCTAACTAACCCTTTTAATTAAAAAAAAAAATATTAGCTATTTCGCAAAGTATACTTGTTAGAATTTAACGGGTGCAGGGGCGCCTTGGGAAAACCTAAATTCAACAAGGGAGCCGAGAATCGAAAAAATTTTGGAACCACTGCTCTAATGTATACATACTTGTAATTACACTTGCTGCTCTCAGGGCTACACCAGAGAACAGCAAGATGGAAAAAAGGTATTCCCTTTCCTAGAGTTAGACAAGTTTGTACAGCATGTGCATTTAAATTCTTTAAGTCATTCTCAAAGTCACAGGTGTTATCAAAATCAAGAGTGGTAACTTACATGTAATAATTACAAAGCTGAAGATAGGAGGAGTACAAACAGTGTGTGTGTGTTTCAAAGTCATAAAATTGAACAGCTAGTGCACTGCATTAGAACAAAAGTACCACTTTAGAAAGTACAGACACCACAACAGAATCCACCACCAAACACCATGTCAAAAGAAAAAAAAAACTACTGATGTGTTCCAGTTATTTCCTACCTTGTCTTTTGCCTGATTATTGGCTGGAGGGGTGATGTTTATGTTCAAATCACATCCAAATGCTTCACTGAAGTACCTTGTGAAAAACTCTCAAATTAGACACTCCTATGAGATCTCCTTCCTGGTGCAGACTCCATAGAGGAACTTTTACTGATACCGCTTCTTTTCAATATATACTTCTTCCCCAGCTATGACCAATGACAGGGAAAAGTACAGTTTTGTACCTACCATAAATGTAGATGTTCGAGTGTCTTCACTGCTGCAGTCATTACACTTGGGTTATCCTGCCGTCAGGCAGTCCCGCAGTCGGCCAGAGTTCCAAAGTCTTGGTCCGGCGTCGGCTGCTGTCTCCTTCCCTGACGTCAGTGCGCCAGGGGTATATAAGCTGCAGCCGACTCCATTTTCTTCAGTTTTTCTTGCCCCAGATGTCAGGTGCCCCCAAAAGGATAGGCAATACATATTGCTTACAAAACATACATAAGGTAAAAAACATAACCTGTAGTAGCCAGCAAATACACCACATAAAAAGTATAGTGTAGATAGTTATAGATAAGACCCAGCTAAGAAAGAGGGGAAGGCGGGTGGGTAACCAGGACTGCAGCAGTGAAGACACTTGAGAACATCTACATTTATGGTAGGTACAAAACTGTACTATGTTTATCGTGTTTCACTGCTGCAGTCATTACACTTGGGAAGAATCCCAAAGCTGAGTCAGGGTGGCTGGTTCTAGAGAGGATTTGGTGTGGCTATGAGGCCCTGCAGCACTGCAGTGGCAAAGCCAGCTCTGGATCTGGAGTAAAGAGGCAAGTGGTAATGCTTGGTAAAGGTGTGCACTGAACTCCAAGTTGCAGCTTTCAAAATGTCCTTGGTAGGCACTCCTCTGAGATAGGCAGTAGAAGTTGCAGTAGTCCTGGTGGAATGTGGTCTAATGTTAGATGGTACAGGCTTCCCATACTGTGTGTGTAGCAGAACCGGATACAGTGTCCTATCCACTTGGAAATGGTCTGCTTTGAAATAGAATTTCCCTGTGATCTTGCAGCATAGGATACTAGCAATTGCTCAGTTTTCCTGAAAGCTTTTGTTTTGTCCAAGTAGAAGCGTAACTGTCTGTGTATGTCCAAGGAATGCAGAATTCTCTCCCCTTTATTCTGGGGGTTTGGATAAAAAGTTGGCAAGTGAATAGTTTGGTTAAGAGCCACAATGGATACCCACCTTAGGCATAAATGAAGGGTTTGTTCTTAAGGAAACCCTGTCTTGGTGGAAAATGATGAAGGGCTCCACTGCCATTAGTGCCTGTAGTTCTGAGACTCTTTGTGCTGTGGTTATTGCCAATAGCAGGGCAGTTTTCCATGATATATATTTTATATCTGCTGTATTGGCTGGCTCAAAAGGAGGTAAAATGACTTTTTCCAAGACGAAATTGAGGTCCCAAGTAGGTGTTGATGCTCTCCGGGGCGGTCTTATGTTTTTAGCCCCTCTGAGGTACTGCTTTAGCAATGGATGAGAGA
Organism: Protopterus annectens; assembly: GCF_019279795.1. Classification (NCBI taxonomy): domain Eukaryota; kingdom Metazoa; phylum Chordata; order Ceratodontiformes; family Protopteridae; genus Protopterus; species Protopterus annectens. Next base: position 231,089,748 of record NC_056733.1, read on the forward strand.
AAATAGGATCTGTGTTGTAATAAGCTGAGATGGCAGAAGCGTGGATTCTTAATGGATGAGGAGGACAGACCTTTGTCCAGCATCTCAGTTAAATACTGTAGAATCTGAGGTATGTTAGGGACAAGAGGGTCAAGGCTTTGAGCCTGGTTCCAGGCACAGAATCTCTTCCACTTTTCTGAATACGATTTCCTGGTGCTAGGCCTCCTGGCCTCCAAAATGACATCCATAACAGCTTTAGAGAGAGGTGTTGCCTGTTTGGCTAATGAATCTGCCATGCAGCCAGGGATAAGGTTTTGAGCTGACTGTGTAGGATCTGATTGTAGATGTGGAATTTGAGGCAAAATCCAAGGTGGGCCTTGAGCTAAGTTCTTTAAGATTGGGTACCAATGTTGGCATGGCCAGTCTAGAGTTATCAGAATCATCTGTGGTTTTTCTTGTCTGGCTTTTAGGAGAACCTTCGAGAGGAGAAGCAGAGGAGGGAAGGCATAAATGTGTAGGCCTTTCCAGCTAAACAAAAGAGCATCCACTTTCCATGCTTGTGTGTGATAAGTCCTTGTTCAGAATTTTTGTAGTTGGCAGTTCAGTGGGGAGGCAAAGAGATCTATCTCCGGGCACCCCCATTTTTGTATTATCATGCTGAAAACTTGTGGATTTAATTTCCACTCATGAGGATCCATGATGTTTCTGCATAGGTTGTCTGCCAGAGTATTTTTCTTATAGGTTCATAGGTTCATACTAGGCTATCTGCCCTAGGGCATTTATAAGCCTAGCCAGCGTGTGTGTGGCTTTCACCACCCCTTGGAATGAGAATACTATGCCCATTTAGGGTTTAGTTTACTGTACCTCTGTGTCTAGTAGTGACACAGAAATGACCCCCGGGGTAAACCTACGATCTCCCATCCACTCGTCAAGATTTCTCTTGAAGAGAGTCAGTGAGGGGCTCTGCCTAACATGGACTGGGATTCTGTTCCAGAGTGTAGGGAGCCGATGGGTTATGAATCTGTCCCTCCAGCACGTCCTATTTATTTGTGTTGAGGTTCAAATCCCTCGCTCTCGTGGCTCTGGTGGATTTGGATTTTCTGAGTTGGAGCATGTCCATTAATTCCATATTGGATATGGCCTTATACGTCAGGCATAGATCGCCTCTGAGTAGGCGGTATACGACTGAATAGAGCTGGAGTTTCTTCAGCTGGGAAGCATATGACATATGTTTGAGACCCTTGATCCTCTTGGTGAGGTACTTTTGGGGTCTTTCTAGCTGCTGCAGGTGTCGGGTAAGGTACATCCCAAATGGGGCATTGTACTCAATTATGGGCCTGATAAGGAAAGAGTATAGGGGCACAATGACCTCTCGATCTAGATGTGAATCCTTTCATGATAAGGTGGGTGATATAGAAGGTCTTCCTAACCACCTTGGCAATGTGAGTGTCAAATGAGAGGTTACTGTCAACTTGGGTCCCTAGGTCCCTGATTACTTCTTCCGTACTTAATGGATTACCACCTATGTGGTAATTTGTGGGTACTTTGTTTTTCCCAAAGGGTATGACTACATTTTTTGGCGTTCAGTTTAAGGCCATGGCTCTGGCACCAGTTATCCGTTTCTATGAGGCCTTTCTGAAGGATGCTTGTGTCCACTGGAGTATCAATTATGGCACCCAGTTTGCAGTCATCTGTGAACTTTGTCAGCCACAATCCTCCTATGTTTGCTTGCACCTCGGAAATATAAATGCCGAACAAGAGGGGTCCCAGGACCGAGCCCTGTGGGACACCGCTTGTGACTGGCTTAGAGTCTGACATGGCTCCAGCAATTCTGACCTTGTGGGTTCTGTCCTTGAGCCAGTTTGCAACCCATCTTATGACATATGGGTTTACATTTAAGCTGGTGAGCTTGTCTATGATGCCCGAGTGGGGTATTGTGTCGAAGGCTTTTGCAAGATCAAGGTAGGCTGTGTGAACTGCTTTACCCTCATCAATGGCCTTAGTACTGTTTCAAAAAAGTCGACCAGGTTCAAAAGGCAGGATCTGCCCTTGACAAAGCCGAACTGGGTAGGATCCAGTGTCTGTAGGTCCCCAATGTCTTTGTTTATGAGTTCCATAATGATCCTCTCCATAGCTTTGCAGACCAGGCTCGTCAAGCTTATGGGGCGGTAATTTCCAGGGTCCATAGAAGCACCTCCTTTGTGGAGTGGGACCACTGTTACTGTATGCCATTCTTTAGGTACGTATCCTGTAGTAAGGCTAAGATTAAACAGCAGCCTTATGTGCGGTTTTAGTTCCTCTTGGAGTTCATGTAGCACGCAACCCGAGACACCGCCTGGTCCCATTGATGCTGTGTTTTTAGCTTTGGAGAGGGCGGCTCTCACATGGGCATCTGAGATGTCAAGGAGGCTACACTCTGCTGGGATAGATATTTCTCCTTTTGGGGGGGGGGAATTTGCACTGAACCTGTCTGCCAGTATGTTGGCAATGTCTGTGGGTTCAGTGTATTTTTTTGTCATTTTGGACTAACTCTGAGCATATCTAGGAGTTTCCACCCAGGTTTCTAACATAACTAAAGAAGGCCTTGTGATTGTCTTTAGTGTCTGTTGCGATTTTTCTCTCAAAGTTTGCCTTGGATGATTTTATGAGTGATCGTAGTTTTTGCTAGTACTGATCAGAGATGCCTTCCCTTTTGGGGATTTTGCTCTGTCATGTAGTAGCTTCCTCCTCCTGTTGTAAAGCTTGTTAATGGCTGGGGTCCACCAGACAGGACGCCTGCCTTTGGGGGAATGGGTCTTGGTTTTATTTGGGATTGCATGATCCATGCATTCTTGAAGGTGTCCGTAGAAAGCATTTATAAAGTATTCAGCGGTGTGGGCTGTGGTTTCCACTGGCCCAGGGGCCTTAAAGGATACCACTTCAGTCTTAAGAAGTGTGAAGTCAGCTTTTGAGAAATTCTTCACTGCGGTCTTTTGTGCTGGGGGTGGGGGCAGGATGTGGATTTCCAGTGAGATTAATTTATGGTCTGATCTTACCAATGAGGGGTATACTTCCGGTGTGGAGCACTGTGTCCCCATGTTTGTGATGATTAGGTCTAGTATATTATCTCCTCTTGTGGGAGTGGTGACTAGTTGTTTCATCACATTTGAGTTTATGAATTCTAGGAACCTTTGTGCTAGGGTGTTGGGACTTGAGTAATGCTCCCAGTCTATGTTTGGGTAGTTGAAGTCTCCCAATATGATGGTATTTGGAGAGACATTCATACTCTCCAGTGTCTTCAGGAAGGCTGAGTGAGGTTCCTGAGTTTGAGAGGGTGGTCTGCAGCATGCTACAAACTGTAGGGCAGTTTTACCTATGGTTAGTTGCACATGGATTGTCTCCGATGCTTCGTGCGTTGCCACTAACCTGGAGGTGTGGGTATCTTTGATGAATATGGATACTCCCCCTCCTTTTGTGGTTCGGTCCAAGTTTTGAGGCCGAAAAGCATGATATGAGGTATAACCTGGTAGTGTTGGGGTGCTCTCAGGAGCCTTGAACCAGGTTTCAGTCACTGCACAGACATCGATGTTCTCCATACTGAGGAGGGCTTCAAGAGCGTGTATCTTGAGGTTTAGACTTCTGGCGTTGAGCAGCATTACCCTTAGTTTTTTTCCACTTGTGTTTTCTAGGGAGGTGGGTTTGTCTTTTGAGCCTTGCCTAAAAAAAGGCACTATGGGGGTGGCAAGAGCCTTGGCCAATATCCAGAAGCCCAGGGGTGACAGGTGCAAGCTGTCCCTTGTGAAGCAGCGTGGCTTGTCAAGCTTGTCATCCCAAGCAGACAGACATTGGATCCCCTTAGAATGACACCAGTAATTGAGCCAATTGTTAAAGCTATCATTTTGTCTTTGTACTGTGGTATAATTCTTGGTGAGGGTAATTTGCTGCTCAGGGTCAGGGTCATACTGGCCTGGGCTACATAATCAGAGAGCTCCTCTGTCTCTTTTCATGTAGTCCAGGGAGGTACGTCTCGGGTCACTCACACCAGCATGGACAATGACTGAGTCATATTTGTACTTGCTTTGGAGTGACCTGAGTGCTTGTGTTATGTGGCGGATTCTAGCGCCTGACAGGCAGCTTACTGTAACCTTTTCCTTGTTCAGTCTGGTGAGCGGGGCGTCAATGTGTCTGACTATGGAGTCACCTATTACAAGTGTATCAGGCATGCTGTTTGGCCTTAAGGGCTGTGACTGTTTGGCACACTGACTTTGTGAACTATGTGTTGCATGTGCTATGTTTTGAGGTAGTGGTTGCTTGGATGTCTGCTTTGGAGGCCTCTGTTGTTTTGGTAGATTTTTAATTAGAGCCTCCGAGTATGTTTTTGTGTGTTTATGTGTTTGGTTTGTAGTTGTGATAGGTCTATGTGAGACTGGGTTTGTGGTGTGTGTGGTTACCTTCTCCTCCTGACTGGTTTTGCCAGTACTGAGTCGAGGGAGCTCAGCCTCCAGTTTGGCTATATAGTTGCATCTCTCACATATATTTGTATTTATTGGGAGGAGGAGAGGGTTGTCTGTGTACGAGGCAGTTGTAACATTGCCTCAAGATTCCCAGATTCACCAGCTGAACTGGAGAGGACGCCAGTAATTGACCCTTCGACATGTTAGAATAGTGTAAGGGATTGCTGTGTAACTGAGTCAGAAAGGACCTATAGGGAAATGGGTACTCAAGGGGATTTAGGTGGATGTAGTGCTTTCTTTTTGTTTAAGAGTGCTTTACCTGTGTAAAAATGCTTTAGGAGCAAGTGTTGGGCTTTTCAGATAGAGAATAGACTGTTTAGATTGAAAGTAGAGTTCTAAGGGAAAAACTAAACCGCAGACTTAGCGGAGCCAGAAATAGTTTAAACTTGATTAACCGGCGCTGTGTGTAGCCTACCAGTTAGTTTAAGCCAAAAAAAAACTTTTAAAGTGCAAAACAGTTTAGAAACAAACAGAAATACAGTGAATCAACTTACAGAGCTAGTTTAGTAATAAAAATTTGCTTTTTAGGCAAAATACAGCAGTTGAAAATAGAAAGCCAGAAAAAATACTTATAAATCAATGGAAAGTCACTCTTCCACTCTCTGCTGCTTGTAGAACTCTGCAGGTCACCACGAGGAGCTGTGTGGAGTCATTTTCCTGGCAGGAATTGTGCTTGCAGATGAACTTGATATGTTAGAGCTGTGTTCCACAAGGTCATGGCTTGTCTGCATAGGAGGTGAGAATGAGTGCCCCCTTGCTTGTTTATGTACCACATTACCGTGGTGTTGTCTGTCTTTAATAATAACTGTCCTGGATGCAGAAGGTCCTTGAAAGTTGTTAGGGCATTTTGTACAGCCAACATCTTTTTTTTTGATTGATGTGTAGATGCATTTGGTTTGTGGTTCATTTGCCCTGAATACATTTTCCTGCCATGTGTGCTCCCCAGGCATAATCCGAAGCATCTGTTGTTAGAGTCTGCCTGGCTGAGGGTAGAGTGAAATGCTGACCCTTGTTGAGGTGACATGCCTGTGCCCACCTTCGAAATTCCTGTTGCAGGCAGGGAATTAGTGGTATTACCGTTTCCAAGCTGTGAGAGTGTTGAGTCCAAACACTTTTTAGGTACCATTGTAATTTCCTCATATGCAGTCTGGCATATGGAATTAGAAGTATGCAGGATGCCATGAATCCCAAGGCCTGCAGAATTTTTCTTGCAGGGAGTTGGGACTTTGTTGCCATCAATTGAAAATACTGAGTCAGTTGTCCTTGTTTGTCTGGTGTGAGATAAGCTATCTGGGCCACTGTATTTAAGCTGGCACCCAGGAATATCATCTCTTGTGAGGGCACTAGTTTTGATTTATTTTCGTTTACTGTGTACCCTAGGCAACTTAATAACTGTTTTACAAACGCCAGATGCTTTAGAAGAATGTCCTTGCTCTCTGCTTGTATCAGGCAGTTGTCCAGGTATGGATATATTTGAATTCCTTTTTGTCTGCAAAATGCAATTACTGGTGCCAGGCACTTTGTGAAGACCCTGGGCGCAGTAGATAAGCCAAAGGGCAGTGCAGAGAATTGGTAGTGCATTGAACCAGCTATGAATCTGAGGTATCTTCTGCAATTTTGTCCGATAGGGACATGCAGGTATGCCTCTGAGGTCCAAAGTAACAAGCCAAGCTTTCTTGCCCAACATGGGAATGAGCTGCTGTAGTGTCAACATTTTGAATTTCGGAACATCCAGGTAAGTATTTAGTGGAAAGCTCTAGAATGGGTCTCCATGCTTTGTCCTTTCTGGGGACCAGGAAGAGTCTTGAGTAAAAACCTTGTCCTTGTTCCTGCTGTGGTACTTTTTGAATAGCTCTCATGTCAATCAGGGCTGTAATTTGTTTTTGTGCCTCTGCCCATTGACTTTGTGGCAGGTCTGGCATTCCTTTTAGCCTTGGTAAAGTGTGCAAGTGGAACCTGTAACCTTGAGACACAATATTCAGCACCCATTTGTCCTGGGTGATTGTTTGCCAGTTTTGTGAAAAAAGTGCTAGTTTCCCCCCTAAGGGAGCTGCCAACAGGGTAGAGTTTGGCATTGGAAGGGGAAAGTCATTGAGATGGTTTCCTGTAAGGTTGTGACTTGTCCTCACCTCCTTTGGGATTTGAAGCACCCCACTGTCGTGGTCTGTAAGATCCTTGTGGCTGAGATCTTCCTCTTGGGCGTCTGTATCTGCCTCTTTGTGGCCTGACACTGGAAAGGACCAATTTTAGTAGGCCAATTTCTGCTAAATCTTAACCTGTAAGAAATCCTTTACTATTTGCATAGATTTTGCCTTATCCTCCATTTTCTTTAATACCTCCTCTGCTTTAACACCAAATAAAATATCTTGCTGTAAAGGAGCATCTAATAATTTCGCCTTAACATGATCTGGTAATGTTTGTTCCTTTAACCAAGCATGCCTTCAAATCACAGATCCTGTAACTGCTGCTCTACAAGAAGCCTCTAATTAATCAAAACCACATTGCAAAGTATGTTTTCCCACTTGTTCAGCTGCATGCAATAAATCCTGCATTTCCTTAAAGTCAGGTTGTTCTGCACTTGTACTAATTTTCTGTTTTAACTGAGACAGTAAATATTGTTGATATTTAAGCATGTGAAACTGGCAGTTTAAAGCCCTCACTGCTAAAGTTGCAGAGGTGTAAACTTTCTTCCCCCATCTGTCTAATGCTCTGGAATCCCTGTCCGAGGGAACTGGATTTTTAGCTGTGGAAGCCTTAACCCTTTAGGACCCTGGGAAATAGTTTCTGGGTCAGCAGCAGGGTTTCTATAAAGACATTTGTGTGAGTCATGGACTCTGTAGTACCTATCTGGCTTGACTGGAGCAGGGGGTAGAGAATCTGGATTTAAACTGGATTCAGAGAACACATCGTCCACAATATCCAACACTGGTGGAATAGCAAGGGGCCTGTGCTGAGGCAATAAAAGCAAATCTCTGAGCCTTTTCTTGGACTCTGAATAATCCTGGCCCTCCCAGTGGAAATGCTCCTTCATAGTGTGTAAAGTTTCCCCAAAAGAGTAATCCTCAGGAGGAGAGGCTGAAGGAATAGATTCTTCAGAATCAGAGTCCTCATAGGGGGGCAAGGAATATACAGAAATCTGGTCAGAGGAATCATAGTCTGTTCCTGCCTATGCCTTTTATCAGGAGGGGGATGGGTACTCCTGATCAGAGTAATTAAGCCTTCGGCCATTTTGAGCATCTGCTTTTCAGGCATGGAGGCCTGTCCAGGTGAATGCTGTACTTGCTTCTTTGTCTTTAAAGTTGCTTTAGACTTGGCTGTAGATGCAATGGTTAGTTGTGTAGGTCTGAAAACACCCTCAGAAGCCGATGCCTGCTCAGAGACTCCAGACCCATCTGAAGGGTTAGTCTCCGTAGGCCCAATACCTTGAGTATCCAGAGGCCTAGGCAACTCCACGTGGGAGTCGGTTGCGGCCTGCGGCTCCGAGGTAGCGGGTGTCAGGGGCTGCGAAAGCGCCTCACTGAGAACCGGCGACTGGCCTAGAAGAGGCTTCGTCGTCAGTTTTGGGCCTCGGATGCCTGTCCTTATCTTTATCTTTGCGTTTTTTGTGAATTCCGGTCGTCGGTTGTTCCGACGGCATGGTATAATTAAACCTTTGGCCAAAATAATGGCGTGCAAAATCAAACCGTTTAATAGTGCGTTTGTTAAATCTAGCACAAAACCGACAAATAGTGACGTTGTGATCTGGGCCTAGGCATGGAATACAGAAAGAATGAAAATCCTTATGAGGTATTTGCTTCCCACAAGAAATACAATTATTAACTTTTACTGACATCGGACTGAGGCAAGAAAAAGTTTCCCCAATGGGGTACTTAGCTTTAATGAAGACTTCGGATCTGAAATCGAATTTGAAATCTCAGGAGTAGGCCGACCGGCACTTGCGAGCTGCTTTTGCTTCAGGTACCGCGCGGCAAGAAAGACTGAAGAAAATGGCGTTGGTTGCATCTTATATACCCCTGGCACACTGACGTTGGGGAAGAAGCGACAGCAGCAGACGCCGGACCAAGACTTTGGAACTCTGGCCGACTGCGGGACCGCCTGACGGCAGGATAACCCAAGTGTAATGACTGCAGCTGTGAAACACAATGAACATCTGCATGCTATTCTCAATTATGAACACCATCATCATATTTACACTTCTTACAGGGGACAATTTATTTCTAGCAACAATTTTAGAATTTGTCTCTGTTTTTTTCATGATAAAAATATGTTTGGACTGCTTACATGAAAATAACTTGCAGTGCACCACTTTGCCTTAACTTTAAATGATCTTTTTTTCAAAAATATTTTTATTAGTTTTAAGACTTTTACAAAAAAGAAATGAAAATAAATATAAGATAAGGAACTTGTAAGGTACATCAAACCAAGAAAAAGAAAGTAAAGTACATTCTAAATTAATACAAACAGTTAACAAGAAGTTTTGATTTATAGACAAGCAGTTACTATAACAAGTACCTTACTCCTGAACGGGTAAAACATTCACTAGGGTGCCCCAGAAAAATATAATACAAATAGAAATCAGGCCTCCCAAGAGAAGGATAACTATAATCAGATAACATACTATTATATAAAGTATAAACTATTAATTATTTTGGGGGTACACCACCTAAAGTACAATATACATGTCCTAAAAACCTATTTGCACCATACTTACAATATATTTACATCATGGATTTCAGTGGACCTCTCCGGATAAAATGAAAATGACATAAGACAATTAGTAAAGTGTAATGTCTACATTATCAAATAATTTTGGACCATACCTAGTACAAAAAGGATCCAGCTTGGAATGCAAATGTACAAGAAAAAAATTTGCTGGATTTTACTTTTTCCGGATTAGATCAAAGAGACTTTCCCAATATTTTTTTAAAATAATGATTTTTGCTATTAGTGCACATTTTGTGCGCGGATATATATTTTATTGCCATATCCTTAAAGTTTTCCCATGAAATTGCTGAGGGGTTGGCCCAATTTTTAGTAATGAAATATTTAAGGAGAGCACAAACTGAGACAAGAACATGATGGCAAATACCTTTGATTTGAATAGGAACAATATTAAGGATCACAGTTTGCCAAGAAAATGTAGTTTTTTCATACCCCATTTTTTCTAACTGAATTCTGAGGGAGCACCAGATGGTCTTACAACTCCAGAACATGTGCATTATGTCAACATGAGGGAGAGTGCAGAAAGCACATGTTAAGTTTTTATTGCATCCAAATTTTTGTAAAACAACTGGGGTGTAGTAAGAGTTATTATTTATCATTAGCTGTGTGTAAATTAGATTTTTGAAGGGGGTCAAGTTTAGTGTATTTCTGATTGCTTCATACTTAGATTCGCTAGAGATTTCATCCTGTATTGAATTCCCAGTATTTGGAAAATAAAAGTAAATGACTATGTATAATGGACGACACAAGTTTATAAGTATGTGAGAGGGAGAGTGAATTGATGATTGTGTTAATTTAATATCTTGTTCCATAACTCTGTATTTAAGGAATTTTTGTTTTATAAGTGAGCTGAGTTGTCTTAAAATAGGGTCATATTTATTAGGAGCCCTAAATAAAGTTTTAACTTCTGCTGCATTTTTTTGTACTATAAAAATGCCAGACTGCAGCCTTCTTTTTAATAGGAAAGTTGGATAGGTCAATCATTTTATTACTGATTTTTAAATTTGGATTCAGATATATGGGTTGAAGTATGGGGATTGTATTTTGCAAATTAAGGGATTTCATCAGATCATGAAAAATAAGAATTTTGTTTTTTAGAAGAGGCAAAAACTTAATGTTAAATTCACCAACAGGTGTGAGAAAGGGGATAGATTGAGGATTCATTTTGAATGAACGTATATAGTTATACCAGATCTTAACCCATACTGGAGACCAAGATTTGTCATACGGATCATAACTTGCTATTTTTATTAACAGACTTGCGGTAATTATTTGATAATAAAGACTGAAATCTGGAAAACTTAATCCACCCTTAGCTTTCGGGATAGTTAATTTCCTATATGCTACTCTGGTTGATTTATGGAACCATAAGAATTTAGAAATTGCATTTTACAAAAGAAGTTTTTGGAATATTAAGAAACACAGAGTTTAAAAGGAAAAGGAAAGGAATTCTAGGTAGAATATTCATCTTGATAATAGCAGATTTTGATAAGAGTAAAAGGTTAATATTTTTCCATCTGGTTAGATCATTGTTTATTTGATCCCAAACTTTATAAAGATTACTTTTCATAAGTTCTTGATGAGAGTGCATGAAGTTTATACCCAGATACTTTACTGAATATTTAAGAGGTATGTCAGAAAGGGGGAAGTAGTATTCTAAATGCTTCTTGGGATTCAAAGGAAAACAGGATAATTTGGTGGGGTTAAGCTTATAGTTAGCAACTTTAGAAAAGAGATCAATAGAGTTTCATATTTTCTGGAGGTCTGTGTTAGGAAGCTCAAAGTAAATGTTAAGGTCATCTGCAAATGCAGAGTACTTTATTTCGATGCTATAGATTTTTGGGATATGATGATAGGTCATCTGTTTGATCCAGATAAGAAAAGGTTCAAGATACAAGTTAAAAAGATAGGGTGATAGCGGACATCCCTGTCTGGTGCCATTTGTATGTAATTTTAACAGGATCTGATAAAGTTTTATTTATATAAAGGGAAGTAGAGGCATTTTTATACATCATCCTAATAATATTAATGACCATATCCATGAAATTAAAGTATTCCATTGTTACAAACAAGAAGTTGAGATCCACATTATCAAAGGCCTTAGTTGCATCTACCGTTAAAGCTTATCTTGGATGATTATCCTTTTCAAGGAACATTAACTAATGTATGCAAAGTGAGAGTATTATCACAAAGTTGTCTTTGCTTTATAAAACCCAATTGCTCTGGAGAAATAATTGACGCCATCACTTTCTGAATTCTATTTGCAAAAATAGTAGATAAGATTTTCATATCTACATTTATAAGGGGGATATGCCTATAGTTAAGAGGGTTTGATTTGTCAGAGTTCGGTTTCGGGATGAAAATAGTTTTGGAATTATTCATATATTTGTCCGTAATCCCTTCTGATATGATATGATTATACCTGCTAAGTAGGATTTTTGTAAGATTACTGCAGAAAATTTTGTAAAATTCACCTGTAAATCCATTAGGGTCTGGCGCTTTATTAGGTTTCAGTTTAATAGCTGCAGTTATTTCATTTAGTGTTATAGGGGCTTTTAACTGGGTAATTTGTGTGGAGGATAGTTTTGGGACATTAAGCTTATTGAGGAAGTCTATGTATTGTTCTTTTTGGAAATGAGTTTTGGGATTGCAGATTTCCATGTAAATATCTACAAATGAATTTACAATGTCACTATTTCTATACAGGATTTTCCCTTTGTACTTTATGTCCTTTATAAAGTTTGGTCCTTCTTTGATATTTATTAGCTTTGCTAGAGTCATGGATGGAGTTTGAGCCCATTCTGAGCATCTATGTAGAAGCTTTAATTCAGTCAAAGAGTAGTTTTGTTGGTGGAAGAAATATATTTCCTTCCGAATTTCATTAAGTTTAATTTCCAAATTAGGGGAAAAATCTTTTTGCAGCTCTGCATCAATTTTTTTAAACTCTTTTGTGAGGTTATTAATGTACAGACTCTCTTTCTTTTTATAATAAGATGCTTTTTGGACAAGTATTCCTCTAATGACAGCTTTAGCCGCTGCCCATTGTATATCTAAAGGGATATTGGAAAGCAATGATTCAGCTTCTAAGTGTTTTAGATATTCATTAACCTCCTGCAAAACGTAATTTTTTTCAGAATGTTACTATTTAGTGACCAAGTGAAAATCTTACTGTCATAATTGCATTTTTGGTTAGGGTTAATGCCAAGTGATATATTCGAATGATCAGATATAGATCTGGCCTCATGAGCAAAATTAGCAATTTTAGTCGAGAAAGCATCTGAGATCAGGTAATAATCAATCCTAGACCAAACCTTATGTGAGGCCGAATAGAAAGTGAATTTATCAGACTCCCTGTCAATCTCAGATATTAAAAAAGGGTCAACTAAATTAAAACTATTCATCAAATCTTGAAAAGAAGCAGTTATTTGGGTGGGCTGTTTTCTGTTCTTATTCGAGCTATCATTTGATGGATCAATAAGAGCATTCCAGTCGCCACCAATAATGAAGAAATGATCATGGTATGGAAGTAGTAGATTATGTATTTCCTGGATGAACAAATGTTGGTTTGAACATGGACTATACACATTCAAAAACAAAATCGGGGACTTAACTTGTGGGTATGAGCAAGTGAATAAACACCATCTTCCATTTGAATCAAATTTAGTATCAAGCACTTCTCCAGGGAAGGACTTTTTATTAAAATAGCTGTACCTTTTGATGCAAGGCTGCGCCCTGCTGATATAATCCGTCTAATCCAATTTCTTTTTTTAATATTGTCCCATTGGTAATTTGTCATATGCGTCTCTTATAAAAAAAAAATGTTTGATTTGTCTTGATAAATCAGGTGCATAACCAGTTTTTTTTTAATGTCCTGAAGACCATTTACATTCCAAGAATTCACCCTGATCATCTAACTATAAGTTCAAAAAATAACAATAAAAAACAAAATAGGGTCAACAGAGATACTAGTTTCACCAGGAACAGTCCATATAATGATAGTTCCTTTTCTAACACACAAAAAATATACTCAAAACTGATGTTCTGACATCCATGCTCCTAACCTTACAACCTGTACCTAATCACCCATCTCCCTGATATGATTTTATTTGCAAATGTAAAAGATACAAATATACTGTTAAACATTTTTGTATAAAATAAATGTTACAGGTATGCAACAGGGAGACATAAATACTAAAGCAACACAACAGGACCAGTATAAACCACATTTATTAGCTTCCTCTCTCTCTAGCGCCTCGGCCACAGTAAGCCTTCAAGGAGTAAAGTATCAGATACAAAAAACAATATATATAATCACATCAATTAACCAATAAAATAATTATACAATTAATTAATAAAATTCATATAAATTCATTGGTTTAAATCACACTTCTCCAACAACATTCTGTATTCAAACCTCTAGGCAATAAAGTGCCATATTTCAAAATAAAAACAGTTTCCTTTTTTTAAAAGTAGTTTTACTAAAACAGATGTATCAGATTCAAAAATAGCTACCTGTTGTAAAATAGTGGCTTGTAAACTATCACTATTGCCACTATGGTGTTCATAACAATGTTGAGCTAAAGGGCTCTCTCTTTTATTATTTGTTATATCTCTTAAATGTTCAAGAAGCCTCACCTTAAACAATCTTTTGGTTTGCCCAATATAAAACTTGTTGCATCCACATTTGATAGCATAAATTACCCTACTAGTTCTACAATTATATATCCCATCCGGACAAAAGTTTACATTATTAATATTAGAAAAAATTCTATGTATATATGGACAACCATTACATTTCCCACATGGGAATGTACCCATGCTGGACAACTGATAGGATATTTTGATTCCTGGTCTAGAAAATTTTGTATGTACTGTCATATCTTTGATACTTCTGCCTTTTTTATAAGAAAAAATTAATTTGTCATTAAATTATTTAATTCTTCAAAATTATATAGAAATTCCCAGAAATGTAATATACATGTTTTGATCTTATTACTGCAGGCATTGTCAGTTGAAACTACAAATAAATTCTCTTCAGAATTAGTTTCTCTATTTACAATATGCCTGCTTCCTCTGTTTTTATAGATGTGCTGTGTATCATGTCTCAATTTTACAACCCGTTGAATATCAGCATCCAATAGTCTAACATCATATTTCCTTCTCATAAACATGTTTTTAGTTAATTGAATTTCCTTCAAAAACATATCCTCATTACATAGCCGTGAAATTCTTAAAAATTCACCATATGGTAAAGCTTTAATGATATGTGCAGGATGACAACTAGTAGCTTTCAAAAAATCATGAGGCACCCCAAATTTCCTATATATGCTAGTTGACACAGGTTGGCCGTCTATACCTTGTAATTTAACATCTAAAAAATTAATTGTCTGTCCATATTGTAACCCATCAAAAAAAATATTAAATCTATTCTTTTGAATTTCATGTACAAAATTCTGTATATAATTATTAGCATGTTCACACAAAAATATTAAATCATCAATGTATCTAAAATACAACTTTACATACTTCTGTACAAATACATTATTATAAATACATTCTTTTTCAACTAGGCCCATAAAAATGTTCGCATACATCGGTGCAAAAGGAGCACCCATTGCTGTTCCTTGTTTCTGATGAAAAATCATATCATCAAAACAGAAATAATTATTTTCTAAGCAAAATTGAACAAGATCAAGTATATAATGTGTGAAGGGCAGATCTCCCATACTTTTAAACAATGCTTCTAAACCAAATTTGTGTTGGATATTAGTATAAAGACTTTTAATGTCTAATGTAATCCAATGCATGTTTTTATTCAATGCGACCGATTTTATTTTTTCTAAAAAATCAAAACAGTCTTTAATATAAGAAGGAAGACTGACTGCTTCCTTTAATAGTACCCGATGTAACACAACTCCAAGATTATGTAAAAAATATTTTCTGGCTGATACAATTGGTCTGCCTGGAGGTTTATCACAATTCTTGTAGATTTTAGGAAGACAGTAAAAATAAGCAGGACCTGTATCTGTTAAACTAAGTTTTTTGTTAACATCAGTATCAGTCCAATAACCTAGGTGCAAGCCTTTCTGAATTAAACTAATATATTTTTCTTTCGCTTTTTCTATTGCATCCCCTTGGACTATACAATAAACAGATTTGTCACCTAATAAATCCCAACACATATGTAAATATTGTGTATGGTGCATTATTACTATTTTATTGCCTTTGTCAGAAGGCTTAATAATTAGATCTGCCTGTTTAAAAAATTTCAGTAATTCTAACCATTCTAGTTTAGAAAGGTTATATACAACTTCCTTCACATCAAAATTCTTTAACACATATTCCATATCAAATTCTACCATGGCATGGAATTTCTTAATGCCATCATGACAAAAAGGAGGCATATATTTGCTATCTATATTTATGTCAGAAGTATCTAGACACCTCTGCTCACAAGGCTCACTAACACATGCAACAAAGGAATCACTGGTATCTGAATCCACACATTCCACACTATTTGCATTAACGCTTATATTTGCCATATTGTTATTACACAAAATAAATTTAAAATTATACCATAAATGCAACTTTCTAATAAATCTGTATAAATCCATTTTACATTCATATGTTTTAGGTAATACAGTCGGCACAAACTTTAAACCACAATTCAAAACAGATAAAAGATTCTCAGATACATAGCAACCAGACAGGTTTACCACACTATTATTTAATAAACAGTAATCAGTACCATTTAGTTCTTTTGTTGTCTCTCCATTGGCGTTGAGGCCCATTTCTCTGATACTCCCGTTCCCCAAAGCCTCTTTTACGTTGTTGGCCATAGTTGCCTGCATTCTGAAACTGTTCAGGAAAAAAATGACGATTACCCAGCGAAGGCAACTCCGGATAGTCATTGGCCTCCAGATCATGAGTCAGTCTATCTGGTAATTGATTGGGTGTAACCACACTGGAAGTGCCGGGAAGTCTGTGTCCGTTTTCATTCAAATGATTGGATGGTTGAGCCGAAGAGCGTGAACGTTGATTGGCTCTATACAAATACACATTCCCTTTCTCAAAGTCCCGCAAGTCTCTTTGGATTTTATACATTTTTTGATCTATAATTTTCTTTTCTAATATATTTACTTTATCTTGAATATCTCTGAGGCAAGAGTCCAATCTGCCTCTATCTAGCACAGTCACTAGATTATTACAAACTAAATTGATATCTTTTTTTAAATTAACCAGTTTAATGTTGTCTCTTTCTACCAGGATTTTGATCCATTCTCTTGAACATTGATGCGCTGTACATTCCCATCTAGTTTGAAATGTCTTATCAATTTGGCAAGCCAAATTAAAGGGTTAAGACGGAAATTTGACTGCCCTGAGCCCTCTGGGAATGATATCCAAATCCAGATATCTTTGTAAACTATTAACATTATAGTAAGTTGCTGTTTCTTTATTCATGAGATTAGTGAGTTTGGAAATGGAAGTTTTTACCTCTGTAGGGAAATCCATGGAGCGTTTGCCAATATTCGCAAAAGGATTGCTCAAACGCTTGTTGCGTGTTTCAGCGAGGAAACGCTCCCATGCTGGAGTATCCACCACATTGTCAGTACCTAATGTTCTCTCAGGTCAATCCAAATTACGATCCGAGTTGGTGTTAAAAAAACCCATCAAGTGTCCGTTGAGAGGACCCACCACTGTCCTCTCTAAAAATTTGTGGTACATTCATGGCAGGATCACTGGCCATCAAAAGCAGATAAGCAGATAAGCAGATAAGCAACAATGAAAAATAAAATTCAGGAACACCAAAGCAACACAACAGGACCAGTATAAACCACGTTTATTAGCTTCCTCTCTCTCTAGCGCCTCGGCCACAGTAAGCCTTCAAGGAGTAAAGTATCAGATACAAAAAACAATATATATAATCACATCAATTACCCAATAAAATAATTATATAATTAATTAATAAAATTCATATAAATTCATTGGTTTAAATCACACTTCAACAACATTCTGTATTCAAACCTCTAGGCAATAAAGTGCTTACTGTTTATTAAATAATAGTGTGGTAAAACCTATCTGGTTGCTATGTATCTGAGAATCTTTTGTCTGTTTTGAATTGTGGTTTAAAGTTTGTGCCGACTGCATTACCTAAAACATATGAATGTAAAATGGATTTATACAGATTTATTAGAAAGCTGCATTTATGGTATTATTTTAAATTTCTTTTGTGTAATAACAATATGGCAAATATAAGCGTTAATGCAAATAGTGTGGAATGTGTGGATTCAGATACCAGTGATTCCTTTGTTTCATGTGTTAGTGAGCCTTGTGAGCAGAGGTGTCTAGATACTTCTGACAAATATAGATAGCAAATATATGCCTCCTTTTTGTCATGATGGCATTAAGAAAAAGAAACCTCTAGGCAATAAAGTGCTTACTGTTTATTAAATAATAGTGTGTTAAACCTATCTGGTTGCTATGTATCTGAGAATCTTTTGTCTGTTTTGAATTGTGGTTTAAAGTTTGTGCCGACTGTATTACCTAAAACATATGAATGTAAAATGGATTTATACAGATTTATTAGAAAGCTGCATTTATGGTATTATTTTAAATTTATTTTGTGTAATAACAATATGGCAAATATAAGCATTAATGTAAATAGTGTGGAATGTGTGGATTCAGATACCAGTGATTCCTTTGTTTCATGTGTTAGTGAGCCTTGTGAGCAGAGGTGTCTAGATACTTCGGACATAAATATAGATAGCAAATATATGCCTCCTTTTTGTCATGATGGCATTAAGAAATTCCATGCCATGGTAGAATTTGATATGGAATATGTGTTAAAGAATTTTGATGTGAAGGAAGTTGTATATAACCTTTCTAAACTAGAATGGTTAGAATTACTGAAATTTTCTAAACAGGCAGATCTAATTATTAAGCCTTCTGACAAAGGCAATAAAATAGTAATAATGCACCATACACAATATTTACATATGTGTTGGGATTTATTAGGTGGCAAATCTGTTTATTGTATAGTCCAAGGGGATGCAATAGAAAAAGCGAAAGAAAAATATATTAGTTTAATTCAGAAAGGCTTGCGCCTAGGTTATTGGACTGATACTGATGTTAACAAAAAACTTAGTTTAACAGATACAGGTCCTGCTTATTTTTACTGTCTTCCTAAAATCCACAAGAATTGTGATAAACCTCCAGGCAGACCAATTGTATCAGCCAGAAAATATTTTTTACATAATCTTGGAGTTGTGTTACATCGGGTACTATTAAAGGAAGCAGTCCGTCTTCCTTCTTATATTAAAGACTCTTTTGATTTTTTGGAAAAAATAAAATCGGTCACATGGAATAAAAAGATGTATTGGATTACATTAGACATTAAAAGTCTTTATACTAATATCCAACACAAATTTGGTTTAGAAGCATTGTTTAAAAGTATGGGAGATCTGCCCTTCACACATTATATACTTGATCTTGTTCAATTTTGCTTAGAAAATAATTATTTCTGTTTTGATGATATGATTTTTCATCAGAAACAAGGAACAGCAATGGGTGCTCCTTTTGCACCGATGTATGCGAACATTTTTAAGGACCTAGTTGAAAAAGAATGTATTTATAATAATGTATTTGTACAGAAGTATGTAAAGTTGTATTATAGATAGATTGATGATTTAATATTTTTGTGTGAACATGGTAATAATTATATACAGAATTTTGTACATGAAATTCAAAAGAATAGATTTAATATTTTTTTTGATGGGTTACAATATGGACAGACAATTTTTTAGATATTAAATTACAAGGTATACACGGCCAACCTGTGTCAACTAGCATATATAGGAAATTTGGGGTGCCTCATGATTTTTTGAAAGCTACTAGTTGTCATCCTGCACATATCATTAAAGCTTTACCATACGGTGAATTTTTAAGAATTTCACGACTATGTAATAATGAGGACATGTTTTTGAAGGAAATTCAATTAACTAAAAACATGTTTATGAGAAGGAAATATGATGTTAGACTATTGGATGCTGATATTCAACGGGTTGTAAAATTGAGACATGATACACAGCACATCTATAAAAACAGAGGAAGCAGGCATATTGTAAATAGAGAAACTAATTCTGAAGAGAATTTGTTTGTAGTTTCAACTTGCAATGCCTGCAGTAATAAGATCAAAACATGTACGTTACATTTCTGGGAATTTCTATACAATTTTGAAGAATTAAATAATTTAATGACAAAAAAATTATTTTTTTCTTATAAAAAAGGCAGAAGTATCAAAGATATGACAGTACATACAAAATTTTCTAGACCAGGAATCAAAATATCCTATCAATTGTCCAGCATGGGTACATTCCCTTGTGGGAAATGTAATGGTTGTCCATATACACATATAATTTTTTCTAATATTAATAATGTAAACTTGCCCGGATGGGATATATAATTGTAGAACTAGTAGGGTAATTTATGCTATCAAATGTGGATGCAACAAGTTTTATATTGGGCAAACCAAAAGAATGTTTAAGGTGAGGCTTCTTGAACATTTAAGAGATATAAGAAATAATAAAATAGAGAGCCCTTTAGCTCAACATTTTTATGAACACTATAGTGGCAATAGTGATAGTTTACAAGCCACTATTTTACAACAGGTAGCTATTTTTGAATCTGATACATCTATTGTAGTAAAACTACTTTTAAAAAAGGAAACTGTTTTTATTTTGAAATATGGCACTTTATTGCCTAGAGGTTTGAATACAGAATGTTGTTGGAGAAGTGTGATTTAAACCAATGAATTTATATGAATTTTATTAATTAATTGTATAATTATTTTATTGGTTAATTGATGTGATTATATATATTGTTTTTTGTATCTGATACTTTACTCCTTGAAGGCTTACTGTGGCCGAGGCGCTAGAGAGAGAGGAAGCTAATAAACGTGGTTTATACTGGTCCTGTTGTGTTGCTTTGGTGTTCCTGAATTTTACTTTTCGTTGTTGCTTATAGACATAAATACTAACCTCGATAGTCCAAGTGTCACCCAGCATTCACAACTACACCCTCATACCACTCCAAAAACTATTTAATACTAGTATATAAATCTAAAATGTACATTTAAAGGCAAAAATATGCTTAGAATAGTTAATAAAAGAGTATATGAATCATACTTTCTAAAAGACATATATATATCATTTTAGCAGATCATAACATGGAATTAGTTATGCTTACAGGTGCATCAGGTTGGATTGGTATATATTATGATTGTACACAGTTTAGAACTAACTCCCTATAAAATCAACAATACTATATCTTATCACAGACAGTAAGCAGGCAAGTGTAACTATATCTGGCATTCCGAGGGTAATGGCATATCTATAAATATTATTTTAAAATCTATTATTGAAAATCAAAATCACATACCTAAAATAAACACATCTAAAATAAACAGAAAGACCATTTATAGACCCAAAGTCATCAGCTGAGCGTTGGATATCATCTGCAGATACCCGAGACTTATAAAGCTTATAGAACACATAACTATACACTTCACCCCTATGAGATACAGATCACTTATTTAGCTGCAGTATTAGATTTTAGACACAATTAAATTAATACTCAGTTTCCAATTTAACTAATACTACAATATAAAACTAAATACTAATCAATTAATATTTGGCAGGCATTATAAAACTAGAGACATATATATAACATATATAACATTACCCTGAACGAAATCCTTCAATGTTCTTACATTTTCAGCATCACACAACCCAAACTGTAAAAATACAGTCCATTTCTTCAAAAATATGATGTATTTCATGATTTTTAGCTATCCCAGTAATGATTTTTGCTTCTTTACTTCTTTTCCCATGCTCTCTGACCTTGTGACATCATCGGCCAATGTTTTCATTGAATTCTGGGATATGGAGAGTAGAAACAGCCCAGCAGACAAAAGAAACCCTCATGGAGCTGTTATGTAGGCCTCCCCAGGCCTCAGGAAGCAACACGAGTCCCAGAAAATGGAGTAATTTAAAGCAGAAGAAAATAAATTAAAGAAAAAAAAAATAAAAAATGACAGTATTTCCAGAATGTCCAGAGAGTGACAAAAAAAACCCAACAGGACTTTAATTGGGTATGATTAGCTCAGTTAGCTTCCTTTCTTTGTTTACAGATCTGAGAAAGTAAAAAGTACCATTTCTGTAGGAAGTCATTTCTTCTGATAGTGTTTCCAGCTTCTGTTAGTGTTTCCAGACCTATCATCAGAAAGAAGCTGCATTTTTTTAAAGCAGTATTTTCTTTATTTTATTTTAAATAACTTTGCCATAAGTTTTAAATAACTGGTACTTCCTTGAAAACTTGCATAAATGTTTTCTGTGCCTCCTCCACAGACTGTATAAAGTGCTTTTGGTCTTTATAGTTAAAGGAAAGAGTGGCTGGGTATTTCATTTGGAAACAAATATTTTTTTTTATTAGCAAAGCACAGAAAGGGGCTAGAGCTTGTCTCTGTACTTTAATGGGCTGAGGTAAGTCTTGTGATAATGAGATCCTGTAGCCTCTCCATGAGATGTTTTCTTTCTTCTTTGCAGCCATTAGCAGTAAATTAACATGTGCAGCATTAAGTAGTTTTGCATAGATCTGTCTGGGGTTAGCTTCATTTTGAGTTTTCCGTAGCACTCAATGAACTCTTTCCACAATAATTTCTTTTGCAAGAGATTTATCTTCAGTTACTAGTTCAAAGATCTCTGTTAATATTACAGGTAGTTGGGGTTGATCAAACTTTTCCGGAATGCCACGTATTAAGATATTATTTCTCCTACTTCAAGCTTCTAAGTCAGTTATTTTTTTATTGTAAGTCATTGATAATTTTTCCATTTCATTTACCTTAGCTTGTAAATCCTGTATCTGCTTTGAGTTCTCCTCAGTTTTATTTTCTATTGTGTTTATTCTTGTTATAATTTGCTCCAGGATTGAACCGAAGGAATTTAGCTTATCTGAAAATAACTTGAACTCATCTTGCAATGGTTGTAATGCTGACTTAATATCTTCAAGTGAAAGTGCAGATTCAGCTTTGGTTTTAGTAGGCCCTTTGTTCAGCTCTTGTGTGGATTTATTTATTTTTTGTCTCTTGGATATTACATCTTTCTCAGGGGTAATTATAGAGGAAAGTTTAGTTTTTGTAGTTGTAGAATCCATGGTTTCTTGCTTATTAGCCATCTCATATTTGAAATACTGTTATATGCAGACAAGGATATTACCATGCAGCCTCGGCCTTCTCCAGAATGAGTTCAGGTAAATACTTAGAAGTAAGGTTTAAAATTAGCTTTTTTTATCCAAAATGCCACTGTAGATCCAATCCTTTCGACATATTTTAGCAGAAATACTCCTGTCTTTTAACTTTTTAATCCAGATGCAGGTTATTTTGAGCGGATAAACTTAGCTGGAACAGGGGCAGCAGAAAGTATGTGTTTAATACTCGGCAGCCATCTTGAACTCCAACGTTAAATGATCTTTAAATTATCTTGATTTAAATGGTCTTTAAATGATCTTGCTTGTTTTACAATTACTATCTCAAGCCTTGGTGCAAATTTTTACCACTAGTCCAGATATCATTTGCACCCTCTGAGAAAAATGTAGCTGGCAGTTTACCAATTCATAAACCTCTCAGTGTGCCATTTATAGTAATACATATTT
This sequence comes from Protopterus annectens, assembly GCF_019279795.1. Classification (NCBI taxonomy): domain Eukaryota; kingdom Metazoa; phylum Chordata; order Ceratodontiformes; family Protopteridae; genus Protopterus; species Protopterus annectens. The sequence continues at coordinate 231,112,649 of NC_056733.1, forward strand.
TCAAAATGGTTTGCTGTCAAAATACTCAACTTTTTCTGTATTAGCTGCACCATTTCCTTAAACTGGCCAGCAGCAATCTTAGGAGGATCCATGACCAATAATGAATCTTAATGGATACTTCTCTGTTCCCTTTACAGCAAAATGTTTTCAAAAGCAAAGTACTCAGGCACTTGCTCTGAAAATCTGTATCTATTAGAATATAGCCATTATAATACCTATGCTTACAACAGTAAAAATACAATAACTTCTCAATATTACTACAAATTCAGTTATTATAGCAAACTAATTGTACCTTCAGAGAAATAACAAAAATCACAAGAGACAATTACATTTATATAGAATATGATTTCACTGGGTATGTGACAACTTGTTGAACAGTACTATACTGAAAGTCATAGTACTGTAGTCAAAAATCCTGAAATGTCAAAATGTTGATGAACTCAAAATGCTTACTAATAGTATACGTGTACCAATACACAGCCAGTCAACAAACAATAGCACTCCCCTGTTAATGAAACTAACTGCTAACATTGGTCTTGCATGTCTACACATATAGAGGAGTAGATATTTTGATTTTAGCATTTTGACATGTCAACATAGTATATTCTAAGCTTTTGGAATATAACATTTACATCCCAGGGAGCTAACACTGGCCTCTGAGATTATTTCAAATGATGTACCGCTTTAAAAATGGATTAATTAGGTAGTGGAACAACAAGGGCGATTCTCCCTTAGATATGCTACAATAGAGCAAAGTTATTCCTTAATTCAACCGTATGAAAGACCTTTCGCAAAAACTTTGTTAATGTCCTTAAATACACCATAAAGCAAGCCTCTACCATTTGGCTAAAAAATTCTCACTGCCACATCATCTAGCTTTCTAAAGGATTTTAGCTTTCATAGAAAGTCCCTCTTAAATGGGATCGGGCTGAGAGGATTCACGCTTCAAGCTTTATGGTACACACAAGTTAGGATGCATGAAGTACATCACGTGCCCCCCAATGCAATACCCAAAATCAGACATGACATGGATCTGCATCCTCAGTGTGGGGGGGGGGTGTCATTAAGCTGCCTGGCCTACCATGAAAACCCCTTTGTGACTACTGGGATGAGTGGCATCTGGTGTCCACTGACTGAGGGGATGGTAATGCTGTTGACAAAGACTCTTTAGATATCACTGCATTTTTTTCATGTGCAGACTGGCCAAGGGTACCATGAATACAGAGACTAATATATGGTCCAATGTTTCCAAAATGTCCACACTGTGGGTTCCCCTTCTCCCTCTGAGCCAGGCTTGAGAAAGGTCTTCAGTTGGGCTCTTTTATTAACTCAGGAGGAACGGACACTTCTAGTCTCAGAACGCTCCCGGCAAATCATCATAATCAGACTTGCTTTCTACATGTTGAAGAATAAGCTCATATTGGTCAGAATGGACATCATTAAGGTTAAAGATGTGCCCATCTTCTTTATCGAGGAGGAACAATATCCATTAATGTGGGTCCAAGGAATGTTTCCAAAATTCCTTCCTGACTGACTTTATGAATCATCACAATATACAACACAGCCAATCCTGGAGAAACAGCCATGATTGCTGCTGGCAACCAGTGCCAGCCTGAGCATCAACAACCTTCTCCTAAAACACTTACGAAGCCGCAGCAGCAGCCAAGCTGAAAATCCCACCTGAAACCTCCTGAAGGAGTCTTGACAGGTGGGGACCATGCTTTACATTGACACACAAGTCAGATCTTCACTGAGATTTGCACTAGCAGACCTCTGTGGAGCTGATGAAGTCTTGAAAGAGGACCTTCAGTAGCCACTCTTCTTGTTTTCTTCTCTGTTGCAAGTTTGAGGTAGAGGACTCATCTAGAAGACATTTGGTTTGTGTGAAGGACTACATTTTCTAAGTATGCCCTTAGAGTCTAGAATGTCGTAACAAGTCTTCTTTCTGAAAGCTGCAAAGCATTGAGACTTAATGCTTTTCCCCAAGGCAAAAAGGGCACTGTGCATGGAAATCCTTCAGTGGATTCTGCCTTTCACATGCGCCCTTGTGTTAATGTTTTTCCAGGAATGGCACATACCTCTGAAATGTTGGAAAAGTAAATTGTCAAAATATAACTTTACAGTCCAACAAATATACCAGCTGCAAGAGAAACAGTAAAAGCTCAATGAACGAAGAGTTACACTGAGTACATACTATTTAGTTACTTAGAAGGCACCCAATCAAACAATATATGAAGGACTAACTTTCTCTTCATGGTACAAACTGAATGATGGAGCAAGTGATTCATTACATATAGCAACCAAGAACCAGTTGTGCTCACAGGGGATGTCAGAGAAAGCTCCTGAATTCAGAGTAGAAGGTTAACAACCATGTTCATCAAAACACATGGACAAGGATTACTACTGCAGTGGTGATCCCTCAACAAATCTATGGCATGTCAAAGTCTATTTTTTTTTTGGTGATATTTTACATTTTTAGAGGAAACAAACAGTAAGCTTGTAAACACTGTGGTTACACCTTTTCTGATTCGCCAGTCTCTGGAATGGCTTGTGGAGATTTAATTTATTTCCTTGGGGGTGGGAGGTGGGGCAGTTCTTAATCTATCTTAATCTTCTGGCAACTGGCTCAGAGGACTAAGAAGCTGTTAAACTGTTTCTCATGGTGCACTGGTGCAAAGTTTGATTTCCTCTGCCTTCACTGCCTAACTTCCAGGCTGAGCCTCTAAAGGACAATGGAGATCACTGCTCTACCCAATAAAAAATACAGATAAAACAAACTTCAGTTTGCAAAACAAAATATGTTTCTGCCAAACTGTGGTATCTACTTAAGTCTTAACTTTTGAAAATACAAATGGCATCAGCAGATGAATATATCATTATTTTTTTCATTTTAAAATGTCTTCAGCTATATGTGCATAAAACATTCTTACCAGTGCCTTCAGTTACAAGCTCCAGATCTATCCCTTCAGGCTGATCCTCAAACTTCTCCAGCTCTGACAAAGTAGGTTTGACTCCTTCAGTAATCTGCAAGCATCATAATAAAGAATTATGCAACATAATTGAGAAAGACTTTGCAATGATATACTAATAAAGGAGAAAACTATTCAGAGACAGGGTCAGCTGATAAACACAAGCAATACTGTTTTAACAGCATCAGAAACAGACAATTTTCAAAAGCTTAATCTGACATATGTGAGTGAAGGTCAGCTGGCAGTGGTTTGGTCATCACACTTAATGCAAGTTTGCTATTTTGCAGTTGAAAGAGAGCCAGAGAGAGAGACAGAGAGAGAGAGAGACAGAGAGAGAGAGAGAGAGAGAGAGAGAGAGAGAGACAGAGAGAGACAGAGAGAGAGAGAGAGAGACAGAGAGTCAGAGAGAGACAGAGAGAGAGAGAGAGAGAGAGAGAGAGAGAGAGACAGAGAGAGAGAGAGACAGAGAGAGAGAGACAGAGAGAGAGAGAGAGAGAGAGAGAGAGAGAGAGAGAGAGAGAGAGAGAGAGAGAGAGAGAGAGAGAGAGAGAGAGAGAGACACGCACACCCTACTCCAAGAAAACCCATGTTTCTGTCTGTAAGGAACAAGATTTATTAGATATGTGCCACAGGCAAAAGTACCACCTGTGTAATCCTAGCAGTACATGATACCGTTCTTCTCTGACCACCATGGGCAGCAGAAGACAAACTAGAACAAATATGCATCTGTTCACAGTACACCCATCTTAATTTATACAGCCTAACTTGACAGTTGACAACAAGAGTAGAGCCATGCTAACCACTGCTTCCATTGCTTTAATGGTTCTAAAGGACTGAAAGGGGTTTGTATTTTCCTTTTTAAGCTAAATGAATGGCTGGTTATATTTACTAGAAGCAGCTTTCAATATAAATAAGAAAACTATTCATAATGTAACAAGAATACGGTGACTATATGACCCTCCCTCTGTGGATCAAAGATGTTCTTCATCCACTCTTTGCCTCTACTTATTTTTTCTCTCTCAATAGCACTCACACCTGGTGAAGTGCACTTTATGCTGCTGCATACCATGTACAATGCAACATAACAGAACACATCTAGTTTTTAAAATCACCAATTTATCATCTTCTGAGCATGAATTTCCTTGTAAATCAAGAAAACTACACCATAACAAACATTTATCTCGCTGACTTAGAGGGAATTTTAACAGCATTCTGTGTATGGGAGGGTAACAACATATATTTACGGCTATGATCTTACCATAACCATTAATGCAGAAGACCTTTCTCAGTTGCGCCTTTGCCTGATACATAAATCAAAACCTGGCACTCACTCTACACAATACCACATATGGGTATGCACACGAATCCTTATCACTGTATGTAATGATGTAGTAGGTTTGATGCACACACACTTGCATGTCTGTTAGTAAAATCATCAAGTAAAACAAGAACATGGCTACCAAATTAGATTTAAGAATCAAAAAAACATAAATGCCAGACATATATGAGAGGGTCCCAACAGTGTGTCTAGGGTATGAAGCTCCCAATATCTTCTCTCCTCTGGTTTCTGACAACACAAAAGTTTCAACTAAATGGGTAAGGGACATGCCTTAAAATACACGTGGAAGTAATACAGGTTCATTCTGATAGACACAGTATCAGTGGGAAAGGCTAGATATGGCTCCTTCAAAATCAATGTCTGAAATTCAGAAATCACATGGAGAAGCGACAGCCACAAAGAACAGACTTCCAAGACATGGTCTTCAAAGCTGAAGAACAGGCAGGCCAACCTGTAAATCATGAAGTTCAAATGCCAACAAAGGGGGGATTAGTCAGAGAAAGAGGATGATGCAGCAGTATTTTTTGTAACTGCATGACCACCTGGTTACTGGGTTCACAAGAGTGTCGCCCTATAAGCTCATGATGTGAAAACACAGCTGGCAAATGTACTTTTACTATGAAGAACTAAGGTCCAAAAAAAGTCCAAGACAATCTACAAACTGACATATTAAGATAGCAGTGAACACCATATTGCCAAACTAAAAAACTTTTCCATATGGCAGCATAAAACGCCAAAATGAAATCCTGCAATACAATTACTTCAGGAACCTCTGTTAGAATAAATGAACGGATAAGGATTATACAAGGAGCCAAGTCCTGACACAGCCAGTTGGTGTCCCAAACAAGTGGAATCTTTTTAATGAAACAAGTAAATTTCCTATGTAAAAAGGAATCTAGGAACCTGAAATCATATCTTTCTCAGTAATAAAAGGGTGAGGGGTCATTTGTACGTTTGAAAAAACTTTTGGTCTTTCTCAGCAGTCTCATTGGAGAAACAGGCAGCACACTTCTTTTGTGGTGGAAGACCAGAGGAATGTGGTTTCTAGTCCCAATCCAGGTGACTGGATTGCTGATGCCACAGTGTAGCATTACAGGGGTGTTGCAGTCCTGAGTGAAGTCATTCTTTTGATGAGATGTTAAACCCATGTCCCATCTGCTTAAGTTGAAGGTAGCTCAGATGGATGTAAAAGATCCCATGGCACCTATCGAAAAGAGTAGGAGAAATTCCTCAATGCCCTGGCCAGACTTCTCTTAGTAGTACAAATACCACTTCAGATCTTACCTAAGTAGAGGCCATTAACCTAGTGTGACTAACCCAGTCAACAATGGATAAACAATTATTTGCTGAATTTTGCAATTAACTGTGACATCAGTGGGAAGAAATGTGGTCATGTTTGAGGAACAGGAAAGAATAGTTGTGTGTAATCTTACCATAACCATAGATGTCCTCATTTTCTTTATGTTGCAGTATTCATAACATGTGGGAGTCTGCCACAGGCTGTCCCAAACATCCGGCCAGGATACAAAGGTCTAAAACTACTGTCAGGTACATGCGACATCACACACAAGTCCCCGTCCAAAGTCAGCCATAAAGTGACGTTGGGAATAAAGCAGATGTTGTCATGTACCATCCTCAGAAATGAATGCCCCAGGAAGAACACCAGCCTGAGATAAACACATCCAGAAATCAAGCAAGCATCAGGGGAAGGAAGGAGGGATAGAATACTGCAACATATAGACGAGTACGACATCTATGGTTGTATTACGATTTACACAACTATTCTACGTCCTTCCATTGATATGTTGCAGTATTCATAACATGAGGGAGAATACCAAAGCTCATGCAGAGGAAAGAGTGGGAGGAGGGGCTGTAGCACTCTCTACAATCCCCTAAAGGATAGCCCTGGCAAAACTAGATCTAGAAATACCATCTAAGTTGTAATGTTTTGTGAAAGTATGGAAAGAAGACCACGTAGCTGCTTCCAGGACAGAGAACGTATCTAGACCATTGAAAAAAAGCATCTGAAGATGACACAGCTCTAGTAGAATATGCTTTAACTGGAGATGCAAGGGTTTTTCCATAAAACACATAAAAAGAAACAGCCTTAGAGATCCAAATGGAGACTGCCTGCTTCAAAACAGGCTTGCCCAGAGCCCTGGGATGATAACAAATGAAAAGACAAATCAGATTTTCTGATAGAATTGGTTTTATCCAAGTAAAATCTGAATTGTCCATGCACATCCAAGGTGTGTAAAATCCTCTTGCTAGAAGATTGTGAAGACGGAAAGAAAGCAGGCAAATTAATTGCTTAAGCAACAACTTCTCCACCTTAGGCATAAAGGGGGGATTAGTACATAGGGAAACTCTATCCTTATGGAAAACAGTAAAGGGAGAGGAAGCCATAAAGGTCTGAAGTTCTGAAACCTTTTTGACTGAAGTGATCGCCAAAAGAAGCACGGTCTTCCAAGTGCAATGTTGGAGAGTACAGGAAACTGCTGGCTCATGGGGAGGCAACGTAAGTTTTTGTAAGACAAAATCTAGATCCCAGGGAGGAGGAACTGGTTTCCTTGGTGATCTGATATGAAGGATGCCTTTTAAGAAAAGCTTGACTTCCAGCCTGGAAGCCAAAGGAGGGAGGGGCCACAGGCAGACGAGCAGAAATGGCTGAAAGATGAGCTTTTACTGACGAGTATTATTATCCAGTCTTCAATAATTCACAGAGATAAGATAAAACCACAGGAATATCTGCAGACAATGGTTGTAGGTTTTGAGAAGGACAACAGATGGAAAAAAACTCATCCATTTGGATAAGTAGGATTTCCTAGTATTGGGTTTTCTGGCATTCAACAGAATTTGCAGCACATCCTCAGAAAATTGCTGTCTGAAAGGAATCAAAACCTATCACCCACAGTGTCTGATGAAGGATTGACATTTGTGGGTGTATCAGGGATATCTTGCCCTGTGTGAGGAGATCCACCCTGTAAAGTAACTTCTGATTATTGCCCTTTGCTAAATGAAGAAGAGGGGGTTACCAATGCGGTCTTGGCCAAAAGAGACTGACCAGCAAGACTTTTTGTTGGTCCTGTTGCATCTTCAACAGAACTTTCTCTAGAAAGTGGAAGGGGGAATGTAAAGAGAAACATCCCATTCCATGAGAAGGATAGGGCATCTACCTTCCATGCTTAGAGGATTGGGAACTCTGGCACAAAACTTTGGAAGTTGTCTGTTCATGGGAGAGGCAAAGAGATCTACTTGAGGTGTACCCCCCACTTGTGGATAATGTCCAAAAACACATCCCTGTGAAACATCCTTTTGTGGGACTGAGTAATGGACCTGCTCAAAATGTCTGCCACAACATTCTGAATGGAAGGAATGCAAACTGTTTGAAGTGTTAGCCGATACTGTGTTGCCAACTCCCAAGCCATGAGAAATAACTGACACAGGAGATACGACTTGCCCCCCCCCCCAGCTTGTTGACATACCAAAAAACTGTAGTGTTGTATGTGAACCATTTTAGGGGACCTGGAAGAAAAAAAGGTGAAAAGTGATAAAGGCCAAAATGAGAGCTCATCTCCTTTATGTTTATGTGCTCCTTCAGTTGGAAAGGAGCCCATATGTATTGAAATTTCTAAGAAGTGAAAGTTACCCCCCCCCGAATCCCATGTCTGAGGCATCTGTGAATAACTCCTGAAATGAAAGAGGAGGATGGAGAGGAAGCCCCGAATTCAAGGTAACCTGTTGAATCCACCATTTTTTTTCAAGCCGGGAAAGAGAGGAATAACAAGATCCAGTGGATGATCATGTTGCATCTAGACTGACCTGAGGTACCACTGGAAATTCCACATGTGAAGTTTGGCTAGAGGTACCATGAGAATAGTGGATGCCATGAAACTTAGCAGGTGGAAGAAAGTACAGTTTTGTACCTACCATAAATGTAGATGTCTGATAGGAATGCATCTGCAGTCCTTACAAATGGGTTGTCCTGTCAGGCAGCCCTTCGGTCGGCCGGATTCCAAAGTCTGGGTCTGGCCTCGGCTGGTGTCGCACTTCACCCGACGTCATAGCTGCAGTTCATCGGGTATAAAGGCATCAGCCGACGCCATTTTCCTCAGTGTTTCTTGCCCCAGATGCCAGGTGCCCTCTTGGAAGGCTAAATTTGGATAAATGCCAATGATTCCAAATAGTAGAGAGCAAACACAAAAAATAAGCATGTATGTACATATATACAAACAAATACACCATAATAGATTCCCCCAGCTAGCTATAAGATGGGCAAATACCCTAGGAGCACCACAGAGGGGAAGGCGGGTGGGTAATCCTGACTGCAGATGCATTCCTATCGGACATCTACATTTATGGTAGGTACAAAACTGTACTATGTCCTTCAAGGATGCATCTGCAGTCCTTACAAATGGGTAGAATACCATAGCCAAACTGGGGGAGGTGGACAAAAAGTTATGGTGTAGTTAGGATCCCTTGCAAAACAGCAGTGGCAAAACCTGCTCGGGATCTAGAGTATAAAGGTAAATTATAATGCTTGGCATGTATGCACGGAGCTCCAAGTAGCAGCCTCTAAAATGTCCTTGGTAGCCACTCCTCGTAAGAAGGCTGTGGTAGTGGCTGTAGCTCTTGTAGAGTGAGGCCTGATGTTCTCTGGAGTTTTCTTTCCATGGTAGGAGTAACAAAATCTAATGCAATTTCCTATCCACTTGGAGATTGTCTGTTTTGAAATTGCTTTTCCTTCCCTTCCTGTTGCATATGCTACCAGTAGCTGGTCAGTTTTTCTATTGCCCTTGGTCCTGTCCAGGTAGTAGCGTAATTGCCTATGTACATCCAAGGTATGCAGCAGTCTTTCTCCCCTGTTCTGTGGGTTGGGGAAGAATGTAGGTAGGTGGATAGCCTGATTTAAAGAAACTCTGGAGACCACCTTAGGCATAAAGGAAGGATTTGTTCTCATGGACACTATCTTGATGGAAGATCAGGAAGGGTTGTACTGCCATTAATGCCTGAAGTTCAGAGACCCTTCTTGCTGAAGTGATTGCCAGCAGGAAGGCAGTCTTCCATGATAAGTATTGTAAATCTGCTGTTGCTGCTGGTTCGAAAGGAGGAAGTGTCAATTTTTCTAGCACAAAGTTCAAGTCCCATGCTGGTAATGGTGGCTTCCTAGGAGGCTTTACATTTTTAATTCCTCTCAGAAACTGTCTGAGCAGAGGATGTGAGAAGACAGGAGGATCCAAGTCGTATTCTGCTGAAATAGCTGATGCATGAATCTTGATGGAGGAATAGGACAGGCCTGTGTGGAAGAGCTCTGCCAAGTATTCCAGGATGTTGGCTATGTTTACCAGTGACGATCTTCTCCTTTTGCAGTACTCCAAATGAGATATCTTTTCCATTTTGCTGAATAATTTTTTCTTGTTGAGGGTCTGCGAGCCTCAAGGATAATGTCTTTAACCCTTTGGGATAAATTAGGGTTAATTGGTCTTATGCAATGTTCCAGGCAGTCAGCTGCAGAGTTTTCAGGTTTGGATGCAGATTGTTGAAGTTGTTCTGTGTTAACAGCAAGGGAACCAGGGGTAGTGGCCATATTTGTTCCCGAGACATGCTCCTCAGTAATGGGTACCAATGTTGCCTTGGCCAGTCTGGAGCTATCAGAATGATCCTTGGATGGTCCTCTTTGATCTTCAATAGCACCCTGTGCATCAAAGGAAGCGGTGGGAATGCATATGCTGTCAGGTTTTTCCAACTGAAGGATAGGGAGTCCACCTTCCAAGCAAGTGGGTGGTACGTCCTTGTGCAGAATTTCTTTAGCTGGTGATTGCGTGGGGATGCAAATAAGTCTATTTCTGGAAGCGCCCATTTTCTTGTAATGGTTTTGAAGATGTCCGGATGCAGCATCCATTCGTGGGCATCCGTGGTAGTCCTGCTTAATATGTCTGCTAGAATGTTTTCTTTTCCTGGTACAAAAACTGCTTTTAACTGAATGTTGTAGCTCAGGGCCACATTCCAGAGGTCCAGTGCCATCCGGCAAAGAGGATACGAATGTGTGCCTCCCTGTTTGTTGATGTACCACATAACTGTGGTGTTGTCTGTCCTTATCATCAATAGACCTTGTTGGAGAAATAGTCTGAATGCCTGAATTGCCAGTTTTACTGCCAGCATTTCCTTTAGATTTATGTGTAGGTGCAGCTGGTCTTGAGTCCATAAGCCTTGTATGCACTTGTCCAGCATGTGTGCCCCCCAACCGAGGTCTGAGGCGTCCGTTGTGATGGTCTGGCTTGGTTGAGTACTGTGGAAGGGCAATCCTGTGTTTGATTGACAAGCCTGAGCCCACCATAGGAATTCTTGCTTCAGGCATGGAATAATTGGAATCTGAGTTTCTAAGCTGTGCTTGTGTTGAGACCATAAATTCCTTAGGTACCACTGTAGTTTTCTCATATGCAGTCTGGCATGAGGAACCAATATTATGCAGGATGCCATGAAGCCCAAGGCTTGCAGTACTTTTCTTGTTGTCAGATGGTTCTGCTTTGTTAATGCCAAGAAGTAGAGAGGTAGCTGCTGCTGTTTTTCTACTGTTAGGAATGCCATTTGCTTTGATGTGTCCAACTCTGCACCCAAAAAGGTTATTCTCTGGGATGGTATCAGTCTTGACTTTTTTATATTGACTGTGTATCCCAGGGCTTGTAGCAAGTAAATGACCCTCTGTAAGTCTTCTGCTAGCTTGTTTTTGTTGTCCGCTTGTATCAGGCAGTCGTCCAGGTAGGGGTAGATTTGGATTCCCTGAAGCCTGCAATGAGCAATTACTGATGCCAGGCATTTCATGAATACTCTGGGCGCAGTAGATAAGCCAAAGGGCAATGCTGAGAATTGATAATGCTCTGATCCTGCAAGAAATCTGAGGTATCTTCTGCAATTTTGTCGTATGGGGACGTGCAGGTATGCCTCCTTGAGATCTAGAGTTACCAGCCAAGACTCCTTGCCCAGCATGGGAAGAAGCTGCTGTAGTGTCAGCATTTTGAATTTTGGAACAATGAGGAATGTGTTTAAAGCGGACAGGTCGAGAATAGGTCTCCATTTGCTCTCTTTTCTTGGTACCAAGAAGAGTCTGGAGTAAAATCCTTTTCCTTGCTCCATAGATGGTACCTTTTCCACAGCTCTCATCTTTAATAATTGGGATATTTGTTTTAGAGCTTCTGCCTTTTGATTTGGAGGTAGGTTTGGCATTCCTCTCTTCCCTGGTAGAGTATGGAAGTGAAACCTGTAGCCTTGGTCTATTGTCTGTAAAATCCACTTGTCTCTTGTGATGTAATGCCAGTTTATTGAAAATAAGGCTAGCTTCCCGCCTAAAGGTGCTTCTAGTTGCTCCCTGGTAGGCGGTGCCAGAGCCAAGTCACTGTGATTGTCCTGTAGTTGTGGTGGTGGCTGTGTCCGTGGCTGTACCTCGCTGGTTGTTACTCTGCCACTGGCGTCCCCTGTAGGCACCCCTGGATTGGCTTCTGCCTCTTGAATGCCTATTCCTGCCCCTCTGAGCTCTGGATGAGTCTGGAAAGGACCAATTCTTGGAGGGCCAATTCCTGCTAAACCTTGGCGGTTGGACCTGTAAGAAATCTTTTACTGTTTGGACAGATTTTGCCTTCTCTTCCATCTTCTTCAGCACCTGTTGTGCAGGAGAGCCAAACAAATTGATCTTATCCATAGGAGCATCTAATAGTTTGGACTTGACATGGTCTGGTAAGGCCTGCTCTTTTAACCATGCATGCCTTCTGATAACTGTGCCAGTCATGGCTGATCTAAAGGAAGCCTCCAGTGCATCATAGCCGCATTTTAAGGAATGGTTACTGACTTGCTGAATGTTATGTACCATTTCCTGAACGGATTTTTTGTCTAATGATTCATCAGAGGAAAGTTTGTGCGTTAACTGGTCTACCATAAATTCTTGATACTGGATCATGTGAAATTGACAGTTCAAGGCCCTAGCAGAAAGAGTAGCAGAAGTGTAAACTTTTTTACCCCATCTCTCTAAGGATCTGTATTCCCTTTCTGAGGGAGGGGTTCTTAGCAGAAGTAGCTGCTACAGCCTTGGGTCCTGGGAGATAGTCTCGGATCTGCAAAAGGAGCCTTATACAAATGGTAATGTGTGTCCGGGACCCTGTAGTATCTATCAGGCTTAGCAGGGGCCGGAGGTAGAGAATCAGGAGCAGTACAAGCATCATTAAATGCATCATCTACAACAGAAAGAACTGGAGGAATGGCTAAAGGCCTATGTTGTGGTAAATGCAGAAAGGTTCTAAGCCTTTTTCTGGAGTCTGAAAAATCCTGGCCATGCCACTGAAATTGTTCCCTCATAGCATGCAAGGTTTCCCCAAAGGAAAATTCCTCAGGCGGAGAGGTAGAAGGGATGGACTCTTCAGCATCAGAGTCTTCATAAGGGGAGAAAGGAGCCTCTGGAGGGTTGGAATCATCTGAATCATCAGAGGAATCATCTGTAGAAAGAGGCTGAGGAGGCTCTGCTCTAGGCCTCTTCTCTGGAGGTGGCTGAGAGGCCCTGTCTGGTTGAGGTTGGGATCCCCGGATTAAAGAAATGAGATCCTCTGCTAAACTAAGCATTTGAGAACTAGAGCTGGGCCTGTGAGTGGGGGTCTTAGCAGGCACAGTCTTAGTAGCTTTAGCTGCTTTAGCCCTGGCAAAGGCCTTAATGGACATGGCTGCAGGAGGCCTAGCAGCTCCACGTGCAGGGGTTGAAATATCCAAGGGAATAGTGTCATTTAATTCCTGTGAAACTGCAACAACAGGTGGGATTTCGGAAGCCGATTCCACCAGGCTGGAAGAGGCCTCGGTAGAAGGTAAGTTTTCAGCTGAAGGAAGAACCGCTTGCTCGGTTTCAGCCGAAACCGAGACACTCGCGGTTGGCTTAACCGCGGTTTCGGCCGAAGCCGCGGACCGCGAGTGTCGGTCCTTTTCCTTGCGCTTTTTAGACATTTGCGTAGTCGGAGGATCCGACGGCATAATATAACCAAAATCGGAGCCGAAAAACTCCTCAGCAAATTCAGACCGACGTCTAAGCGTCCGCCGGTTAAAAGAAGCACAGGCTAGACAAGCTGCTACGTCGTGGTCTGGGCCTAAACAGGGTAAGCAGTAAGAGTGGAAATCTTTATGAGGTATTTGTTTCCCACAAGTTAAACAGTTATTCACTTTTTCTGACATTGGCTGAGGCAAGAAAGAGTCCCCAACGGGGTACTTAGCTTTTTAGAAGTCTTCGTAGTCATATTCGGTAGTAGTAATCTCTGGTTCTGACCGACCGGCACTTGCGAACAGCTTCTGCTTCGGGCGCCACGCAGCAAGAAAGACGGAGGAAAATGGCGTCGGCTGATGCCTTTATACCCGAAGAACTGCAGCTATGACGTCGGGTGAAGTGCGACACCAGCCGAGGCCAGACCCAGACTTTGGAATCCGGCCGACCGAAGGGCTGCCTGACGACAGGACAACCCATTTGTAAGGACTGCAGATGCATCCTTGAAGGACATCTCCCTGGCTATCAGAGACTGAAGTGGAATGATGGTCTGAAAGAAAGTGGTTAGAAAGAGGACTTCCTGAGGAGGCAAGGAAGCCAACATTTTGTCTGTCTGTATTCTGCATCCTAGGAAGACAATCCCGAGAAGGAGTAAGAAAATATTTTTAGAAGTTTAGAGTGAAGCCTAGTCTTTCCAGAAGACAAATTGAAATGAAGTTTCTCTAACAGAATGTCTGGTAAAGGCGCCTAGAGAAGGTCATCCAGGTATGGAAAGATTTGAATACCTCGAGTCTGCAGAAAGGCAATTATACTGGCTAAGCATTTGTAAAAACCCTTGGTGCCATAGACAGACCAAAGGGCAACGCAGAAAATTGCACTAGGAAAATGCAGAAATTTCCTGTAAATTGGGTAAATAGGGACGTGAAGGAAAGTATCCTTGATGTCTAGAGACACCATAAAGGCCTGATGGAGAATAAGAGGAAGCAGGGTGTTTAAGGAAAGCATAGGAAAGGTTGGAACCTTCGGAAACATGTTTAGATGCAACAGATCTAGAATGGGTCTCGAAGGACCATCTTTTCTAGGCACCAGGAACATTCTTGAGTAGAATCCTTTTCCTCTTTGGGAAGGAGGTACTTCTTGAATGGCTCCTCGAGTAATCAAAGTTTGAATCACCTGTGGAAAAAATTCCAGCTAGTATTTTGGAGGTTGAGGAATGCCCCTGCAGGAAGGAAGAGTTTTCCATACAATGAATACTCTGTGTACAACAGAAAGAACCCAGAAGTTTTGGGTGATCAGTTTCCAAACAGGAGACAGGGAAAGACACAGGGATAGAGGGATCTGGCTGCAAAGACATTGGTAGTCACAGACTACCTGACTTTCTTGGAAAAGGTTGCTTCTAAACAGTAGTAGTAGTAGTCGTCTTGGTGTTGTAAGATTTTCTGTTACTTCTTTTACTCTTGAATGAAGAAGGTCTGGATTGCTTCCTAACAAAGGGAGTTTTAGAAGGGTAGTTCCTTTGAAATTTTGGGATTGGGGACACAAAAATATGTTTAAGATCCTGGAGCTCTTTACTCTTTTCTTGCAAGGACTTAAGTTCTATAGTTGTAGATCCAAACAAGGCCTTCAAATATAATGGAGCGTCCATTATTTTAGCTTTGATACCCTCTGCAACTGGCTGGAGTCTCAGCCAAGAGTATCTCCTCAAGACAGAGCCTGATGCAGCTGCTCTACCAGATGCTTTAACTGCATGGGCAGCCACGATGGTGCAGCAGGTAGCGTTGTCACCTCACAGCAAGAGGTTCTCTGGTCTGATCCTCGGCTGGGGTGCCTTCTGTGTGGAGTCTGCGTGTCCTCCCTGTGGTCAAGTGGGTTTCCTCAGGGTGCTCCGGTTTCCTCCCACATCCCAAAGACATGCTGTAGGTGGATTGGACTCTCTAAATTGACCCTAGGCGTGAGTGTATGTGTGTGAGTGAGTGAGTGTGCCTTCCAAAGGTTGGCAACTCGACACCATAAAACCCCACTGCCAATTATGAGCGGACAGATGATCTGCTGTGGTGACCCCTAACCTGGAAAAGCCGAAAGAAGAAGCGGTTGCATTTAATGGAATGATGTGTCACTTGAGAGGAGGAACCCAAAATGGAAGACAGCTGTGACTTAATATCTGACTCTGGAAGCTCAGAAATGAGCTGAATGGCTTGAGAAAGGAGGGTTAATGTACATTTGGTCATATGTGTTTGGTAGTTTATAGCCCTAAAGGCAAGAGTGGCTAAAGTATACACTTTTCTCCCCAAACCTTTCCATAACTTTACTCTCCTTATCTGAGGAGAGAAGGGAAGCTGAAGGCAAAAGCTATGAGGGCTTATCAGCAGCCACTGAGACTGTAGCTGGATCTGCAGAAGGGTACTTAAATAAAAACTTGTTATCTTCTGGCACTTTATAAAGCCTATCTGGCCTTTTAGGGCCAGGAGGTTGTGAGTCTGGACACTTAGAAGCAGAGGAGAAAACATCTGAAAAAGCTGGTAACACTGGAGGTGCTGCAGATGTAGAAGGGGAATCCATGTGTAGCAAGTCATATCATCTTTTTTGCACCTCAGAAACCAGAGTGCCATTCCACTTGAAAAATTCTATCATCTTCACAATGGTCTCACCAAATGTAATTTCATCCCTGGGAGATTCTGTACCATTTGTGAATTGCAGAATTCCGCAATTCTGCAAGGACCTTCAGTGTCTATGAGCTTGGGTTACCCCTGATACGTCCATCGCAAACATCTGCATTTCCCCCGAAGATGTGCTACCAGGATCCTTTGTGGCCTCTACTACGATACCCACAGAAGAATCACTGCCTTCCTCAGAACAGGTCCCTAGGCAGGCCAACATCGGCCTCGGAAGAGATGTCCAGAACTGGTGGAGCAGCAGAGACCTCAGTCCTAGATTTTTTTTTTTTTTTTAAAGCAGGCTCCCTTGAATGGCCTGGCATACCTTCTATGGCATCACAAGCTAAATGCTTAAGGTGTTGGTTCTCAAACTATAAAGTAACAGAAGTGAGATGGCTGTGAAGGGTCTTTGGAATAAAGTCTTTGCAAATAGCACAGGAGGTATGGTTGTGGCTAGGGCCTAAACAAAAAAGGTAGATGTCATAGGAACCCTTATATGGAATTTGCCTTCCACACTGACACTTGCCCTTCCTAAATGACATTTAACCTCAGCAAACAGTAGCACAAATGGTAAAGAAACCCCCCAACTGGGCACTTATTTGACTTGCAATCAGCAACTTTGCTGTCGAGCAAAAGACCAAAGATGGTACTCAGACTGGAGGTAGAAAAGTTCTGAGGATGGTACATGCCAACATCTGCTTTATTCCTGACATCAGTTTATGGCTGACATTAGACGGGGATCTATGTGCGAAGTTGCACATACCTGACAGTACCTTTAGACTTTTGTATATTGGCCAGATGTTTGGGACAGCCTGCGGCAGACTCACACATTATGAATACTGCACCATATGAATAGAAGAACATCTGCAGAATGCATCCAATGCAAACTCCCATCTACCCTGCCACCCACAGCATAAAACATAGGAGACTGCATACCACTGTGGCAAATGAGGAAGTCTCTGTAGGGCACTAGTTCTGGATGATCTGGACTAGATATGTCCCATGAATCTGCAGCTGGAGAAGCAATTCAAGGAATCTGCTAGCCTGTTCATGTCATGTACATCATCAAACTCAGCATCTAGGTTGAATTACTCCATGTATACCAAAGTAATCAACTCCTGTAATCAGTTCGCACCCCACCCTCCTGCAGTCACCAGGGCTATTAACCTAAG
Organism: Protopterus annectens; assembly: GCF_019279795.1. NCBI lineage: Eukaryota > Metazoa > Chordata > Ceratodontiformes > Protopteridae > Protopterus > Protopterus annectens. Next base: position 231,129,793 of record NC_056733.1, read on the forward strand.
TCATTAAGCTCAAAGTCTGTACTTACTGGTGGCAGTTGTTCTGGCCAAAGGTGACTCCACAGTTCAGACACACAGACAACCCACACCAGGCTCGACTAACAGAATGATGGCAAGCTGTCATTATGGAGCCAGGATTTCTGATGTATCAAGAACACTTAAGTCCTTCCATTCCTGTAAATCAAAACATGAACTGGTGGTAGCACATCTAAAGGTGGATGATCTTAGGTTCACTACCAGAAAGTCTTTCAGAAGGTACTGGAGTTTGCTACGTATGTATCCAACATAGTCAGACTGCTTAAAGTCACTACATTTCAAGATGAGACAGAATGGATTCCTACTTTGCTATAAGGAAAAGCTGCGAGTAAAAGCCCTGGTTTCATTCCAAGAGAAGGATGGCCTCTATGGTCCATTTCAGGATTACACTCTGGAGCTGCTGAAATATCACTACAGAACTAGTTGGGCAACATGAACAGGACCCTTTGTGAGTGAGAATGTAACACCTCTAAAAAGCAGGCGAACATAACCAGGGCCAGATTCCAGTTGGGCTTGCTGATGGTTTTTCACAATAAAGCAAAGCTAGCGAGTGAAACACAACACTCACCCCCCCCCCCCCTGCAAGCCATAAACTGGAGTCTTGAATGTGATGAAGTAATGGCTGAGACTGCAGTCTCAACTTCTTGACGGCAGCATGGAAACAAGACTATAAACCATTTATAGGTACATGGAGATGGAGCCCAAAATGTACTTTAGGAACTGGGATAGTTAACTGAACCTGCATCTCCTGAACAGTTGGTTTTTGGAGGGGGGGTGAAACTAGGGATAGCACAGCACTTTCTGCATTCTTAACAGCTCACTAACCTGGAATGAGGGACAGTATTCCAAGCAAAGGTTGCAGCTCCTGTGGAGAATTATCACTCCTGCCCTGGTGAAAAACACTTGGGTCATGAATTAACATGTTAGTCTGTAGCTTGTCCACCCTGGCATCACTGTACAGCAACAATGAAACAGTACAAAGGGGTTAGTCCACATAAAATTATTTTAGCTAGCAGATGTAGGAGAATCTCCGTCTCTGGATGCCTTCCTTGTGGGAGGAATAAAAATACCTTGAAGTTTCAAGTAGTTTATTCAGTTAAGTAGGTAGATGGATGACTGTTCTACAAGATCCTATCATACGTGAACGCTCATCCATCCACCTACTTAACTGAATAAACTTCTTGAAACTTCAACAAGGCATCTTTACTCCTTCCACTGGGAGAGCATGAGGGACAGCGAGTCTCCAAGATCTGCTAACTAAAGTGATTTTATCTGGACTAATCTCTTGTAATGTTTCTCGTTACTCCTGTCACATGTGGGATACCAAACCTGACTTGAGCTTTCTGGATTTTCAATGTTTTCTGCATACAAATGGACAAGGGAAGGTTACAAAAAAAAAAAACACTCAGGGATAACTCCTCACTTTAATGTACTTCTGCCCTAGCTAGCAACATGGTTTTAGCCAACTAGGGGAGTAATGAATGGGTCAAGGAGTGAGGAGGATCTAAAAAGACTGCAGCACTTCACTGCCCTCCAAGCTTTGCAGGAAGGATTCTTCTTAGTGTGTGTGTGTGTGTGTGTGTGTGTGTGTGTGTGTGTGTGTGCGTGTGCGTGTGCGTGTGTGTGTGCGTGTGTGTGTGTGAGCATGCTGGCTGGAACTACAATGTCTTCACAATGCCAATCTTAAGTCTGATGATGACTAGGCAAAGGAAATCCCTCCCTTGCACTGTGCATCCAGAATGGACAGACAACTTAGTAAAGGGCAACCTCACCCTACTAACCTGGGCAGAGAAATACCCAAACCTACAGCCCCTCAAGTGACAGCATTAGCACAGTCAGTGTCAATGCAGGCTACACGAAAGTCCACTGCAGAAGCTACAGACAGTATCTTGATTGCATTCTTTTTGCCTTCAGACTCTCAGAAAAAAATCTTTCAATACCTGATCCCCAGGGAGGGATAGAAAATACAGAGACAAGACCAATGACTGGGATCTTAGTTCCCAAACTGTTACCAACCATGTCCAAATTCTGGCGTAATGTAACAAAATAATTGAGTTTCTGGTCCCTGTGTTGCATCAAAATCATCATGCAGATGTCAGTATTAAGGTGTCTGGTCAGGGTCTTGACTCTTCTTATCCGAGTGAGTAGGAAGTGTGAGAAGATGACTCCGGTGTGTCAGGTGTCAAATGTCGATCCTTTATGGCTGGCTCCATGGTGGGTGGGAGTCCAAGGGTCATCTTCGTTTCCACATGCTCACTGAAGCATTTTTAGGTTAAAGGAAAAGGGAAATTAAAAGCAAGTCGCATGCACTTTCATGAATTCTAAGGAATTCCTGAAAGAGAGCACTTTTGGAGTCTAGCTGTAGAAGGAAGGACTTATTTTCCTTCTTCACTCCAGAGGTATTGGTCTCCAGGTCTTAAACTACATTGAGATCTGGCTGGGACATATCAGCTCCAAGGGGAGAAAGTTCATGCAAACTTAGCCTAAATTGGGGCAAGTGTGCAATGAGCACTTGCTGGATGGCAGATAACAGAGAAGGAGTGGTCATGTGCATATCTGCCAAAAGCTATACAGGGATATGAGAGGCCTGCAAAAAATCCAGTGCTAACACAATAGACGCATGTTCCCAAGATATTGTGTTCCCACACCTTTTGCTACTTCCACATATCTGCCTGAATTGTAGAATGTGAACCAATGTCTGATGCAGTTTGAGCTACTGGATCCCCGTGGTCTAAAATAAACCATTGAAAGTTCCCTAGGTCTCAGGTACCAATGAACACTGTCAGGATGTCTCAACAGGACACTAAAAGGGATCAGACCCCACTACAATTACACTCTGCCAATTATCCAAGAGAAGAGCAACAAGTACATAAAGTAAAGCCAGTTGTACTAGTTTAGACACCCTGGCAGTATCTAGAGACAATGGCAGAGTCTGCAACTGGATTTTTGTGTAAGAAGTGTTAACCTTGTATCCTGTAGAAGCAGCACGTCATTTTGAGGGTGGGCTGCTGGGAAGCGAAGCTGCCAATAAGACATCTTCAGATGCCTCAAAAACGGAAAACTGCTTTGAGCTGTAGTTCCTCCATACCCAATTGGTCAAGATACCTTTTCTTAGCATCCACTTTCCAAAACTTTTGGCTGAAATGTTTGCTTATTAAGTTGAGAGTTTTTCCAAATGAGATATCTTTATGGGGTTGACAAAACAGTTTACTTATCACTTCAGCTATACCCCAGCAGAAAGGTAATTGAGAGATGCAAGCTAGATACTCCTTGCCCTACGAGGATTAGCCTGACTCTTTGGAAGGATAAGTAACCTTTTTTTCTAAACTGACAGCCTGAAGTGGAATGCTGAGAGGGGCCTTGCTGTGAGCTTCGCCAAATCAAAAATAATGTCTTCATAAATCACTTAAAATGTTGCAAGTCTACGCCTGGTAGTAGTGACTTGGCTGGATAGCTAACAAAACAGATGGTGGATGATTATGAATAAGTGCTTCAGGCAATGAAGATCTGAGCAGTTCCACTTTGAGGGTCTTTCTGAACTACCTGATGCAATTGGTATGTCTGCCCTGGTTTAATTTCCGAAGCTTCTAAAGGCAGGCATGCTCAAGTCCTTTCTGCCTGACCAAGACATTTTGCAATCAGTAGCAAGGCCAATCACTGCTATGCAAAATAACAGACTTCATATGTAAAATCTTTACATGGAATCTGATACATGCATTTGCAAAGTCTCCTCAAGCCTGCAAGAATCATGTCCTGGGAAACTAACATGGTTTTCCTGAAAAATTCACCAGCAAAAGTAAGGATCATTGCAAGCAGAAAGTACAGTTGTGTACACTTACCATAAATGCATATGTTAGTGTGCATCCATTGTTGCAGTCCTGACTTGTGGGATTTCCTGCCATATAAGCCCTTGGCCAGCCAACTACCAGAGTAAAAATCTCCTTCCTCCTTAGGGTGGCTGACGTCCTATCCAACGGCAGTATGCCTGTGTATATAGGGAGACAGCTGACCCCATATCATCATTTTTTTCTTGACACCTAGAATGTACGAGCCTCCAAGATGAACAAAAAAGCTAGGGTCTAAGACAGAAACTAGGCTAGGTATGAAGAACACTCAAGGGGCCCACTGGCTTTGGAAGAAGACAGAAGCAGACTATTACTGTAGGCAAAGGGGGGAGGAGGAAGGGAAAGAAGACTGCAACAGTGAAAACACACAAACATCTGCATTTATGGTAAGTGTACACAACTGCACTATGTTCTTCGTGTTTCACTGATGCAGTCCTGACTTGTGGGATGATTCCCAAAGCTGAGATAAGGGTGGAAGGAAGATTAGGGAGACAAGAGGATGCCCTGCAGGATGGCAGTGGTAAATCCTGCTCTAGACCTGGAAAAGGCTGGACAGATGACCAAGTAGCAGCTACCAAAATGCTTTGGTAGGAACCCCTTTCAAGAGAGGTAGCAGGTGCCCTAGCAGAGGTAGTCCGGACAACTTCAGGTGTTTTTTTACCATGATAACTGTAACAAAAGGAAATTCAGTGAGAGATCCACTTGGAAAATGTCTGTTTGGAAACTGGTTTCCCTTTAGTCAGTCGCAAAGGACACACAGAGTTGGGTCTGATTTTCTGAAAGATTTAGTTCCGTCAAGACAGTAGCGGAGCTGTCTATGCACATCCACTGAATGAAGGATTTGCCCCCCCGCCCCCAGTTCTCAGGATTGAAGAATAAGGTGGGCAAGGTGTATGGCTTGATTCAAGGATGTGCCAGTGACCACCTTGGTCACAAATGATGTGTTAGCCATGAGGGATACTCTGCCTGGGTGAAATATAAGAAATGGTTCAACTGCCATGACAGCCTGCAGCACAGAGACCCTCCTAGATGAGGTCACAGTCAGTAAAAGGGCAGTCTTCCAAGTTAAAAATTTTAAGTCAGCAGAAGTTGCTGGTTAAAGGGGGGGGGGGTAGGATCTTTTTATTTCCAGAACAAAACTGAGGTCCCATGGAGGTGTGTGCTGCCTCCTGGGAGGTCTGATGTGGATCACTCCCCAAAGGAACTGTTTCAGCAAGGGGGTGTGAATATAGGAGGAAGAGAAGGGATGTGGGCTGAAATAGTAGAGGTGTGTATTTTGAAGGAAGAAATAGATAGGCCTCAGTCAACCAGTGTAGCCAAGTAATCTAAAATGGCAGAGATCTTGGGTGAATTAGGACTGAGGCCTTGCTGCTGGCACCAGATGGAGAACCGTTTCCACTTGGCTGAGAAGGATTTCATAGTACTAGGCCTTCTGGTCTATTTGAGAATGTTTTGAACTTGTTTGCTTAGGGCATGCTCGGTGGTGGATGCTGGGGGAATATCCAGGCTGAGAGTCTGCAGAATGGGATGTACAATCCTCCCCTTGTCCTGAGTCAGAAGGTCCACTCTCCGAGGTAACTACCATGTTTTTTCATTGGTTAAACCTAGTAGCAGAGGATACCAGTGCTGCCTGGACCAGTCTGGGGCTATCAGAGTGACTCTGGGGCCCTCTTCCCTGATTTTTAGGAAGACCCGAGGAAGAATAGGCAACGGGGGGATGCATAAAGGAAAAGGTAGGTCCAAAGGAAGGAGAAATCATTTGTCTTTCAGGCTGTGAGCAGTTTGTTTTTGGAGCAGAATATTTTTAGTTGATCATTTTCTTTGGTGGCAAAGAGGTCCGTCTATTGGTGGGGTTCCCCATTTCTGGGCTATGCTGAGAAATGTTTCTCAATGCAGACGCCATTCTCGGGGATCCATCAAGTTCCTGCTCAAGCAATTCACTAGAGTGTTCTGAACACCTGGAAAGTATTGTGCCATGAGGTGCAACCCCAGAGAATGAACTGTCTCCCAGATCTGCATAGCTAATCAGAAAGGAGACCTTTTCTGGAGGGAGAAAGACCTTTTGAAGGAATGAATCCAGAACAGCCCCCAAGAAAACTATTCTGGTGGACGGGTCTGTGTTGGATTTGTGTTGATATACGGTGAGCCTCAAGGAGGTAAGGAGGTAGTGAGTAAAGGCCAGATCCCTGAGGAGCTCTGACAGATTCATGGCTTGAATAACGCAGTCATCTAGATAAGGATAAATTTGGACATCTCTTGTTCTGAAGAAGGCAATCAATGTTGCTAAGTACTTTGTGAAAACCCTGCGAGCAGCAGACAAGCCAAAGATAAGTGCAGAGAACTGAAAGTGACTGGTACCTGCTCTGAAACTTAGAAAGCTTCTGCAGGATTCCTCTATAGGAATGTGCAAGTAAGCATCTTTTAGATCCAGGGTGGCCATTAAGGCCTGAGGAGCTATCATGGGTAGAAGTTTCTGAAGAGTCAACATTTTGAATTTTGGCACCATCAGCGATTGATTGAGGGTGGACAGGTCTAGAATAGGGCACAAAGAACCTTCCTTTCTGGGAACCAGAAATAGCATGGAGTAAGGCCCCTTTCCTTTTTGGTTTTCTGTGACTGCTTCCACTGAGCCCTGTGAGCACAGATTGAGAATTTCATAAAGAGCCCCTGATCTTTGATTTTATGGAACATCTGGGTAACCTGCATACCTTAATGGCTCTTTGAAAGTGACCCTGTAACCATTTCAGATAATATTCAGAACCCACTTGTCTGAAGTGATGAGGGACCAATTTTCTTAAACAGGGATAGTCTTCACCTATCTTAGTGGGAGAGGGTGGGGGCAAGGGAAGTGGAGAGTCATTGTTGCTCTTTGCCAGGACCCTGTGGCCTAGAACTCCCTTGCCTGGGGATTTCTGAAGACCACTGCCTGGGCCTTTGTGACTGGTGATGCCTTTGAGAACTTTCCCTCCTGGGTTTCTTTGCTGCTTTTTGACTGAGAAGGGAAAGACCAGTGTTTAGTGGGAAAATTCCTACTAAACCTAGGAAGCTGAGCTTGGAGGAAGTCTTTACAGTCTATACAGATTTTGCTTCATCTTCCTCTGAGCTAAAAGCTGAAGCTAAGCTGAAAACGATGAAGTCCTTGTCTGGGGTGCATCCAAAAGGCTGGACTTCACATAGTCCAGAAGGGTCTGCTTCCTAAGCCAAGCAAGCAATCTAACATCAGAATCAGAGACTGCAGCTCAGCTGGAGGCCTCCATAGCATCATAGCCACAGTGCAAAGAATGCCTAGCTACCCGGAAGCTAGAGTGGCAAAGGTCAAACAAATCCTTGGAAATGTTCTTGTTTTCCAGGGAAGATATCTTTTGTTTCATTTGATCTAAAATAGTTTGTTGGTAGTTGATCATATGAAACTGGCAGTTAGGGGTCCTCAGGGCTAGGGTAGCAGATGTGTAAACTGTTTACCAAACCTATTAAAGGCCCTGCTTTCTTTGTCAGCGGGTAAAAGATTTTTTGAAGAGCTGACCCTTGCTCCTTTGGGTCCTGGAGTGACAATCTCTGGATCAGCAGAAGGATTCTTGAAGAGGTACATATGGGAGCTGAGCACCCTGTAAAACCTGTCTGGTTTCTGAGGGACTGGAGGATGAGAATCTGGATTTAAAGAAGAATCCATAAGAACATCCTCTACAAACTCGAAAATGGGAAGAATAGCCACAGGTTTGTGTTCTGACAGGTCAAGGAATTCCCTAGCCCTCTTTTCAGAATGTGGGTATTCCTAGGCCTCCTACTGGAAATGTTCCCTCATGACATTGACAGCTTCCCCAAAAGTGATGTCCTCAGGAGGCAAAGCTGAAGCCAGATTCTCTTCAGAATCTAAATCTTCAAAAGTATTAAAGAAGGGTCCTTCTCAAAGACAGACTCCTCCTGGTCAGGCTCAGAGAAAATTTCAGGGATAGGGCCCTTCTTCCTTTTCTGTGGGGAAGACTCCAAAGGGGGTTGCCTAGCTCTAACTATAGAAATTAGGTCTTCAGCTAACTTTACCAGGTCCTGCTAATATCCCTGCGCATAGGAGCTGGTAGACCTAGGCATTGGGCCTGAGGTACAACCCCTCTTAGAGGTAGCTCTGGCCTAGGGCTTAGATATGTCTGCAATCCTGATGCCAGCCTTTCTGGAAGAATGAGCTGAAACCGGCTGATGCTGCAAAGTGATGTCACTGGAAAAAGATTGCTAGTCAGAAGCAGAGGTCTTCTGAGTGACCCCTGACCCTGCCAATGAACTAAAAGTCAAGGCCTGAGTAGAAGTTGAGGGACCCGATGGCATGTTGGATTCTGGACGGATCTTGACAGAGGCTAGCAGCACCACCACCTCTGTCACAGAAGGGGGCTATGAAAGTGCCTCACCTTCCTCAATGATAAAATGCCTTGGGGGACTGGCAGATGGAGAGCGACTGTCATCCCAGGCCCTAAGCTTGGGTCTTTTTTCCTTAACTTTCCTACACTTAGAGAGCTCAACCTTGGGATGACTGGCAGATGCCATTGGATGATGCAATGTAGATGGGAGACTAAGATGTCTAGCTAAGATCTCAGCCCTAAGCCTGATACTCAGAGTTGAAACACGCACAGAAATGACAATTAGGAACCTCATGACTAAGTCTTGATATGGGATTTGCTTACCACATTGGACAACTATTAACCTTATCTGACATAGGTTAAAGCAAGAGTTCCCAATGGGGTAACTTGGCTTTCCGACAACCACTCTTTGGTGCAGACACACTGATGCACTGAATACTGCTTTGGGCTCACATGACAGGAAAAGACTGATATCATGATGTCAGCTGGCTTTCTATATACCCACGCATACTGAAGTCTGACAGGTCTGCCAACCTAAGGTGGAGGGAGAGTTTTACTCTTATAGTCAGCTAATAGTTAACAGCTTACAAAGCAGGAAATCCCACAAGTCAGGATTGCAACAGTGAAACACGAAGAACTTCAGGAAGAGACAGATTTCCATAGTGGGACACAACTTTTTTATTGAATCTTGTTGAAAAGTAGCTCTGTGGCCAGAATTTAACCAAGTGACCATGAACTTTTGCAATGAAATGTGCATACACCTGCAGTACAAAATCAAAGGTGGCATGAGTCGTCAACTTATATAGGATGCAGAAGTGTCTCTTCATGCTGGGGAGGAATCGGGCTGTGCCACGACATCTGCAGAGGTTTAGAAATTGGGCAAGTGGATGTTTGCTTGTGGCCAGTTCCCACTGGTCATGAATTCTGTAGCATGAGTAATCCATATGAAGATCACAGTACATTTATGTGAAGGTAATCATCTTAGCTGCAGATTTTCAAATATATGATCACTGCATTATACTCTACAGACTGGGATTTGGACCTTAGCCAAAAGCTGGCATCTGCTGGCCAGTCAGATTTTATGCAATCACCATTCTATCATTGTTCTTGCTTCCAACACCAGGGACATTAAATAGAAGCTCAGCCACAAAGGGAACAACACACAATGCATGGAAAAGCAAAAGGTTGAACACACCATGAATGGTTGCCACCCTGGTAATCTCTTCATGTCACAGCAATAAATTAGTCAACCAAAAATACGAGTCAAAAAGTCAGAACAGTGGATTCAAATATTGACAAAAATAATCTTTCCAGCACAAAGAAAAGATCTCAGTTTAGTATTACATGAATAAACAGAAGACCTTACATAAAAAAATAAATTTATAGAACCGCTTGAACAAGTCTGAAATGAAGAAGAGGATCCACAGTTACAAATGTTGGAAAGATTGATAAATATCCCTTGCCAAAGGAGTAAACAGGCCATAAGATAGTAACTTGCATAAATGTTTGAGAAAGTACAGTTGTATAAAATCTTATTAAAAAACAGTAGATATCCCTCTCTTCGTTGTTGCAGTATTCATAACAGAGAGGATCTCCTGCCAAGGATAGGCCAAAGTCCGGCCAGTATACCAAAGCCTTTAGTACTTACAGCTGTATGTCACACACATGCTCCCTGCACAAGGCGTAGGGCATAAAAATGAAGAATGGACACACACACACACACACACACACACACACACACACACACACACACTGAAAAAGCCCCAGCAGAAACAAAATGTCTCTAGGGGTAAGGAAGTGCATGCGCATCCTGAAGGAGAAAAGGGAGAAGAACTCCTCATCCAGAAGGATAAGAAAGAAAACACTATGAAACCAACAAAGGGAAGTAGAACAACAAGCAATGAAACAACAAGGGTTCTACAAAGCTGCATGAAGGAAATCACAAACTCAATGTTATAATTAAGATTAAGCACTTTCATTATATTTATTAAATACTCAGAACATCATCAGAATCTAAAATCTTATCGGCTTCCAAAGTTTAAAAAACTGTGCCTTATAGGTCACATGTTATTAAGTGTCCAATCCCCATCCCACCACAGGAACAATCTAATATTTAAAAATACAATGCTAAAAATGCAAAATTAAAACAGTCATCATACCACAGTAAGATGTCAACCAAAATAAAAATGTAAAAGAACAAGAATATGCTACTTTGACAAATTCTGCACTAACAAGAAGCACTTTATATTGACTCACTCATTTAAACCTGGATACTTAGCAGATCTTAACCTGGGGGTGGGCTTACCCTATCTTTATGCACTTTTTGTATGCAATGCAGATTTCATGTGGATTTTAGGTGAAATGCCCAGCTTTGCATACAATAAAATGAACATTAGATCTATTTAAGAAAGTTACTCAAAAACTGACTCAGTTTTTCTTAAGTCATTAGATCTGGAACTTTGGTCTAAGAATACGTACACCTGCAATTCTCAAAGAATAATATACTTACTTCTGTGTGACACCTGCTCAACTTGCAATGTAGGTAAGAGCATAAAAAATTTGTCACAAAGAATTTACGAACATACCAGCCATTAAAAAAATGCGATATTAGCAGCGTCTTACATACACTCACTGCAATGTGCAAATTTTGAGAAATTTCAGTGTTTTGTACTTTAAGTAGTAGATATGAGTGACTTCTCAGTAAATTATGATGTACCGATAGAATGTAGGGAGTCCCAGTGGTAGATCAGAATAAGATCTGATAAGTATCCAGGTTTAACTCATTCTCTCCAATGGAGCTCAGGAAGTTTTCACTGTAACTTCCAATGGGCGGAGCCTAAGCCATTTGACAGAATCAAATTATGTCCTCACATTTCAAACAAATGTTCATATATCTAGAAAGTACAGTTGTGTACACTTACAATAAATGTAGATGTTCGAGTGTATTCACTGTTGCAATCATTACATTTCAGTAATCTGCTTGCAGGTTGCCCTCAGTTGGCCTGATTAACAAAGTCTTGGGCCGTGCGTCGGTTGCTGTCCCTTCTTCCATGATGGCAGGTTGTCAGGGGTATAAAACATGCAGCCGACGCCATTACATCAGTCTTTCTTGCCCCAGATGTCAGGTGCTCTCATAATGGGGAGCAATTAAACATAAAAACACAAAGGTATATCTCCAACAAAAAAGCAAATACACCAAAAAGGCTTTTAAGCACAGTAAAGAAAAGTAGAGGTATAGCCAAAAGAAGTTAGGGGGCAGGAGGGAGGGTAACCAGGACTGCAACAGTGAATACACTTGAACACCTACATTTATGGTAAGTGTACACAACTGTACTATGTTCTTCGTGTTTTACTGTTGCAGTCATTACATTTGGGTAGATTCCCAAAGCTATGGTTGGGAGGAGGAGTTTAGATGGCATTAGGGCCAGCTATAAGGCCCTGCAAGACTGCAGTGGCAAAGCCAGCTCTGGATTTAGAGAAAATTGGCAAATGATAATGCTTGGTGAAAGTATGTACAGAATTCCAGATAGCAGCTTCTAGGATGTCCCTGGTAGGAACACCTCTGAGAAAGGCTGTAGAAGTAGATGCAGCCCTGGTGAAGTGAGGTCTGATCCCCGAGGGGATAGGTTTTCCATGGTGCTTATAGCAAAAATGAGTGCAATGGCTTCTCCATTTAGAAATGGTTTGTTTTGAAATAGCCTTCCCCTCTGCCCCTGCAGCAAAAGCTACCAGCAGTTGTTCAGATTTTATTGAGTTTGAGTCCTGTCCAAGTAGAATCTAAGTTGTCTGTGCACATCCAATGAATGCAGAATCCATTCCCCTTTGTTCTGTGGATTGGGAAAGAAGGTTGGCAAATGAATGGACTGATTAAAAGCCACACTGGATACCACCATAGGCATGAAGGATGGATTGGTCCTGAGTGACACCCTGTCCGCATGAAAGATGATAAAAGTCTCCACTGCCATAAGGGCCTGTAATTCAGATATCCTTCCAGTTTGAAGTGATTGCTAAAAGGAAAGCTGTTTTCCAAGAAAGAAATTTTAAGTCTGCAGCAGCAGCTGGCTCGAAAGGAGGTAGAGTGAGTTTCTCCAATACAAAGTTAAGGTCCCAGGCTGAGGTTGGAGCTCTCCTGGGTGGTCTCAAATTTTTGGTCCCTCTGAGGTACTGCTTGAGCAGAGGATGAGAGAAGAGGGGAGGTAATGTGTTATAATGAGCTGATATGGCTGAGGCGTGGATTTTAATGGAGGAAAAAGGCAGGCTCTTGCGAAGCATCTCAGTTAAGTATTGTAAAATCTGAGGTAAATTGGGCGCTGCTGTACTCATCCCTTGAGACTGGTTCCAGGCACAGAATCTTTTCCATTTTTCAGCATAAGATTTTCTAGTACTAGGCCTCCTTGCCTCTAAGATGACATCCATTACAGGTTTGCTGAGGGATGGTAAGGGAGAGTAAGTAATTAGCCAGGCTGCAAGGTTCAGTGTTGGAAGCTGAGGGTGCAGAATCTGGTTCTCCTGCTGAGACAACAGGGACGGAGTCTGAGGCAGGTGCCATGGAGATAACCGTGACACACTGCGCAGGAGGAGGTACCAGTGCTGGCATGGCCAGTCTGGAGCAATCAAAATCATCCTTGATTTGTCCTGTTTGACTTTTTAGTAGAACTTTGGAGAGCAGAGGCAGAGGGGGGAAGGCATAGACTGATAGGTTTTTCCAGCTGAAAGACAGAGCATCCACTTTCCAGGCTTGTTTGTGGGGAGTCCTTGTGCAAAATTTGTCCAATTGGTAGTTCTGGAGGGAGGCAAACAGGTCTATATCTGGGCTCCCCCCATTCGCTTGTCAACATGTTAAAAATCCTTGGTTACAGTTTCCACTCGTGTGGGTCCATGAGGTTTCTGCTTAGTCCATCTGCCAGTGTATTTAATTTTCCTGGCAGGAACTGAGCTTGTAGGTGCACTAGGTAGCTCAAGGCTGTGTCCCACAATGCAATGGCTAGTCTGCAGAGGAGGTAAGAATGTGTACCCCCCCGCCCTTGCTTGTTTATGTACCACATAACCGTGGTGTTGTCCGTCTTTATCATTAGTTGTTCTGGAAGAATGTAGTCCTTGAAGGCTGTCAGAGCACTCTGTACAGCTAACATTTCTTTCTGACTGATATGCAGGTGCATTTGACTTGGGTTCAATTTGCCCCTGAATGCACTTCCCTGCCAGGTGAGCTCCCCCATGCATAGTCTGATGCATCTGTTGTTAGGGTTTGGGCAGCACTGCGTGGTGTGAATGGTAGTCCCTTGTTTTGGTGACAAGCCTCTGCCCACCAAAGGAACTTTAGGCGTAGGCAAGGTATGATATGAATCATTGTTTCTAGGCTGTGAGAATGTTGACTCCCATGGGCTTTTTAGATACCACTGTAGTTTCCTCATATGCAGTCTTGCATATGGAATTAGAAGAATGCAGGAGGCCATGAACCCTAAGGCTTGCAGTATTTGTCTTGCAGATAGCAGGGTTTTAGTGGCCACTTGTTTGAAGTAGGTTGTCAAATAAATTTGCTTTTCTGGCGTAAGGTAAGCCATCTGGGAAGTTGGATTCAAGCTTGCTCCCAGGAATGTAATTTGTTGACAGGGTACCAGTTGTGATTTCTTTTCGTTTATGGTGTACCCCAGACAAGTTGGAACCCTTTTTACAAATGCCAGATGATTCAAAAGTATGTCCTGGCTTTCTGCCTGAATTAGATAATCGGTAAATCAAACAGCAAACACACTGAACAAGTCCAAAAACAAGTTGCTAAAGGCAAGTGAGATCAAACACAAGAGTCAGCCGGTACCAAACAATTTAATTAAGCACTTTTCGTCTGTACATTGTACAGACTTCTTCAGATAAAATACTCAACATAAAAATCACTTTAAATAAATAAGAGCAGTCGTTCTAAACCAATCATGTGCAATGGTTAATTAATAAATAAACCACGTGAATCCATTTAAAGCGTTATTCAAAAACACCTACTCATTTACATAAAAAAATATATACTCAAAATATAATTCATAAGAAACAATTCATAAAAAACACGACATACAACTTTACAAGCTCTTCAGAATAAAATGGTGGTTAAGGTTCCCAAGTTTAAATCTCTTGCAACCTTAACCACCATTTTATTCTGAAGAGCTTGTAAAGTTGGATGTCGTGTTTTTTTATGAATTGTTTCTTATGAATTATATTTTGAGTATATATTTTTTATGTAAATGAGTAGGTGTTTTTGAATAACGCTTTAAATGGATTCACGTGGTTTATTAATTAACCATTGCACATGATTGGTTTAGAACGACTGCTCTTATTTATTTAAAGTGATTTTTATGTTGAGTATTTTATCTGAAGAAGTCTGTACAACGTACAGACGAAAAGCGCTTAATTAAATTGTTTGGTACCAGCTGACTCTTGTGTTTGATCCCACTTGCCTTTAGCAACTTGTTTTTGGACTTGTTTTTGAATTAGATAATCGTCCAGGTATGGGTATATTTGAATACGTCATTGCCTACAAAATGTAATAACTGGATCTAGGCACTTTGTGACTACCCTGGGCGCAGTAGATAAGCCAAAGGGCAGTGTAGAGAACTGATGGTGCATGTAGCCTGCTTTGAAGCGTAGGTATCTTCTGCAAGATTCCCTGATTGGGATGTGCAGGTAAGCATCTTTTAAATCTAGTGTTGCCAACCAGGCGTCTTTGCCTAGCACAGTAAGTAATTGGTGAAGTCAGCATCTTGAATTTTGGAATCTCCAGAAAGGTGTTTAGAGTATACAGGTTCAGGACTGGACGCCATGATTAGTCTTTTCTGGGTACAAGGAAAAGTCTGGAGTAAACCTTGTCCCTTTTCCTCTTCTGGTACCAGCTGAATAGCCCCTATGCTTGAGAGAGAAAGTACTTGTTTTTGAGCCTCTGCCCACTGATTTGGGGGCAGGTCCGGCCACCCACTTGGCATTGGCAACGTGTGGAAATGAAATCTGTATCCTTGGGGCACTATATTTAAAATCCATTTGTCCTGGGTAATGAGTTCCCAGTTCTTTCCATGAAGAGCAATCTTTCCCCACAAAGGGGCAGTCAGAGGATAAGTGCTTGGAAATTTTATAAGGAAGTCATTGAGACAGTTTACCATAGGGGGGTGTCTTGTTATTCTCAGACTTGGAAGTGGAGGCCCCACACTGCTTAGATCTGCGAGTCCCCTGGGACTGAAACCTGGGGTTTTTGCTGTGTCTGGATTTGACTTGAGAAGACCTGGAAGGGGCTGGAAAGGACCAATTCTTAGTAGGCCAGTACCTACTAAATCTAGGAAGCTGCACTTTAACAGTTTGCATAGATTTAGCTTTATCTTCCATCTTTTTAAGAACTTCTTCAGCCTTGTTGCCAAACAGGCGCTCCTGATTTAAAGGAGCATCCAACAATTTAGCTTAAACATGATCAGGCAAAGACTGCTCCTTAAGCCAAGCATGCCTTCTAAGCACAGACCGAGTAACAGCAGCCCTGCAAGAGGCCTCTAAAGAATCAAAACCACATTGCAAAGTATGTTTTTTAACTTGTTCAGTAGAATACATTAAATCCTGTAAGTCTTTATTTTTCACACAGTCAGGAATCAACATCATTTTCTGTTTAAGCAGTCCAATAACACATTGCTGATATTTTAACACATGAAATTGGCAGTTTAAAGCTCTGATTGCCAAGGCTGCTGAAGTATAAACCTTTTTACCCCATCTATCCAGCACCCTGGAGTCTCTATCAGAAGGGGTAGGATTTTTAGCAGTAGAAGCCTTAATGCCCTTGGGCCCCTGTGAAATACTTTCTGGATCTGCAATAGGATTTTTGAAAAGGAACTTGTGGGACTCAGGGGACCCTGTAGTATCTGTCAGGTTTACTGGGAGCAGGAGGCAGGGAATCAGGGGCCAAACTGGATTCAAAGAAAACATCATCAACAAAGTCTAGTACAGGAGGAACAGCCAAAGGCCTATGCTGAGGTAAGAGAAGGAAATCCCTAAGCCTCTTTTTTGAATCAGAAAATTCCTGGCTTTCCCAGTGGAAATGCTCCCTTAGAGTATGTAAGGTTTCCCCAAAAGAAAAATCCTCAGGAGGGGAAGCATAGGGAATAGAGTCCTCTGCATCAGAATCCTCATAAGTAGGTAAGGACAAATCCAGGTCATCAGAAGAGTCAGAAAAAAGAATCCCGATCAGAAGATTCATAATCAAGCTCAGCCCTAGGCCTCAGAGAGGATGGTGGCTACCCCTGATTAGAGTTATTAGATCTTCAGCCATTTTTATCATTTGTTTTTTAGGCATAGAGATCTGAGCATGTGGGTTGGCATCTTTTTTTTTAGACATGGATCGAGATTTAGGCCTTAGTATTGAAGGAGGCGTTGAATTAATATGCAAGTCCGTGGGCCTGAATACACCCTCAGAAGCCGGTGCCTGCACATCGGCTCTGGACCAATCCAAGGTAGAGACATCCGTGGGTTCTATAGTTGAAGTATCTCGCGGCATACTGGACTCCGAATGGGTGTCAGTAGAGGCCTGCGAATCAGAAGTAGCAAGTATCAGGGGCTGCGAAAGTGCCTCACTGAGTACCGGCGATCTGGCGACTGGCTTAGGAGAAGCGTCGTTGGCAGTTTTGGACCTCGGTGGCCTGTCTCTGTCTTTATCTTTGTTTTTTTTCAGAATCCCAGTAGTCGGATGGCTAACTGACGACATTTCTGGATAATTAAACCGAGAACATATATATTTAGAGGCAAAAATATACAGACGACGGATAGTGCGCTGATTAAATAAAGCACAAAACCAACAGCAAGGTACATTGTGGTCAGGGCCTAGACAAGGAATATAGTACGAATGAAAATCTTTATGAGGTATTTGCTTTCCACAAGTAATGTAATTATTAACTTTTACTGACATCGGTAAGGAGCAAGAAAAAGTTTCCCCAACGGGGTACTTAGCTTTTAGCTGAAGACTTCGGTTCTGAAACTCGAAAACGAAAATTTCAGGAGTCGGCCGACCGGCACTTACAAACTGCTTCTGCTTCGGGCACCGCACAGCAAGAAAGACTGATGTAATGGTGTTGGCTGCATGTTTTATACCCCTGATGACCTAACGTCATGAAAGAAGGGTACAGCAACCGATGCAGGACCCAAGACTTTGTTAATCAGGCCGACTGAGGGCAACCTGCAAGCAGATTACCCAAATGTAATGACTACAACAGTGAAACACGAAGAACATCTATAGGTGTTATGAAAGAAGTACAAATGGCAAACTCTTCAGCACAAACTATTTTTATAGTGGTAGTATTCTTTAGTTTCGAGGTCTTAAACCAAATTTTATAAGTCATAGTAAACAAAGTATTACATTTGTAATATTTTGTAAACAACTTACAATATCTCGGCAACCACTCAAGTTACACACATACTGTCAGCAACATTTTATTCAGCTAGCTGAGGGCTTTCATATGAGGCTAAGGAGTTCTGTCTGTGGTACTCAGTTGTTTTGATATTTAGAAAAAATGTGAAAATTATATCTATATAAATTAATATCACAAAAATAACAGTTAATTGTCTATTTACCTGCAGTAGACAGAGGTCAAATATTAATGCAGTTCAATTTGCCATTCTGTAAGCTTCAAGATGAAATCTTTTAAAACCTTGTACACAGCATAGTTTTGGAATTATTGATGCAAATACTAACAAGCAATATTTGACATTTAGAGGCGTCAGTAGGAGTTAAATGCAGATGCACCTGGAGGAGTCACTCAGATGTAATGAGTTAAATGAATCAGTCAATATAAAGTGCTTCTTGTTAGCACAGAAACTGTAAAAGTAGCATATTCTTGTTCTTTTACACTGTTATTTTGGTTGACATCATATTGTGGTACGACAGCTTTAATTTTGCATTTTTAGCATTGTATCTTTAAATATTACTTTGTTCCTTTAGCAAGATAAGGATTGGACATTGGACACTTGGTAACATGTGACCAATAAGGACGGCCCATTTTTTAAACTTTGGAAGACTATAAGAGTTTAGATTCTGATGGAGTTCTGAGTAATTAATAAAGAGAACAAAACAGCTTAATCTTAATTATAACACTGGGTCCGTGACTTCCTTTGTGTAGCTTTGTGGAAACTTTGTTGTTTTGAAGAACAGTTTATGGCAGAGGGAGCAAATACTGCAATAACGAAGAGAAGGACAACTATGGTTATGGTAATATTTCACACAGCTGTATTATGTCCTTCGATATCACTGTTGCAGTATTCGCAACTGAAGGAAGAGTGCAAAAACTCCAGAAGGAACCTGGGAGGAGGACGTCACTGAAGAGCCCCCCACAAACCTGTGCAGGATAGCCATGGCAAAAACTTCCCTAGCCTTGGAAATAACATCCAACTTGTAATGTTTAATGAAGGCATTAGCAGAAGGCCATGTAGCATCCTCAAGGATGGAAGTGGTATCCAGTCCCTTGAAAAATGCACCAGAGGAGGCAACAGCCCTGGTAGAATGAGCCTTTACTGATGAGGAAAGACATTTACCATGAAAACAACAAAAATGGCTTTAAAAATCCAGGAAGAGATGTTTTACTTTGAAACAGCAAAACCCAAAGACCTGGAATGAAAAGAAACAAAAAAATCTGCTCAGATTTGCGATTAACTTTAGCTTTATCCAAATATCTGATCAGTCTATAAAAATCCAAGGTTTGAAGAACATTCTCACTGACAGTCTGCAGAGAAGGAAAAAGGAAGGAAGATGAATACATTCACTAAGGGACAACTAACTGACCACCTTGTGGATAAAAGGATTAGGGCGAAGAGACACCCTGTCCCTGTGAAAAACTAAAGGGAGGAACAGCCATGAGATTCTGAAGTTCAGACACTCTTAGTTGAAGTGAGTGTGAAAAGAACAGTCTTCCAAGTACAACACTGTAAGGAAATTGAAGCAGCAGGCTCAAAAGGAGCCCGAGTCAACCTTTCAAGAACGAAACTGGGGTCACAGGAAGGTAGAATTGGCTGCTTGGAAGGACTGATATGAAGGATGTCTTTAAGAAATTGCTTGATCTCAAATCTAGAGGCTAGAGACGACGAGAGCAGACAAGCATAAACTGTCGACAGGTGAGCTTTAACTGAAGAATATGCTAACCCAGCATGGACCAGATCACACAAATAAGACCTCAGAAAAGAGGTGCCTAAAAAGGATCAAAACACTACACTCATAACAGTTAAAGAGTGGACAAGTGGGGATGGATGTCAATTGAAGAGTGGACAAGTGAGGAAAGATAAAAGGCCCCTTTCTCTTGTGTGTAAAGGTCCACCCAGTGAGGTAACTTGTGGTGATTGCTCTTTGTCAAGTGAGCAAGAGGAGGGAACCAATGCTGTCTGGGCCAAAAAGTAGTCACTAGCAAGATTTTCGGAGAGTCCTGCCTGATCTTGTGCAAGACTCATGGTAACACAGAAGGGGAAGGAAAGGGACTCAGAAACATCCCCTTCTTCCAAGGAAATGATATGGTGTCCACTTTCCTGGCCAGAGGACTTGGGACTTTAGAACAGAATAGAGGAAGCTGTCTATTCATAGGGGAGGCAAACATACCTAGCTGAGTAAAATCCCACTGATGGACAAGGTCCAGGAACACATCTCTGTGAAGCATCCATTTGTGAGCTTATGAGCTGGACCTGCTCAGAGAGTCAGCTACTAGACTGTGCTACAATGAAATGTAAACAGCCTGAAGAGTCACTTGATACTGGATAGCTACATCATAGACGTGAAGAGCTAGTCTGCAAGGAAGGTAGGACTTTGTATGCCCTTGCTTCTTGACATACCACATCACTGGTGTTGTCTGTGAACTTGAGGGCCTGGGATGAAAATGGGAATGAAAAGCTTGAGCTAGAAGCAGGGTCCTCACCTCCTTTATACTAATGTGGTCTGACCTCTGATGAAGATGCCAGAGACCCTCAATCTTGAGAGAGCTAAAGGCATTCCCTGTCCGAGATGTCTGTAAAGAGCTTGAGTCATGTCTGGAGCCTGGAAAGGAAGCCCCGTGTTGAGAGAGAGTTGTTGATTCCACCAATGAAGCTCAGGCTTGACACAAGGAAGGAAGGGAAAGGGGAAATCCAAGGGGTAACCATGTTGAAGTCATACTGACTTAAGGTACCACAGTAGCTTTCTCATATGGAGCCTAGCTACAGGGAGCATGAGGATGATGGAGGCTATGAACATGAGGACCTTGAAAGTCCCAGGCCGTGACTGAATCCAGAGGAAGGAGAGACTGGAAAAAGAATATAAGAGGGAGGGGGCCTTGGGAGCAGGCTGGGATGCCAGCATGGGGATGGTCTGGATCATGAAACCATGGAAAGAAAACACGATCCTGAAAAGTGGTCAGAACTGATTTGTGGAAGTTTATGGTGAACCCCAGACTCTGCAACAGGAAAGCAGTGAACAGAATATCTTGAAGTAGAGACACATGGGAGGAAACTTGAATGGGCAGTTCATCCAGATACGGAAATATCTGAATTCCTCTCATCCTGCAAAAGGCAACGACAGGAGCAAGGCATTTGGTTACTACCCTTGGGGCAGTAAAGAGCCCAAAGGGAAAAGCAGAGAAATGAAAATGCAAGGTAGAAACAGAGAAACAAACATTTACTAAAAAGGATATGGATGTGGATATGAAGGTAGGCATTCTTTAGATCCAGAGAGACAAGAAAGGCCTGGGGAAGAAGAGGAAATAAAGTGTGAAGAGACAACATCTGAAAGGAAGGTACCTTGAAAAAGGTGTTGAGCTGGAAAGGTCTAGAATTGATATACACTGCTCTCCTTCCTGGGATCCAAAAACATTCTAGAATAAAAAAACCCTCCCTACATTGACAAGGGTACAGCTTGAATGGTGTCCTTGACCAAAAGATAATGAAGCACCCTCAGAAGAAAAAGGAAGCTATTCCCAAAGACACTGAGGGATGCCCAAAAAGGGAGGAAGGAATTTCTAAATCATGAAATATTCCCGGCGATAATGGACAGAACCAATCTACTGTGATTCTTAACCAATTTGGAAGGACAGGGAAAGATAGAGGAATAAAAGAACCTGGCCAAGGGAAAGGAGAAGCTATCAAAAAGAACCCAGACTATCCTGAGAAATATATTTCTGGGAAATAGGGGTTTGAGTAGACTTAGCAGGAGGCACATCTATAACCCTTTTTAGCTTTGGGTGGAGGACTAGATTTTCTGCGAACAAAAGCAGATTTGGAAAGATAATTCTTTTGAAACTTCAGAATAGTAGAAACAAAAATATGTTTCAGCTCCTGCAAGGCTTTGCCCTTATCCTGGACAGACTTAAGTTCAGCAGCAGTGCCAAAAAGATCATCATCCAAAGGAGCATCCAATAGTTTGGCGTTAATATCATCAGACAGAGCCGGGAGATGAAGCCATAAGTAACGCCTCCTAACAGAACCAAATGCAGGAGCCCTGGAAAAAGCATCAGCTGCATCACAGCTGAACTTATTACAGTGGCATGCAACTTAAGAGGTGGAACACAACAAGGAAAGGGCAAAAGACTTCCCCTCGGTCATGAAGACCAGAAATTATCTGAGAAAGGTCAAAATATACTTGTTCATACGAGTCTAGTAGTTAATGGCACTAAAAGATAAGGTGGAAACAATATAAACCTTCTTCCCATGACTCTACTATCCTTGTCTGAAGGAAGCAGCTAGGTAGAGGGTAACAGTTTGGAGGTCTTATCAGAAGGGACAGACACTACCAGAAGGATAAGCAGAAAGGCACTAGTACAGAAATTTATATTCATCAGGCACCTTGTAAAATCTGTCAGGTTTTTGGGGAGCTGGGGGGTGAGAATCAGGGGTCCAAGAAGCTGCTGAAAAAGTATCCAGGAGGGCAGCCAGAACACGGGGAACAGCAGAAGAGTTAGGAGACTTCATCTGAAGAAACTCATAATACCTCTTCTGGATATCAGGAATTTGAGAGCAATCCCTCAGAATTCCATCATACTGGTAACAAATATCCACAAAAGGGAGTTCCTCTAAAGTGGAATCTGGACTAATAGAATCATCTTCCTCTGAAGCACTGTCCAAGGAGGAAAGGATTTGAGAAGAGTAAGCTAAGGACTCTTTCCCAAAACCCTGATCCTCAGAGGAATTCAGTTCTAGGTCTTTTATGAGGAGTGGAAAACCAGGAAGGGGCAGGCACAGACACCCCTTGGGGAGGCTTTAAAGCCATTACGGTATTAAACAACCCCCAAGTAAAATCCTGCCATTCTCACTGGGGATTCCTACTGAAAGGGAAATGAGCTTGGTTTTCTGTTTCTTTTTCTGCATGGAGTGTGCACAAAACACCACAGGAGGGTCAGACCCTTGATGAAAACAAAATCGCCACTAAATCCAAGGACAACCACAAAGCATTCTATAGCTATGTCAAGAATCTAGATGGCAACACCCAGATCTGCTCTGAGTTACAGCACAGAGGCATGAAAATTACAGAACCAACAGATATTGCCAACATCCTGGCAGCTACGTTCATTGCTAACTTTACCTCCCCCTCTCATCCCCTAAAGGGCCCATATCTATACAGGAAGAATGCAGAGTCCCTGTAATCACAACTACGCAGGTAAAAGCTGCACTCTCTAAAGCCAAAAACACAGCATCCATGGGACTGGACAACATCCCAGGCTGTGTTTTACATGAACTGCAGAACGAACTGGCTCCCCACTTAAGCACCATGTTCAATAATAGCCTCGCATCAGGCTTTGTGCCTACTGAATGGCACACAGCAACAGTTATCCCACTCCACAAAGGGGGAGCCACCACTGATCCCAGGAACTATCGACCTATTAGCCTGATGAGCCTGGTCTGCAAGGCCATGGAACGTATCATCATGGAACTCGAACAAAGACATTGGTAACCTCCAAACTCTGGATCCCACCCAGTTCGGGTTTGTGAAAGGCAGATCATGCCTCCTGAACCTGATCGACTTCTTTAAGGCAGTCACCAAAGCCATGGATGAGGGCAAGGTGGTTCACACAGCCTATCTTGACCTCAAGGCTTTCAACACCATCCCCCATTCTGGAATTATAGCTAAACTCACTAAACTAGGTATAAATCCCTACGTCACAAGATGGGTTGCCAACTGGCTCACTGACAGAACCCACACTGTAAAAGTTGCAGACTCCAAATCTGACCTCAAAGCAGTGACAAGTGGAGTACCACAGGATTCCGTCCTGGGACCTCTCCTGTTTGGTATCTACTTCTCTGAAGTACAGGCTAACACAGAAGGCCTCTGGCTAATGAAGTTCGCAGATGACTGCAAACTAGGAGACATAGCCAAGTCCCCAAATGATGTGGACATCCCACAGAAGGGCCTCACTGAGACAGATGCCTGGTGTCAGAGCCATGGCCTCAAGCTCAATGCCAAACAGTGCAGTGTCATCCCCTTTGGTAAAAACTCTGTACCCATGAACTACCGCATAGGCAGCATTCTACTTAACACTGAATGCGTCATAAGAGACCTTGGGACCCAGGTGGACAGTAGTCTTTCCTTTGACAGTCACATCGCCACAGTAGTCAGGAAGTCCTTCTACATGGCACACCTCATCCTAAAAGGGTTCTCATCCAGGAAAAAAAGAGGTCATTGTTCCCCTCTACTCATCACTCATTAGACCCATTATAGAGTACAACGCCCCTTTTGGAATGTACCTCACAAGACATCTGCAGCAGCTGGAAAGGCCACAGAAGTACCTCACAAAGAGGATTACTGGCCTCAAACAAATGCCCTACACTGACCACCTCAAAAAACTCTAGCTTTACTCTGTAGCATATCGCTTACTCCAAGGTGATCTCTGCCTAACATATAAAGCTATGTCAAACCCAGAGCTGTTGGACATGCTACACCTAAAGAAATCCCAATCCCTCCGAGCTACACGCTCTAGGGACCCAAACCTTGTCACCACAATAAACAGGACACGCTGGAGGGATAGATTCCTGTCCCACAGACTTCCTATACTCTTGAACAAGCTACCCATCTATGTCAAGCAAAGTTCTTCATTAGCACTCTTCAAGAAAAATCTTGATGATTGGATGGGAAATAGGAAATACACCCCGGGATCACTTCTGTCTCTCTGCTGGACAGTGGCACAGGAAAATAACTTTCTTGGGTGGCGTACGCTATGGAACCTTGCTGGCTAGGCTTACATAGGCCCTTGGGCCAATAGACTAGTACCTACCTATGAATCCATAAGTGTAGTAGGGATCTATTCCCTCACTAAAATCTGAGGAATCTCCCTTGGTCCCTCGAATGTAATCAGCAGAGGATTCCCTTCAACGTCTGGGACAGGCGGTTGTACAGCCTCCGAGGACACGTGAGAAGTTGGATCCATGCTGGCCTCTGACAGGGTTGCAGCAGGAGAATCCGAAGCAACAACTGGACAATCCTCCAGGCTTTCACTACCCTCAAGAAAGAGAGAGAGATGTCCTGGGAAGACTTGGCAACAGCCATAACAGACTTAACTTTTTTGGCTTTTTTCTTGGCAGATGGCTGACCCTTAGGATTGGAAGAGACTGCTTTAGCATCTTGAGCAAACAGCTTAATATGCTGGTTTTCAAGGTAGAGAGATAAGGAAGAGAGACTACCACACAAGCTTGGCAGATGGAATATTGCATACAGTTGTGGGAAGCATCCAAACAGAAGAGACACTGGTCGTGACAGTCTGAGGAATCTGCCTCCCACATTGACTTCTTCCCTTTCTGGATGACACAAAGCCAAGCAACACTAAATAAAAAAGAGAAGGAGAAACCCCAATGGGGCTCTAATCTGGAAAAAATGCTCTGTAACTAGCATAGAAGAAAGGTGTTCAGACCAACTTTCCAACCAATGATGGTGTTCAAACTGGTGGCAAATAATTTTTGACTATGTGCAGCCATAAGTCATTTTCTGCCCTACGCCTTGTGTGGGGAGCATGTGTGTGATGTATGCTGCTAAGTACTAAAAGCCATTGGTATACTGGCCAGATGTTGGGCTATATTTGGCAAGAGATACCCTCAGCTATAGATACTGCAACAGTGACATGGAAGGACATCTAGAGATAATAATCCTGGATAGTGCCCTGGTCAAAGGTGAAACGCCAAGTAGAAAATCTTCTTCAGTAGTTAACACAAGATTTCCTAGCAGCATGATTTCTTGCCTCCTTTAGTACTTGCTGCACATCCTCATGAAATGGTGTCTAAAAGGTATTAGAACCGAATCATCCAGGCAGCCAGCTGAAGTTAGCTGTATCTGGGTTATTCGAAACTCTCCTTGTCTTGTGCAAGTAGATTCAATTTGAAAGAATTCTTGGCAATCGCCCCTGGCCAATTCTATAAGGGAAAACATTTAGTTATGTACTTACCATAACTTTAGATGTATGGGATCCATCTCGCCTACATTCTCTACAGATGGGTTCGGAGCCGATCCTCGGCCGCTATACAATAGAACGCAGTCTCTTATTGGCTGAGTTACCTCGTATCCCAAGATGCACCACTACTGCTTCCCCAGATCTTGTTTGTCCGCACACATGCACACACACATAGACTGTTGTTATAACATTGCCAGGTGTTTCAAGAGAGGAAGAAGTTGAATTCGGATCGTCCGGTCTCTTCTGGTCTACGAGGCAGGGGGAAGGAGGGTGGGTTATTAGGAATGTAGGCGAGATGGATCCCATACATCTAAAGTTATGGTAAGTACATAACTAAAAGATGTAATGTGATCCTATCTCGCCTACATTCTCTACAGATGGGACAGCGTCCTAGCACCTAATTCCTGGGTGGCTCACTGGAAAACGCTCCTGAGAACCGTGGAACCGAAGGAAGCTCGACCCCTAGATGCCACATCCAATTTGTAGTGAGAAATAAAGGTGTGTAGAGAAGACCACGTAGCAGCCGCACAAATGTCACTAATAGAGAGCTTGGAATGAATGGCTGCCGAAGTGGCCATAGCCCTGGTAGAATGAGCTTTCACTGGAACTATAAGCTCCTTATTTGAAATGAGATAAATATGACTGATACAGTCTCTGATCCACTTGGCAATAGTGACTTTTGTGACGGCTTTGCCTAATTTACTATCCGAAAAGGACACAAACAGTTGATCTGATTTTCGTGCTTGGTGTGTCCTATCCAAATAGAAACGTAATTGTCTGTGCACGTCTAGGCTGTGAAAGGTATATTCAGCTCTGTTTGAATACTTAGGGAAAAAAATGGTAATTCCAGTGATTGTTGCAAACAAAAGTTAGAACAAACCTTTGGTATAAAGGATGGGTTTGGTCTAAGAGATACTCTATCCTTGTGAAATACCAGGTATGGTGGTTTGACACATAGGGCTTGAAGTTCTGAAACTCGCCTGGCTGATGTAATAGCAACTAGAAGAGCAGTCTTCCAAGAAAGAAATTTTAAGTCACAGGTTGCTGCCGGCTCAAAGGGAGATGAGGTTAATGCACCTAACACCACGTTAAGGTCCCACGGTGGTGCAGGATGAGATATAGGGGGCCGTAGAAGCCAAGCTCCTTTAATAAAAGCTTTGCACAACTTGTTGCTCATTAAAGGTGGTTCTACGCTCTCGTGAAAATTGGAAATAGCAGCCAATTGAACTTTGATGGTGGACACCGAACAACCTTGGTTGAACAGGGAAGCTAAAAACTTCAGAACCTCTGACACCGAGGCTGTCATAGGGTCTAATCCTCGGAGTTGGGCCCAAATAGCAAACCTCTTCCATTTATTGCTATACATCTTTTTAGTAGAAGTCTTGTGGGCCGAGGACAAAATATGCATGACTTCAGGGTCGAAAGAATGGCTCCTAACTATGGTTGGAAGAGGAGTAGCCAAGCTGCTAACTTCAATGAATGGAGGGACTGATGGAGCTGTCCTGACTGATGCGTCAAGAGGTCCGGAACTTGGTCCAGGAACCAGGGACCCTCCAATGCATATTTGTGAAGAAAGGGGAACCAGACTTGACGAGGCCAGTATGGGGCGATTAGAATCATTTTGCTTTCCAAGCGAATCACCTTCTGAATCACCTTGGGGAGAAGGGGAACCGGTGGAAAAGCGTATAGCAGACCGGGGGGCCAAACTTGGACTAGAGCATCCTTGGGGATCTCCCCCGGAACTGGGGTGAGAGAGAAGAACTGCTGGCATTTGCGTTGAGGGAGTTGCAAAGAGATCGCAACAAGGAGCTCCCCATCTCGTGAAAATCTGTGCTACCACTCTGTCGTTCAAGGACCACTCGTGAGGGGAGAGAATAGTTCTGCTCAGTCTGTCGGCTATCACGTTGGATCTCCCCGGAATGTGTGTTGCCACTAGGAAACGTTTGGTAGCAATTGCCCAATCCCATACCTTCATGGCCTCTCTGCAAAGGGGGTAAGACCTGGTCCCTCCCTGCTTGTTTAAATACCAGACTACCGACATGTTGTCGGACTGAATGGCAATCGTACTCTGGGGGAGGTGATCGTGCAGTGCTTGCAGCGTTAAAAGCACCGCCCTCATTTCCAGGATATTGATGTGGAGAAGACTCTCGTCGGTGTGCCACGTGCCTTGGACCGACCTGTCCAGATAATGTCCCCCCCACCCTGTCTGGGAGGCGTCCGTAGTCAACGTGGCCGAGGGGAATGGGGGAACGAAGGGACGCCCTAGATTCAGGTTGGAGGAAAGAAGCCACCAACGAAGATCCTGTTTGCATGTCTCTGTGATCAATATGTGGTGACTGAGGGGAAGGTCTTGATAAGACCACTGGACTGATAGGAGACTGATAGGAGCCACTGGAGTATCCTCATATGCAACCTTGCCAAGGGGACCAGAAGAATGGTGGCTGACATGGAACCCAACAGCTGCAGGACCATTCTCGCTGGAGCACAACGTCTGAGGAGTAATGCCCGAACCCGAGACTGCAGCGTTGCTCTCCTTTCCGCAGGAAGATAGACTCGCATCTGCCTTGAGTCTATTTCTGCACCAATAAACAGAATACGCTGAGATGGCAGCAATACAGATTTTGTCCAATTGAAGGTGATTCCTAAGGAGTTGCCTAGAGAGATAGTGGCTGCTAGAGTTTTCAAGAGTAGATGCCTGGAGGTGGCAGTTAGGAGCCAGTCATCTAGGTATGGAAACACCTGGAATCCTAGACTTCTCAGGTGAGCAGTCACCACCGCCAAACATTTGAACACCCTGGGGGCTGTGGTGAGACCAAAGGGCAGTGCACGGAACTGGAAATGACTGTCTCCTAGGCTGAAGCGCAAGTGTCTCCTCGACGCCTGATCTATCAGAATGTGATAATAGGCATCTTTGAGATCTATGGAGCACATCCAAACACCTTTCTCCAAAAGCGGGAGAATGGATTGCAAGGTGACCATCCGGAATTTGGACTTTTTCACTAATCGGTTTAACTTGCTGAGATCCAAAATGGGCCTCAAGTCCCCGGTCTTTTTTGGTACCAAAAAGAATCTTGAGTAAGTCCCTGATCCGGCCTGAT
Organism: Protopterus annectens; assembly: GCF_019279795.1. Classification (NCBI taxonomy): domain Eukaryota; kingdom Metazoa; phylum Chordata; order Ceratodontiformes; family Protopteridae; genus Protopterus; species Protopterus annectens. The sequence goes on from NC_056733.1 coordinate 231,158,502, forward strand.
CTGCGGGGACAGGTTGGATGACTCCTTTTTGAAGCAGCTTCGATATTTCGCTGGCTGCATGATCCCGTTGACTGGGTGGCGGGTCCGGGATTCTTTGGGATGGTGGGGGGGGTTGAGAGAAGGGAATGGTGTAACCTCCGGTGATGATTCGAAGCACCCATTGGTCCTGAGTAATATTTTCCCAGGCCTTTAGGTGTCTCGAAAAGCGACCCCCGACTGGCTCCGGAGCTGCACAGTCGGGTACTCCTTCAGGGATGCTGGAAGGAGGAGGAGCCACGAAAGGACTCGCGGTCTCCAGTGTTGCGGGGGCCTCCGCCGCCTCTGGGACGGCGTCTCCCTGAAAAATTTCCCCCTCCTCTGCCTCTAGAAGGGGAATCGCTCTGCTGCGACGAGTAAGGCTTTTGAGACTTACGGAACCACATTTTCCCTCCTCTTCGAGTCTTGGGATAAGGTCTGAAGGGAGTGGAAAACCGGGCCCCTATGGCAGTTAAAGTCTTACCCTCCTGTTCGCAGCGAGTCAAAGTGTCCTTTACCTTGGATCCAAACAGTGAGGATCCATCAAAGGGGGCGTCGGCAAAGGAAGACTTAAAGGCCTCCGCAAAGTGACACAGGCGTAGCCAGGCTTGTCTCTGTAGAGCAACACCTGTTCCCGCCGCTCTGCTCGCTCCTTCGGCTACATAAGAAATGAGCCTCATGGACGAGTTGGATAACGAGGACAGGGTAGCCAACTGGGAGTTAACCGTCTGGGCCAACTGCTCAGGTAAGTTACCGGAGAGGGTATCCGAAAGCTCCTTGACCAGATCCCTCTGCAGTCTCGTGAAATGCGTCAAGTAGTTCAGAGACCTTAATGTAAAGGTCGCTGAAGAAAGGGTACGCTTCCCGTACCGATCCATGCTCCTAGACTCCTTATTAGGAGGATGGACGGACGTTGAAGCCTCTGCCACATCTTGCTGGGTGGCAGATGCCACCACCAAGGCATCTACAATCTACAGCCACACCTTTTGAAAGAAAGCCCTTATCAGGGGGAGCCGAAAGGAATTTATTGGGGCGAGCTGGCACCAGTTCAACAGAATCCGGGTGTTCCCACGCCCTTCGAGAGATCAAATCCAGAAGCTCATCGAAAGGAGGAGACACCCAGGAGGCGGAGGGCTGAGCCCCGAAGGCCTTGACGAAAACAGACTCCTCAGCAGAAGGGGGTTTGGACTGCCAGTCGCCTCGTTGCTTAAGGATCTCCAAGATGTCCGCAAAGGATACATCATCCGAGGACGACTTGGGGGACCCTTCCGCATCATCGAGGTCGGTATGCGAGGTGAGAGACTCATCAGGGGAGTCGACGTGCTTCCTCTTACACTGTTTCTTCCTCGGAGGTTCCTCTGAAAGCGTTTCGGAGGGACCTACAGGAAGAAGGGAACCCCCAATGGGGGTAACCACAGGCCCAAGGGCTCCGCTGTCGTGAGACAGGGGGATTGCAAAGGAGCCAGTCTCCGTGCCAAGGGAAGGTGGTGGTGAGATGGTAGAAGTGGCCAGAGAGGATTTGGCCAAGGCACTCCTCATGGCCTTGAAGGCGGGACCCCCAGAGTCCTGGGATGGTTCAACCCCCAAGGCCACAACAGCAGTCGGAACTCCCGCAGCCGACCGAGAGGAGGCTCGGAACCGAAAGGATCGGTCCCGGCGTCCCCGGGCCGACAGAGGAGGTCAGCGTGCGAACCCGACCCGAAGGGCGGGGTTGGAGTTAGGGTCGGAACCAACCCGTCAACCTCCACCGGCTCCACCAACACTGCCTCCAACGGCGCCGAAGCTGTTGGAGGAGGAACCGAGATAGCAGGATGGGAAATCGGCTCCGGAGCCGACTGGGCTGGAGCCGAGATCAATTTTGCAAAGACCGGAGACTGAAAATGCCTTTGAAGCACCCTGTCTAAATCCGAATCAGACATCCTCGACGACCGAGAAGAGACCGACCGGGTCCGAGTCGACTTCTCCGCCGGCTCTGAAAGACTGGGGGACCGGCTCCGTATGGGTTCGAGAAATATCGGCGCCGAGGGAGATTCCACTACCACTGCAATTTCCCTCGGAGCCGATGTGGACTATTTATGTCACAAGTAAGGCTTAAATCCCTATATTGAGTATTTCTGATGTACTGGTTTTGCAGATATACAAAAGGTCCATCAAAATGGGGGATACAGGGATGCCCTGTATGCCAAACATAGACTGCCTCTCAGTCGGTCAGATACAAACTATAAAGGAGACAGGGAGGTCTTTGAGACGATCTGCAGAGGACATGTTATTAACACCTTGTATCCTTTTTGTGAGGAATCTCTCTGGATGTTCCAGCTGCTGCATGTGCCTGGCCAGGTAAACAACAAAGGGAGCATCACACTTAATGATGGGTCTGATGAAAGATGAACGATGACCAACTTGGACCTAATTGCCATGCTTAGTTGAGCAACATACAAAGATTTCCTTTCTACCTTAAGGCAAAAGTTGGATGAAAGCCAAGTTACTATCTACATACATCCTCTTCTCTGATTACTGGGTACATTCGTAGGGGTGTGTTATCAATAAGGTAGTTTCCCAGGCTGGATGACTTTCCAAAGAGTACTATTATGCATTGCTTTGCACTGTGATTTAAGCCATGGCTTTGCTACCAGTCATTTGTCTTTGTTAGTCACTCCTGTAATATATTAGTTTCTTAGGCTATGACTGCTCACAGTTTGCAAACATCTGCAAACTTGGTCAGCAAATGGCCTTTGACATTGTCTTTGACTTCCAAGAAGTAAATGCCAAAAAGGAGCCCTGAGGGACTCCACTACTGATTGGCCTGCCTGCTTGTGGAGTGGTCTCTCTTATTCTCATTTCCTGGATCCTGAGAGCCAGCTTGCTATCAAGCATGTAACTTAAAACTTTATACCCAGTTCTGAGTTTGTTTATAATGCCTGAGTGGGTTACTACATCAAATGCCCTAGCCAGGTCAAGGTAGGCAGTATGCACCATTCTGCCTTCATCCACTGCTTTGGTGACCTTTTCAAAGTCCACTAGGTTAAGTAGGCATGATCTACCCTTGATGAACCAAACTGGGTTGGATCCAGTGTCTGAAGGATTTTTTTATGTCATTAACAACTTCCATGACAATTCTTTCCATGTCTTTGTATATGAGGTTAGTCAAATTTATGGGTCTGTATTTCCCAGGGTCCAATGATAGACCATCATTGTACAAAGGCATGACTGCTGCACTCCTCCATTCATGTGGCACAAAGCCTGAATGGAGGCTATGGTTAAACAGTGACACTAGTGGTCCTGACAGGTCATGTTTCAGGGTATTCAGAACACATCCTGGGGTATTATCAGGGCTCAATGATGCAGTGTTCTTGGCATTAGGGAGCCTGTTAGGGCCTGCTCCCTAGTGATAGCAGGAGTGTCTTGAGGGGGGTATGTTTCATTGTATTACCTGAGGGATGGATGTGGGAGAGAGGATGAAAAAACTGGAGCCAAATTTGTTGGTCAGCAGATTTGCTATGCCCTCTGGCTCCATGTATGTGGCTCCACTTGCAATCAGCTTTGCACAGTGAGGTTTTGGACAGAGTTAAAGTCTCGTGGCTGTCCCTGGCCTTGGGAGTTTCCTCAAATTTTGGTTAGGCGGCCTTTATTTGCCCTCTTAGTGGTTTAACTCTATGACAGTATTTTTATCCATTTGGGCAATGTACATCCTAATCTTAGCTATTATCTTTTTCCTTGTGTTGTACAGCCTGTTCATAGCTGAGTTCCACCAGTGTGGTGTGTTTCTGAGTTTGCTCTGGGCTTAGTTCTGGTAGGTACATCTCCCTCTCTCTCTCTGTGCATTTATTAAATGCGATTGCACAGGGTTTCAATGAACAGTTGGGTTGAATGGTGAATGTCTCCTGCAGGCCTAACTATGAGATATGGGTTTCGTGGTCAAACAGGGTGACCTACAGCTTGCAAGGCTATATAATGGGACTTTACCATGTAATAACTTTCCCATCATTGTCTTACCTTTATTTTTCACATTTTTTTATTACTCAAATAATACCCATGGATGCTAAAAAATAATTTTTTTAATTTAGTCCACTTTCATTTTTTATTGAATACTATTCTTTTTTAATAGGATTCAAATCTAAAACTCCAGATAAAACTAAAAACATAAAGGCACTATAAGAGTTACTTGATAACACAAACATTTTTATTAAAAGGATAAATTAAAACTTTTCAACCATGCCAGTAACTTCACTTCTTCCACTAATTTTCCACTGAGTCACTGTACTGGCCAAAGGACTAGTGGGACTATCCTGATCATGAAAGTACAAAATGAACTAAATTACGTAAACTGGTGTATTCATCATGACAAAAATGACTACCATCATTGTGACCAATGAATGGAGCAAAAACCCTTGTATATGTGTATATCCTATATACCCAAGCATATGCGCTCAGGTCGGATGTGTACACACTGGAAAATGAAGCTTTAGTACCCCGGCCAGATGTTAGCAGAATGAAAACCCATATGTTAGGAATATTGCAACGGTGACTTTACTCAGGATATCTTCTCTTGATCTGCTTAGAATCTGCCAAGACATTGTCCTGTGATAGAATGTAAAACAATTGGAGGGAGAGGTTTGTTTTTGTGACCTGCTTCCAATGTCAAAAGAGCCAATCTTCACAGTTGGTATGATATGGTGACCTCCTGTTTGTGTACAACATGACAGTTGTGTCGTCTGTCAATACTCTTCATGGACCTGATTTCTAAGAATGAGAGAAAATCTGATGGACCTGTATTAAGCTCCCTTATCTCCTTCAGACTGATGTGTTCTGATATTAAGTTTGCCAGCCACCGTCCCTGAACTTTTGTTGCCTGGTGCCGTATATTGGCCTGATGCTTCTATGTACAGCTCTTGTAGTTGCCTGTGGTTTGAAGGGAAGATCCGAGTTTAGTTTCATCCAAGATATCCACCACAGTATTTCTTTCTTTAGATAAGGTAGGAGAGGAAAGTACAGTTGTGTACACTTACCATAAATGTAGATGTTCGAATGTATTCATTGTTGCAGTCATTACACTTGGGTTATCCTGCTGGCAGGCTACCCTCAGTCGGCTTGAATTCCAAAGTCTAGGTCCAGCGTCGGTTGCTGTCGCCTCTTCCCTGACATCAGTGCGCCAGGGGTATAAAAGATGCAGCCGACGCCATTTTCTTCAGTTTTTCTTGCTCCAGATGTCAGGTGCCCCCAAAAGGGTAGGTTAAAAAAAAATATGCCAATAAAACATGCATGCACCAAAATATGTTATAACTTAAACTTCAAGCAAATACACCACATATAAATGAATGGGCATTGTCTGCTTGGTAGCTTCATGGTTTCCACCTGGGATTATCATAAAGTGTGCAAACTGGACATCTCATAGACCTTGTTATGCATCTTGTGATTTTTTTTATAAAAGTGAGAGCAGAGTCCAGGTCCTCAAAAAGTTTGGGTCCCTCTGAGGTGAAAATCTTCAGCTTTGCCGGAAACAAAAGATGAGTCTTCACCTCGCCTTCTTCAGTTCTTTTATTAGAGGACTAAGTGGTTGTCAGTAATCAGGCTGTCCAGAGAAAAAGTGGGAAAGTGACTATCTGTAATGGCAGGTTTACACTGCAATACTGTTTGGGAGTGGAATATAAACTGGGGAGGATCTGACTTCATTTTTATCCGACGAAGTTGAAGACGAAAACTTGATTACACACTGTAAACGTTCTTAGTGGAATATAAACTGGGGAGGATCTGACTTCATTTTTATCCGACGAAGTTGAAGACGAAAACTTGATTACACACTGTAAACGTTCTTGTGTTGTGTCTGTTATTAAAAGCTGTTCGTGTTACTCCAACTTGACTCGAGGTACTTTTCTACAAGTTTATTAGTCAGACTGAGATAGGCTGACTAAAAAGACAAGTTTGGGCGCCAAGCCCTTCTGAGCTTTCATGCCAACAAAAAAAGAAATGCTGAACCCAGAAAGAAATGCTAACAAGTCCACACCCTGTCAAGAAAAAACACCAAGAATCACTGATTGTGTAAGGAAGCAACAGCTACTGCATATGTTCTTCACAGAAATCAGTTCTGCAGTAGCCTTAGCTACGAGGGTAAATTACCATCGATAACTATATTTGGGAGGAAGAAGTGTCTAGGATCCCCTGGAGAATGGTCCTAACAAAGCCCTAGACAAGGAATAAAGATTTTAGTGCTTTGTAAACGTATAAAGGGGCAATTAGTAGCTTCTAGAATACGTCTATAAACCGACCCTTTTCAAAAAGCAATAGATGAAGCCAAGGACCTGATAGAGTGGTGGGCCTTGACCATATCCAGAAGAGATTTTTTTTTTTTTAAATAAAAACATATTTACTGAGTTAACACTCATGGTATAGACAATCATACATTTCTACAAATGAAAACAAACCATAGTGACATATCAGTTGCAAATATTACACATTACACCAATAGCCTAGTACGAACCTATGAACATTATAATCAGTATTATCTATCCAGTCATTGTCAGTCAAATATTACATAGCCCATTCAATTCCTGCCTTCCCTTAAACCTCATTCCTCCTTCAAACTTTATTCTGCATGCACTGTTCCCACAATTCCCATTTTCATCTATGTAATTTGCTCTTACCCTTTTCCTAAAGATCCAACTTCCAGTTCTTTTACTTCTGTTACTATAGTCATTACTTCTAGTACAGCTGGTTTAGACTTAGATTTCCATTTCTAGTAATTGCTTTTTTGGCAGCCACCAGAATTAAACTTAGCAATGCCTTACTATGTCTAAGCAATTACGATTTTGTATCACAACTCAACAATCTGCCAAACTCACTACACTCCCAAAAAATATCTTCCGTATTACCTCTTTCTCCCTATCACCTCCAGCATTTGCAATCCACCTGAGGAAAAATGCTTTGGAGTCTGCTTGGGGTATAAAAATATCTATGCAAACAATTCCAAGCAAATATGTTCAATCGTCTAGACTTTGTTGCATATTTGGGAGGCATACATATAACCTTCTATTGTTTCTTTGTGAATTACTTACCAATCTGTCTTCCTTTCTTACCTCCTCTGATAGATTTCTAGTTATTGTGCAATATTTATACTCTCTACTAATTATCCATGTTTTAATAGCAGCTTCAGTATTAGATTCTACTAAAAACTCAGTGCTAGTCTTTCACTTTGATCTTCCTATTTCTTTCTCTTTGCCTATATTCTGTTAAAAATCCTCGACTGGGAAGGGTATTCTCTAGCCTGCAGTCCAAATTAATTTTTGGCCTCTTTCCAATCCATTACCTTTCCTCCCAATACCTTGGTTCCTTTGCCAGTCTTCTCCAGTAAATTCAAGCCTCCTCTTGCTTATTCCCTAGACCCCTAAATGCAGTCATCCTTACTGCCAGAATCTCCTTTCTCCATTCCCATATTTGCTTAGTTCTTAGAATACTTTCTGTTACTTCATGAAAATAATATTCTGTATGGTAAGGATCTGCATCTAAAATCCAGGTTTCTCCTTGCTTCTTGAGCCTCCCCTGTTTCGTCATCATCCATTTCCACTTTGAATTTTAGTTTTCTACTTGTGCTATGTATAGGAGCCTTAAATGTGTAGCTCTGAAATACACCTTCAAATCAGCTAATCCCAAACCGACTTGTTCTACTGGAAGAATCAACTTATCCCACTTGACTCTTGCCCTCTTCCCCTCCCAGATAAAAATCC